>NC_070612.1:32426000-33052136 GCF_027172205.1 Podarcis raffonei
CCACACTGTGCTTTAGTACACAATTAACCAACAGCTGGTGACTCACAGCCGAATGTGTGAACTCCCTGCATTGAAAAGTGTTGTGGTCGAGGTGCGCAGGTAATCTGAAAATGCTGTCTGAGGTGCTTGATCAGTGATGGCTTTCACACATGCCAGTCACTGAGTGACCATGAATATGTACGTGTGAGCTCATTCTTACTACAGAACACACTATACACATTGTGCACAATGACAAACAGAACAAAAAGTGTTCTATATGGGACACATTTAGAGGTCAACTGTTACCTTTAACCCAAAAGACACAATCCACTGGGAAGTTCTTCCTTTGCAAGAGGGCAAAACTAGACCTGCATATATTTTTTGTTATGTAAACAGGAGCTGTGGGGAAGCCAGAGCAGCTTTAGGGCAATGAGGTGCATGTGAAGAGGGGAGTTTAACTCTTTTTCTCCTGCCATGGTTTAGAAAAAAACCATTGGAGCTGCCATTTGCATTCCAAGGAAAGGTCCTATTGCATTCCAAGGGAAGGTCCTATTGATTTCCCTTGAAATACAAATAGCAGCTTTTGAGAGGTGATTCTCATTCAGGACTGTGGAAAAGAGAGGAAGATTTCAACATAGGCTTCAATCAAGCTTCCAGAAAAATGCAACCATTGTATCCGCTTGGTTAATGTGATGTCCAGCAGTGGCGGCTGGTGGGGTAAAGGGCAGGCCAACAGTAGGTGGACCAGGTGGTGCTACAGCCAATGACAAGCAGAGTCAACTAATTCTAGTTTTGTCCCCATCCTCTTCCCTGTTGAGTTATATGAAGACATACACAAATTGAAAAAACAGGAGTTCATGCCAGCAAAAAAAGACACAATATATGGAAAATGCTCTGCCACTCTCAAGAATACCCTTGCATCGGAGATAATGAAAATATATTATTAATTCTAATGTTGTACTTATTTTGATGGTTCTGCAGTACCACTTGCATGTACTGTGTGCCCTGTAATAGTGGGTACATTGTGACAAATGCATTCATTGTACTTTGCTTGCCATATATTTTGTCTTTGTATGCTGGCCTGAACCCCTGTTTTTTCAATTTGTGTATGCTCCTCTACAGCGGGTTCCTTTTGTGCAAGTTATATGAAGGCAACACTGAGAGCAGGAGGAGGAATCTGACAGGCAATGGTACCCTCTGGGCTGGTAATAGGAAGGCAGGCAGGTGGGGGCTGGCTGAAGGCAAAGAGAGGCTGGTGGGGGAGTGTGCCATTTGCCCAAATGGAATAGCTTCTGTTATTTTGGCCATGGCATGAAATACAGGGTCAGATTGTTATGCAGGCCCCATTCATTCCAGTGAGAAGAATTTCTCAGTAAATTGTGTCCATAGTTACTGAATAGATGTCAAAGGCATTTTTTTTTAGTTTAATAATGTTGTGACAGGTGCAAAATGTGGCAAAAAGCCTCAAGGTGTATCTTGAAAAAGAAAGGAAGGAAAGCTTTCAGGCTCCTCTGAATAACATTGTAAAGGCCGACAGAACCGAGCAGCAGAAGGAAAAAATGCAACCCTTTCAAATAGAAGACTGAGTGACCACATTTTCAATAGGATGCTCTTTTTCGAACTATAAACTATATTACATATAAGTTAATTGCAAACCCAAGAAATATTCATTTAAATGCATTTTCTTTTTTTAAAAAGGAAAAAAAATACTAATAAACACAGAAACATTTTATCAGAACATTCTGACTAGCAGCTCAAAGTGCTCCATTGGTGACAGCTATAGTCACTGACATGGTGTTAGCAGTAGCTGGAGTTCAAGATGGAGCCCAAACGTTACAGACCTGACGTGTCTTATTTGCAGGAACCACCTCTTATTCAGAGAAGCTGCATCCCCAAAGCATTTCTTTCAGTAAGATCTTCTGCAGAGGACCAATTGCTGACCGTTACCCCGAGCCATCAAAGGTGGCCTGCATTCTTTGGGGCTTTCATGTGCAAAAGGGCACTGTGTATGCAGTTTCCCTTGCTTGACAGTCATTCCGTAAGAAGTGCCATATAGATGCAGCACCAATCACCTGTTTAAGCCCCCATCTTTCACACACACCCAATATGACACTGCCACTACTCTTTCTGGGTGGACCACAGGTAGACCTTGGGATTGGTACCAGTGTTTACTGTGGTGGTGCCAGGCCTCATATGATTAGGCATGCTATTCATTGAACCAGCTAAGGACTGCAAGTGCAAAATTTGGCCCCATCAAATAGGCGCATAAAAATGAGGCCCCATTGAAGTCTCGACCCACTAAAATGTCAAACAATCCACAGTTCTTTTCTCCAGCATATGCCAATACAATTAAGAAAAACTACTCTGGAGTAAGTAGGCTGTGAATCACAGGATATTCATAAGAGCTTAAAAGTGCAGGATTTGGGCCATATGTAGTTAAATGCCATTTCAGTTACCATCCTTATTCTTTTAGCCATTTGCACCTTAAAGCACAGTTATGATTGACTTTCTCTTTAAAATTATTCACTACAATTGAAGACCACTCCATAGATAACATTGTTAAGAAATGTTAACACAGTTACAGACAAGACAGTAACAGTCTAGTGGCTTTTGTAATGCAGCACAAATCCAACTAAAAAACAAAGAAACCCCATAAACTTAACAGTGTTGCACAGGACCTTAACATTTCTTACACATAACTTGCTTTACCTTGATCAGATTCTCAAACTAAGGATCTCAGAATATCCATGTCTAAGCCTTACAAAAAAAAAAGTGTGAACAAATACACCTTAAGAATTAGGTGCTCTTTATCGACAGATCTCATTATTCTACTGGTTCGATGTTTTTCAGAGGCGCTTTCAAGATAGCATCCTCTGATCATTAAAGGTTTTTGTTTTTAAGCAAAGCAGATGTAATGACCATGTCCAAATGTCGTGCTAAATCATTGTTTAGTGTGATGTGCACAAACAGGAATAAGCTGCAGTGAGCTTTGGGTTTTCACCCTCTCCCCTATCCTATCCTCTTTCCATGTGGTCAGAAGGAGGAATTTTGAAGCTTTCACTTCTACTTGTGATTAACCACAGCTTGCTGTAACATCTAGACCTGAGGGTATGTCTTAAAATTAGCCATAGTTAATGTTAAAACAGGTTTGTTGCTCTAGATGACATGGCAAACCATGATTACGCAAAAGTGGATGTGAGAACTTCTAAACTCTTCCCCTCGGGATGAAGAGAGGAGAGAAGAGGGGAGGAACATGTGAGTTCACGTTGCACAGTATTATGTGATGTGTCAACGTGGCCATTATCTCCTGTTGCAGAGTAGGAGTTTATGTGAAGGTTGTGATGACCCTTAAAAAATATATCAGACTTTTAAATCTTTTTCTTTTCTTTTTAAACAAGCGTATCGATTCCTTACTGTAAAATTATAGGATGACTAAGTATTTATAAAGGTCATAGAGCCCATCTTTATATCTCCATTTTTTTCCTTTTAATGATAATGGAATTTCATAAAAAAATACTTAGCATGATGTGTTAATGAGACACAACCAAGAAAAAAAATCTACCACAGTATGTTATGAAATTAAAAATGAAAATGAGCACAACTTGAAGGTTTTAAGTAATAAGAAGACACTCAAGAAATGGACAGAATACTAATACCTTATTAAAATAAAAGTGCTTTGCAATATTTGTTAGGACTACCATTTACCAGGAACTCCTTCTGCACAACGAAGGAGTTTTACACAAGATAAATTCCATCTATTAAATCCTGGCTGTGTTTTCATACACATTTGTCACAGCTTGGGTTGCATTGACCCAGATGGTGGTTGGGCAGAGTCAGAAATGGAGAGCCATTTACACAGTGCTCTGCCAGCACCTTGGTGTACTAATTCCAATGGCAAGAGCATCTCATATCTTGCTTGGCCAGGGATTGGCATGGGCTACTGTTTCTCTGGGAAAACTGCATACATGGCTTTCTAGCATTGACTGATGTACGGCTGCATCCTAGGTCCATTCAAATGAAGCTACAGCCATCTTGACAATTTCAAATGGAAAATCTTAGTCACAGAGGTCAATGCGCAAGAGAACTGGATTTATGGCTAATTCAGGTTATCAACTGAAGAGGATGTTATTAGGTAATAGGCTAATCACTAACGATGAGTAATAAGGTCACCTCTTGAGATATTTGCTTCCTCTGAAGGGATCTGTTCTGATGTATAAGCAAGACCCATTAGTGATAGCTGACCTGTGATAAACAGTGCACACCACAGCTATGATGCAGCAGCTGCGGTTGCCACATGACCCCATGGAGTTACTTGGGAAAACACTTCAGAAACCTTTTTACCCCATTCAGTAATCCCAGCTCTTCCTTCAATAGTGATAGCAAGCTCTACCAGCACTGAGGCTGCAAATGATAAGAAAACTGAATGCCTGAAGTAGGAATACTGTGGTGTTTGACTGACTCCTGTATATGGCTTATCTTTCTGAATGCATGCACACTGCTTGATCCATCAGGGCAGTATGTACTCCATTCTCTGTTATCAGGGCACTGCATAATCCACATTTTAAAATAATTAAAATTCTACAATCCAACTTCTATACCCTTTCCAGTCACGGGGAGGCAATGGAACTATGGTGGGCACTGAAATCCCAACCTCTGGAGATTGCAGCAGCTGCTGGCAAGATACTTTTGATCATATTTTTTGCAGTCCTAAGAGCTATAAACTTTCTCATTTTGAAATGAAGGCTGCCATTCCCAGAAAGCTGAATTCATCACCCAATAATGAGTTCTTTGCTCTCCCTCCAATTTTTTTCCTGAAGGCTCATAGCATACACTCAGCCCTGCTTATTATCACTGATGATTGGCACCTGCCCCGTATCTGAATCCAATTCCCCCACTTCCTTCCTCTCTCTGTTTTTGCAACACTGCCACTTGTGTATCCTACAAGGCTTGTCTTCTCCAGTCAGAGGGCCTGAAGAATCCTTGCAGAGCTGATGGTTAAAATAATGTTAAGATATAATATTATATGACCACTCAGCCTCAGGTTTCAGCCTTCCACCCATATTTCTGAAGCTTGGGAACAGTGCTGTAGCTGAGTTGCTCCTCAGAACGAGGATACACAGTCCATATGTTTTGGCATGCACCTCTAGATCTCACAATGACCCTTGCCCATTGAGTCATAGGAAGCATCTCAGAGAAGCCATCTCCAAGGCAGCTCCATGAGGCAACTACCATGCATGAAAATGCAGGATCATATGAATGCCCGCTTTGTAGCATTCATGTGTGCCTCCCTCCCGGCTACAGTTGCTTAAGCTTTGAATTTGGTCCATGATCTTTCATCTCAGCATCCCTTAGAAAGAAAATGCAAGCTGAATTCATTGACAAAATCATTAACTTCATAATATACTGATAGCAGATTTTGTTCCATAAAATTCAGGTTGGCTCATTGAAAAGAAACAGAAGCAGTTAATGTGATCAAACATAAAAGACAGTGACGATGCCCACAGTGTGCTAAATGGGAAGCAAAACATGTGGAAATGAAACCCTAGGGTGGGTGGACTCGGCTGTTTGTAAAGGAAATTACAAAAGGTAGTTTGTGGCACCAGGAGGACTGCAGACCACAGAGATCACTTCCAAAAAAAGTGTCCTTAATCTTGACAATGCTTGATAGGCACAAGGGAAACAATCAAATGCAGTCATCCCCGAGAAAAACTTATTGCTAAAGCTGCAGTATCACTTTTTGCAAGTGAGATGACCATGTGGGTTTGGAAACAATGAATCAGCCTGTTCCTTCTCAAGTCACAAGTGAACTCGGTCACGCCACTTTCATCTTCCTTGTAAAAAGGATGCTGCTTCTTACTCCTAACGATATTTCAGCCAGCATGAAATAACTCAGAAAAAAAACCTTAAAAGGTAAATTCCACATCAAAACAGAGTAATAACTGGAACTAAGATTTAAAAGAACCCAAAGAAAACCCCCAACTCAGATTTGGACCATTTTAAGGGCAGGCTTAGACCTCCTTACAAAAGACAGTTAGCGGCCTACCAGAAAGTGAGCACTTGTTCATGAAAAACCCATTCAACTTCCTACAGGTTTTGCACAGTTTCTTCTATGGAGATATTTTTTTTAGGAATATCAAGAGTTGTGCAGAAAAGTGAAGATCCTCGTCAGTCCTCCTCTGTACAGCCCAAGAGCTCTGACCGTAAAGTGATCCTGCCGTACCATGACCAAGGGAGGATCCTTATGTGCCGTGCATAGATTGGGGGGTCAATGACGTTCTTTCTGTGGGTGTCGTTATCAAAGTTGCCCTGGAAAACCTGAAAAGTGACCAAGAAGAACCAGTGATAGCAAAATAGTACAAAAGAAACCAGGCAGAGTGGGGAGATGGAGGTAAGAGAGCACCGTGAAAAACAGCAAAGATAGACAGATATGTGCTGCCATCAGAAAGTCAGGTTGCCTGACTCAGGAAAGAATTATGTTTTATATATGGATATTACTAGGAATGCTTGGTGTTCCAGAAAAAAACTCAGCAATGGCTACAATTCCTAAATCCAGTTCCTGGCAAATAAGCTCTTTTGAACTTAGGACTCAGCTACATTCATAAAGATAAAGCGCTTTATATGTGTTATAACTGTGGCACCAGATGTTGCTATGGAGTCCTGTCTTTTGCCAATGGGATTTCCCTGTAAGAAGTTTACAATGCATTTAACTGAATTGTTGGTTGTTGTTTTATTGATGTGTCTAAATTCAGCCTTAGGGTGGCTTCCTTCTCTGTAAACAGGCTTTAGGATCAAACAACAATATGATCCATCATTACCCAATACAGGGTTTCCCAAATGTCAGAGCTCATAAACCCCTTGATGAATTTATAAAGGTACTGACCCAAACCCAAATTATTAGGAATATAAATGAAATAAAGTCAAGAATATCGACCTATAATCAGGATTTATTAATCATCAATCACTATTACTAAGAATCATAAAATGTAAAAAAACAGTAAAACCAAAGGAAAATAACACCATATCACTCTTCACATGCCCATGCCCTTTATATCTGAAGCTCATAGCTCCCAATTAAATTTTCTTCCATGATACCCTATTAACTTCTTTTTCCACTCTAAGACCTTTCTGACCTCTTTCAACCCCTAGGACTTTATTCATCCCCTGCACAATCCCATCAACCCGGGGGATCAATACTGACCACTCTGGGAGACCATGACCTAAAAATGATGCCATTAATTTCATTGATAGCAGTGGCTTTCCAACCATATTGGTCAAAACATTCACTAACAAGGTACAGGCTGTTTAAAGAAGTGCACCATTGTGTTTTGCTCTTATGAGCTATCAAGCACTGCTCCTGCTAAGAGTATTATTGACACTAACATCATCATTTAGTCTAGTAATACCAGGGTCGGGGAGGATGAGAAAAAGTGAGAGGTGAGAGGGAAAGCAAGACACACACCTAGAAAATACTTCAGTTGTACAATGTGCACCTCCCTGCTGCAAAAAGCATTACTATTGATGACATTAAAATATCTGCTATTGATATGTTTGTGTACCATTTGGCAGACCAGAAAATAAGGAGAAAATTCATTAAAGCACTTTTAAAATGCCAAGATTATTTGGAATGCAGGATTTTAAAACAAAATCTCACACATGCAGCTTGGAGATACATCATTTTTCTTTAAAAAGTCATTAATGACTAAAATGCCACCTGTACCAAGCAAACTGTCAGCTACCAAGGTAACAGTTCCGAGTAAGCCTGCCTAAATGCAGAAGTTAAAATGATGTGCAAGGCATATTTGTTTTAGGATTCATTTCCTTGGGGTAAGTGTTTGTTTGGTGCTTGCCAGATGCATGTTTATTTTATAGTGCATGTAGAGCAGTGTTGTGGCACCATAAGGCCATTTTGGCCAAGCCACACCCAGCCTGCCCTACACTTGATGTCATATATGATGTCAGGTGTGGGGAAGATCAAGGCTTGGACAAAAGAAGCTTTGCAGGCATTACTGGCCACCTGATTGGTGGTGCCCACAAAGCCACTTTCCAGCATTTTCCAAGAGCCAACCAACAGGTGATTGTTGGCGCTTGGGAAGCAACTGGGCTCAGGGATTCCCCAGTGTCAACAACGCCTTCCCCCCAGTTTGTGTCACCTACTGCTGGCAAGCAGTATTCTCTTAAGACTGAAATTGCAACGTGTTTGTCATCAGGAGAATGAAAGTGACTGTTGTAACACATCTATAGCAGGCTACAGCCCTGTGCTCCAGGCTGCCATGCCCTTGCCTTGCAAAGCAGCACATTATAAGCTTTTACATAGCACCTTATTACTCAGTTGCTTGATCTGGAAACAGCATGTAACAGCAGTGATTTTTTATTTTACAGGGAAACAAATTAAGAGAACAAGGAGAGCTGGCTGCAAATCACCCCATAGGGCAACCATACCATCAGCCTGTTCAAAGTGGCAGGTACAAAGGCTGCTTCTCATTGGACTTGAGTAAGAAAAAAATAATAGGAATAGGGAAATCTAAAGTATTGCATTTAATATAACAAAACACAGCTCTAACAGTATGGGGCACAAGAATGTAGGAAGAGCTCAGCTGGATCAAGTCAAAGGCTTATTCAGTCCAATATCCTGTTCTCACAGCAACCAACCTGAGGAAAGCAGTGCTTGTCCCACTTTTGGGATCTCTACCATGTTGAGCTGTACAATTGGTGTAGCACCTCAGTGGTTCTAGTGTGTACATTTATGTTTTAATTCTATTTTTGTCTCTGTCATTTGTCTCTGTCATTTAAAGCTAAGGAGTATGCAGCAGCTAGGAAGAAGTGGGAGGGAGGGAAACAAAAAACTGTTTTTTTTATTTAAAAAACAACATTTTCTTTATAGACAGATTCTCCTCAATTGACAAGGAAATCCTGGGGAACTCAGTCTTTTTAATCCTCTTGCCATAAGATTTTTTTTGAAATGTTTTTGAACAATAGCTGTGGGATGCAATTAAGCTGTCTTCTTTGCAGTATTTACCAGGAATTCCAACAGAGCAAAGACCATTTTTTTCCTAGACAACATATGTGAAAAATCCTGCAAACATAACATTATTAATATCCTCAAGGTAAATAACTTCTCCTTAGCAACTGGCTAGTGCAAGCCTGAGCCATTGTTTTCCCCATCTTCAAGGTTGCATGGTAGACTAGAGAAAAAACAGTTTTTTCATCAGCCTACTTTGATGTAAAGCAATATTTGTAATTATTCTTTATATAGTAGTAAGAAATGGATAGATCAATCAATCTATTTTTGGTCTGTGTCAGTTTCACATGTGTTCATCCAGCCCATCATGTTTCCACATTAAAGTAAGATTTCACCCTGAAAAAATATCTATATGAATTAATTTTTAAATATGCATACTTTTGTACCAATGCACACATTTCTAAATTGTTCTTATCCCCAAATATGGATTCTGGTACATTTCTTGAACTGAGAACTGTTATCACAAAATCCAGGAAAGTATCTGAAGCATTATTCCATTCCAATATTGTCTTATTAGTCCAGGAAGTGCAAATTAGGTTGCTTCACTTAAAAGAGTAGCAACACACTCGGTGAGGCAGATTTGCAGAACTGCTCTCCTGACCTGGTATTTCTACTGCTTATGGATATACAGGTATTGTTATGCATCCTTTCTCCTAATGTGTACATTTGTTGGTTGAAAAGCTACTCTGCTAAATTCAGAGAAGTGTTTATTTCGAAAGATAGCTTTGCTTCTGTTTGCATAATGTTTTGGGAAGGGAGAATTAGGTGGGTTCCCACTGGATTGCAAACCAAACCAAATTTCTCATCCGTTCCCTTCTTTCTACATGCAAAGAATGCAGAAAAGTGGAGCTACTCTTGTTTCCTGCACTTTGCAGGATACTGTAGAACAGGGTATTCTCACAAAGCACATCTGTTCCATGCATGCAACATCCCAAGTGCATGTGGGAAAGGATTTTGCAGATCATGGCATGCATTTCTAATTTTACATGGCAATTCCTTTCATATGACCCACAGTTATTCCTTTCCCCATAACAGACTCCACCAAGTATGGTATTCATTACTATGGCACTGAAAGTACAGTGATCTACTGACCTCTAGTTGAGGAAAACATGATTACCATTTAGTCCAGAGAGATTTCCCCCCCAAAATGTATTTTTCTCAACATGCTCCAATTTCAGTGATTTCCAGCTCAGTCCAAACACAGAGATGGTGTTCATGCATATCTTTCAAACCATTTAAAATGAACCCAAAGAGAGAGAGAAAGAAAGAGAATGTAGGGTATAGTTTTGCAGCTCTCCTGGGCTGCATCCCTAGAGAAACTTGGTGTCGATTTAAACTCAGATAACTGGCAGTTAAAGTGGCAAGCGCCAGAAAGAAACAGCAGGAGCAACTGTTCTTTTTCATATCCTCTCCATTTGAAAGTGCTATGAGACCTGAGCCAAAACAGTCTTTTTACTTATGTTGCTGCTTTCATTAATGTTAAAAAGAAAACTCTGATAAGAGAGAGAGAGAGAGAGAGAGTGTGTGTGTGTGTGTGTGTGTGAGTGCGCGCCTGCCCTTCCAGCTGCCCTGATTGGCCTTGGATGAAAAGCAAAGAAATACATTTGATTTTCATGCCATTTGCTTAGTGCCTAATCAAACATGCAAATTTTGTCATGAATATCAAAAATATTGGTTCAACTACATAAGTGGCAGACATACACACACTGCTAGAAAGCTGCTTTTTCACACTTCAAAGCAATCCCAAAAACCTTTAACTACATACTAAGCATACAGTGGCTGTGTGTCCTATTGTCCAGAGGGCAGTCCTCTATTTGGAAAGGCCAACATCTGCAAGGGCTATCCAAGCCTGGTTTAAAGATGAAGTACTATCAGGAGAGAAAGAAGCAAAAGTGGCCCCACCTTTAGGTAGAGTGAGGTGGAATGAAAAATACATGATATTAAAAGGTCTTAGATGACAAAAGCGGTCATAGCCTGGTGCTGAAAGGACAACAACATGGGCACCAGGTGAGCTTACACAGGAAGAGCATTCCAGAGCCACTACCAAAGAGGCCCCCTCTCTCTTGTCATAGCCAACCTCCAAGTTTCAGATTAAGAAAGCACTTGGAAAAGGGTCTCTGTAGATGGCCTTGCTGTACACAGGTAGATAAATACAAGAGGAGGGGCTCCATCAAGTACAGAGGACCCACACTGTGTAGGGCCTTATAAGTCTGAACCAGCATTTTGAATTGGACAGCGAAGGCAAAAAAGAACTGATGTGATCTGTTCATAATGCCTACTCTTACTTAAAATGCATTATTTATTGAATTTGTTTCTCATCATTTTCTCCAAGGAGCTCGTGGTTTGCATGGTTCACTCCTCATTATTTCATCCCCACAACAACCCTGTGAGGTAGGTTAGGATGAGAAGCAGAGACTGGCCCAAGGTCACCTAACGAGATTCATCACCAAGTGGGGATATTTTCCACCAGCTGAAGTTTCTGGATAGTATTTGAAAGCAGCACCATGTGCAATGCATCACCAGCCATCCTGTAGAGGCCTGCATTTAGGAAACTGGCAATGTCCCCTCTTCTTCACAATGAAGCCTGCAAGGGGAAAGATGGCTGGGGAAAAGGAAGAGGTAGCTCTCTGCAGCTTCTTTCTGTGAGGTTTTGGACCTAAACCACTTGAGTTGGGTCTTGGGATTTTGGTCCCCACCTCTTGCAAGAGAGGAGAGGCTATGAAAGGCAGAAATACCAGTGTATGTTGCAAATGTGGTGAGAATGGAGAGATGCCCAAGAGAACCATGTGGCTAAGATGTGGGAAAGCTGTACGCTCCCAGGGCTGGAGCTTGCTCAAAAGTGAGCTTGCTATGTAGGGCAGTGAAGTTATACTTGTGGGCAAATTACTTGATACATGCCCTCTCTGTCCACAAAGCGGCTTACACAACATCAGGTGGGGCTGAACCTTGAAACTAGTTTGATGCCAGTTCTTGAACCTTGTGATACTAGAGTACTGGGGTGGAGTATTGTTTTTGTTTGTTACTGTAAGTCACCCTGTGATCCTCAGACGAAAAGCAGTATAGAAATTTAATAAATAACAGGGTGGTAGCAAACAAGAGAGTGGGAAGAAGGTTAGTTGTGGATTCATGGATGAAGGGAAGGGAGGTGCTGTTCCTCAGGACAGATTAAAATCCAAACCAGAAAAAAGGGGGTCACAATGCTTGCTTTGTTTCTAAGATGCGCATTACACATCACTGATGTGTGTATTCCAAGTCAAAGAATTAACTATGGATCAGGAAGAACCTAAAGATGTGCTCAAAGCTGTAAGAAGGATATATATTTTTGGATTCTAGAGTTTCTTATAAAGTTGCCTCCCAGCTGTCGGGCATCAGATTCCCTCTTCAAATGAATGTTTGTGCTTAGAATAACAATGAAGATGTATCTATCGAACTGTGAATGCAGAATGTTTTAAAGTAGACGTTTTCATTGTTCCCCAAGGTCTACCAATACTGCAATCAGCCATTCAGTTGAGGAAGAGGGAAAAATGAGCAGCAGTCCCTAGGAAAACCCTGTAAACTACAATTAATGATACAGCTGAGTGAGATTAACAGTGGAAATAAGTCAATTTATTTTCTGAGTCAACTTGGCATTTGGAAAATAAGCCCTTGCCTCCCTCCCAGACTCCCTGATCCCACAAAGCACCATCTTTACCAGACACGCCATCGCCATACTCCAAATATCTTATCTCTTGTGTGGGAGCGGTGGTGGTGCACAGGGAGAGTGATGAAATCTGACTCTGCCCTCCTTATCTGGTGTCCCAGCACACTTTGCAACGTGCCAAACATGCATTTCAGCCCTTGAGATATGTAGTTCTGCTAAGGTCTGTTCCAGGGATGGAGTTCCCATGGCCCTTCAGATGTTGCTGGTCTACAATTCCCATCATTCCCATGCCAGCTTGTGGTGATGGGAGCTGGATTTTAATGGAATCTGGAGGGCCACAAGTTGTCCATCCCTAGGTTCTACTCCCGTTATCAGACACTGGAGATGGCAGGGAGGGGCTGGCTTCTCTCTTTCCATGTGACAGGAAAGGTGGTTCAGGGACTGGGAATCTGGAAGGCAGGGAGGGAAACTGGGAATTTTCATTTGGCTTAGGCTTTAATTCAAACTAGATAACTCAGGGGCATGTAAAGCCACTATTATAAGCCTTCAAATCTTGTATCCATATATAGAAAGGTTATCTGCCATCTCTAACAACATGTTGTTGTTGTTGTTGTTGTTGTTGTTGTTGTTGTATTTATATGCCAACCATCTGACTGGGTTGCCCCGGCCACTCTGGGCGGCTACCAACAAAACATTAATCTTAATGATACCCCCACTACTTACATTGCAATGTTAACCTTTCTTCTAGCCCATGGCTAGAATGCTAAGTCTGAATCCATGCTCAAATGCCTGCTCAGGGGTGGTGCTCAGCTGGCCACCTTGGACTAGCCTAACGTAGTTCACAGGATGCTAAGTAAAGAAAAAATTGTGAGGAGCATCTTGGAGAAAAGATGGGACACACATGAAATTAATTCATGGTAGGGAGTCATGCTATGGTCAATATTAGACTTGTGTTTGTATAGCTGGCCAGACTGTCTGAAATCCTGTGGGAATTCTCAGAAGATAATGGTAGATGAAAACTGTATTTGATTGCTGCTCACCATCATTGCAGGGGGTAGACTATTTGAAGGTCAACTCTACTACACAGCTTGCTCCAGCTGAGTGCTATCTGGGAAGAATGGCTAACTGGCAGTGCTGCTATAATACAAGACAGCGTCCATCGCTCGAGAAGGAAGAGAACTGCTTCCTCTTTAGAGAAACAGGTGCACACCAGGCTAGTTTGAATAGAATTCAAAAGTCTTCAGAGATGTTCATGAATACCAGTTTTCCGCCTATGAATTTTCATTGCTTATAACATATAAAAATAATATGGATTATAACAGAACTATTTTGTGATTGACTCATTTTGATATAGTTAAAAAGTTAACCTAATTACTCATACCCAACTTTGAGAAAAAATGTGTCTTTATTGAGACAGATGAATGCTGTCAGTTTCTACATCCACATTTTGCCCTAGATTTTACAGATCCACTCTGAAATTTTGGGGAGGACCAATTTTTTCTGTGCTCCAGTGACTGTTATTTTAGATTATGCATTTTTGTGCTTTTATATCGTAAACTGCCCTGTGATATTCACATGAAGGGTGGTATGGAAATTTAATATAAATAAATAAATAGATTCTGGGAAAAGCTTTTTCCAGAAAGTTATTGCTTTCTGCTTGGTAGTGTCACTTAAATATCCTAGCATGATTCCAGTGGAATTGCGGGTCATGACATTTCTTATTAGATCTCAACCACATGTGCAAACAGACGGCATTTTTATGATGGCATTTGCACTAGTAATTCCCCTCTGATTGATAAACTTCCTTCAATCTACTCAGTACTGAACACCAATGAAGCAATATAGTGGTTATCAAGCTTATGTGACTTAGAAATGTGTACTCTCATCAGGCGATATATTTCTAACCCTGTGTTGGGATTTCTATTATATGTTTAGCTCAGATCTCTCACAGTTTTGAGAGCTAAGTGCATTTCCTTGCTGTTTGAAGTATAAACAGGCTAGGCAGGAACTATACAGTATGTCCTGAAGGCAGAGTATTGTATTGATTATTTTGAATATAATAAAAATGTAAGTGTGCCTTCACACAATAGTTCATGTGGCTACCAACAGAGGCTGCTGCAAACTACAGTATGATGACACAATCCTTTTCACTTGCTGCTGGGCCATCACAGCTGTGTTGGGAGGGTGATGAAGAGACAGAGACAGGCAGGGGGCTGGCCCAGGTGAATGAGTGTGTGGGCAGCAGCCCAGGGAAGTTGTGTAGGTGGGCAGGTGGCCCAAGTGTGGTGTGTGTGTGGTACCCACAACAGTTTCTCAAGTTTGCAAATGTGCCAAGGGGGCCCAGGAAGCCAGGTGACTCCTGCATATTTTATGAACCATTTAACCATGGATAAAAGTGAATTTTAAAATCAGAAAATGAAACGTTTTCCATTAAGTGCATTTGATGATATACATATAAAAATATATTCTCCATTTAACAGCTTTAAATTTGACACATTTCTGCAACTAAAACTGAAGTATCTATAAATGTTGGTGCATAACGACATCGATTCTTTCTGTTCACCTTGACTTTTAGCCATAGACCCTTTGGCATGAACATCCTATAAAGCAGACAGCAGACATTAACCTGCCGGCTACTAGCTCTGTGATTACCAGGGATGTAGCAGCTTTCTATAAAAAACTGCTTTCCAAATATCAATTGCCTCATTACCTCACCTTATCCTTTTTTTGCTTTTCATCCTGATATATGGTCCAGTGCTCTCCATTGTTGCTGTAGGCAAGTTTATAGGAGCCCACAAATTGTACATGACCAAAATCTTTGGCTCCTTGAGTAATTATGCCCGTCACCTTTGTAGGAACAAGAAGATCAATCTAAAAAACAAAAAAACAAAAAAGTAAATACAAAATGGTAACGTTACAATGTTTTACGTTCTCAAATTCATTTTCAAAAAGGGTTTAGAGTTTCTTTCTTGGCCAGGTCACAGAAGATCTAATACAAATGGGCAAAATAATACTGAAAGTAATGTGTGAAATTCATTGGCACGTTTGATATAGTAAATGAATGCAGTTTTTATTAGAATTATTATCACTCACATTGGTTTGCACAAAACTTCCAACATTTAGTCACAGAATAAGGCACACTGAAATAAATAGCTTGGAATGAATTTGCCACCCCACCCCATGCTAAATCATTTTCCTAATCCTGGATGAGAACTTCCATGAACTTCAGATTGCTTTTCTGACTTATTTCCATAATGTCATTTTCAGCATTTTTGCCATGCTTTCTGGTGCATAAATGTTTTACAATATTTATGTAATTCATTCCGACAAGATGAATTATTATGCCCATCTGATTGCAGGGATTTGATTGCAAGGATTTAGTAAAGCAAAGCCACCCACAGGCAGTGTTTCCCATTGTGGACTATAAATGTTTCTGAAGCAAATGTTCCTTGTGTGCACGTAGCTGGCAAGACACACACTGGCAGTCTTGTGAACAGCTAGCAGGGACTAAAGGCGCATTCCTATAAACAATATTCTCATGTAACTGCAATTATCTCAATGATACTTGCATGGCCATAGTGACTGCTGAATTCATTGACCCCTGGCTAGTCAGCTAGTCAGAAGGAGGCTTCCCTGCAGCACAGTCACCTTGACCATGCAGAGGAGGATGGAGATGGAAGGGAAGAACTACCACGTGCATGCATGCGTTCTCCTCCTTGTTTTTTAAATTTAACCTGCATATATATATATTTGCAGGAAAGGGATTATGTTTGAAGAATGGCTGAAGCTTTAAAAGCTCCCCTTACAGTACATTTATATAGTGCACATCCATGCCCAAATACTACAGGACATTTCCATATATTTTCTCCACTACACTAAGGATGAGGTACTTTCTGTCACTTTGGTGCCAATTCATCAATACACACACACACACACACACACACACACACACACTGCTGTTTTTTATTTATCAAAGCTCACTATCCTGAAATTTTGCAGGGAACCTACCTACCTACCTACCTACCTACCTACCTAGGGGAACCTCTACAATCTTTGTAATGCTCATAAAATCGGGCTACAAAACAATGGGAGGAGAGAAACAAGTCCTTAAAAAAAACAACCCAGCTCCATAAATATTAAGGGATCCACTTACACAAAAATATCTTCCCCTACATTTGGCACTCTTCATTCGCTCAGGGGGGAAAGTTGTACTTATGTATTTCATCCAATTCTGCCAAGTAATAAAAAGTTGTCACCTGTATTTTTTTAAACTTTGAAATTTAAAGCTGCCCAGTACAGGCCCCACCACACCTATTTGTCTACAATCTGGCAGGCCTTATCCTCTGGCAAAGCATAAAGAAATTATAGCCATTTCTTGATTTCCCTATTGTAGTTAATGGGGAGAAAAGTGTTGCCTCAGATTTCCTGAAGCTGAGTATCTGAACTAAGGTGAGCAGAAGTGATGCACCTGGTGGGCATAGCTGCAATGCTAGCTTCCCAAAAGTGGTGCCACTGACATGGCGCAGGTGCCTTTGCAGGAGCAACTGACTGGTTCTGCTGGTGTGCCCGCAGAGCTCCATCCTCTTCCCTGCCTCCGTCCGGGCAAGTGGTAGTAGCACTGCTGTCAGAAAGCTAGAATTGCAGGTGAGCCACTTCTGAAAGTGGGAAAGGAAGCCCCAAACTAAAGTGACTCACTAATCCAAGTGCTAAAGCAGAGCTCAGAAGCAGTTTTATTTTGGTATTGCCAGTCTTATCAAGGAACTGGGGGTGGGTGGGGGGAGAGAGATGATTTCCTTCTTAGCATTCACTATGGCTTTAATGGGTTGCAGTTGACTTTCCTTTATCCATATGTCTCTCATCAGCAAATTAGCATTTTTATTAGCTGCTAAAATAGTGATAAAATAATCATGGTGTTATTTCTGGGTGCTTGATTCCTTGGTAAATAATGCTAATAAAAATGGATTCTATGTTTAAGCTACTTTGCAATTATTTTAAGGTTTATAATTTTTTTTGCTTAGTTTGTTTTAGAGTTGCATCTGGAACATGCACTGAATTTTTTTGGAAGTGGGTGGTTGTTGTTGCTGCTGTAGATGGACTGATATGACAACTATACCTAGACTTTCCCCCCCATCAGTAGCAATATGAAAATAATGATGTTAGCTTAGGATGAACTTGGAGAATGAGGCTACAATCCTAACCATGTCAACCCAGATAAAGTGTTGCTAAGTTCAACAGGGATCATTAGGAAAGGAACTAAAAATAAAAACTGCTATCATAACACTGTTAACACAAATCTATGGTGCAACCACATTTGGAATATTGTATGCTGTGTACAGTATTGTGGAGTTTGCAAAGAGTCAGAAAAGTTGCTGGAAATTGCAGGTGGGCAGAGTGATGATGCACATATGTCTAGCTTGCAGGCTTCATACAGGCATCTGGCTGGCTGCTGTGAGAACAGGATGCTGAACTAGATGGGCTATTGGCCTGATTCACAGGCTCTTCATACATTCTTATAGATATTAAGCAGAGCTTCCTCCTAGGTAACTATGCCTAAGATTGCAGTTGTCAGGAACATGATGCAATCGAGTGCAGGGGGAGAGTCAGACTCGGAAATTGAGCTAAGTGAGAAAGCGAGCTAGCAGAGACAAGAAAGGGTAGCTCGATGCCCCTTCACAAAGAGTACACAAATAGCCCTCAAGAAGCAGGAGAGTTAGGAGGCAGTCAGAGAGTTGCTAGGCAACCAGCAGAGGAGCAGAGGACAGACAGTGTCTCTAGTGGAAGTGGGGAGGGGGCAGGCCAGCCTCTCAGTCCCTGTGCTCACAGACTAGACAAGGTCAGAGTGCAACGGAAGGGCAAGAGGGAAAGGGTGGGAATCTGGCATCCTCCCTGTTGTGAGCGGGGTGGAGTTTCAGACTGACCAACTCCCTTCAATGCAAACAGGTGAGAAGCTGGGCTCTGGATGTGTTTTTGTAAATAAACATAACATGAAACTGCCAGAGAGTCATTAATTCTTATTGGGGCTTGCTTGCCTGCCTGAGATCATTACAGCAGTCATGCCATAGGACTGATAAGGGATATGAACCCAGGTCTCCCTAATCAAAATCCAGTATGCAAGCTGCTTTACCACACTTTACCAGCTCACTATCCTATGATTGTCAGTTGATCCTCATAAATTGGGTATTATCCTATGTACTGCTGTTCAATGTTTATTATTTTTACTATATAGATAAACATTAGACACTCCTTGAGGGTGTGGCTATGGGGCTCATAATGCCTTGCCTCTGCACTTCGAAATGTACACCACTGAGCACTTGCACAAACATTGCCCAAAGCACACAGGAAAAGGCATCTGCATTTTATAACAACAAGGAGATGAAAGCCACATAGGAAGGTGGACAGATAACACAGTTCCTGAACTGCTAAAGTGCTCACAAATAACTGTTCAGGTGCTCACAAGGTTAAATCTGCCCTTTGAGATATTTATACTAGGGTTAGGCTGGGAAGAGCCTGTTATTATATACAGAGGTGTTAGACATGCACACCCTTCACGCATGCACACAACAATAGCTTGTACAGAGGCAGCTTCATTCAGCCAATCTTATGCAGAATGACTTCTACCGTCTGTCAGCTAAGATTATTATGCACTGCTTAACCTACTTCCATAGCTATGTTTCTGTTGCTCTAAAGCAAGAGTGACAAAATCACATTAGAACCACAAACAAGCTTACAAGAAGCACTTGCCGAAATGGAAGAATTAGTTTGTTTCCCTTAAGAAACATAATGGCCAACTGAGTTACGGAAAGTAGGCTGGCTGGGAAAAGGCAATTAAAGGTGGGTTGTTCATTTGCTGTGCCCACTGGCCTGTGCATGCTGTTGTTTAACACCTGATCAGTACATAATGATACCATGCCCATCCATTATTTGATTTGATTTGATCGTGGATGAGGGTGCCAGTCTGGGGTGTATTACTGAGATCTGGGTGGGTGAGTTGGGAGGAGTTCATCTGACACAGTTATGTCAACCTGGATTATCAGCACTGCATCAGCACAGGCTGCATGGATCGGAGAGATGAGAGAGTTGCTGTGGTCCATAGAGCTTTCATCTCCATCACCAAGCTGGAATACACCAATGCACTCTATGTGGAGTTGTCTTAGACAATCTTGGCCTCTACAAGCCTCCCATCCTTGGGCAGGTGGACCTGAAGTCCTCCAGATACTGCTGGAGCACAACTCCGATCATCCCTGCCCATTTGCCATGACAATGGTTTTGTGAGTCAAGGACCCGCAACCTGCTTAGAGATAAATAAGACACAAGGAGGACCCGCCACCCACTTAGAGATAAATAAGACACAAGGGCACATGTATTTTAGGTTAATGGGCTAAATAAAGCCACAACTTTATTGGTTACAGCATGTGAGTGGTATTGGCTTAGGCATTGGATCAAATCTCTACATGACTCCACCCTGCTCAGCGGGGAGTCATTCAAGGGTTAATAACCAGTGGGAGGAGCTTGTTGATGCAAATGCAACTGGAAGCTTCCCCTGACGTGACTGGGGGTTGTGCCATGGCCCTAGCCACCAGCAGGGCATCGGAAGGATCCACGACCGCTGGATCCCTTTAACAGAATACCCAACAAGGAGAGGGGTAGGTGATGTCCACCACCTGCCCTCCGACACACGACACATATTCCAATGCCTAACCCCCAATATCCGATTTGCTACGAGGCAGGCAAAAAAACCAAGAGGCTGATGCCAATTTGCCAAATGGATAAAAATTCCTACCAGGCCCCTTGGGCAACCAAGGCAACTGACCAAAGCCCATAGCAAGGTCAAAAGCATAGATATGACCTAAAGGGAGGGTGGGAGGGTGATCCGTTGAATTCAGGAAGCAGAATGGGGCACGGCACTGCTGTGGCCGCCTAACTGCGGCTAAACCCCACCCCCAATCCAGCCCTATTGGCTGGCTAAAGGGCGTGGCACGGCAGCTGGGATAACTGATGCAGGGGGCCGAATATGCCTCCCTGCTGAAGCGGGAACCGGCTCCCGCTCACAACCCCTCCCCTCTGGTAGGAGGAGAGGTCTTGCCATCAACCATTGGCTTATGGGAACACAGAGATTCTGCATCGATATGATTTTTCTGTAACCTCTAGCAGAAGTTTTACAGGAATGTTTGGTGTATAATCAACTGCCACTAACCCATGGGTAAAATAAATGGGAAGGAAAAGAAATCAAAATCAAAGCAAGTTTAAAACAACTCCAACTGCTTCTATCACAATTCACTTCAGGGAAAGTGGATTAAAACAACAACAACATAAAGTCCCCCAGGGACAAAATTATATATATCATGACTATAAAATTATAGGGAGTGTGGGAATGGAAACAACTAAGCCAGAGCACTCATATAATTTAATTTCGCTCTACTGTAAACAACCACATAGACTATGATTCATCTTGGTACTCACTGCTGCTTACCTGGTCTACATCCAGCATTTAACAAAGTTATTTATACTTTTCTTGTACTTAAATAACTAAGCTATTTGTACTTTTCTGATACTCTTTTTGATCTCTTGGGCTACAGGGAAATATAAATCAAAGCCTTGCAATACTGCTTAAGGATTAAAATATCAGCCTGCCTTTGTATTAGAGATGTACACTCCTCTAATACATCGCTACACAAAGTCGAATCAAATCTAAAATACAACAACGAAAGAACAAATGAGGACTATATAGGCATTTTCCACAGCTACATGTTGTCTCGAGGCTACAGAGAAGATAGTGGCGGTAAGCTCTTCGTTGTGCAGGCTGCCTGCAAGCTGACAGACGGTTAAGACCGTATTCATGGAAGACAATCTTACTCAGCTACGAGTGATTGCCAAACAACAACAAGAAGAAGACCCTATGCTCACCTGCTGGTCTCGGGTGTGGTGGAAGATGTTATCCCATTGCCAGTGTTGGTGTAAAAATCAACTGCCAATCAAGTTGGGTTCCTTACATGGAGCTGGCAGTGGGAAGGTGCCATCTTGTCCTTCAGTTCAGGCAAAATAATGCATTGGGATGCCCCTGCCGGCATATCAAGGAACTCTCATACTTGCTATTAGTGACTCAGTCCTGTCACCATACGTTATGCATTGAGCACCAGCTTTCAAAACTAAATTGCTCTAGAAATAGCTCATTATAGCAATCAAACAATTGAGGTTGCTTTGAAAATGAATATAAGCATGAATGCAACATAGCAACCTTATTGAAATGACAATATAAACCCATGCTCAGGGACTGAAAATACATTTCTGTTGATGACTTGTGCAGTATTATTCTTAATATAACTTACACCACCTTCACTTACACCACCCAGAAAGTTAGAACCCCACTTTACAAATTATTTATTGAACAAAGGCCTAAACCTCTAAAAAGTTAAGCTTATTTAAATACTGTGGTTGACGTACAGGGATCCTTGAGGACTAAAGCAAAAGACTCTTGACATTTTGGAAAGAAAACTTAGCGAGTTTCGTTATGTTTCTTCCTTAATATAACACTATGCAGTCTATTTCATGAGTTGCAGACACATCAGTAAGTGCTATCAAAGGAAAATTAAAGCAAGGAATGCAAAGTAAAATGTTGTCTCTCTTGAAAGTTGACACTTACACTCCTACTAACATCATCAACTCAGGCAATATTTCCATAAATTATGTTCATTTTATGCACTTTAAATGTATTTACAGAAGCAGATGCCCCAGTTACATATTATGAATTCATTGCTGTGCCATTGGATCAAAATAAAAACATCTCTCACACACCTTTCCTAAGAAAGGTGTGTCAAATCGTATCACATCAGCCCAAGGGGAAGCTGACACACTTTTACCCCACAACCTGTCTGCCTAACAGTTTTTTATTTCTTTCTGAGGGTCTGTAATACAGTTCACCCATTTGCTAGCCCTCTTCATGAACCCCTTTTGGAACCTCCACCCCCAGCTTTACCTTGATCTCTTTGAAAAGATTGCAGCTGACATAATATAAAAAAACAGGCAAATTTATGTTCTTACTTGGTGAAAAAGAATGCCCTAGGATTTTGTAAAGAATTCATCATCATGCTACAACAAAAGTTCTATCAGCACAAGCTTTTCTGCTTGCCTGAAGAAACGACCTTCCTTCCCCTCCTCTTTTATGCTGTTCTGGAGTTCTCCAGACTCCCCCAGAGCAAATTTGGGGAAAGCATAGGAGGCATGAAGGGAGGGTAAGTACCATTGCACAACAAGAGCCCATGCTCTCACTAATGGAATTGCTTACTTGAATTCAGCCAAGAAACTTGTATACTGTCCTTGAGATATGTCACTTTAAAAGAAAATCTTTTAAATCTCCCATCTCTTAATAATAGCAGTTTGTAGCACTTGTCTAGTTATTCACAGTGTTCAAAGGTTAACAATAATCCCTTTGATTGCCCTGTGAAGTAGATCAGTATTATTGCACATGTGACAAATCATAGTGCACATGGGCGACTGATCATAAGAGAGAGTGCTATGCTTAAGATGACACTTGAACTGGAGACCTCTTGATTCATAGTGCTATTTCTAAGCCACTACTCTAAGATGAGATCTTAAATGTTGCCTTGTCTCAAATTGTTTGAATTTAGTCCCCAAGAAAAGCGCACATTTTAAATGCCTGCAATGTATATTTGTCATATAGGTAAAGGTAAAGGGACCCCTGACCGTTATGTCCAGTCGTGACAACTCTGGGGTTGCGGCACTCATCTCACTTTATTGGCCGAGGGAGCTGGCATACAGCTTCTGGGTCATGTGGCCAGCATGACTAAGCCGCTTCTGGCGAAACAGAGCAGCGCATGGAAACGCCATTTACCTTCCCGCCGGAGCGGCACCTATTTATCTACTTGCACTTTGACGTGCTTTCGAACTGCTAGGTTGGCAGGAGCAGGAACCGAGCAATGGGAGCTCACCCTGTCATGGGGGTTCAAACCACCGAACTTCTGATTGGCAAGTCCTAGGCTCTGTGGTTTAACCCACAGTGCCACCCACGTCCCCTAGAGCACATATACTAGCAGGTAAATCCCTGCTTCCTCTGCTCATCAACCCCCCATCTCCCAGTGTTTCCTTCTGCAGGTCCATATCTCCCCTCTGCCTGCCTCATTTTCCTCTCAGAAACAAAATATCCCCTCTCCCTGTGCTCCATTCACATAGAAAGAAAGGGTGGGTCCAGTTTTAAAATAAAAAGGGCATATGGCTAAGGAGCGAAGAACATCTGTCAGAGGCAGATTTCGGGGAGCACTATGGGTTGGCTGCATGGGCATGGGGCTCCAGGGGTGCCACCAGGGATGGCACAACTCTTAATAAAAATGGAGTGAGAGAGCTCCCCTCCCCATTTTGGCATCACACAGGACACCACTGAAATTTGAGACCCCGAGGTCTGCCACTGCACCTGTCACCTTAAACCTATCTCCCTAAAGCTCCTCCTTTCAGGCATCTGCCTTTCAGCTGGGCTCCAGAATCAGATGTCTTCTTGGCTATTGGACATTGATTGGTTTGGGGTGAGTGACTGTAGGAAGGCAAGCCATAGGCCAGAGGTGGGGGGGTCCATTTGCCTTCACCCGTGTAGCCTCATTTAGCCTTTAAGATAATATCTATTGTGTCCTCTTCTACATTACCAGGGAAGTTCCATGTTCAAATAAATGGAAGAGGAGCCAGAACCAGCAACAGTAGCTATAGCTAGTGATAGGTTTCCACCTCTCTAAGGCTGCTGCCTTAAATACAATACAGCTTTCCATAATCATTTTAGCAACACTGCGGAATGGTTTTCCTATGCATTTTCCTATAAAAATGGTCACCTGCAACTATCCGCATGCTGTGGAACTTTAAGTTACCAAGGACAAAGGGGGGCAGGGCTAGAAGGTTGCCTTGTGAATTGGCTCTTACTTTGAAATATGTTGCATTGAACTCAGAGGCTCTTATTTTCAGCCAAATGTGTTTAGGATTGGGATGCCAGACTTCTGGCTGATCTGTACTCTATAAATTCTGAATGAACCTTATGTTGCTGGCACATTGAAGATTGCTTTGCTAATTGCAGTGATAAATAGTGATTAGCAATGAATGACTCATAGTCATGGCACACTGTTTCTAGGCAAATATGGTCCATGTATTGTAGATAGGCAACGTCAGTAGCCTTTAACATGGAAATACGATTCCAATAATGGAGAAGAGGCAATAACTTTCCTTTTTTCTATGGCCATAGTTAAATCTTTGACTGTGCTATTATGTTGCTACAATATCTTTATATGGTTATAGCGGTTAAGTTCAATTGGAAGGCATTTCTATCAGCGACATAAAACCATTAGCAGAATAGAAAGAGAGAGACGGAGCTGGAGGAAGACAATGAATGTGGTCACTGCAGACCAACATCATCTCAAAAAACACAACTAGTTTATTCTGCATGCAACATTAACGTCTCACTTCAAATGAAAAAAGAAAGAAAGAAAAGATTCTACAACCTGAAAAAAGAGACAAGGCATGTACTTTTGTAAACCAAGAAAATCTTTAATAAAAATTATTATTATTATTTTTAAAAATATATGACTCGTGATATCCAATGTGGTGCCCTCCAGACATTGTGGGGCTACAGCTCCAATCAACCCCAGCCACTCAGGCCATTGGTCAGAGGGGAAGGGAGTTGTCTAAAACATCTGGCGAGAACAACACTGACGCTCCTGCCCTAGAATACTCTGGTCCAGGGATATTCCAATCAACATTTTGAATTGCTAACAAGCACAGGAAGAGGGACACCACCCACTCACGACAACTGTGGTGCAGATATGCTTTGGCAATGCCCAAGTTCTGGAACATGAATTAAATCATTTTTCTACATTAGCTGATAGTAAGACATGAAATGGATCATGGTTACTTGGCAAGGCTAGACCATCGACACAAGACTACGCTCATCCTAGAAATAAACTTAGAAAAAAATAGCTACTAGGCACACAAATACATGATATCCTTGTAAATATCATGCATATGGCATTATTTCTATGTTTATGCTCACAATCGCTATCCAACTCTACACTCTCAGTTTCATGTTTCCTGCCACCGAAATAGATACTCTGTTTCAGTTATTTTGTTCAGGCACTTAACTGAATCAATCACTCTTCTCAAAAACGGCGTCTGCTAGTTGATGTATCTTCATGACTAATTTATCAAATGCTTTCCTGCCTCATCGCTTTCATCTTTTAGACTGCAGTGGGTAGATTGGGATCTCCTGGTAGATTTGTGGATCACTTACAATAGATCAGCAAGAGTTTCTGGCTCTAATGGTTTAACAATAGCAACATCAATGTTATCTCCCTAAATTAGGCTGCTAAAATGACGAAAGTCTGTGAGCTCTCTTCTGGCAATGAAAACAAATCCCTAGGCTTGGAATGTTTTCAGAGGCACCTTATTGTTTAATACTATGTCTTTCCCATCTTGGTCTAAGACTATTTGTCTAGGAACAAGACTTTTGCTTTGGAAGAGAAGGAGCCAGGACAATCATGCAAAAGCGTGAAGATGAAAGCATCTTTGCAGGGAATGCTGCCATAGCTCAGCAGTAGAGTGCATGCTTAGTTTGCAAAAGGTTCCAAGTTCAATGCCTGCCATCTCCAGTAAAAAAAGATCAGGCAGTAGGGAAAGATTTCTGCATGTGACCTTGGAGCATTGCTGTAGGTGGGGAAACAGTCTGGCCTCATGTAAGATAACTTCCTCAACATTAGCAAAAGCAGATGGATATACTACCATGCTTGCTTGGAAATGTACGTAGGTACCTGGCATTCTGAACTTGATTCTATGTTCTGTGAGTTGTTCCTTGATTAGGGACTATAGGGAAGCTATGGGTGGTAATAGGAGAACCATTTCCTGACTCTGTTCCTGCCAAAGGACAGACTAGTATTCATTTGGCAGAGCTAGCTTAGCAAACTAACATGCTGGTGAAATTAATATCAGCTACCGTGAGTTACTTAGGATTTCTGTTCCAGATAATGGAATATCACAGCAAGGTTTTCTGAAAGGGGCTGCACAGTTAAGACCTTAGGACTTCACCAAGAAAAGAGAGTGTTTTAAGAGTGAAGCAAAGCATCAGCCTAACCTCACTTCATTGCAAGGCACAAGTACAAATGCTATTCCAAAAGTGGAAGGGGTGAAAAGAATGATGAAGGGGAGATGGTGAGCCAAAGAGGAAGAAGAGAGGAAAAGAGAACTGATGAACTTTCTTTCATGTGATCTGGTGAATAAAGAAGGGAAACCTTTGGGCGTTAACTAAAAAGGAAGAAATATGCATTTCCATGCTGTGGTAGGGCTCCACTGGGCAGTTGGTGAAGGGGCTGGGGTTGTTACAGGCACTGCATTTGGGGATGTTGCTATGAGAACTCAACAGAACAAGCTCTGACACCATCACCCAGGTGAATGACTGGCAGTTGTTGCAAAAAGCAGCAACAGTGCCATGCCAGTGTTCTTATTAAAAAGCTCTGACACCATCACCCAGGTGAATGACTGGCAGTTGTTGCAAAAAGCAGCAACAGTGCCATGCCATGGGTGGCAGGGGCAACTGGCCCCAGTGATTCTGATGGGTTGGCAGGATCAGTGATGGGCCTTTTGAGTTTCCAGGCTCTCTGAAGGTACCTGACTATGCTGAGCCCTGCACTGGGCCTGATCTGGTAGGCAAGGAAGCTGAAAGGGATGCAAAGAGGTGGGGAAATAATCTAGAGAAAAAGACTCAGGTCTATGCGGTCTAGTCCAAAATCTTGGTTGTTGCTCAATACCTGGAAATACCTGGAATCAATGGACAACTTAGCTTAGTGGTGTCATGCTGGGATCTGAGAGGACAGTTCTGCCCTTGTCTTCTCCACTCTGAATGTTTTAGTGGTACCCTACAAAGGGCAGTGCTTCAAGTTCCACCTGACTCTGACAACAGCAAGAAATAGTCTGGTTTGTCGCTGAATCTCACTACTATTTTTTTGCCAGTGTGCTTCAGTTTACCACCTTACTACAAAGCAGTCATGGAATTGCCATTATGCGGAATTCTATTGATCATATCTAGTCAACAGAACCCACATGCCAACTCCTGCTATATTCAGAATAATTTAGGTTATTTTGCTTGATTCCAAACATGCCAACATTTACCTTTTATTCCTTAAAGCAGATACATATAGCACCAGGTTTCCCTAGGACCCAGTTCATGTTATTTACATAATATGGAAGTCTTCAAGTACTTATTGTTTATCTTGGATACTAAGCATCCTGTTAAAAACATTTAAATGAGTTTAATGGGGATAGTTAATGGCAGTTTGTGAGCTGTAAAATCCCAGCAGACAGCTACAACCAAGTTTGTCAGGCTATGTGACACTAGGTTTTAAGCTATAAAATAATTAATATTCAAATAACAGGAATGCAAGGCAGCCATTTATACCCGTTCCACATTCTGATTAATTTAATACACTGCTGTGCTCAAAACAACAAATTTTACAAGCAGTGTTTGGGCAATGCTTTTATTGGCCTGTCTTATGATGTTTTCTTTCTTGAGTCTGTTGCACAATATGGAGCCAGTCACGTAAAAATACATAACACCAAATTACCCAACAAATACTCACCTCAAGGCTGAGTTTCTTTTTTTTCTCTTTTTTAAAGAAATCAAATTGCTTTGATGGTGAAAATGCTATGCTGGGACTCTTTCTGTAAAATTGGATTACAGATTGAATTTGAATAATTAATTTTAATGTTTTGGGTAGTGTTCTGCTGTATTAAAATTTAATTTGCTTATATACTTTAATGCAGGGCAAAGAATATAGTTTGCAGAATAAAGAGTTTAAAGGAAAATTGTAAAGAAAG
Source organism: Podarcis raffonei (assembly GCF_027172205.1). Lineage (NCBI taxonomy): Eukaryota > Metazoa > Chordata > Lepidosauria > Squamata > Lacertidae > Podarcis > Podarcis raffonei. Next base: position 32,454,491 of record NC_070612.1, read on the forward strand.
GTTCTTAATTTGTAGAAACCACCTCTATTTCCTGCCCCCCACCTTCTCAATAAGTCTAGCTCATTCACACTATGGCCCATTTGGCATATCTTTATTATTTATTTCATTAACTACATGTGTATACCAGGCAATAACTAATGTCATCAGGGTGGTGAACACAAAATTGTAACAATCACAATGAAAAGAAGAGGAAGAAGATATAAAACCACCAGAAGCAAGCCATATAAAACAGCATTTGAAAAAGCGCTGAAATTTCTTCAGAGTTTAAAACACCTGAGAAAATAAAAAGGCATTTCACCTGGTGGTCTACAGGATCATCATGTGGGTACCAAGCAAGCCTCTCTGGAGAGGGCATCCCATAGCAACACAGAAAATTATATCAATTAACCACCTGCCACAGCTCATTTGGCAGGGGGCACCCAGAGATGAACTTAAGTTCCTCTGAAATCAATAGGGTCCAGAATATTGTTTGAGACTCACAGTGCAAGGCCTACTCAGAATTAAACCTTGCTGAGCTCAGTAGGACTTACTCCCAGGTAACTGTGTGCAGGATTTCAGTGGGGAGGATTGGAAGACACCCTTGTCACAATATGGGAAAGTGGGGTGCAGTATTAGGACTGTTATAGCCTTGTTGTCAACTTCAAGAAATGCCATTACCAAAAGCCCTGTAACTACCAACACACCTTCAGCCTAAAGAATTGTAAATTTTTGATCTTGCCTAGAGAGCTATAAGAGCTAGTGTGCTCTGATGATGATCATGGGTGAAGAATCTCAAGCCTGGGGACCAAACGTGACCCTCTACGTCCTACTAGAAATTTCTGAGAGTATACTGATAGGAAATTGCCCACTTTCCCTTAGCATTTCAGGGTGTACATCCATGTGACACTGTTCAGAAAAAAACAATCGATTCATGCAAGTTGTGGGCAGAGTCAGAAAGCAAGGTTTAAATTTCTTCCTCTATGTATTGATTTCTTTACACTTTCCCCAATAGGGCCTGGAATAATAACATAATTATTTGCATGTTGTAGAGGCTGGTGGTGGTGTGAGAGGTTATCTCTGATGAAGTTATCTTCTGTGATCACTCAGGTTCACAACCTGAGATTAGATCCTTAATTTATCACTATGCCTGGAATTTCAGGTTGCTATAGTGGACAGGATGGCTACCTGGTGAGATTGCACATACAAGGACTGTTTGACTGCCAGTCACAGACTGGGTGACTGTCCCGTTGAGACTAGATTACTATTACCTAGTAGTAGAAACTTCAGATGGTGTGAATTAAAGCAGCCTATTTTCTAACGAATTATCAGACTAGTGCTCCAGCGTCTTTACTGCCAGCAGAGAACACAATGTTAGCTTCGACCTAAAGAGTCCTAAAGAGATTGTATACAACATACTCCATGCCTAAGGTTGCTGAGGCTAGATGCTGCAGAACACACATAGCTTGGGTAGCCTCTTACTCTTTTCCCTGGTAATGTCTAGTATAATCATCACATTGCAATTGACAGGCTACAAATAGCAGCCAGAGTAGAAAACTCACACTATAATGGCAGTATGCCTTATGGTTTGTATTACTAGGCATTACAGGGAAGATCATAAGAGGAAGCACAGGGCGACTACTTTTGGTGGCAGCCTTATGTATGCTTAGTGGCCTGTAGACTCTTTCTTAATACTACCATCTATGCAGCATGTTCAAACAGCAAAAGCACACATGGATTGTATTTCCAGCAGAAACTTGCCAATATCAGCATGAACATCTGAACCATGGAACCACTGTAAAGCCTTTATTTGAGTCCTATTTTTTTCTTTGGGTGGGACAGGGTTGAGTTAGCCTGGCAGAAAGCGAAATGATTTAATGTCTTTTGTCTGATTTTATTCTATTCTATTTCATTCTGATCTAATGGAGATGAGTTTTCATTTTTTTAAAAAGAAAATAAATCCTCTTATTTCTGCTCCTTCAAAGTGGATCGAGCTGAACATTTAAAGCAATCAATCAGTTTTCTGTGCTGAGTTTGCAAAAATGATGACGCACCATGTTATCCTGGAGAAATAATTGGATAACTGCTGGATTTCGTATTTTCAAAAATGAGGAATAGGCCATTGTGTGCTTCTTCAGCCACCATCTCTCGGTTTAACCTCAAACTTGCAAAGGACCTAGGAGGGCGTAATCCAGTTAGGCTTTCTACTTTTTCCTACACCAATGTATTATTTATGGCAGGATAGGGAATATATGGCCTTTCAGATGCTGTTGGACTCCAATTCCTATCAGTCACAGACAGCTTGGCCAATGGTCAGGGATAATGGGAGTTGAAGTTCAACAACAGCTGGAGCCCTAGAAGTTTCCCATCCCTGGTTTAAATGATGGCCTGTTAGTTCACAAAAAAATTACCCTCTGATCTCCCCCACTCCCACATTTTAATATACAGCCTGATGAATAGTTTTGGGAAACTCCAAAGTTTATTCACTATTCCACAACACTATTCCAAGAATCTTCACCTCCTCACAGAGAACATTCTGTGTACAGTAAGTAACCAGATAGCCTTATGCTGGGTCTCAATTTCACTATTTTACTACAGGTTCTGCACAACACAACACCAATATTGAGCTGAATCTGATAACTCAGTCATTCACATTGCAAACTGTGGGCATCTGGGGTCTGTATGAGGAACAAACTTAAAGAAATAAATATATGGGATGTACTCAACTACTTTTTACTCTTATCTTATTCATATGAAATACATCAAAAGAATAGTCTTAAAGGTTCTGGCCTGTTTTTAAATCCTATACATGTAGTTGTTGGGAAAGATGATTAAAAAGGGGGATATTCTTTGTTTTCATTGTTTTGTGACAGATGCCTTTGGAAAACAACATGGCAACAGTAAAAACGACAAGCAGCTGTTTTAAAACTGCTCAGGGATTTCAAAAGAGGGGACCATCAGGAAGAGTCAGAATATAAGCAGAAAGCAGCCTTGGTTGTCTTAAGCAAAAATGATTTAGGTGCCCCCTGCTTCATTCTATCAGTGCACAAACAAAGGCACACAATATGTGTTTCTTTACAAGGCAATCTGCTTTTTTAAACTGCACATAACATATTGCGTACATGTAAACAAATGAAGCTATTTTGATATATGAAAAATGAAAAGGGGGAATGATAATCCATTGGGAAGAGGAAAGGACGATACAGGGTCTAGTGGCTGCATTACATTTGAACTCTCAAAGTAATGTGGATGGAGTGCATTTTTATTTTCTGCCAAAACTCCCTCTCTGTCTTGCTTCAGTTTTGGCTATTACCATCTACCAGAATCTCTGTTCTACCTTGAAGAGTCATGCAATGTACCGCAGGGTAGCCACAGTAGTAAAGACTATACTGGTGGCCTAAGTACCGGTAGTCTCATATATTTTCATGAAGGTGGGGTACATAAGTAATTGGTGTGGAAAATGAATGGTAACAGACAGGTGTCTGTCTAATGAAGGTTAGTGTATTGGAGATAGTCTTTTGATATCTATCTATGGCACAGGAGCCAAAGAAATTACCATATATGGGCCCAAGTACTGAACAACAGATTCTCATGCCAAAACAACGTGCAGACCCTCCAAGTGTCCCTATTTTCCAGGGACAGTCCCAGATTTACAGAAGCTGTCCGGGCTTCTGATTTGATCCTGGAATGTCCTGCTTTTCCTTAGTACGTTCCTATTTTCATTGGAGAAGTATTGGAGGATATGGAATTATCTGACCCCCACAAGCCATCTGAAGGCAACCCTGTTATATTATGTTTTTATATATGTTGGAAGTCACCCAGAGTGGCTGGGACAACCTAGTCAGATTGGCTGGGGATTATTATTATTATTATTATCGAATAGGATGTCCCTATTTTCATCAGAGAAAAGTTGGAGGGTATGAAAGTGTGCCTCTCAATATGCTCCTCATCTTTAAAAACAGTTTACCACAATGACATGTGGAATCTGGATCCCTAACTAAGGACAATGTACAGTACAGTCCTCTATATGTCTACTCAAAAATTAGTACTATTGAATTAATTAGGGCTTTCTCATCTCAGATAAGCTGGTATAGGATTGCAAGCTGAATGACTTAATTTTACTGAATAGAAGAAGCTACCAAAACCAAATACAAGAAAAAGTTACAAATGATCAGTCTATAATAAATGATGGCCGAGGTTTAGAGGGGAAAACAATGTTTATTTATTATGCCCGTATCCTGCAGACTGTATGGAAATAACAATACAGTAAAATACCATATTGACTTTTGTACTTTAATATGCAAATATGTGGCCCTCTTGTCCCCATCCCCAGCCCACCACTGTATCAGATTATAGCATCAACATAATTTATTTTATTTCCCCTGTTGGCTTCTGGGGAAGGCTCTGATGCAGTAGTCCTATAATTAAGATTAATTGGACGGGGATTTGTCACCACTAACCTCTTCCCAATAAGTGTCCACCTTGATTTTATTGGTAATGCAAGAAGAAAAAGACAAATGTATTCTATTTATAATTTACCAGCTTGGCACAGAATTAGTCTATGTGTACTTTTATCTAATCCATGCCTAGGAACCATACTAGAAAAAAGTAAGATGAAATCTAGAGGTTTAGGCAGAGTTCTTAAATGAGCCAGAGTCTCATAATACAGCTTTGTTGTGCTGGTTAAAGATTTATAGTAGAATGGTGATATGAATAAATGCATGAGCCCTTGCACATACATTCAGAACTCATTCCCAATAAATGAAACTCGTGCTTCTTTTGCACTTCTTTATGCTTAGTTGTATAGTGGAACTGCAAAGCTGACTTGCCCTGACAATGAGGTAACTTGAGTTGCCATACTACATTTTAAAAATAAATCCTGGATTTGTCAAATACTGTATTACATTAAATTCCAGTAGCCTTACATGAGTCAGTTTTGTTCAGAGACCAATATGTCATTACTGATTTCGGCTTATTTGCTTGACCTTACCTAAACCTGTTGATGCAATTTCCATTTCATATATGTAGCTTCTAATGCAATTCCATCAAACCATCTGATTTCCACCCCGCAAGCCTCATGATCTTATATTAAAGAACCTTGCTCTTTTCTTGTAATGTATGGATACTTTGTTCATACAACAGGCTTTTCAGGAGGGTTAGGTGGCCCTTCTGAACAATGGGTGGGCTGCTGGGGAAAATGTTGTTCAAAACTGGCCTTGGACCTTAAGGTCAGCTAACTTACAGAAGTCAGCAGGAGGAAAGTTTCTCATCTACAGCCTTTAGTGCCAAGGATCAGACAAAGGCTGTCCACCCCTCAGCAGTCTTTGATTGTTCAAGGATTTGGTTGGAAGACAGCAACGCTAAAAGTGCTAAGCATACCATGTCTAGGGCTTTCAGCATAATTGAACACTATAAAACTATATATTTTATTTTATTTTGGGTTGGTAATCTACAAAATGTAGTCGTTTATGCTCAGAGGGATTTGTGGATGACTGCTGGAAACCTGAAACTGGCATTCTTCTTTTTCCTAAAATTTGCAGTTATGCAAGTCAAAGTTTATGATGAATACAGCCGTACTGTGAAACATTAAAATAACACAGTACAATTGCCTGCTTTTTAAAAAAGGAGGTTTTTTTAGATGAGGGGGTAGTGCCTAAGGAATACCTTTTATAGCTTTTATATCAACTTAATGGAATGCAGAAATGTGTGCAATAAAAATTTATAGTAGATCAAACATTTACAGTGAGCACAAACTATATACACATGAAATTGAGTACTAGTGAAATTGAACAGCAAAGCAGTTTACTATTCTAGGTTGCAAGTCTGCTCATTCTCCTCCCAGAAACCTCTCCTCCTCTAAACCAGACAATTCAGATGGACACTGGGACAGACAGGAACAAAGAAGAGGAATGTCTTCAAGAGTCTCCAGTGCATGTTTTGACGTGTTCTGGAAGTGTGTGATGCAATCTGTTTTGGGTTACTTGGGAGTATCTATAGATATTGTTTCGGGTGTGCGTGTTTGTCTGAGTGAGAACCTGTTCTGAGTAACTACGAACTGTCCACATCTCATGTTTGTGTTTTCCTCCAGGACATCAAAATATGTACATGAACATGGTTTGGGACAGCTGAGATCAACATTAGTATACACTTGCACATCTAGAGTAACACTAAAATCAAGACCATGTAGAATTATGTGATATATTAAGAATACTTGCATATCATAAGACATGGGTTCAAGGGCACAGGTGGCACTGCCAAGCAGCCTCAAGTGATAATTCTTCTCTTTCCAGAAGTAAACTAACAAATACTGCAGATTCTGAAATACTGTGGTGCTGGTCCAGTTCTCTGCCTTTACTTCATACCCTCCATGCATCCTGATTTTCCAGAAACTGTCCCAGAATTTTGAAAGCCATCCTGGGTTCTGATGTAGGGTTACCAGATGTCCCCGGTTCCTGGGCACAGTCCCCAGATTTATGAATCTGTCCCTGGACAAATTCTGTCCCCGGGATGTCCCCAGATTTGCAAATCTGTCACTGGGAAACATGGCAGCGGCAGCCTCAGCAGCCCGGAGCCAGCCTGGTAGCATAGTTGGCTCTGGCTGGCTTCAGGAGCTGCTTGCTGCCATTTGATGCCCACCATTTTTCCTCGCTGGAAGTCCCCATATGATGTGTCTTGTGCGCAACACAAAATGGAGGAAAAATGGTGGGCGCCACGGCAGCGGACAGCAAGCAGCTCCTGAAGCCAGCCAGAGCCAACTGCGCTACTAGGCTGGCTCCAGGCTGCTGACTGCCACTGCTGCCACCACTGCTGAAGGGGAACCAGGGATGTCCAGCGGTACAGATCTCCCACCCTCTTCTCCCTGAGGGGAGGCTCAGGAGTCATGGGAAGGCAGCCGTTGTCCAGTTTTTTAAAAACTCTGCACATTTATGTTTCACAGGGTGCGAAAGAAGGGCTTTGCACCTTTATAAAACATGTGGGTGGTGCTGTGGTCTAAACCACAGAGCCTAGGGCTTGCTGATCAGAAGGTTGGCGATTCGAATCCCCACGACGGGGTGAGCTCCTTGTTAGGATATTTCCGTTCCACCTTAAAAGGGAGCAGGCCGTGAGTCACAGAGTCTGCGTATTTCCTGTTTCACAGGATGTTTATGTTTTCTGTTGCTTTCGTTTCTGTTGTTGCCTGAGCATACCGAAGCAGGCAATCATGTTTTTCTTTGTTCTGATCAACGCTGAATAAACTTGTAAATATGCTCTCCTGCTGTGCATCTTTCGCTGTGTGAATTCTGCTGATAGAGTGTGCACCAGCCCAAGAATGTGGCAAGCTATTTCTGAGGCTTCGTGTCGCTGCTGATACTGTGTGTCTACAGGAGATCGATGGATCGTCCGGCAGCCGGCTTGGGGGCTCAGATGGACTTTATCTCCCTGGCAGTATCCCAACACTCCTGTTGCTCGGTCCCAGCTCCTGCCAACCTAGCAGTTCGAAAGCACATCAAAGTGCAAGTAGATAAATAGGTTCCACTCCGGCAAGAAGGTAAACGGCATTTCTGTGCACTGCTCCATCGACTTACAGCGAAATTATACGCTGGGGGGAGGTGTTTGCTCGCCCCAGAACATTGGTATCACTTTAACTTACTGCGTTCCATCATACCTCTCCTCCCTTTCGACTGTTGCCCATAGACTGGCCTTCACCAAAGCGAGGTTTAACGTTTTTCCCTCCAATGTCCTGAGACATAGATTCTCAAAGGGCCAAGCCCCCGCCGTGTGCGAATGTGATAAGGTGACGCCGGAGTCGCTCCAGCACATTATGTTCATTTGCCCCTTGTTCAATGTGCCACGGGCAAATTTGTTGGGATCAATCATTCAGAAACTAGAGGGTACCCCACCAAAATTCCACCTTGCCCAAATCTTGCAGGACAAGGATACCCACACGACCCTGAAGGTGGCTAGGTTCCTGGTCGCTGTCCTTTCCCAAAAGCGACGACAAGGAGCACTACAAGCTAATTAAGGCGTAGTATGCCTTTCCATCTTATAGTATTTTATTGTTATAGTGGTGTTTTAGCGACTGCTTTTTTTTTCTTTTCCCCTACGGCACAAGCTATCACTTATGTGTTGTTTTTACCTGTATGGGCCTATGGCCGTAATAAATGAAATGATGAATGATGATGTGCACTGCTCTGGTTTGTCAGAAGTGGCTTAGTCATGCTGGCCACATAACCCGGAAGCTGTATGCCGGCTCCCTCGGCCAATAAAGCAAAATGAGCGCTGCAACCCCAGAGTCGTCCACGACTGGACCTAATGGTCAGGGGTCCCTTTAGCCTTTACCTTTACAACATGCATGTGTGCTTGGGCCCAGGGTCTTTTGCCTCACCATCCCCACTACTGACTCCCTTTTGCTACTCAGCTTCAAAAAAAAAAAAGGGTCCCCGGATTCATTGAAATAAATCTGGTAATCATATTCTGATGTCATCACAGAATTCCCCTATTTCCTCTGCCAGTGCTGTCACAAGACCACCCTGGGCAGAAAGAAAGGTGGAGCAGAGCACAAGAAGTCTTGATTATTATTTTTTAATGCTATGTGTGTCTGTATATAATCTTGCCCCTTTCTCAAAATTATTTATTGTTGTATGTTTGTAAATCTACCAGAGAATAAGATAAAATAAAACTAGGATAAAGGGGTTTTCTCAGAATGGTGGAGGGCCTATGCACTGTGTCCCACTGGTGTAGCGGTGGTGGCGGCACTCACCCTTCTTCTGAAAGAAAATGCTCTGCAACGAGGGCAGGGGGACAAAAATGGGGAGTCGGGGAGGGTCAGTTGTGGGGAGGGGAGTAAGAAATGAACCCATTTTCATCTGAGGTATGTTGGAGGCTATGCTACCCTCAATGTTTGGAAAAGGAAAGAGAAAGTTCAAATGTTGAAGATTATGGATAGATCAAATATGCCAAGTGATATCCAGGTTTAAGAATCTCAGGAAACAAAACAGTTTCATTCCAGACTGAGGAAAGGAAAGTGCTGTGAAGTCCTACTTCCTACTTCCTTTGCTTCTATCAAAGCAAATGTACACCTTATTCCTTCATTAGGACAAAGAGTTGTGTGGTCTAGAAGCAAATTCTTTGTTGCCCTTTTTTGTGGGATCATAGTGTCAATGCAAGCCTATAGGACAAGGTGATTAACCTTTCCCATGTTACTATCATGTTTTCTTGATGAGATTCGAAGCAACCTCTCTCTGGAGCCAATCCACCCACCCCCTCTCCCACATATTTTTCCTTCAGTGGCCATAATGACCAAGACTAGTGGTGCACAGGTCATTTGGTCAGACAAAGCAATATTTCAGCTCTTCTCTTTGCTATTTCCAGTGATAACATCTGTGATCAGTTTAAAAGACTGGAATGAAAAACAGTGGCTGCCATAATTTTCTTTGTCTATGTAAATTCGTTTTTTATTATATTCCACACCACTCAAAACCAGTCCCCTAGCTATTCATAATGTAACATAGCTGATATTCTGGCTATAAACTATAAACTAATATCTGAAGTCTGTCTATAAGATAAAGTACACACTTCAATGATTACTTGGCAAAAGAGAAGCAGAATCCATTGACATTCAAAGATATATTTAAATACTGTCAAATGGGACTGACATGTACCTGTACTGCAGAAGCAGAGAGGTTTGACAAGTGGGACAATTTATAATTTATATCTTGTGCTAAGCATTCTGGGAGGATAGTGAACTTTATGTGGGGAACTAATAATGTTTGCTGCTTAAATATAATGCCTTCTCTACCCTTTTTGGTCAGACCTATAAGGTATCAAAATTTTGTAAAGGATCACCTTTAAAGAAAACATGCACATATCCAAATTAATATGACTTGAGGTTCTCAACTTTCTATTCTTATTTCTTCCGAAATATAATCAATTATAGTTAATTATAAAGAATGCTGCTGGCCAATTTCATTTCATGTCTCTAAGGCTTGCATGTGAATTTTGTGACACCCCATTAAAATAAATGGCACTTTGCAATGCCTTTCCTTCAGCCGTAGGTGAAACATCTTCAATGATTTGCTTCAGGCATCTTGGAAAGATTTATCTTCTGGAGGAGACTTTTGCTGATCTGTAAGTGTCTTAACTGATTTGGGGGGGGGGGCAGGAATTGCCCACAAATTATTATGATTGTGAATATGTTATTTTAAAAAACAACACAATATTGATAATAATAAACTGCACTCATATGGGGGGGGGTTAAGCCCTGCCCCACATAATCGATCACAAGACACGGCACATGGACACCATTTGAATGGCAATTGAATGGGGGGTGGGTTGGCCCTCTCAAATATTTTATGGGGGGGGGCTGAAGGGACCTTAGCCCCTAGGAATTGTCTCCTATGTGACTCACTATTGTCTGGATTAATTGACAGTGGCTTTCTAAGGTTTTAGACAGGAGTCTCTCCCAATCTAACCTAGAGGTTCCTGGGACCTTCTACATGTAAAGTGTAGGCTCTCCAATATGAATACCTGTCAGGAGTCCATGTTCCCGTCTTCCCACAGAAGATACTGAACCTTCACCCCTTACGTCTCTTGTTTTGCTTCCTGTCCAGCAGCCCTCCCTTTCACCAACTCTACGGACTTATTGGATCAGCTCCAACCTCTTCCTGTTCTGAAAGCCTGTCTCTGTGTCTGTTTGCACCTGTTTGAGCATCCTGAGAGCTTTGGCTTTGTTCCAGCCCATTTTCAGTTGTTCCCTTGACAACCAGCCGTTGAAGGTCAGAGGGAGTTGGCATAGGCAGCTGTAGCCCTTGCCCAGCCTGTGTCAAATCTAAACCTTTCTGTTTCTGCCCATATTCTGCAACTGGCTATAAAGTTCCACTTGGAACTGGCTCATTCCTGACAATACCATAAAAAGGACTTCAGCACCTGAAACTTATATAAGCCTCCTTGAGAAGAATTTTATAGCAACATAGGGATAATCCAGCAACCGGCTGGCATGACCAAAATGACATTTCCGCTTAAGTAGCATTGCCCCTCTGCTACAGCAAAGCAACAGTGAAGCTATGAGTAGAGTCCTTGACTACTTCAATTTTGGGACCTGGTGGGAAAGTCTCAATAAAGACTGGAGAAATTCTAACGTCTGCATAAGCAGGACAAATGCTCAATTAACAGGCAATACTGGAGGAGCCCCTAAAGTTTAAGCTTTTTTTCAGGTTTAGCTAAGAATGGAAACACAAATTAATACGCCAGATTATTGTTTATCAGTTCCCTATCACAAAAACGAGGCACCTTAATTATTTCTGAATGTCAAACATTTTGCAGTGGAGATTTATTATTATTATTAATAGCAACATACCATCTTTTTATAGCTACTTATCATGCCATTAAATGAAAATGGAACCTAAGGAGGCAAAACCAAACAAACATACACACCCTCAAATGTCCCTACCACTTACCCCTGTTTATTTCATGGACTCTTGATTGTAAAATAAACTTCTGGAAAACTTTTTCTGCCCTGCCTTGTTAATAATGCCCTTATAGGTGGCTGGCCAGAATAAATTCAATTACTTTCCAGAGGTTTATAGCCTAAATGCTGCATTTTAAAAAAGTTTTTAAAAATTGAAATAAAATAAACTGAAATGGAATGCCTAAATTCTATTGTAGCCATAAACATTTTCATAAAATGAATGGTGAATGGAAGCTTTGCAAAGTTAAAAGCAATTTTCAAAAGGGCAATGCCACAGTGTACACTTTAACAACACTATTAATATGAATAATGGATTCAGCCTGAAATCATATGCAGGGCAAAGTGGGTGAGGCAATGACCTCCAGAAACTGTGTCAAGTGCATTGCTCAGGTAATGCCCTTGGATGCTGTGGAGTCCATTTTATCACTAATCAGCATAATTAATGGGAATTAATACCACGTAAAGAAGGCAAAGTTTAATGTTTTTTCCAGCATGACAAGTAGAGACAAAGACAAAGTCAGAGAGTAGGCTGTATGCCAGGAGACAAAATGACTATTTCAATTGGTACTTTATGTTTTCAATTTTTAAAAAGCTTTTACAGATTGAATCATCTGCTTTGGTCATGTGAGTTTCTCCATTACCCTTCTGAAATTTGCAAGGCAAGTTACTGCATTCAGGAAACAAAAGCACATTTTTTACCAATGTTTGAGAGGAAGAGATATATCAAATTGAGTCACAAGTACTTTCAAGAACTGATGTATAGCATGTCTGAATTGGACTCTCAAGTATATCTTTGTATTTTTAAGCACTCACTAAGATTGTGAAGCCTATGGTTGGTTGATGATGTACTTTTGGGAAATCAATAAATTAGGAATTCATGAGAGGCCTTTATGTATTTTCCTCACCCCACCCCACTTATGTTTAGGCAGTCAGCAATGACAGTGAGTGTCTTTACAGCTGTGGCACCCTGCCTTTGGAATGCTCCTATGTATCTATGAATACTTTCCTGAGGCAGCACACTTGGTGCCTTATTTTTAACAAATGTGTGGAAATATTTGTACTTGTCCACCTTCTTCTTTTTAGACAATGCTAGTCTGATGCTGCCTTTGGTTGAGCTCAAAAAGTTTACCTGCAATTTTATTTGCCAATATACTGTCTTTTAAATTTATATTATGGAGATTATTTTAATGTTATTTTCATTTCAAATTGCCTTGAAAACTTGTTCAGTTATAACCTGGGATTCTGAGGGGACATACAGACATGAAAAGGATTATGCTATCAATCCGCTTCTTTATCTTTATCTTTATCCCATATTGATGGCCTTTCAGCTGATTCCCTGGTGGCCCGCTGGACCGTGGAGTTAACCAGGGCTATTGACCGTTTGGCTACGAAGCACCCTCTCCGATTGCATGGAGCCCGGACAGCCCCATGGTTTTCCATGGATCTGAGGTAGATGAAACAATTGCTGAGATGGCTAGAGCGCTGGTGGCGGATAACTCATTCTGAAGCTGACCAGATACAGGTTAGAGCTCAATGTTGAGCCTACCAAGTGGCGACAGCGACGGCGAAGAAGACTTTCTTCACCGCCTCTATTACATCTGCAGAAAACAGCAGCAGGAGACTCTTTCAGGTGGTTTGCAATTCAGCAGAACCACCTGCTCCACCGGGGCCCAGTATGGGCCACATGATCTCCTGCAATGATTTTGAAAAGGTTTTTTTGCAGATAAGGTCACTCAGATTTGGGAAGAGGTAGACTCCACCATGGGAACAGGGCCAGGGCGGGAGAGTGCTAGTCCTGTCTAGCCAAATTGCGTGGGATCAATTCCAATCTGTTACCTTTGCGGATGTGGGCAGGCTGCTTGGACGAGTGAAACCAACCACCTGTCTCCTTGATCCTTGCCCATCCTGGCTTATAAATCTAGCCGGGAAGGGCTGGGCAATGGGCTTCTCTCTGTGAATGCTTCTCTCTGTGAGGGAGCCTTCCCAGACCCACTGAAAGAGGTGGTTATCAAATTGCTTCTTAAAAAACCATCTTTAGATGCGGCCAATATGGCCAACTATTGCCCAGTCTCAAATATTCCATTCTTGGGCAAGGTGATTGAGCGAGTGGTTGCTGAACAACTCCAGGCACGCCTGGAAGAAGCAGACCATTTGGATCCCTTTCAGTTGGGATTCAGGTCTCATCATAGGACTGAAACTGCCTTGGTTGCAGTGATCAATGATCTCCGGCGGGCTAGGGACAAAGGTGAGAGCTTTTTCCTAGTTCTGCTGGATCTCTCAGCGGCTTTTGACACCATTGACCATAACATCCTTCTGGACCATCTAGAGGGGCTGGGAGCTGGGGGCACTGTCATACAGTGGTTCCGCTCCTTCCTCCTGGGCCGTGTCCAGAAAATGGTGGTGGGCGATGAGTGTTCAGACCCCTGGGCTCTCACTTGTGGGGTACCTCAGGGTTCTGTCCTCTCCCCCATGCTTTAATTTTATAATGAATGATTTTAGAGTGTTGTTTGTGCTGTACTTTTGTACTGTTTTATTGTTGTTAGCCGCCCTGAGCCCGGCTCGGCTGGGGAGGGCGGGATATAAATAAAATTTATTATTATTATTATTATTATTATTATTATTATTATTATTATTATTATTTCAACATCTACATGCAGCCGCTGGGAGAGATCATCAGGGGGTTTGGGCTGGGTGTTCATCAGTATATGGATGATACCCAGCTCTACCTCTCATTCAAATCAGAACCAGTGAAGGCAGTGAAGGTCCTGTGTGAGTGTTTAAAGGTGGTTAGAGGATGGATGGCAGCTAACAGATTGAGGTTGAATCCTGACAAGACAGAAGTACTGTTTTGGGGGGACAGGAGGCGGGCAGGTGTGGAGGACTCCCTGTTCCTGAATGGGGTAACTGTGCCCCTGAAGGACCAGGTGCGCAGCCTGGGAGTCATTTTGGACTCACAGCTGTCTATGGAGACACAGGTCAATTCTGTGCCCAGGGCAGCTGTTTACCAGCTCCATCTGATATGCAGGCTGAGACCCTATGTGCCCGTGAACTGTCTCACCAGAGTGGTGCATGCTCTAGTTATCTCTCGCTTGGATTATTGCAAAGTGCTCTATGTGGGGCTACCTTTGAAGGTGACCCGGAAACTACAACTATTCCAGAATGTGGCAGCTAGAATGGTGACTGGGAGTGGCTGCCAAGACCACATAACACCGGTATTGAAAGACCTACATTGGCTCCCAGTACGTTTCTGAGCACAATTCAAAGTGTTGGTGCTGACCTTTAAAGCCCTAAACGGCCTTGGCCCAGTATACCTGAAGGAGCATCTCCACCCCCATCATTCTGCCCAGACACTGAGGTCCAGTGCTGAGGACCTTCTGGTGGTTCCCTCACTGCGAGAAGCCATGTTACATGGACCCAGGGAGAGCGCCTTCTTGATAGTGGCACCCACCCTGTGGAACGCTCTCCGACCAGATGTCGAAGAGAAAAACAACTAGCAGACTTTTAGAAGACACCTGAATGCAACCCTGTTTAGTGAAGTTTTTAATGTTTAACAGACTATTGTCTTTTAATATTTTGTTGGAAGCTGCCCAGAGTGGCTGGGGAAACCCAGCCAGATGGGCAGGGTATTATTATTATTATTATTATTATTATTATTATTATTATTATTATCCCATAAAATTGAGATGTCTGGGAATAATCTTGGATGCATATTTCCAGCATATGCACACAGGGGGCTGCAGAGGGCAGGGGAAGAAACTGGAAGTACAGTTGTGCAAGTAGCTTTTTGTTACAGAAGTGCACAGGCATCAGTGGGTGTCATCCATAAATGCTGAGATGGAATGTATTCAGAAATGCAAAGCACAGGTGCAATGCAACTAGTATCATATTAATGGCAAAAGTATAATTCCTTCAGTCCTTTCATATGGTCCATTTCACACTTCCTTGTGACAGACGTATTTGCCTTCTGTAGTGTTTGTCGTAGGCACACATTTGCTGTAGCTGTTACCTCCACCTTCTGACATTAAAATTACATTGCCAAATAATTTTTTGCCCTCATTATCTCTCTCTCTCTCTCTCTCTCTCTCTCTCTCTCTCTCTCTCTCTGTGTGTGTGTGTGTGTGTGTCAAATGGGAATAATTTCTCTTCAGAAACCATAATTTGCCTTACAGGGTTTTTGTATAGTTTGAAGAGGGGGTGGGGGGGAAACAGGCATTACTCTTCTCAGACTGACAGAAAATCTGCCAGCAGCCACCTGGATGCAGAATGAATCAATTTGTATACTCAATCAGGTACAACAGGAGAAAGCGTTTGGAACATAACATAAATTGTTAGAGAAAATAATAAGGGCTGTCATTGCCTCGCCTCCTCACTTCCCTAATTCCCTGCCCATCTGCATACAACCACAGATTCATTGTCGCCAGCAGTGGAATAATGTACCTCAAAGTAATACCACATTGTCCCCGAGTGTGTGTGTGTGTGTGTGTGTGTGTGAGAGAGAGAGAGAGAGAGAGAGAGAGAGTCTGTGTCAGGCAAAGGGAGGAGCTGTATCCCTTGGCTCCTACCTTAGTCTGGAAATAGATGCTGCTCTTCCTCCCCCCCCCCCCCCAAGAAAGGATTTTGGATTGGCATGAATCCTTCCCCCAGACTCTGAAGAGGTTTACAAGGGTTCTTTATAGAATGCAATAAAAACAAACAGATCCTTAAATTTTAACAATAGATCCTAGGGGCAAGGAACTTTTTTTTAAGTCCTCTTGGAAATTCACCAGCATTTTTGTATGAATTTCTCTTAATATATACATATTTGTATGCAGTTTTGCCTAACATACACATTTCTGCAAAGCACTTTCCCTTTAAAGAATCCATCTATAATGATGATGATGATGATGATGATGATGATGATGATAATTTATTTCTACCCTGCCCATCTGGCTGGATATCCCCAGCCATTCTGGGCAGCTTTCAACAGAACATTAAAAACAGAATAAAACTTCAAACATTAAAAAGTTCCCTAAACAGGGCTGCCTTCAGATGTCTTCTAAAAGTCAGGTAGTTGTTTATTTCCTTGCTATCTGATGGGAGAGCGTTCCACAGGGCAGGCACCACTACTGAGAAGGCCCTCTGCCTGGTTCCCTGTAGCCTCACTTGTCGCAGGGAGGGAACTGCCAGAAGGCCCTCGGTGCTGGACCTCAGTGTCCGGGCAGAACGATGCAGGTGGAGACGCTCCTTCAGGTATACAGGACCGAGGCCGTTTAGGGCTTTAAAGGTCAGCACCAACACTTTGAAATGTGGTTGGAAACTCAGCGGGAGAAATAGCATCTCTGTATGTTATTTCACTAAGATATGAAACTATACACACACCATACACTGACGTATGCATTTTTGTGCACGTTACTTGCTTGTAGAACTGCAAGTACAGAATTTCGTATGATGGTTGTGTTTTGGTTCACAAATTAGGTAATTAAAAGTGAACTGAATCAAATTTCCTTCCCATCTCTACCTCTAAAAAGCTTTTCTGGTGTGTCTGCTGGGGGGGCACCTTCTTATGTTAGCCTAGATCAGGGGCCGGCAACATTTTTTGAGGCTGGTCCGGTCCACTTCCTGAGAGACCTCTCGGTGGGCTGGAGCGTGCGCACCCGTGTCTGAATTCAAGCTATTTCCTGTGCTCCTCCGGGTCGGAAGCACGGAATCTCCACGCCGATCCTCTCCTGTCTCTGGACCACAAGTGGAAAGGCTCAGTTCTGGGAACATAATGCAGCCCACCAGACCTCTATCTGGCTTCCTCACCCCAGGCCACACCTCTCACGGCCTGCTTTACACCCTGAGTGTTATTACCCAGCTGAAATATATACTGGAACCCTGATAATGCACCCTGCTTGCCTAGAGAACAGTATGCAAGTGTGTGTAGAAACTAGCCTACAGTAAAAATATAAACTTTACATCCCTTGTTTCACATACTTTTGTTTCTGGCTTTACTCACCACTGCAATGTGGCCCTCTGAAGCTTTCTTGGAAAGGAATGTGCCCCTCAGCTGAAAAAGGATCCTTGACCTGCTCTATCAAGTGCCTTCCCAAATAGCAGAAGTTTTATAAAGCAGAGTGAGATGTCCGCAATGTGGGCAAATCCTGGTGATTTGAGGGGTGGCTTGGTGACCCTGATTTCTTCCCAGTCATAGTGCCTTATTGCTTGCTTATACAGTGGTACCTCCGGTTAAGTACTTAATTCGTTCCGGAGGTCCGTTTTTAACCTGAAACTGTTCTTAACCTGAAGCACCACTTTAGCTAATGGGGCCTCCTGCTGCTGCCGTGCCACCGGAGCACGATTTCTGTTCTCATCCTGAAGCAAAGTTCTTAACCTGAGGTAAATATTTCTGGGTTAGCGGAGTCTGTATCCTGAAGCGTATGTAACCCAAGGTACCACTGTATAGTTGAGCTAGCAGCATGTTCCATGTAGCAAATCCATATTCATCTTTGCTATGGCTTGGGATATCACAGTGCATTAATGACTTGACTAAATATATCCACCTTAAATTACCAAGATAATAAATAGAAATGGAAGTTCTACAAGTTCTGTCTGTCCCCTTCCCCCTCCGTGTGTGAGTTCAGAGCAAAGATGTTTATCGCTCTGTTGAATTGCTTAGCAACAGCAGGTAAAGAAATTGAAGAAGGAAAAGCTAATAAGTTATAATTTATATGTGAAAAGATTGCAGGAGGCTAGTAGCACACTTCTGGCGCAGTTAAGGGTTCATGCTGAGAATTCCATTCTCCCCTGGCAGCGGTTTCAAAACAATGCAATCTACAATGTTTCTAATATGTAAATTGAGCAGTGACTGGTCAAATAGTCTTCTGCTTGGTGATTTGTTGCTCTTTTGCATATTAGCCTTCTGAGGAACTTTTGTAAATCACCCCAACGCTGAAAACAAGCAACGTGTACAGCTTCTTAATGAATTTATAGTGCAGAATCAATCTTACTAGAGCCAAATACATTAAAAGGAAGGCAAATTTTGGAGTAGTAGCCTAATGCATTTTTTGCAGCCACCCGTCCCCCTCAAAAAAAAAAAAAAATAAATCTCCTCCACCAAAACCCAAAACACCAGGAGATGGAAGAAATGATGCTTTTTTCAGAAGTCATTAATCAAATTCAAATGTTCATTTGCTTTGACAAATAATCAATTGCAATTCTATGGCTCTGGAGAATTTCCAACTGAATGATTTAATATGGTTCAGTGAATCTGATTTTGTAAATTTGATCCAAAAATATTCAATTAAAATCAGCCACTTTTCTTCCATTGCTGTAGCACAGACATGACACAGCCAACCAATCACATATAAAACCTTTCCAGCTGGGATTTAAGATTGTCTGTTCAAAGATTCAGTTCACTTGAAAGATTCTTCTAACAGCATGAACTATAATGAAGTTAGGCATAAGTACCTGGATTTAAAAAGATTTGTTCCCACTAGTACTTCAGCTTGGGTTGCGTATATGTGGATGTTCAAAGAATTATTGTGTAGAATCTGTATCAGCAATTTATGTCATTTAAACCCTCTGAGACAAATTTGAAACTTGGAGTTTAATGTTCAAATGCGTAAAAGCACTGGTTATGTCTTTATGACAGAAGTTCACATGGTCTTGTATCTAAAGGGATTCTGTGATTTTGATAAAAGGAATTCAATTATTCCCTATAGATTTTTGGGCTCAGGCTTCTTGATATTCCATCCATTAAACTGTATTTCAGCAATTTCTGGATTGATCCTATCACTCTGTGGGGAGAGTCAACAGACACATCATAACATGGTTTTCTAGGTGTCCCGTCTGTTATATTCCCACTTGCCTATTTGCATCTATTGAACCACAATCAATCAAATAAAAAATATGATGAATTAAAGGACCACACACTCAGATATGCCTTTGCAGTATTATTCACTCAGTACAGCCAACTCATTCATACATGATAGCATATGTCCTTCCATAAAAATATTATTTAGAAAAATGGATCCCAATAATTACTACAAATTATTTACCTGCAGCCACTGCGACTGGTCACTATGCCCCGATGTCCAGGCATTCACTTTGCCTTGTTTGTCCAGACGAGCTTTTCTAGGTTCCCATGTAAACATATCCATATTGAGTGTTCTGAAGACACTGGAAGCAGTAATCTGATAATCCTGTATATGTCCCGATTTCATCCCCAGAGGTTCAGAGCAACCTACAGAATTTAAATAAGTTATTTGAGGATATCTATTTAGGCAGTCTATAAATCCAGATGTTGCTTCTCTTATACATATTTATTCAAAGTGTACAAATCTTACTGTCAACAATTTGGAAACCTTAACAATCATTTAAAACTGTAGTTCAACAATGCATGGGTAAATACTACTTAAGAGCATTTGAAAGAACATTTAAAAACTTTTTTTTTTACATACACCTTATAAAATGGTAAAGTGGTTGTATGTTTAGCTTTCTGCTTTAGGCAGAATTTGGTGGCATTCCAAGGCATCCCTGGAAATGACTGGATATGAAGAATTAATTTCAGATTGTATAAATAGCAAACAGCTTGTCTAAACCACTTAGCCAAGGCAATTCTGTATTGTCAGCCAGTAGTCATAGTTCATACTGCAGTGCTATATTAAATTTTCCATTAATTTGTTAGTTGATGAACAGTATTAGTATCCATCAGCAAATGATTTAACTGATTTACAGCCTCCCCATTCTAATGTCAAAATCTGGAAAATAAGGCAAGTTATATTTATCTACTATGGATATTCATTTGTCACCATGATACTCTTTTGCCATGCTACCTACCCATTAAGGAAAAGTTGTTTTCCAGTGTACTATATTTATACCACTCTGCATTCTTTCATAAATCACATGTCTCTATTTTCCTCAAAGCATCTAAACTTTTGTTCAGGCATATTTAGTTAGAAATGGCATTTTTCAGCAAGATTGTGCAGATTATAGATATTATACCAAAGAAAGAAAGTCACAGGGAGTCATCTGTTAAAGCAGTCTTGCCAACTCACTATCATGTCTTCCTCTGCAAGCAGATGTTCTTTGAAGGTTTTTGCATCTTGATCTGACCTTGACCTGACCACTAGTTGGAGACCTCTAGTGGAATGATAGGATAGTGTGATCATCACTATAGAATTGACTTCTTTTGATGCCTTTATGAAACACTCTAACTGAACCCAATGATTTGTTGCTCCAGTTTTTATCTCTTGATGCCTTTTTTAAAAAACGTGAAATTCAGAGTCTTGCATTATGCATCAGCCAAACATGGTTGTGCGCACTGTCCTGGTTCTTGCTGCACAGCCGTAATTAGTTGGGGCCAGAAGTGGTGGGATTTTATGGTGAAATTATTTTCATTCTTGTATGCTCTGTTTTATAGGTGTTTTATGTAACCTAAGTAACTTGTGATATCTGACAACTGACAAATGCAAATGATAAAATATGAACAAACAAATATACGTATGCAATTCTAAACAGGAAGCTGTTTTAATACATACTAGATTATGTCTCAGCATCTTAAAAAGCAGAGACATCACCTTGCCAACAAAGGTCTGTATAATTAAAGCTATGGTTTTCCCAGTAGTGATGTATGGAAGTGAGAGCTGGACCATAAAGAAGTCTGATTGCCGAAGAATTGATGCATTTGAATTATGGTGCTGGAGGAGACTCTTGAGAGTCCCATTGACTGCAAGAAGATCAAACCTATCCATTCTTAAGGAAATCAGCCCTGAGTGCTCACTGGAAGGACAGATCATGAAGCTGAGGCTCCAATACTTTGGCCACCTCATGAGAAGAGAAGACTCCCTGGAAAAGACCCTGATGTTGGGAAATATGGAGGGCACAAGGAGAAGGGGACGACAGAGGATGAGATGGTTGGACAGTGTTCTCGAAGCTACCAGCATGAGTTTGACCAAACTGTGGGAGGCAGTTACAGAAAGGTAGCCGTGTTGGTCTGCCATAGTCAAAACAAAAAAATTTTTTTCCTTCCAGTAGCACCTTAAAGACCAACTAAGTTAGTTCTTGGTATGAGCTTTCGTGTGCATGCACACTTCTTCAGAAGTGTGGGAGGCAGTGGAAGACAGGAGTGCCTGGCGTGCTCTGGTCCATGGGGTCACGAAGAGTTGGACACGACTAAACGACTAAACAACAACAACAGATTATGTGTTTATGTATTGTTTTATAGTTTTTGCTATGGTGATAATAAAATTAACTGCAACTGTTACGTATTTCAAATATTTATATTCTGCCCATCCCCTGAAGATCCAAGAGCTGAAACACATTCTGATTAACAGGACTAACTATAAACATTACACTGTTGTAGTTTATGCTCTGGAGATTTGGAGCAAGCAGAACTGAATCAAAATTCTTTTCATGCATCAGATTAGTTGATAGAACCTTGCATGGGAAATGGGCATACCAGTCAAGGAAGCTGGCAGCAGTCAGTAATAGGTCAGAATGGTTAAGCTGATACTTTCCAATCACTATCTGCCCTATTTAGTTTATTGGTTAACTGAAAGATTTTTAAACTGGGTAGACAACTTTGATAAGCCAGGGATGGAAAATCTGCAGTCCTACAGAGTTGGACTCTAGCTGGTCTCAGTTACAGCCAGCATGGGAAATCGTCAAGGATGATGGGAGTTGTACTTCAGCATCATCTGAAGGTTGACAGGTAGACCATCGATTATTTGTTGATCTAAGCAAGTATAAGGCCTGTTCCTGTAGATTATCAGCCACCATTTCTTGCAATCCCTGTTTGAATGCTAAGCAACACTCAGTTCTTCGGTTCCTTATCAATGACCCTTGGGCTTGTCAAAACTCTGACTGAGTTGTCAAAATTCTGATTTGATCTATTGCTGGGAAATTGGGTCCTCCCTTAAAGAGGGCACGTATTGTGGTGAGACCTGGACAACCGACACCCTGTGTTGTGGGTGGGTACAACTGGTAAGCCACAACACCCGATTGGTAGATCCCTTGAAGCTGGGTACAATCTGGCCAATGGGACACCGTTCAAACAGTTCGAGGGACCTATTTATGCCCATGGACGTGACCCAGAGCTTCCTCTTTCAGTGTGTGCATTCAGAACACCCGCCCACCTCTCCCTACTTTTAGTGCTTGTTGCGCTTGACCTTGCTCTGCCGTCGTGTGTCGTCTGTTGTTGGGAAAGGGGCACGGCAGGAATTTTCCCCACTTGGTTGATTGTCTGTTGCCATTTGGGTTTCGCCTGCCGTGTAGCAAATCATCACAACTTGTAAGGTTGCGGTTAGGCTCTGGTTCAGGTGATAGGGATGGGAGAATGCTCTCACCATCCCTATGTGTAGGGTATCCCGTTAAAGGAATCCAGGGACTCGTTGGTTTGGTCAACCCCTGTGAGGGGGTTATGCCCATGCCTGAGTCCAGGGGGACATATGGGTGGCGGAGTTGGCCCATTCCTGGCTTTCTGCTTATCCAGGTGTTCACTCTTGGCTGACCTGTGCTGGAACCCTGGGTCAGCCCTACCAGCATGGTAGGGAGCTAGTCGAACCAGAGCTTATGCAACCAGTCACTTTCTGTAATCATTAAAGTTGTGGCTAAATTCTGCCAAAAATCAAACCCAAAATTTGAGTCAAGTGTGAATTTATTTAGGGGGGGAGGTTTCTGGGTCTGAACATGCAAATGAGTCACTGGCTGTGTACACATCACCACTTACTCTGGCTCCAGTGCCCTCCCACCTCTGGCCTTTGAAACTGTGTGCACACGATGTTACCCACAATGCAGAGCTATCTTGTAGTTTATTGAGACATACTGGTCTCCCCTCAAACTAGCTTCAATCTTCAAAGCCACATTCACTTTGGAGTTGAGCTGAGGTGTATACATTTGAGACAGCCATTGGTGACGCTTCATGAATGTGTGGTGCTGGGACGTGGAAACAAAGCAGGTAATGTGCATCAGATGAAGATACCCCTGCCCTCTCTGTGGTGTGTATAACAGCATGCAAACACAACCTGCAACACAGCAGGGGGAAATGGCCTACCTGCGTTTTAAGCCACTAATGTGTCTATAGCCTAATATGCCCCCGTTTTATGGCATCTCTCTTCCCCCACCCTATACTTGCTTTCCCCACAGGATGTGAGTGGTGAAGCAACATCTTTTTGTATTTCTGAAGTCTGTTATTTGTAGGTTTTCTAAGGACTGCTATTGATTTTCAAGGGCATTTCTCCTTGGGAACTGCATTTCATTTTTAGCATTTCTCCAGATTTTACAAAAAAAAAGCTGAGGCATACTGAGACAGACTGAGACTAAAATGGTAGCAGTGATATACACAGACAGTAATATGTGAATTTAAAATGCTGAAACTCCTACTAATTGACTATGAAGCCAAGCTGAAATGGTAAAGGAAACTTAATTAAACTTTCTTTTTTTAAAACCCTCCCTTGCCTAAGTCCAGGTAAACCACTGTAAAGATTCCCCAGTCAGCAATTTATCGTCGCTTTATACAATCAATTCAAGAACCCAACAATAAATAACTTTAAACATAAAGGTTTATGCTATTTTTAAAAAGATGGTAGCCCATTAATGACAAGAAGTGCTTGAAGTCAGCTATCCTACTTCTGAAATCAAAGTGTGTGGATATTTATTCATTCAAGGATGTACAAAGTGTAAGGACTATATTTTGACTGCAGCTCCATACTTGGGGGTTTATATTACAGTGGCATGGGATATAAGGAAATATCATTTAATTGCTTCAACTGTCCCACACCAGTAAATGGTATCTTATTCTGACATACAAATGGCATTTTACTGAACCTGATGCCAGGTATGATGTTGCTGGCCTCCAGCTTCAATGAGTTCCAAACTGCATGGCCAACGGACAGGGATGAGGGGACTGCAGTAGTCTGACAGAAGCCTTGATTTAAGTGCTAGCCTGGTTCTTCTCAGTAATTCTGCTCTCTGGTGGTTGTTTTTTGTATGTCTCTTCATTTAATGTTACATTTATATCCCATCTTCCTTCTAGTGAGCTCAAGGTGGCTACATCCCCCAACTCTTTTAATGTTATATTGTCATGGTCCGGTTCACAGGCGATCGAAGTCCCAGCAGGGGGCGTCAGGACTGGGGGCAAGATGGCGGAGTGGGAGCAGGAACGGAAGTCCAGAAGCCAGGAGTCAGGAAGCCAAGAGTCCGAGGGTCAGAGAGCCAGGAGTCAAGAAGCCAAGGGTCTGAGGGTCAGGAAGCAAGGAGGCACGAAGTCAGGGGTCCGAGGATCAAGAAGCGAGGAGTCAAGAAGCCGAGGTTCAAGGATCAGGAAGCAAGAAGCCAAACGCAGCGAGGCAGGGAGCGTGTTCCTGTGGCAAAGAGCCGAGGGGAAATGCTGACCTTATATCCCTTCCCAGCTCTTGCCACCAGGTGCTGTGAATTACCAATCGGCTCACCTGTGAGGCCATGCCTTGTCTCTTCAGAACAAACTTAGGAAGGCCCCAGTCCTGCAAAGTCCTATTGGTCACAGGGCCTGGCTCCTGCATGCACACCTGACATATATTCACAACAACCAGTGCTTTTTTCTGGGGGGACACAGGGGTATGCATACCCCTGAACATTTTGTGAATCTAAGTTTGGCCTCATTGAGGGGCAGTATTTCAGTACGAGTAGGAAATTGAGAGTACCCCTAAACATTTTTTTAAAAGAAAAAAATCACTGACAACAACCATGTGAAACAGTTTAGACCAGGTGTTGTCAACCTGGTCCATACTGCCCACCAGTGGGCGTTTCAGGATTCTAGGTGGGCGGTAGAGGGTTCTACGGCACAAGCTGAATCCTCCTTCCATTGAGCACTGGTGGGCGGTAAGGAAATTTTACCATTAAGAAAGATGCATTAGTGGGCGGTAGGTATAAAAAAGTTGACTACCCCTGGTTTAGACCCAAGGTCACTCAGGAAGCTTCATAATCTGCATGGCCAATGTGAATCCTGTAATATGGTTTTTGGTGTAACTGATGTTTAGCTTTGTTGTTATTGTTGTTAATAGTGTTACATAGATGGTAATTGTTTTATTTGGGATTATTTTACTGATGATTTGTTAAGTACTCTATACAATTTATGCTGTATTTGTGATGTTCCATTCTGTTATTTTTATCTTTTGTTTGTAAGCAGCTTTGGGATTTATTTGAATAAAAAGCAGCATAGAAATAGAATCAATCAATAAACCAATAATAATAATAATAATAATAATAATAATAATAATAATAATAACCAAGAGGGAATTTGATTCCTGGTCTCCCAGGTCCATTACTCTAACCCCTACAGCACATTGGTGAGTCCACATTTCAAGACGTTCGCTCCAAGGGGAAGATATGACACACTGAATGTTGACTGTGTCATTGCCCCCACAACCCACCTTAGCTTGAGCTATTTAGTCTGACTCAAGCATTGTGGGTTAAACCACAGAGCCTAGGACTTGCCAATCAGAAGGTCAGCGGTTCGAATCCCCACGACGGGGTGAGCTCCTGTTGCTTGGTCCATCTCCTGCCAACCTAGCAGTTCGAAAGCACGTCAAAGTGCAAGTAGATAAATAGGTACCGCTCCGGCGGGAAGGTAAACGGCGTTTCCATGCACTGCTCTGGTTCGTCAGAAGCGGCTTAGTCATGCTGGCCACATGACCCGGAAGCTGTATGCCGGCTCCATCGGCCAATAAAGCAAGATGAGTGCCGCAACCCCAGAGTCAGTCACGACTGGACCTAATGGTTAAGGGTCCCTTTACCTTTACCAAGCACCCTTCAGATGTACCACTCACAGATTATATTGTCACATTCGTGGGGCCACACCAACTAACCTTGCCTCTGACAACAATCCCTCTGGCTTGCCTGACCCTTGGCGACTGCACATACAGCTTGAATGCCTGCAACAGGGAAGCCTTTGTGATGGCAAGGGCAGAACTACTGGGCTTGGCCCTACTTCTAGCTGACAAATTATTACAATTTTTTGAGAAGTGCTTCTGAAAACGGCTTCAGCATGGAAACTTATTGTGTTTCTATTTAAATAAGCTTCCAGATGGTTTCCAGACTGATTTTTAATTTTCCTGTACGTTCAGATGGGTTTGAGGCAAGTCCTTTACTAGAAATATTTACAGCATTTTTATGATACCAAGTCTGCTGTGGTATTCCTTCCAAGAAGGGTCCACTAGACCTGTTCCCCTGAAATGGATCAGACAGCTTGTTCATATTTGTTTTGCAAGGCCTCGCCAATTCTTTGAGTAGCAGTGCTGAACTGCTATAGTTTTCAGAATATTATTTTTCTTAAATATTTATGAAGTTTCATGATTTATGATTTTACTTATTTTTTACGGTAAATTGTTTGAGGACCATGTAGTAGAAAACAGCCCATGAATTTAAAATATAATTACAGAAGTAAATCGAATATAGTTAACCAATGAATTTAAATGTAAGCTAATTGCATGAAGCAGGTTCCTGTCAAAGTAAATAACTCTCAGGGAATACTTGATATATTATGCTTGTGGGTTTACACCTTAAACCTCTTATATGCATGTCTGTAAATGTCTTAAATTGTGCTTTCAAAGATTTATATAGTGATAAGCGGAAATGAATATACTAGGAAGCCAGAAATGGCCATAGCTCCTTGCTATATATATTTACAATCGAAACTACAAGTTAACTGCCATGTAGTATTTGTTCCATGGAAATCAATAGGATGTAAAAGTTTTTAAAATTCCAATTGATCTTATTTTCCCTAGCTGTTTTGAGCACCTTTGCAGGATATAAATTTAGACAGGAAATAACTTTAGTAAGTAAATAAAGAGGCCCTATTATGAACTGAGACACTCTGTTGCCTTTCATCCCAAACAAAGTTAGATCACCAGAAGCTAAAGAACATTCATTTATCCTTAAGCATAATTGTACTTATGTTCCAGCATAACATTGTTCTAGAGAGCCTGAGCACCATGACAGTTCAGAGGTATAATGACCTTGAAACAAGATGAGGCTCCTGAAATGGATTCACTTAGAAGCTTTCACAGTTCTTTGAGCAAAGCAATTCCTAGTCATTCTGGCAAGGACTTATTCTAAATTGTGCTCCTATGGATGGGAGATGCCACAAGAAGAAAATCTAATACACCAAAGCACCTGGACACAATTTTCTATTTACTTTCGAATCTATCTGTATTGGAAGAGGGCCACAGTGAGATTAATGCATTAACTTTTCATTTTGGAACTTGGTTTTGTTGTCACTCGAGGACCAGGAATTATGTAACACGGGCTGCTTTGATATATTACTAGTGCCCTGGCTGGCTGTTTGTACAGTAAGAAGGCAGTCATATAAAAATAATCTCCAAACAAATTTACTGTAGCAGTTGCCATATGAAAATAATGCTGGTACTTTGACAAAAAAGGAGAATTTTATGTGTTTCATTGAATCTGCAAGGGAATGAAGCTTTTGTGCAAAAAGGAGCTGGGTCAGGCTTTACATTTTTGTGCTGTGACCCTTCCACACAAAAAACTTTGAAAGGGTTGATATTGGCTCCACTAGTTCATTTACTTCTGCTACAAGGCACAATGAAGGATTCTGTTCGAAAGCAACAAAACAAAATCAAATCAAATCTCATCAAATGCAACCAGGCTCAGCAGCAGACCTAATTTCACCTGGAAAGTTCTGGAAATGCAGTTAGAAAACTCTTGCAAGCCTCAAGTTTCTTATAGCCTACAGTCTCAATAAGCTGCATAAAGTAGAAGTTACTGACTCGTGACCCAACAGAGAATTCTGTGACTGCAAATGCCGACATGGCAGGTGCGGTTTTCAAAGTGCTGCAGTATCAGAAGATGCAACTGATAAACCTCTCTATGCTACCCAGTTATTAAAAGTAGTAAAACACAAACAATTCAAAACCAGGTGTGTGTCTTTCAAAATGGTAATCAAATATAAATTTATGGGGTTTGGGAAGAGAAAGAAGAGGGGAGGGGATGTAGATAAGGGGAGGCTACCATTTCAGGTGTATGCAAACATCTCGAACACCAGCTAATTCTAGTAAATAAACAAACATATTTGGCATTTGAAGTATGTACATAATTGTAGATAAATTCATAATGTTTTAAGGTATTGCTTAAAGTGACCTTTGTTGTTATTATAAGTATTGAAGCAACATACCTGATAATTCACAGCCAAGAAGTTCCATTCGCAAAGTGCAATGCCTTCTACAAACCTGAGGATATAATCGTATGTACTGAGATTTTATTGGTGGGGTGAAAGAATTTGCGTAAGGCGTATTATTATCCACGTTCCCACGGAACACCTATGACAAAACACAACAGATTGTAAAAGGCATTTGAATGGCAATATGGGTCAATAAAGTTCATGATTACATACAATTATTTAGTGTCAACGGAAGGTCTGCTGTCCTCATTTGATGGATGTGGCAAGAGTACAACAAAATGCAACTGAAGATGGGTGGATACAGTGGTACCTCAGGTTACTTACGCTTCAGGTTACAGACTCCGCTAACCCAGAAATAGTGCTTCAGGTTAAGAAGATTGCTTCAGGATGAGAACAGAAATCGTGCTCCGGCAGTGCAGCAGCAGGGAATATCCTTGCCAAGTAGTGGTGAGAATTGTGCCATTCCTTTGTTTCCCTGGATTTCTAATTGGTGGGACATTATGGATGGATTTTCATGCATATTTAGATATCCACCTTGGTAAGTTCCACTCAGTAAATAGTTGTGTGCACACATCCATTGGTAAATAGTGGAACTGGAGTAGGGATAATGTGTGGCGGGGACATAATAGCTCTTTGAGCAGCAGTAGTTTAGTTTGGATAAGGTCCTTAAGCAGGGCTGGGAATCATTTTAGTATATTAAGGATCTGAAACCTTTACAGGCACGGAAGTTAACATACCTCTGTGGTTCAATCTATACATGACATGAGACATTTGAGAATGGATATCCCAATAAACTTTTTTTTTAAAAAAATGGAGAAATTTGGATGTGGGCCATGGTGCAAGGGGAGTACAACCCTTTCCTCCTGCACTATGGCCCTGATCCAAATTGCTCCTCCATCCCCACAACTGCTATTAAAATATAGAGGGGAAAACATATCGGCAATATTTGGAGCACTAATAGTGCTCTGGGGGACTGGAGCAGTGGAATCTGGATTAGGTATCCTTGCTGCAGGGATGAAGGACTTGCTCCCTCTCCTCCCCCCCCCTTGTGATAGCCCCAATCCAAATCACTCCCCCAAATGTTTTTACGAGAAGAGAAATTGTGTTGAGACATAATCTGTGTGTCTGCCCTTCTATACATCTCTTCTTAAGAGTTACGTGGAATGGGCTACTTTGCATTTAGTGTTTCTAATTTTTTTAAATAGTGTCTGCAATAGTTTTTGTAGTATGGTATGCCATGCTGCTGAAAGAATATTGTCCTTTCGATGGTTAACCAATTGCCAACATAACAAAACTAAATGGAGAGCAGACAAGTAATTACTGGTCGGCTAATTAAAATGAAAACCATTTAAATATAAGAAACAGAATTATTATAGCCTTGTAATGCTATATTTATAAAACAATCAAAGTAGAGGAAAGTCTTACTCAATGCAAAATGTCGATTTATTCCAGTATTTCCCAGAATAAAATCTATCAAGGGAAAAAAGTCTCAATAAACCCACTTTCTGCTATAAGGCAGTAAAATCCCTTCACTAAATTGCTATTTAAAATGCTTTTATACTGATGACAATGACTTACCATATCTTCAGTTGTGCCTTTCACTTTGTATGTTGCCCATAATTTCCCATCATTACTATATGCAATTTTGTATGATTTTATATATTCTGGGCTTCCAATTCTCTTGGCACCTTGAGTTATAACACCAGTGATTCTCATCTTCCTCTGCAGGTTTATCTGAAATTATAATAATGTGTTATCAGTGACCACCAATGGTGGGATGATTGGTATTATGATGCTTCATTTAGATTTTGGTAAAATGTCTGCTTTGGCTGCATTTCTCTAATATACTGAATTTCCATCTGTCTGAGGCTTCATTTGGGCTAGAGATTAGCCCTAAAAGAGAGAACACTGTATTCATTTCAGAGGAGATTAGATACTAAAGCAGGGATGGGGGAAACTGTGGCACTGCAGATGTTGCTGGAATTCAACTCCCATCAGCCCCAGCCAGCATGGCCAAGGGCCAGAGATGACGGGAAGACTAGTTCAGCAACATCTGCAGGGCCACCTGTACTAAAAAATAACAATCTTTCTTACAATGTTTTTCAGTTGCAAGTAAATAAATGCAGGTATAGGAAATAATATAGAATAAAATCTCTTTTACAAGTTGATTTCCAGTCTGGCAGTGTTGTGCTCACTGGTATTACTCCTGGAATTTGCCGTTTAATCTCATTTCAAGAAAAAAACTCAAAACAAACAAACATAGCATGCACAAATGCATTATGTCCCCTACGAGATGCAGGACGGCTAAAGAAACACAGCTCTCTGTGCAAATTATCAACGCCAAGGATCCCCCAAGTGGTCAATACTGACTCCCTGGGTTCGAAACAGTGTGGTGGGCGGGGCGGAATAAAGACCTAAGGGTTGAAAAGGGCCTGAGGTGGAAAAGAAGTTTATGATGTACAGTATAGTGCAAAAAATAATCAGGAACTATGAGCCTCAGAAATGTAGCTCCAGCATGTATTCTTATTCTTATTTATTATTTATTAAACTTCTGTACCATCCTTGACCCAAGGATCACATGATGGTTTACAATATAAAAACACAAAAATACACAGCATGATAGGAAGCAAAACAATACTTCCCACAATACTTGCCAATGAGGAATTTCTGTATTTAAGAGATAGTTAACTTTTCACTAATGTATTAACTGAGGTTATAGAGAGATATTCCTTGACTACGAGCCTAAGGATTTGGATTGGTGTCAATTACAACTTCATAAGCTCATCAAGCAGCCCCTGAAGTGCTTAGGAAACCCTGCTTTGGTGCTGCATTGTGGAGTTCTCCCATTCAGTGTTCTCCTTAGTCAGCCATGTCTTCCTCCCTGATCACTGCCAAGCTTCAGGGGCCCTGAACAAGATGCCTTCTGGCAAAGCATAATTATTCCTAAATCATGACACCCTGACTGCTCTCCCCTCTTTGCTGGCAGTTTCTCCTTTCCCACCCCCGTGATGTTGCCCTGGACACTCTGCTTCCTCCATTAGAGGAAAGGAACATTAGAAATGGGCCCTTTGTCTCCCCCCACATTTAAATATTTACAGTTCAGGTCAGGCAGTCTGATGAATTGTTCAGAGAAGTGCCAGCCAAAGCTACAATCTTTGTTGCCCGAGAGTGCCTATGAACTGCCCATCAAGGCCTTCATCAACTATCACTGTCTCTGGCAGTTTTGGGGGCTCATTGTTTGGGGCCATGAATTTATATCCCAGCCCTAATGGCACCAAATCGGATACATCATCATCATCATCACCATCAGAATACATTCCATTGGGAGGACAACTGTGCCCTTCAAAGGTGGCATATCCCTCACTTAATAAATAAAACAAATATTCCATTTTATGACCTGTGAGCATGCTCAATACTCATTGGGCCATCCTGCCAAAAAATAAATTTGTTTGCAAATCTTTGGGTTTCTCCAACCCTGTTGATATCTCCCTTTTGGGTGTGGATGTTGCCACTTTAACTGCAAAATGATCTACAGTAAGATCTGAACTTTGGAAATATAGTTCTTTTCATGTTATTCACTCAGGAAAATACACTATCTATTAGTAATCCAGTTTCTGCTGATGTGTATAAGGTTCCATGTTACTCACAGACAGTGCTTTTTTTCTGGGGATACGCAGGGGTACGCATACCCCTAGACATTTTGTGAATCTAAGTTTGGCCTCATTGAGGGGCAGTATTTCAATATGAGTAGGAAAATGAGAGTACCACTAAACATTTTTTTGAAAGAAAAAAAGCACTGGTCACAAAAGAAACATAGCCATGTTTTCTAGCTATGTGGAGAGCACAATTGGTTACTTGTCTACTTAAATATACATTTTTCTCTATGTAAATATGCTTGGGTCTCACTGCCTCACTGGCTGGGTGATGCATGACAAAATAATAATGGTTCTTCATAAGTTCTATGCAATAAAAATTGGAAATTTCTTCTAGGTTTTTTTTTTATAATTCTGCAAAACAAAGTTGGTTAGGAATCAGGACTCCCTCTTATTTCCCTCCGATAATTAAATCTGTTCTGCACTACATTTTGGAGCAACCAAACAAGTAAAAATGTAAATAGTCTCACAGGGTAAAAAAATAACATACGGTTAAAAGTTTGTGTTTAGCTATTTCAATGAAATGCCTTCTTTTTCTCTGCAAGTGAAAAGAATGCAAATAGTGTATGTTTCATATTCACCAATACACAAAGGTTGTTTGATTTATGACCCATAAGAAATAGTACGTTAGATGATTGGTTATCCAAACAAAGCATAATTATTCCTAAATTCCCTGCCAGCTCCTTTGACTTCTGGGAATAAATTAACCTAAATTTACAACTTTATGAAGGAATGGAAAGGGAAAATTCTGGTCATGCCTTTTTCTAAATTGATTTTTAAAGAAGTAATACATTTTCAACTTTGCTTACTGTTTGCTCTTATTGTTTATATAGCTTATTTTTATCCTTGTAGTGTAATTGTTTTTAACATCCCTACCACAAATAATTTGCATGGTAACAGTTAACAGAACCATGCAACTGTTTCAGAAACCCTGTTGTAGCAATGGGTTTTGAACAACACTCCTAGCAAAGTATTGTTGTATTACAGCTCCTCTTCTTTATTTATTGCCAAAAGCAATGAAAGACAAGTGCCTGAACTGGAGGAGTTAGGAGGCATTTAATTTAATCCTCACATCTCCCGATTTCTCTCAATTTTAGCCAAAGCAAACACCCACCCTTAAACAAGTAAATGTGTAATTCTATACATGTCTACTCAGAAGCAAGCTCTGATGAGTTCAAATGGACTTACTTCCAGGTAAGTGTATGGGGTGGGCTGGGGGATACCTCAAACTCACCTAGAACAGTCCAATCCTGTTGAAATGAATATGGCTTACACTAGGGAACAATTTGTCCTTCCCTATTACCTTTGAACTTACAGTGGTACCTCGAGTTAAGTACTTAATTCATTCTGGAGGTCTCTTCTTAACCTGAAACTGTTCTTAACCTGAAGCACCACTTTAGCTAATGGGGCCTCCCGCCGCCGCCGCACCGCCGGAGCACGATTTCTGTTCTCATCCTGAAGCAAAGTTCTTAACCTGAAGCACTATTTCTGGGTTAGCGGAGTCTGTAACCTGAAGCGTATGTAACCTGAAGCGTATGTAACCTGAGGTACCACTGTATTTCTGTAAAATCTTCTGTACAATTATCTATAGCTACACTTGTTGTTTCTCTCCCTTCCCCACCACTGCCCAGCCAATTGAAGACATGAAGTCACAAGGAAAGCAAGCTTACAATGCAACTTTAGACAGATCTGCTCAGAGGTTAAATGCCACTTATTCCAATGAATCTTTCTCCCTGGGCAAGTGTGTATAGGATTTATGTAGTAATGGAGCTTGATTTTAAGCATTTCAGGGATTACAAAATCCAGCACTTCAATAGGTGACTTGGGGGAGGGGGGGAAACAAGCTTGATTAAGTTTGCCATCCTATATCTACCTGTCTAGGAGTATGCCTCTTTGCAATCAGTGGGATTTACTTCTGACGACTGCACTGTAAGATAGTATATGAAGTGCATTTAAGAAATTCTTGTGACTAATGTGAGCCTGGGAAAGTACTTGGGATATGCACATAGAGTTTGAAAGAGGGGGGAAACAGGGTGATGAAATATGAATATAGCAATCCAACAACTGAGAATCCCAGTGGCTGCATATAGCACTGTTGTGTACCCACCAAGTCTTCTGAGGCCCTTCTTCAAACTACATCTCTAAACCCTACTAGAAGTCTGTACATCAACGTGAATGAACCTCTGGAGCAAGCAAGCAAGCATTGGTGTGGCGTAAGAAGCTTGTAGTCATAACAGCAAATCTGGACAACACACGCAGAAGTACTTATAGGAACACATACAGAGTCAGACCTTTGTTCCATCTAGCTCAGTATTATCTGCACTGACAGACAGTGGCTTCTAGGGTTTTTGTCTAGGGCTTTCCCCAGCCCTAACTGGAGATGTTAGGGATTGAATCTGGACCTTCTACAAGCAAAGCAGAGTCTCTACAAGAGAGATACAGGTCTTTCCCTTTATATTTGCTTTGGGTAGGGGCTGTTATTTTTGTGAATCACATTGAAATCTGAATGACTCGCAGTGAGACAGTATAGCATTGCTATTGCAAAAATCTATTAGGCACGGTAGTAGGACAATAATTCCCTGAAGATTAGAACAACAGATTTGAACAAAAAACCCCAAGAATTAATATTATGCTGGTGAAATTTTGGTCTTTGGCACATGCACACAGAGGCAAAGTGTTTATAAGGAAGGTGGATATTCTGCAATCTTCATTATTTGGACGAAGAAGCCGTGCCACTTCAACAGCACTATGGGATGAGACTTAGTGCCACATGTGAAAACAATGCTATTACTTAATAGATCCCAGGTAAGATCCTCCCTCTATTGTGTGGGCAGGTAATCCCTCCCCTACCTGGCCTGGTCTCCTTGGCAACGCTTCCCCCAGGTGGGATTGGACAACTGACTGAGGTAGGTGGAGACCTCCAGGTATCCCACCTGAGGGAAGGCAAAGCCAAGCCTATGCTGATGGGGCCGCTCCAGATCTAGGGCTGCGCGCATCCACGCAAAGGGCGCCCCCCGTTTTAAGCGGGGAGCGGTCATTACTTAATAGATTGTGTTCTACCACCCTTTATCTGTCACTTTCCAGGGTTTAACAGCACTATCTGAGGAGTCAAATAGATTAAGCAGAAGGTCCCTGACCTCTGCAAAAGCAACATTAAATCCTTACTTTCTCATATACCTTCACAAATGCAAAGATTAACATACTAGGGCTGAAACAAATATTTGCAAATATTTGAAATGTGGTAAATCTTCCAATTTAACCTGGTTATTTCAAGCACGGGAATACTGTAACAGTACTATTTAAACTTTTTTCAAAAAAATAATAAAAAAGAGTGGTTATCTTCTTATACACAGATGCCGAGTTTAGCCTGTAAGGTAGAGCTGGCTGCCAGTCAGACTATTAAGATCTGACTTGTAATTTTGGCCCTGGGATTTGGGAATCACAGGAGACTTGTTAGCTTGCTGAATAATTTATTCCAACAACCAGCAAATATGTAAAATATAGAAGTTAAACATTCACATGGAATCCTAAACATGGAATTCATTCTTGATTTATTACCTGTTATGGACAGTGCAAATGGAGAAAAGTGTATATCACCTTTTCTTCCATTTTAGGAATGAAATTCTCTCTGGGCTCTTTGTCCATTATATTTTTGTTTCACTTATCGTGGTCATATATATATATATATTCTTTTTACTAATGCTCCCCACAAATGTATAAACACAGGAACTGCAGACTTTAGGCATTTGTCTTCTGTGTTCTATGAACATGCAAGTGGGGAGAGTGAGGGTGAGAGCACTAGCTTAACTTCTCCATCACCCTCCATGAGTTGGTTGGAGGATATGCTGAAGACAGACAACAGAGTAAATGAATACACCATACAGATGTCAGAGAAGAATCTTCACCAATATTTAAGAAAGACTAGCTGTGCGTCCTTTGAAGATGGCATTAGACACGGCAGGCACACATACACAGGTCCATATGGTCTTTCCCACTACGGTTAGAGGTATTATATTCCTGTCTAAATTATACTAATTTTACTGTGCCAACTTGATCTTGGCAAGGTAAGGGGAGGAAGCCACAATGTTGTGAAAGCATCAAACATGCCAACTAGACCCAAGCGCAGCAGCAGATAGATTAGCACCAAACAATTTGGAGACTCCATTTAAATTTCCCATGATGCTCTGAAATGATTCTACATTGGAGCATTGTAAGAAGTTAACATGGAGATACAGGCTTCCTGGCATGGGAGCTTCAGGTCAGGCCCCAGCCCTGTTGGGGCCCCAAGCAGCTGCCTGAGGATGCTACATTCTGACGCAAGGGCTGATGCTCTACTGCAGGCATAGGCAACCTTCGCCCTCCAGAAGTTTTGGGACTACAACTCCCATGATCCCTAGCTAACAGGACCAGTGGTCAGGGATGATGGGAATTGTAGTCCCAAAACATCTGGAGGGCCGAGGTTGCCTATGCCTGCTCTACTGCTTCTGTTGGTACTAGGCAAAGCAGTGTTCTCCTTTGCTGAATCTCAAAAATGCTGCTCTTTTCAATCATAGGCTGCTGTGTACACAGTAAATGTGGAGATATGCATATGTACTGTTGTGGGCATGTTTGCCAGCTTTGATGAGACAGCTACAGAAATTCGTGAATTGGGATAATTTGATCACAGTTGTCTATCCTCAAGGTTGGATTACTGCAATCTGCTCTATGTAGGCCTACCCTTGGGGTTGGTCCAGAGGCTGCAACTGGTGCAGAACACAGAAGCTAGGTTGCTTGTAGGGTCACATGACCACCAGCATATAAACACCCTGCTCGTGGGATTTGCACTGACTGCCAGACTGCTATTGGGCCAAGTTCAAGGTCAACATAAAAGGCCCTCTGCAGTTCAGGAACAGGGTATTACCCCGGATATACCCAGTAGATCCCTGTGGTTTGAGTTTGTTCCAAAGATCTCAAAAGCTCAGTCTGCAGTATCTTGGAGCAGGGCTGCCATATTCTGTGGAATAGCACTACGCTCAAGATAAAACAGGCACCTACTATCTACAATTTTCAGAAAGAATTGAATACATTTTTATTCTGTCTGGCTTTCCCAGCTGGATGAACTGATCAGTGTCATGAGTGCCTATTTTGTATGGCTTTAGTTTTCTTCATCCAGTGTGTTTGTGTGTGTGTTTTCAACTGTTTTTTTTTTTTGCTATGTTTATTGTACATCACATTGAGATGCAGTAATAATAAACTAGTGGCTAGAACTGGATCAGTGCCTATATGTTTTATTCTGCTTCAGAATGAAAATATCATAAAATTCTGCCTTTTCTTTTTCTTCCCTTTTTTCTAAGGGCTCAACTCATTTGGTTTTTGCTGGGAAACATCACTTTATGCCTCCGAGAGTTTACAGAATTAGACAGACTGAAAACTTGCTTGGTTTGTTTCTTCTTATTATTAAGTTATTATTTTAGTCCCAAAGGTAGTTGCTGTGAATGCTATTAATGGAAAGATATGAATTATTCAGCTACTGGCATGTTTAAACGTCAGCTTCCATACAAAACCCACAATCAGCCTCCTGTTTTACAGAATTCTGCAGTCACTTAAATTGCATTTAATTTACAAAGTATTGATTATAAGCTTAACTATGTTTAGCAAAAGGATAATATTAATTACTTTATTCCTTGGCATATATTTTACATGATTAAGTTCCTCTATGCCATTTCCCAGCATTTGCAGGCTAAAAACGTGGGGTAGGGCAGAGAGATATACACAACCGGGGAAAAAAAATGTGAGCAGTACAAATATTTCAGATTAAGCTATTAAAGAGGGTTGCTTTGTTCCAGTGAGGAGACAGGCTCAGAGAAGTAATACACAGGAACATTTGGTTCTTTCCAATTTCTTTTTGCTTTTTACTTGTTTTTAACCTTTTTTGATTTTCTTATTTGGTTTTGTGTTTATAAATTCAGGGAAGGGGGGTATATTTCAGGGTTGTGGGATAACTATACATCAACTTTTTATATACAAGCCACCAAATATATATTGTCTTGAGCATTTCTGGACAGACTAGGACAGTCTGCATTAGTTTCTGATACAGGATCTCTTAAGGACCTTCTAATAGCGGACCCTGGTGTAGGTCAGGGGTGAGGAACTGCATTTGGCTGGTGGACCATATGCTTAATTTCTCCACCCGCAAGGGCCAACTTGGGCAGGACCACCCACCAATCAAAGTTCAAAGGAGGTTGCTGTCATAGTAACTTCATTTGAAGACATACTTTCAGGGCCAATCAGCTTCAAAGTGCCTCCTGTTGGTCCATGGTTCCAGAAAGCAACTTTGAAGTCATCCTTTCCTCAAGTTCCAGCTGCTCTCAGAACCTCAGTGGGAGCTGCTTCTGCCCAGTAAGTGAGGTGCAAAGGGCAACACCAAGGAAGGCTAAGGATGAGGGAGGAACTGCTGCCTGTAAAATCCTGGCATCATATGAACAGCATCATATTTTCATTCTTTAAATGAGATTTTATGGCTATAATTTTTTGCAAGTTGCTTTGAGAGCTTCTTGAAGCATTCACAGCAAAACTATAAAGATAGTAAACATGCTTTCAATCCTTAACAAATAATAAGACACAAAATAGAGCTGTGGGAGCAACTGGTAGACTGCAACTATTTCTCTACCCTCGAGCGACGAATGAATATTTGTTATCATCTCAGCCACCTCAAAAATAGATGGCTCTATTTTTCATCACATTTCTTAGTTTTGTATTCTTGTAGCTTTTAACTCGGCGCTGGCGAGATAAGTGCGACAGGAAGAACCCTTCAGTTTTATTTCTATGTTGGTTCAAGATTAATAAGAAAACTTGAACACCGAAGAAGCTGAAGAGCATGCTCTCCACTCACCCATGCTACCACAAAAAATTGGTCAAAGGAAAAGTTAAGAATTTTCAGATTTCAGCTGCAAAACAACAAGAATCCTATAAGAAGAAGAACAAAATAAGACGTACTTTTGACAATTTATGGGCCTTATCCAAAGTGAATTAAAGGCATTTTTAAAAGTCTGCATTATTCCTTTGCTCAGTAAAGAACGTAAGACAATACATCTCATTAAAAATTGAAAGCACTTTGTTTGGGAACATGCTATGTGGAGTACAGCAGAGGGAAAAAGAAAACTTGATGAGTCTCAAGAGGAAGTCTGGCATTGTAATTAGGTTGTGTTTTTTTTCCTTCTGTCTTCCAACACCTACTGAGTAAAAATATCACAGCACAGATGCCCTGATCAACATTATTCAACGTTCTGGCTCAAAGAACACATGAAGTTAATTATGTATAGTTTTCCTCCCTGATATTTTTTGCTGTGTATTTTTTTTTAAAAAATAATCTAAAGCAACTGCCCAGGCCTCAATCTCCAATTAAAAATCAGTAAGTAGAGGAAGATTTCTTACCCTTCCTTCTCTATCATTTTCCCACCTCCTGATTTCTCGATTCACCTTATTTTTGGCTTCCAAAGTCTCCTTAGAAGCAGGCGACAATTGTACACTTTCCCTATCCTCAATATCCCCCTCAATATATGAGAGAGAGACACACTCAGCCTGATCAGTGGTAAAAGTACCTTATTTATGGTCCATCCAACTTTTCAACCAATCAGATTTGTTTCTGCCCTACCCCAGATCAGACCATTTTTCTTATCTAATGAGGGACAAAGAATTTCCATCCGGCAAGCCAATCAAAAGTGAAAAAACCCCACCTTTCCTCAGATCAGTCTGATGCAATTTACTACTTAACTCATCACACACACTGGCAGAGGAAGAGGCGTTCGGGGGGAGCACACTGCCCCTGGCAGCGCGATCCTGGCGGGGTGCCATCGTGGCTGCCCCCCTGCCCACCCTGGGCGCCACGCCCCTATGGGTGGTGCGCCACGCCCCCAGGATGCTCACCAGCCCTGCCCCCGCCTGCTCTCCGCCCCCCCAGTGCTGAAGCATGAAGCTCCGCCACTGATCACACACAGAGTAAACTTTTCTAGTTCAATATAAACCAAACCCTGTCCAAGTAAACACGTTTTAAAATGTGATTTATTCACACCTATATAGCTAAGGAGTCACACGTAGACTTACTTCCGCTTCTTCTGGGGCAAAAGAGCTTCTTACAGAGTAATCCACCCCCAACTCCACCCTGCTTGATGGTGTGTGTGTTTGGAGGGGGAGGGGGGAAATGATATGCAGATATTACTCTACTTCATACATTTATTTGCAATAGGAAGAAGTGTGTTTACTTGAATCGGAGACTGTATTTAATTTTCTTTAACACAACTACTTACAGCTGCTAGCATAATATGTAGGATCTATCTTTTACAATTAATAAGGAAGCAAATATACTCAAGCTTTGTTGTAATTAGGATGAACTACCAAATAAGTATAGATCAAGCAAGCTACAGTATGTTACTGAAACAGAGAGGCACCGTAACAGTGTTTTGGCTTTCCAGGACCTTTATTTATAGCTATGTGTAGCTATAAATCTCTTTCTAAATGAAATTTGTAATTTTCCATCAGGGATAACTTAAATGGGATCATTAGGGCTAAGCGGTAAATTAATGTACTTGGTATAATATGTCCTTAGGGATGCAAGCTTTAATCAGAACTGGGTAAGTGTTGAGAGTTGGATATTCTCTTTAGCTAAGACCAATGCAAAATAGCTTCTCCCCAAAGAGCTGATAATATATGCCACCGTTCTGCTTTGATTCCCTGCCATCAGGATATTGAAATGCTTGCACTCATGAAACAACAACAAGCAATAGATAAATTAATAGCCTAGATGGAGAAAAAGGAAGGACATTATGGGATCAATTTGTGCTTTCTCACATGGGAAGATCAAGGATCAATTGATTTCCACACCTGGCCTACAGATCAATGACTGTGGGTGGGTTTTGCAAGGAAGCTTATTTTGCATTCTGACACTTGAGAGGAAGTTCAGCTCTGTTTATCTCTAACAGCCAGTGGAGGTCTCCCTACTCCTGTAGGGTGAAAAGGCTTCAGTAAGTGACAAAATTCCTGCAGCACACAGTACAAATGGACTAAATTCATGAGACATGTTGACAGACTCCAAGAGATGCTTGGAGATGAACTTATGTGCTTCTAAAAGCCCACATTAAATGGGAGGAGTGGTTTCAAAGCCTGCAAATTATTCTATGTCCCTGATCAAGGTAAAACCCAGAGAAACCCCTTTCCACATGTATCTCCCAACTCTTGCCATCTCTGAAAACCTTTTCACCAGCCTCCCAAACAAATTTCCACTAGTCCCTGGCAAGCGTAGCAGTGTAGGCTCTTTCCTTTCCTTATTCCTTTTCTGTCACTCTGATATGCTGAACAGGTGTTTGACTAAATGCAAAGCCTGAAGAATCTTGAAAGTTAGAACAAAATAAAAAAATTCCTTCCAGTAGCACCTTAGAGACCAGCTAAGTTTGTGACTGGTATGAGCTTTCGTGTGCATGCACACTTCTTCAGATACACTGAAACAGAAGTCACAAGACCCTTATATATAGTGGGAGGGTGGGTGGTTTTTTTCTCAGAAGGGTAGTAGGAGATGGGTGATTGACTCATACCTATCACAAACTTAGTTGGTCTCTAAGGTGCTACTGGAAGGAATTTTTTTATTTTGTTTCAACTTGAAAGTTAGGTCGTTCAGTTGGTAAGGTAGGTCTGCTGCAACTCAGGAACTATATCTCCCATGCTCTCTGGAATTTGTGCACCAGTATATGGTTATATGGTACAGTGTCTATTAACCACAAACAAAATATGCTCATAGTTTGTTGTAGGCAATAGTTTATTGCTGGTTTATTGTTGTTGTTGTTTAGTCGTTTAGTTGTGTCCGACTCTTCGTGACCCCATGGACCAGAGCACGCCAGGCACTTCTGTCTTGCACTGCCTCCCGCAGTTTAGTCAAACTCATGCTGGTAGCTTCAAGAACACCATCCAACCATCGCATCCTCTGTCGTCCCCTTCTCCTTGTGCCCTCCATCTTTCCCAACATCAGGGTCTTTTCCAGGGAGTCTTCTCTTCTCATGAGGTGGCCAAAGTATTGGAGCCTCAGCTTCAGGATCTGTCCTTCCAGTGAGCACTCAGGGCTGATTTCATTAAGAATGGATAGGTTTGATCTTCTTGCAGTCCATGGGACTCTCAAGAGTCTCCTCCAGCACCATAGTTCAAAAGCATCAATTCTTCGGCGATCAGCCTTCTTTATGGTCCAGCTCTCACTTCCATACATCACTACTGGGAAAACCATAGCTTTAACTATACAGACCTTTGTTGGCAAGGTGATGTCTCTTGTTGGTTTATAAACCGTGGTTTAGATCAACCATGGCTTAGCATAATGGGTAGACTGGCCAGGCATTATTTCCAAACACTCCCTTTGTTGGATCCTTCCTGCCTTTCTGGACATATTTGTTCTAAAAGCTAAAAGTTACACTAGCCGAGGCAGAGACAACAAACTTATTCATTGCTTGGAGTTAAAAAGAAAAGGCTGAGTTTACTACAATAGGTTAAGAGATAAATTTGATCATATCTAAGTGGTGGTTATTAAAATCAAAGATATAAGATGCTATATCT
Organism: Podarcis raffonei; assembly: GCF_027172205.1. Taxonomy (NCBI): domain Eukaryota; kingdom Metazoa; phylum Chordata; class Lepidosauria; order Squamata; family Lacertidae; genus Podarcis; species Podarcis raffonei. Next base: position 32,497,269 of record NC_070612.1, read on the forward strand.
TCCAACAAAGTTAAATCAGCATTTTTTGGTCTTAATGAAGCAGTAAGCATTTAACATGGATGTTCTTTTATTAATTCTGTAAATCTACAAGGAGTGCTTTAAAGTTAGATATGAGTGTGTCTCCCTTAATTTGCTTTCAATGCCATAGCCACTGACCCTCTAAATTGCAAGCCAATTATAAACATTGTAGTTCTAGTAGTAGTTGCATGCTGGGAGCATAAATTTAGAATGGTAATTTTAATATTCAGTTCATTAGGATGATGCTCGAAAAAATAAATTACATATTTATTGGTTAGTGTTTGTCATGCACCTGGAAAAGGGAGGAGGTGGCGCATTTACAACAAAAGAAAAGTACACAACACACCTGACAATGCAGTCCTGTACATGTTTACTCAGAAGTAAGTCCCACTTAATTGAAATCTTTCATGTGATATGTAACATGAAAAAACTCCTGAATTTCTCAGACTGGGAGAGTACAATATTGTTAACAGAAGGCAAAGACTTCTATTAGTAGCATGAGGCTACTTCCTCATGCTGCTGTTTTTAAGTTAAATATTTTAAAGCTATTGAGTGGTTTCCAACATTAGTCATACTCAGAGTAGACCGACTGAAGTCAATGGATTTTAGTCCAATAAGTGACATGCAGTGCAGTATGAGCAGTCTTCCTTTCTTCTTTCCTGCTTACCCTGTTTGTTGTTGTTGTTGTTGTTGCATATGCAGGATGCAACAACTAGCTCTCACCCACTGATTTAAATGAGTCTACTCTGAGTATGACTTACGGTAGTTGGATATCATCCATTTATTCAATTTCTCTTCCTCCCTTCATCACCAAGTGACAAACATTCTTGAGTTGAACCAAAGGAAGCTCTGTAAATGCCATCTTGGTAGTCAATATAACCTCACAATTAATTGGTAGTTCTAACAACGAATTCACACATATGTTTACATTCACTTGAAATGCTGGGCTCTGACTCCAGAAAGGTAAACTATCTGTAAGACTTGGGTATTTGCCACCTATGCCCTCATCCTGTCAGGTGAAGTGATGGGAAGACCTGGCCAAAGTGACATAAGCCGCTTTGTGTATAAAGAATGTATGGACACTTGCTTTGGGTACAGACAAACTATCTTCTTACTGCGGTGTCCGCCCCATGTCTCTAAAGGCTGGGAGACCTGGCAGGCAGATTTGCTGTAAGCGTATGCCTTCCTATAATAAAGGACTAGAACTGAATACTGACATTTTGGGCATACTTCTTTGGTATCCCTGTACCCAACCTCTCCTACGAGCCCTCCTTTGGGCCAGTGGATCAGGACATTTCTCATTATATTAATCGTAAGCCACAATTAGAGGACTCTGAAATGGCAGCATATGCATTGTTAAATAACCAAAAATAACAAGCAAATGTCCAGATTATATATACCCCTCTGGCAACGGTTCATTAAGGTGAGAAGCCTCAAAGGCAATCTTTCTCTTATGTTACTCTCTGTGGTGGCTGGAGCTCTTATAAATAGCATCCGTTAAAACTCCCATTGAGTTAGGTAGTGACCTATTGCGTTTTATGAAGTGGAGGGGGTGGTAATGTGTAACAATATGCCTTTCAGCAGATGGTGCCACTACAGCAATAATGAACAAATGCATTTCTGCAAACTGGAATGTATGCTCAACAGATTTTTGTGGCGGCAGGTTCCTGCTTTCTGATAAGGCCTGGAGCACTTAAAAGGTCTACAGCGATCGCAATAAAAATGCCTCCTCATAAGTCTAGGCCTCAATTAAAGGTTGTAAATAAGAATCCTGATAATAGTTTGCCATTTGTGTTCATCAGTTACTTAAGTGATGTTGGCAACAGAGGCTAGGAGACTTCCTGCCACCCACCCACCCTCTCACAGCTCCATCTGTTACCTGAATCCATGGCCATCTGTCGTTTTCTGCTGCAGTCCAAGCATTTACAAGACCTTTCTTGTTAAGTCGTGCATAGTAAGGATACCATTTCTGGAGCCCAAAAAGTGCCCGATGGGTAGATGATGCAGTAATTTGCTGGTTTGAAATTATTCCGCCTTCGATTCCCAATGGCCCAGAGCATTCTGTAGGAAAAGAAGGGATGAAAAGAAGAAAAGATACAGAACATTTGAAACACAAGAGTATGGATAATAGATTCCTGACTAGGGACAGGTGAATCTGTCAATTTCTGTTCCCCCATAATTTCTCATTTCTCCCATCATAAATTTAGTTCTTTACATTTTCACATCAGTTTGTTCACGTTCTTTTTGGAGTATACAGTATCTATTTGATTAATAGATTAATTAATAGTCTATATCTTTGATTCTTTGCTTTTTTATTTTTAAAAAATCATATTTCTCTGTAAGCTTATTTCACTGTATTTTGATCTATCATTAAAGGTGAAAATAAAACCTGTGATTTCAAAGCCTGTCAATACTGTTGGAGGAAAATTTATTTCATTGGGGGGGGGAAGCATTTCATATATAATCAGGATCATACATTTCACCTATGAACAGATTAGTTAGCTGCTGCTAAACCTAGCAGAAGCCCAGTTACAACAAGAGTTTTAGCCAATATACTTCCTTGATGAGAAAAATTGGTATAAGTTCAGACAATTCTGAACAAACAAAATGTTTTGGCAAGGAGGAGAAAGTAGAATCCCATATTAGTACTAAACAATATATTTGTTTTATTCTATTTATATAATAAAAAGACAACATCAAGATGTTAAATGGGTTGGTTAAGACATACCACATCATGATTCATGTATTCCCTTTTGCCACCCTATTTCCCTGAGGTGCTCAGATTTCCTTCTGACCAAGAAACAAAACATTGTTTCCTGGATTATCTGAACTGAATAAACTATGGTTTGCAAACCAGGAGACCAAAACTTCTCAGTGTAGAAAATCCACAGCTAGAGATTTCAAATATAGTTTAAACTATTGTATACATTCATGGTTTAACCTGTTCAGATATAACAATGAGCGCTGGTGTGCCATTAAAAACAAGGGAGGGAATCAGAGCACATGGAGGAAAGAGGGAGGATGCTAATATAGGCCATATTCATGTACAGAAGGCTGATGTCAACTCCTGACATCCTTAAGCAGCTGCCAAGACTGCCAGGCCCACAACTGATACCTGTCTTTGACTCTACACATTGAGCTTCACGAGGTGAGTGGATCTAGCCACCCTCTTATTTTCCCACAATGCTCCTGACACAGAGTCATTCTAGGTGCACTGTGGAAATTAAAAAGGTAGCTACACACAGCTCTCCACCACTGTTTAAAGCATTGCCACTGAAGTCAAATAGGTTCACTGAGATCCACTGGCAATGGAGGGAGGGGGAGCACAAAAGCACACTTCGCCCTATTGCGTGTCGAGGTCCCCAAGCCACCCCCCAAATAACTCACAACGCACACTTAATTTTTGTTTAAGGTTTTTGGCATAATTTTGGCCACAACTTTATTTAAATGCAAAACCGTGAGTGGTTGTTTAGGCATTGGTTAAGACTATCTGTCCCCCCGCCTGGGGACAGAACTGACTTCCGGGCACCACCGAAAGACAGTGCGGGGGAAAGCAAGTCGGGGAGAAATGGAGCTGAGTCACAGACCCTCAATTCTCATCCGCATGCTCCCCGAAGGCTTGCCAGCCCTAGTCCCATTCCAGGGATTGGACGAAAAGATGGCAAGCCCCAGGATTCCTTTAACGGAATTCCCTTTCCGCAGCAACCATGGAGGGGCAGGCCCAGCCTATCCTAACCCCTCCTCCACCAATTTATAACCAATGCCTAACCGCAACCTTACAAGTTGTGACGATTTGCTACGCAGTAGGCAAAAACCAAATGGCCCAGCCAATCAGCCAGATGGACAAAATTCCTACCAAGCCCCTGCCCCAACGGCAGACGACCCCATGACAGCCATAGCAAGGTCAATGCAACAACCCCTTACTCAAGGGTGGGTGGGCGGGTGATCCGTTGCACGCAGCAAAGAGAAAGCTCCAGGCTGCCTGCAGAGTATTTAAACATTTTACCCCTCCCACCAAAATTGCAACAGAACTTTTACCCCAGCAACCCAGTGAACCAATCACTGCCCCAGGCCATCTTTAGAGACCCTGCCTGGTAACAGAGGGGTGGCTCAGGAGACCCAACCGCAACACGTGCTCTCCCTGAAGGAGAACCCGCTATTCCCCTCTAGGAAGCAGTCCTGTTAGTATCATGGTTTGGGTGTTATGTGTGAATTTACCCAGTGGATATTGAACCAGAGTTCTACAAATGCAGGGAGCTTCCATTGCCAGGTTCAACAAAGGTTTGTGTGCAAAGGCAGCACCAACAATTGGTAATGTGTTTTCCACTGTCAGAAAGTGGGAGGCATCACTGGTGTGCTTAGAGTAGCAGTAGGGGCAGGAATAATTTGTATCAGGAATAATTTACATCACAATCTGTTGATGGCTTAAACGGACCTCTAATAGGTGCACAACAAAATGTAGTATCTTTAAAATAATGGTTGCTGCCGGAAGACATTGCTTTATTGTTATTCAAGGTGATGCTGCAGTCTTGGATGCATTCTTTTAACTTATCCAGCTAGCAGAGCTCCACAAGAAGCCATCAGCAGCTCAACACAAACAGATTTCAAATGGGAGACATGTGAAAAGCAAATATGCTTTAGACATCTGTGGTCCGCTTCTCCTTCCAGTGCCTAATTTTGTGGAATGAGATAACTCTGGCTGTGCTTAGTATGGCATGATAATAGTACTGAACACAAACCCTGACAGTGGGATTATAGATGACCTCTAATACTATGGTAGTTAATACTGATTCATGCATAAACTTCTCAACGTGCAATTTAGCTCACAGCTATTCCTGTTCTCTCACTGCTGTTTTGTGAGAGTACTATGCTTTGGGAGGAGTGAAAAATAAAGGAAAATAAACTTTATGGAGGATCTTTATAGATAGGTTGGAATGAATATTGTGGTAGTTTGTTTATTTCGTATTATTTGCATAACCAATAGAAACTATATGGGCCATTATTGGTCCTTTTTCATCCATAGCACAAAGCCTATTTTCTGCAAAGGACCAGAATGTACTGCACAAAAGCACTTGAAGACACAGAATCTTCTTTCCTTCCAGCAGACGCAGAACACTTTTCAAGCTGCTTCATTACTGTGGTACTATAAAATTATATGATTATGACTACAGGAACAATTTTAGGGGGCTATCCATTTTACTGACAGCTATTTAAAACAGTTGGCAGCCACAGATTACTGGTCCAATTTTAATTCTGCACATATTCAGTGATAATTGAACATGACTCCCCTCCTACCCTGCTCAACTTTATGAACAGAAGCCAAGTTTCTTTCTCAAGGTGGTATTTACTAAATCTTTGGAGAGCCCTTGATCTATATAGCAAGTGCATACTTGTGTTCCCTAGAAGATGCGAATCCTCATTTGAACTTTGCCACAATATATTTAAAGGAAAAAATTGTCCTTCATCTTTTTCTTTTGAGAAAGGAAAAAGTGGGGATGGGATTAAGGCTTCGCCTTCATAGCAGTGAAGATACTTGTCTACTACAAATATTGTTGAAAGGGTAGGAGGCTGAAGAAGGTGAGATTTGCAGCCTATTTACTCCTTGCCACAACCCCCCCCCTATCAGGTAGGAGCAATTAAGGGCTGGCTTTTGAGGCACATTCAAAATAAATATGGAGGTCATTTGATATCTGCTGACATGTCTTCAAGGGCAAGGACAGCTCCAGGTTTGAAAGCCACATGCAACCACCAAAGTCTTAGTTAAAGACAGCCGTGGTGCAGGCCAAGAATGCAGGAATTATGTGTTGCAGTAGCACTACACTAAAGTAGCAATCCTATAGCAAGAATTAGCGGGATGAGGGGCTAGGATCCAGTGGATCTTTGGCTGAGCCAAGAAGTACCCAGGACAGCCAGGCTGCCCCAGCCTAACTCCTCATCCTTGACTCAGTAGAACATATGGTGCAGGTAGAAGAGAATGACATAGGAGATCTTCTTTCCACTCACAGATTCCTATGCTGGATGTCAAGGCATTGTATGAATGGCTGGATAACCAATGCCTCTGAAAAGTTAGAGTTTCAAATGTCAATGGTTACAAGACAAAGAGAAACTTGTTCTTGTTATCATATTATTTATTGTTCAGAAAATGGTTCTAATTTTGTCCTGTCAATATAATTTTGCTCCCTGTCAAAGTAGATATACAACATATTGTTCCCTGTTTTTTTCTCTCTAACATGGGTAAGCCCGCAAGTATGCTAGTGTTTCTGTATGTATCATTGGCATACTTCAATCAATAAGGATAATAAAACCTTCACCTATTTCATAAAATGCATTTTGGTCCATTAATGCTGAGTTGTATTGCTTTGTCTTGTCACATCTTTCCAGTTAAATTATCAACTGAGAGGTCATCTGCTTTACTGTGGCCAACCCACACAAAAGCACCATCAAATATAATGCACTTAACATTGCTGGAAGGTACTCCCTTCAGATAATAGCTTGCTTTAGCTATGCTGCTAAAAGGGATTATCCTTTTCTTCCAAGTGTGAAATTCTGGCCTTCCACATGTATTTTAAATTGTATTCTTTCTTTTCTAAAATTTAAATGCAACAAAAGGCTTCTCCTAAAAGATGACAACAGCATTACAAGACACATTTACCAAGATAGCTTAAAACATACCAGCTGGCCTAATTCTTCAGTAAAGGCTGAGAATGTATCATATGTCCTTTGTAAACCATCAAGAATGCAATGCTAATGCAAAATGTTAAAAATGAGCTATTGCCACCATACAAAGCACAACTGCATGCAAATTGCTCTAATTTAAATACGTTTCAAAAGCCGCAAGGCCTGTTATTTTATTTTATTTAAATATCTATATTAGCTTTTGAAACTTTTAATAATTGTGCCAGATGTCAGTCACATAATGTACCCCATGAACGTGGGCTACAGGAGCCTGCATAAATTTATTTGTAGAATCAGAGCCACATCTTAAATTGAAATGCAAATATGATTGACACAGATACAAAGAGAGGTTTCAGGTATGTGAGAGGAGATCCAGAATTAATGTTTGCAATAAATGATGCTCAACTAAATTGCCCTCCCTAATAGAGGGAAAATATCCAAGTTGCAAATTGCCAAACATTATGTGCTAAAACTAGTCAAGAGGAGTTCTGTTGGGCCCAATTGTGCCCTGTTTTCCCATCTTAAACTAATGTGATGCAAATCTTATTGTATTTTGTACAATTTATATATTGCTTGATTACAAAAAACCAACAACACCCAAACACCTCAAAGTGGTGTATAAAAAGAAAAAAACAGCAAAATCATCACCAAAACAGCTAATCAAATAATAATAATTAAAATCAGCAATAAACTAAAAACACATCTACACATTCTCCAAATCTGGGTAGGCTTGCCCATGCAAAAATGTTTTTGGCAGGTGCCGAAAAGAGTACAGTGAACAGATTTATTTATTTCATATATATACATATATGGGAACCTGCTGCTAAGAATTCAATAGTTCTTGCTCTACTGATAGGCTTTGTGGGGGCATCGGGTTCAAAACTCAACCCCTATTCTGATTATTTCTTCTAGAAGTGCTCTTATACGTAAGTGTTTCTGAGAGGTCAGGAATGAGTACGTAAAACAAAAAAAGTGAAGTGAAGCGAGACCGTGGCAACCATTTCTAAACAATAATGATTACGATGCAAGGCTGGCCAAAGGCATTTTGCTGCCTGGGGTGGAGATGACACCCCCTCATTCTATGTACCAAATCTGACTGGACTAGCAGCTGAATCTCTTTCAACACTGGTGCTAGGCCAGCACCTTCCACCACACATGCTAGTTTAGGGGATGCAGAGAAGGCCAAACAAGGCACACAACCCTAAGTTTAGATGACACACAAGCCAAACCTTGGTTTAGTGTGACATGACAGCAAAAAGGACCAGGGAGAAGCAAAGCTGCTATCAGCTCCATTCTAGGAACTCACATGAATACATGTTTTGCCAAGCCAAGGTTTGGCTTAGCGTAACATGTAAACTAAGCTAAAGTAATGAATTTATCCGAACTGAAGAGTGTCTATGTTTTGTTGACAAAATAGATGCTTGCAGATTTTCTTTCTGCTAACCTGGAACCTGATAACTAAATAATAACAGCAAACAGTTTCGATATTCTCATGCCTGAATGATGCCCAATTCTCTGCCTATAGGCTATATGGGTAAGGTAATTTCTTGTTAAAGATGCACAAATTTATGAAATTCTTAGGCTGTATTGGGGACCAAATAAGGGAAAAAACACTGCAGGCAGGCAGTAAAACAAAATAATAATAATGAAGACTGATAATTAATGTTTCCACATATGATTTAGTAAAATAAAAGGCTTGATCTTCGAATGGAGCACACAATGAAATTGGCACAACTTCAGGAATTTCTGATGAGATATTTCTAATATTCAGTCTGACTAAAGACAGCAGAAGGTAATATCATCTGTGTTGGTACAGTGAATAACTTCACTGTAGTCAGGCTTGTGCTGGCAGACTGCTTTGGGAATTGCATCATTAATTTAAATCCTGCCTAACAAGATCTGCTAAATATCCCTAAATAAGTTTATCACTCATAGAACAATATAAAAGCCTCCTAATCCAAAGTTGCTATTCTTATTGAAATATTAAAATCAATAGACTGACTTAGGCAGGCTTTATCTTACGGTCCTATTATCTACATGTACAACAGAATAAGGTGGTAGAATGAATGGGCTGTCCAATTTCAGCCTGCAGGCATGTGGTCACAGTTCTGAACACCCTGTTACATACACTCCAACATTTCTCCAGTGAAAATAGGGTCATCCCATAATGATAATTTTACTATTTATACCCCACACACCTTACTAGCTTGCCCTACCATACCCTCCAAAATTTCTCCAATGAAAGTAGGGACATCCTAAGGAAAAGTGGGACATTCTGGGATCAAACCAGAAGCCCACACACCACAGACCCTCCAAGTGTCCCTATTTTCCAGAGATGTCCCTGATTTAGAGAAGCCATCCCAGTTTTTGATTTGAACCTGGAATATTCCGCTTTTCCTTAGGATATTTCTGTTTTCATTGGAGAAATGTTGGAGGGTTTGGAGTTATTCGACTCCTGAGCTGTCTGAAGGAAATCCTGTATAGGGAAGGTTTTTTAAAAAAATGTTTAATGTTTTATTATGTTGGAAGCTGACCAGAGTGGCTGGGGCAACCCAGTAAGATATGCAGGGTATAAATAGGAAAATTATCATTATGGAATGGGGCGTCCCTATTTTCATCAGAGGAATGTTGGAGAGTATGACACTTTTGCTTCAGGGTAATAGCTGGATGCCATGATTTGGGACCCAGCTGAATGTCATGACCTAGGGCCAGATGTCAAGACTCATAGTGTCAATACAGCACAGCACACAACTTGGCTCACATTCTCTGTCATATTTCTGAGACCTGGGTGCCATAACTCAGAGGTATCATAACTCAGAGCCATACCTCAGAGCTGTAACTCAGAGGTGACATAACACTGAAGTTTGCACATCATGTACACAGCTGACCTCAGCCTGCTGGGTCTGCATAAACACGTTCCCACAGTCACAACCACAACTGCAAGGCCAGTTATGCCTAGCCAGGCCTGGCCTAAGCTTGAGATAAGGGAGCGTCAGGAAGTAAAGGACCCCTGGAAAGTAAAGTCCAGTCAAAGGCAACTATGGGGTGTGGTGCTCATCTTGCTTTCAGGCCAAGGGAGTCAGCATTCATCCACAGAGAGCTTCCCGGGTCATGTGGCCAGCATGACTTAACCACTCCTGGTGCAACAGAACACCATGACAGAAACCAGAGTGCATGGAAATGCCGTTTACCTTCCTGTCACAGCAGTACTTATTTATCTACTTGCACTGGTATGGTTTTGAACACCTAGGTTGGCAGAAGCTGGGACAGAGTAACAGAAGCTCACCCCATCATGTGGATTTGAACCACCGACCTTCCGATCAGCAACCCCAAGAGGCTGAGTGGTTTAGACCACTGCACCATCCACATCCCTCTTCAGGAAGTAACTGTCCTGTAGCCAAGTAGAAGACTACCTGACTTAAGCATGCTTTGTCCACATGCGTTCCTAGCCAATAGTGACACAGGAAATCATGCGTCTGTGTTTGCTACAATTGTATAAATGCTTTGTGCATTCTTTGTTCTATACTTAGTCTTTTGGGAAGTATCCAACTGAGACTCTGTTCTGTGGCTCAGAATAAAATATTTTTACCTTTCAACCCACTGTCTCTTTATTGGCTTGGGAGGGACAACGTTTTCAATTTGGTATCAGGGGACACCCCAGTAAAAGGTTCCAGAGGGAGGTGCTTCTGTGCAGATGCTAAGTTGGGGGCCAATGGGCCACAGCACTCCCCAAAATGGCATTCCTGAAGGGGTCGCCTCTATTTGATGCACGGCATAGAGTACATCAGAATCAACACAGAATCAACCCTGCAAAATAATTAAGCAGCCATTGGATTGGTTGATTCAAGATACATACCCAGTGCCAATGCCAAAATCTACTTACATCTGTAATCCATAAGGTTGTGGCCTATTTGAACCCAAGATGTTTGTCCTGTGTGTTTATTGTATTTTCCCATGGTACGGGCCCTGCCAGCCCTGGGTCTCCTGCTCCCGGGGCCACAATAAAGCTTGCTCACTTAAATAGTTGTGTTGCAGTACTTAGTTGGACTTCATGCAACACTTATACTCTATTCAAGTGATTCCCCTATAACCCCCTGCACCCACCTAAACATGCTCCAGAGGCTCCCCAACCTCGCAGAAAAGATTTAGGGAGCAAAGCTGCAGAGGGCCATAGCTCAGTGGTAGATCATCTACCTTGCATGCCAAAGGTCCCAGGTTCAATCCCTGACTTCTCCAGGTAGGGCTGAGAAAGACCCATGCCTGAAAGCCTGGAAAGCTGATGCCAGCTAGTGTGGACAATACTGAGCTAGAAGGACCAGTGATCTGACTTAGGGCCCATTCTCTTGACAGGCACCTTCTCAGCAAATGGACAACATTAGATACCATTGTTGGTATAGCTGCTTACACACACACACACACACACACACACACACAGGTTTCAGTGAAGTTTTAATATGAATGCCAGTCATAAAAAACAAAAAAGTAACAAATAAATAAATCAATAAAAATAGGCCAAACTCTAGAGAGGTAACGTAGCTGACAGTTATCAGTTGGAATTAATGAACAGTAGGAAGTGAGCTACAATCAAGCTGTGAAAAGTCTCTCCAGGGAAGTTCAAAAATATCCTGGATTGAAGATGTTCAAAGTTAACTTCAAAGCAAAATAAAGAAAAACAAAGAAAAACAAACAAACAAAAATCCATCATGACCAAAACCTAAATTGAATGTTTGTATTTTTTATATATATATTTTACAATTCTCTGGCAGTATTTTAAGGATTCTAAGACTATAGTCAGAAAATCATGGTTTAACTGAGGTAGATGTAATCAGTACTCATCGATTTGCATAATTGGCATGACAGATTTCAATTATATAATTATTGTAAATATATGCAATGATACAATTAGGAGTTGTAATTACAATGCATAACTACATAATTAGGTGTTATGGCATGGTAAACCCTTGTGAAGAAAGTGGGAGACCTCACTATATTTTGTAGGAAGAATGTTGTGCTATGATTAGGACATCACATTTTAATAGGAACTCTGCAACACCACTTTATGTTTATAGCTCACAAATGAATGTTAAAAATTAGGGAAATGGTGCCAAAGTGCTTGGGAGATATGTGGTTGGCTCCCTAAACGGGGGTCTTTCAGTATTCTACAGTTTATTAAACAACCTGTCCAGCATAGAATTTGCACACCATAACATATCTTAAGAGTGAAGGGTAGTTAAATGTAGCCTGAAAATGGAAGTGATTCCCATGAAAGATTTTGCACTGCATTATAAAGCTTGGCTTGAATCCAGAACTTTGCTCCTGCCAACAGAAACAAAGGAGGCAAATTTGCCAACTCCCCTCCCCCTCTGGAGGGGGCTCCAGAGGAGTTTCCCAATTTTGGAAGGGTTAAGAGACCCCCAAGAACTGTGGGGAAACTGCAAAGGAAAGGTTGAATTGCTTGAAATCATCTCCTCCTTTCCACAACTGGTTCAAAAGTATTTCATGGATAGAAGAAGCCTTTCTATTTGTAAAAGTAAATGGGTAAATAGGTAAAATCTATCTTCACTATACAGGGCATCGAGTTAAGTATTAGCAATAAAGAAGAATAGTAACAATGCACATACACCTTCCCTGCTGTTTAGAAATGGGGAGGAACTTTCCCATATGATCTTTGGGCATTAAATTGAGATCTCATTGAATTGAGATCATGACTAAGGCTGTGTACCCATTACCAGTTTAAAATAGCTAGGTTGTTCTTTAACTCAATATAAGGAAAATGCATCAAAACACAGTATTTCAGAAGAAATGACAGAATAGGTGTTGATTGCGTACAGTGCTTCCCTAACCAGTGGTTGGAGTTTGCTGGATGAAAATTAAATGGCAGTGTATATGCAGCCTGCATTGTGATGCAAGCTATGGCTTCACAGTTGCCCATATAAGTGGTGGATAGAAGGTATCATGAATTAGACATGAATCCGAGACCTACAAAACTGAGCCAACCATTTGTGGAGTTATCTCTTTCCAATTATACTGAATGAAGAGCAAAGCCTCAGCATTTTCTTTCACCTGTAATGCTTACACCTTCATTATGGGTCTCATTTAGAGATGCTTCTCAAATACTATATCTCCCCCTATGTATTTTGGAGTTCCAGTCTTCTTTCTGAAGTGAAACCAAGGGAAACTTGCAATTTAATTCTGCAGTTCCATTTTCAATTCCCAAATTTTCTGTGCTGCAAATGCAGGAACAGCCTTCCTCATCTTCTTCACCCTGACAGCCCCTGCAGCTTCCCCCAAAGGGCTCAGTGAGCTGGGTGGAGAGAGAAGGGCTAATCCCTGAAAATTAGGTGGAGGCAACATCCATGAATGGCATTCCCACAGATGGAGCTTGTCTCTACCTGACCTCCTTCCTCAGTCCCACATGCCATAGCCACTTCATTCATCAGGGTCCCTGGAACCATAGAGGAACACCTTTCATCAGCCCTATTAAACATGTATATTTCTGAATCAAACCCATTGCAAATAAATAAATAAACTACCACCCAATATTGTTAAAACCACAAACAAACAAACCCATGCACCTTGATGTAATCGTACACATTTTATTCAAGGCTTTTCTGTTTTGTTTTTGTTTTTTGCATTCCATCAGTGCACTCATTTATTATGTGATTTTTATCTTTTCATTGGTCACTCCACACCTATGGAGTTTTGTCCCCCAGGAAAATGTATAGAAGAGGAATTTAAAGAACTTTAATTAACTACTTGGTTTTAAGGAAGTGTAACATAGTTTTAATTGCATGCTTATATTATTGTGTTATTATTATCATCATTCATAATTATTCCATTGTACTCCACATTGAGAGAACTTATGTGCCCTGAAAGACATTTTGGGAATCATTTAATAAACCAATATTTTGGCTTCTTTTCATCAGCAATGAACTCAAAGCGGGATAATGCAACGAAGGCACAAATACCCTGAAAGCAAACCTCACAGAAAGCTCTGTTTCTGGAATTGATTATAAAAAGTCTCTTCTTAAAATGGAATTCAGAAAGAGTGGAAATGGAAGACAGAGTAAACAGGAAGCAATAAAGAATGGCATGGAGAAAATCCCTTGATGCTAGCCTGGCTTAGTTGCATAATGGCAAGAGATTTGGGATGAGAGCAGCTTTGAACGAAGCATTACAGAAGATAGGCATCAAGCAAAGCTCTGACTGGAAGACACGCCACAGCCATTTTTAAACCATCTTCATTTAAATACTTTACAACAGAAAGAGTGGAGTTTAAATTCATACATAGTAATTTGTACTTACTGTGTTGGCAGTTCCTTCCCATAAATTCGCCAGGACACTCACATGAATAGTTAGCTACCAGATCTGTACAAATGCCACCATTCTTGCAGGGTTCAGCTTCACATTCGTTCACATCTGTGGAGAATGCCCAGTGACAATATTAGACAGATATTCAATATAACATTTGCATTTTACACAATAAGAAAGTCAGACACTTTGTGAGATTGTGTATGATAAAGCGTGTTCTCCCTAACAGAGAGCACGTGTTGCGGTTGGGGGAACAAGCCACCCTGCAGTGACTAGGCAAATTTGGTAAGGAACCCAAGCCTTTAAGTGGTTAAATTTGGGTTGCTGGGGAGTTTTGATTGTTGCCAATTTGGAGGAGGGGTAAGAGTCTTTAAATACAGGGGCCAGACGTTGGACGTCCTCTTGGCCGTTTTGCACCGGATCACATGGAGCACTTGGACAATCTTCTCATTGTCTGGTTACATTTCTTTATTTCTGTATTTCCCCTTTCCTTTTAATCCTCTCTAGTCCCTTAAATAATTTAATTCCCCCCTTTTCCTGTTCAATTTCTCCCCCACCCCTTACCCTGCCCTGTGGGAAGATTCTCCCTGTATCTATGGCTTGCCTTTCCCAATAGGGAGAGAGCCCCCGTTAGGGGCTTTCTTTTGCAAAAAAGGTTTCCCCCATTTCTCTTGTTGAAATTGTGGGGCTAGTTAGGGCTGTTCCCAGCTTAGGTGGAATCACTTTCGTTATAGTATCCCCGAAGGTTGGCTTTATTTTGAGTGTGTGCAGCGCTGTTTGGCCAAATTTTAAGATAGCCTTGGGTGGGAGCACTATTTTGAGTTCCTTTAATATTGCTATGAGACTAAGATTCTCAAGAGCAGAAGCAGGGAGGCCTATTCGGCCTGCACATAACTTCCAAGCCTAAGTCTGCTACAGGTAGCAGTTAATTGTTAAGTCTCTGTGACACGTGACTCATTCTCGCTATTGGAATGTATCTGCTTGCAGGCCCAGTTGCTGTTAATGTATATCTGAGGCAGACAGAGGGCCCCAGGGGCTCCCTGTGCCTCCAAGGACTATGAGCACTCTGTATATGCTCTTGAACTATGCTGTTTCTGAACAAGTTTATTTTCTTTAAGTTTGTTTTGCCCTGATAGTGGCGACTGCCATTTTAGAGACGAGCCATTGTGGCTTAGTGGCTAAAGTATAGGACTAGGACCTGGGAGACGGTTCATATCCCCCTCTTAGCCATTGTTATAACAAAACAAAACAAACTGCTCCTTTTGGGCTATTCTGTTGCTGGGTAGTTCAGCCCATTCGTGATAAAAGAACTTTGGGTTTTCTTGAAGGGGTGCTTCCCTCTAAAAGGGCAAGCAGGGGTACCTGGACAAGCTGTGGGCTACCTCAACTCTGCTATTTCAGTGGAAACATTTATGCCTGGCTTAGCAGGTGATCCTAGGGCTTTGCCCTAGAATTTAATGGCCTGGAAGCGTTTCCGGCCTGAATAGTGTCCCCATGTGGTCCATGAAGCATTGGTTTCACTGGGTCAGCGCATAGTGCCGGTAATGCCTAGGTTGCAGGATTGGTCCCTGTATGGGACAGCTGCATGCTCCCCCATTGCTCTACCTGGACACTTAGGTCCTTTTGGTGGTTACCTCACTGTGAGGGATGTAACAGGCGCCACGTTTGCAATATGCAAGTAGGAGAAAGCACCTTTGCGTGCCCGCATTGCAGTTTGCTCTGTGCGTTGCAGGGCATGGCGCTGCACGGGCTGCAATTGCATTGCATTGCATTGCGTGAGAGATTTGCAGTTGCATTGCACGGAGGGTGTGTGCATTGCATGGAGGGTGTGTGTGCATTGCACGGAGTGTGTAGTTGCATTGCACGGAGTGTGTTGTTGCATTGTACGGAAGGTGTGGTTTCATTGCACGGAGTGTGTGTATGTGCATTGCACGGAGGGTGTAGTTGCATTGCACAGAGTGTGTGTGCATTGCATGGAGGGTGTAGTTGCATTGCACAGAGTGTTTTTTGCATTGCACAGAGTGTGTGTGCATTGCACGGAGTGTGTAGTTGCATTGCACGGAGTGTGTAGTTGTATTGCATGGAGTGTAGTTGCATTGCATGGAGTGTAGTTGCATTGCATGAAGTGTGTGTGCATTGCATGGAGCGTGCTTTTTGCATTGCACGGAGTGTGTAGTTGCATTGCATGGAGTGTGTGTGCACTGCACGGAGTGTGTTTTTGCATTGCACGGAGCGTGTAGTTGCATTGAACTGAGTGTGTAGTTGCATTGCACGGAGGGTTTGTGTGTGCATTGCACAGAGTGGGTAGTTGCATTGCACGGAGCGTGTTTTTTGCATTGCACGGAGCGTGTTTTTTGCATTGCACGGAGGTGTAGTTGCATTGCACAGAATGTGTAGTTGCATTGCACGGAGTGTGTAGTTGCATTGCATGGAGTGTGTGTGCACTGCATGGAGTGTGTTTTTGCATTGCACAGAGTGTGTGTCTGAAAAGGAAGCTGGCTTGGCGGCAGCTTTGTCAGGACTTCTTTAGGGGTTCTGGCCAGCGTCGGCCCTGTAAATTTACATATCATGATGGCAGCACAAGATGCCCCCTGCCCAAGCGGGGGCTGAAAGCTGGCAAGCAATAGCTCAATACCTTTTGCCCATATTCCCATTTTATTTAGGGATCCAGTTGGATATCGTTGCTAAAACATACCACTTGCCTATGGAGAAGCTGTCTGCCTTGAAGGAAGTTGTTTTGTAATACTTCCTCTGTAGCAAGTGATGCTTCATCAGATCCGATTTTGCTGGGTCACTTAATTAATCTTCCCACTAGGCCAGGCTGCCTGCGGCCTGAGGTCCCCTTACCTTTGTGTACGCCTACCAAGTGTGGTGAAGGCAGATATCAGGCGATGGTAGCAATTCCTGAATGTATGCAATAGTAGTTCGCCATGGCAGGATACCTTGAACCCGCACAGGGATTTTCAGGTTCATGCTGCTGCTGCTGGATCTTTGCCCTTTGGTTTTTATTTCAAGGGCTGCTGGTGTGCAAAGCTATGGCCTCAAGCCCGGTGTGGTGAGGCAATCATGTGACATAACTTTTCTTGAGTTTTCCCCATTGTAGTAGCAGTTCACATGTGGCCCAAGGAGTTCAGTGACCATCAGATCTGCTTTTGGTTTGATAACCAGGTAGTGGTGAGCGTCTTGGCAAAACAGTCCTCACGCTCTAGCACAGTCTCTGCCCCTCCGCTCATGCTTTCGAGCTGCGCCGCTTAAGGTTTAATATTGTGCTTTCTACTCTCCAAATTACGGGATCCTCTAATGATGTCGCTGACACTCTATCCCATTTTCAGATGAAGCGCTTCAGATCCTGAGCTCCAGACTCAGCTATTGCCAGACTTTTCTAGACCACCTGTGGCATTTTGACAACAATTAGTAATTACTGAGAGCAGCAGCTTCCATTTCCCCTTCTGCTTTTAGCTCTTATGGGAAGGCCTGGATGGATTTCTTAGCCTTAAGCTGGCAGTCCTCGGCCATTCAGATGAATTGGCCCCCATCCTCTGAGCAGATCCTGCAGTATTTGGTCCACCTGCTGCAGATTGGGCATGCGGTTATAACTATCAGAATTCAGTCCGCTGCAATGTCTGTTACACTGAAGCTTTATTTTTCGGAGACCCTTGTATAAAGTTTGTAGTGCGCAGGGCCTTGGAAGGTTGGAATAGGCTCCAACCTCATAGGACAGTGGGCAGGAAGTCGGTCAATTTTTACCTATGCAGTATCTTCAACAAGTTAAAACTTGTCTGCTGGTTAAAGATCAAGGCGAGACTCCTTTCAGTAGTCCATTGCATTTTTGCACTGAGGGTTGGGAAATGGTTGTTGGAGCCAGCACGGGGCTGAGAGTCTGGAGGCTTATTGCTTCAGGACTTTTCCTTATCCTTTGGAGCTTGTCATTAGAGTTGGGAACTCAAAAACAGACTTGGTGGGCAGGAGTGCCACAATCAGGCTTCCCGCCACAGGTGAGGAGGGCCCTTGCCCGGTTATGGATAACAGAATATTTGGCTTTTTATTCCCTGGGGGCTGGCCCGCTCCTAGTGCATGAAAATGGGTTCCCGTTAGCCAGGCATCAATGTGCTTACGTCGTGCACCAGTTATTACGGCCTATGGCTAGCTTACCGCTGAACACGCCTCATTCCTTACGATTAGGTGCTGCTGCAAAGGCTGCACACTGGGGGCCTGTCAGGAGACAGGATTGTGAATACGGGTCATTGGAAGTCTGATGCTGACAAGGGTTATATCAGGAAGTGTCACAATGATGTCTGTGCTGATGCTTGTCTGTTATTTCCTTTTTTTTTTTTTTTCATAGGAGCAGCTGTGCACATTTGGGCCACAGCATTGTACACTAGGCTGGCAAGCATGTTGACAAGTTTGGACTGGGGTGCCATCTCAGTCTTCCTGCCCATGTGAACATATACTGGATGTCCAGATGGGGAATGCTTTGTGAGGAGATGCTTCCTTTGGTGCGGTCGAGTGTGACCTGTGCAGGTCCTCCCGCAGTGCTGGTAGTACAGCTGGGCGAGAATGTTTGCTGTCTTCCTCCAGCATAAGTCTGCATCCCTGCATGCAAGAGGGCTTGGATTGAGTTGATGGCAGCTCTCCCTGGACTCAAAATAATTTAAGGCATTGGTTCAAGGTGGTCTGGAGGGGGGGGGTTGGAGCACCTGTTCCCTCCAATGCGCAAAGATATTCCATTAAGGGAATCCAAGGATTCGCCATGCTTTTGTCGACCCCTTTCGAGGGGTGGGGCCACGCAAGAGTCCCTGGGAGCATTTGGGGGTGAGCTTGAGTCTGATCCTGGTTCATTGCTCCCCCACGCTGTTTATTTGTACTGACGATATGGTGGGGCCCAGTCGTCAGTGCTGCCCTGCTGAGGTCAGGTGCAGCTAGTCGGGAACCAATGCCTAGACAAACTACCACCGAGCAGGCCAGAAAGCATGTTAATAAGGTGGTGGACAATAGAATAAAATAAATAAAGTAAATAAAATAAAATAACAAATAATAGGTCCTTGCTTTAGGTGGTTCTGTAATATTGCACCCTGCTATTTTCTTCAAGGCTGTTGCCCTCTTTAGGTCAGATGGGGCGCATCTTTCCCCTATGGGGAACGACACCTGGCGGGATGCGGTTGCCTTGGGATTCATTGCTCCCCCACAATGTTTGCTGGTACTGACGATATGGTGGGGCCCAGTCGTCAGTGGTGCCCTGCTGAGGTCAGGTGCAGCTGGTTGGGAAGCAATGCCTAGACAAACTACCACCGTGAAGGCCGGAAAGCGTGTTAATAAGGCAGTGGAAATAAAATACAGGTCGTTGGAAATTGAATGCATTCAAAGGTAATGTTCGTTAACATTATTGGTGTCTTTCAATTTTTTGCTTGTTTTATCTTAGGTTTAGCAGCTGTCCGCATCTGGATGGTGGGGCACAGCCTCATGCATTGGGCTGGCATCAGTGCACGGCAGTCCGGATTGGGACCGGGTCTTGGCCTTCCTCCACATGTGCAGTTGCCTTGGCTGTCCAGACGGGGAATGCGCCGGCCAGAATTCCTGCCACTGATTCGGAGGCAGGTGCTGCTGGAAGGGCCGCCCACTGCTGTTGGGGTGCAGCTGGGTGAGAACGACCTGGTTTCCATGGACTGTTTTTTCACCATGTGCTGCAATTTTGGGTGACCTGGAGAAGCTGCGGGCAGTGGTGCCGACAGCAAAAATATTTTGGTCAAAGCTTTTGCAACGATGTGTTTGGAAGGGTAGTCGTTGCCCAGCTGCCACTGAAAGGGCCAGGAAGCGCATCAATTCTGCTGTGTCTAAAAAGATCGTTGAGCTGGGTGGAGATGTGATTTTTTCACCCTGAGATTCTTTTTCAGGTGCCATCCTTTTTCCGAGCTGATGGCGTGCACCTTTCTGCTTCTGGGAATGAGGCTTGGATAGGTGCGGTGGTGGCCAAGCTGAGGTCTTGGCTGGGGCTGTGAGTGGTTTGGCGGTGAGCTGTGGGCTCCATGGCGGTTAGGCATTGGTTAAATTGGTTCTTGGAGGGGTAAGTGCCTATCCCTCCAAATGATGCGGAAAGGGAATTCCGTTAAAGGAATCCAGGGGCTTGCCATTCTTTTCGTCCTTGTCCCCGGAGTCGGACTTGGGCCGTGCAAGCCCCACAGGAACATGAGGGTGAGAAGTGAGGGACTGATGCCCAGCTTCATTTTCTCACCCAATACTTGTTTCCCACGCTGGCTTCCGCCGGAGTCCGGAAGGCCAGCTCTGTCCCTGAGGGCAAGGACAGATAGTCATAACCAATGCCTAAGCAACCACTCACATTTTTTGTATTTTGAATAAAGTTGTGGCCAAAATTATGCCAAAAACCTTAAACAAAAATTGATGTGTGAAGTGTGAATTTTTTTGGGGGTGGCATTGTGGGACTCAACACGCAAGTATGGCTAGCAAATATATTTTCACTGAAGAATGCAATAAGGCATAAACTATTTTAACACTGTTGAAAGTCTTATACCTTTCCCTCCCTTTCAAATACACAATTAAGGATCAACCAATAATATCTCTCTCTCTTTCCCTCCCTCCCTCCCTCCCTCTCTCTATATATGATGCAATGTATTCAAATTAAGACACTTTAACACCTCAGTTAGTTTCAGTGGAAGACAGCTATATGATCAACCCACTTTCATTGAAACTGATGTGACATAAAAGAGCATTATGAGATTTTGACATAAGCTGTAACTGGAACAGGAGAATGCATAATTGATGGCTGCAGAAACTTAGACAGTATATTTTGTCCCACAGTATCAATATATGGCAATAGATGTAGCTGTTTCAACCCTGTTGAGTGTTTTGATCCATTGGCTGTATTTTTATTGTATTTCCAAAACGAAGACAATAATGTTTTAAATAAGAAATATTCACTCACTTCCACTAAGGGAGCCAGTCCTTTACTATCTCCTGTCCTTCACTTAAAATTGATAGAAATTGATCCATTGGACTGCACACAGCTCTGAAAAGTACTGTAAAGCTATTTCTTCAGTGTCTACTCTAGAAGAGTTGCAATTCAGTCAATATCACCTTCACAGTAGGCCCTTACTCTGTGGAAAATGATATCTACTTCAGGGCAGAATTTGCCAGCTATATGGAAAATCCTAAAGGGGGTCAACGTAGCTCTTCCTCCCTATAAATGTCACATGGTATGAAGTCCTTCAAAGGTGGAATAACATGAAGACCCATTCCTATGAATGAAACATTGTCTGAAGCAACACCCCCCCCCCCCGTCTACTAGAATTGGATCTTGCCTGAAGAGAGTGAATATTGGTTGAAAATTAAAACTTTCTCAATGATATGGAGAGAGTTAATAATTGCCCCCCCCCATTATAATTTCCTTTAATATATACTGGGATAGGCTTCTCAGTAATGCCATTAACTTATTTCCCATGTAATTTCACACTTTAAAAGTATGCTTCCAGGGAAAGAATTCCCATCATTTTTATTGAACCTGATTACCAAAAGTGACTATATATAACCAGTACTTTGACAGATTGTATTACTACTAGTAGTGTTGTTGAAAAAAACAATTTAAAAGGTCATATGAAAGAAAGTTAAAAGTCATTAGAAGAATAGTTCAAAATTACAAGAACATTTCAGTCTACAGACAGAATAAGCACTTTCCCAAGAGAACATAGTTTTCTTGTGCAAGTAAAATTTGCAACCAGGTGCTGGTCACATTATTTAAAAAGTATTCTATGTTACAGGTAACAGGAAGGAACACAATGCAGGCAAATACTACCTGTCAAAGTTGTACAGTACAATCCAAATGATCTCTGCGCAAAAGTAAGTCCTGTTTGGTTCAATGGGCTTGTCCCAGCTAAGTGGTTATAGGATTTCAGCCTTAAGCTGTACCCTAAAGGTTTCTGCACACTTACCTTTCACCTGCTCTTTCGAGGCCTGGTCTATAAGTTAAAGCTCCATTTTCCCTAAGAGAACCTGTACCTGGAAAGAGCAGGGCAAAAGTGTGGCTAAGCCCTTACCTGAGAGAGTCCCATTGCACATAGTGGGACTTGCTTCCCAGTATACATGCCTAGGAATGTGCTGCAGTTTTCTGTAATAGCATATACTAGTTGTTCTGCAGGAGCATATATTGGGTTAAAAAACAAAATTAAACTCTGAAAACTTCATGAAAGTTGTTGGTTATATTTCTTGTGCACAAACTGGCCTGTCAGTACAAGAAAGGTTCACACAGAATACATTTGGAGATGCCTTAATGCCGAAGGTAAACTCAATTCCGGCAAGATTATAAAGCCATCATCCTTTAGCAAATATCATTTCAAATCCCCTTGTGTATAATAGATGCTTAGCTACATTTCAAACAAGCAAAATTCTCTGACAAACCTTTTATTAAAAGAAAGGAAAAAGCTTAAATTTGTCCCCCCCCAACCTTTTAATTCCAATAAAACCTTATTTCTGCACAAGGACAGACATAAGAATGTCTCATTGTGAAAGCCCTCATGTTTATAGGACTGCCCTCAGATGATAATGTGAATGGATTCAATAAGCCTGTTTCCTAAATGCTAAAGTCTTGTGGGAAATGAGATCACAACAGCAGTTAAGCTACCTTCAGAAGCAATATACTTATGAACACCAGATTCATCCAACTGACCCATTCCCACAGAAGTGCAGAGATAAACAGCAGGGGTGTTCAGTTGTTTTCATGTTCTGCTTGTAAGCTTCCCAGGAGCATCTGACTACCTTCTGTTAAAAATGGAATGTTGGACGAAGTGGACCTTTTATTCTGATTACTTCTGAAAATGGCAATTTATCATCATAAGGTAATCAAAAGGAAAGTGAAACAAGCTCAACACTGAGAAAGAAAGGTTGGGGATAGTGGGGTGGAACCAGCCAAACCATACAATCTAAGCCATCTGCTCAGTCCAAAGGGCTGCATTAAAAATACATCATGGGGTAATTTGCATATTTTTATTTAGCAGCAATGACGAGCATGACTGATTGGCATAATCTGATGGACATGCATTTCTTCTATCATGCTGTTTCTGGTTAGAAGTTTCAGTATCTTTTTAATTGCTTGATGATTAAGCCAAGAACTCAGAGCAACTATTCTTTATAATAGCTACATGGGTAACGGTTAAAATGAATTCCACATGGCAACTTCTACACATGGTAGGTGTAGCCTGGATTGTAACCACGATTGTTTGCATCACATGGGCAGTTTTATGTCATGGTGTGGTTGAAAATAACATGCATGTGTTTCAACTGCCCTCCACAGGAACACAAGAAGCTGCCTTCTACCAGGACAATTTGCCCATTTAGTCCAGTTTTGTCTGCTCTAACTGACAGCAGCTTTCCAGGATCTCAGATCAAGCAAAGTGCTTTCACCCTGGTGGAGGTACCAGATATTGAGAATGTGACCCCTTGCATGCAAAGCCTATGTTCTACCACTTAGCTATGATCAATCCCAACAGGACTCGTGCGATATGTACACTGGCACCAAGCTTGCACTTCCCTTTCAACAATAACTGGGTGGCTCATATGCAAGAGTCCAGCTGAAATGCAAGATGGAGCAGCTTTTCAACTATCACTTGAATTTCAATAACAGAAATTGCAGAAAGTTGAAATACTTTCCCCATATTTAAATATAATAGCTTTGCCAAATTATGTGCAGCTGAATCAGATTTCTTTTTTCTTCAGATAAACTAGGCTCAGTCTCTCTTTTATTTTGTCTTAAATTGGTCTCTGTTTTCCTCTACTGATACAGTGTTGCATACTGTGTCATGACACAGACATTAAGGTTACCAGCAACCTCCAAATTTAGAAGTCAAGACATTTCATGAGAATCAAATGGCCAATAGGTCATTTTCAAAAAGCTGTCTGAACCTGAAGGGTCTCCTGGAGAGACAAAAAAGAGCAATAAACATTTCCTTCTCTCTGAAGTTTTGGGGAGGAAAGGGAGAGATTGTGCTGATTCAATATAAAATGACTTTTTCACTCTTTATTTCAAAGGAAGAAAACAAGCCACTTTTTGAAAGAGAACTGGAGAAAAACTTATACTTTCTAAGAAATTGAAGGAAACGGATAATGAATAAAAATAAAATACGCTCAGGGCTCAGATAATAGCTTTTGCTTGTTTGAATAAATAATCTGGAGAAAAACTGAAAATATTTACATAAGTTACACACTTTATGATAAGTGTGCTGTATTGAGTGATAAAAATGAGAATTAGCATATAAACCAGCATTTGGTCTATTGTGTGAGCCTTTCTCCAAGCAAACCCCTATTGGTGGAAATAACAATTTCTTCCTTTAACTGAGGATTGCTATATAATGCTGATTTTGGAGAATTATTTACTTAAGCTTGAAGCGTTTAAAGGCGCTACCTTCAGAATGTGAAGTATACAAAACCCAGAAGTTCCTGAATTCATGTAGTGCTACATTGTTAGAATTGGAACTGGACCTCATACAGCTGGATTCTAATTTCTGCACAGCCATTCTGGGTGGCCCTGGGCAAGTAAATTACTATTTCTCAGATTTGCTTTCCTTTTTACAATGGTATCATGACGAGTGAGGAGGGAAATAAATTAACTATGCACATTTCCCTGAGCGCCTTGGAAGATGATTGGGATACAAATGCAACAGTGAATTACCTCAGCAGATATATGGATGATGCAAACAAAAAATAAATATACAATTCTTGTCAAAATTGTACGGCTGATATTCATTATCTAAAAAGATTTGTTGATGCTGTTACGTTTGATTTCATGAAAACATCCTAATTTTAGTCCATATTTATTGGCTTTCTTCAGATGCGTGGTGATCCCCTCACCTGCTGATCATAGGGGCCAAGGTGGTTGATACTGGGAGAGTTATTCCTTTAGGTATTTGGATCCCTAGCCATTTAGGGCATTGTATGCTGGTATTAACACCTTGAACTGGGTTTCATAGCTCACTGGCAGCCAGTGCAGAACTTTCAGTGACACATGGTCCTATCAGGCTGCCCCACTCAGCAACCTAGTAGTCACATTCTGCTTTAGGTGTAGCCTAAAGTTGGCAAAGTTTTTGTGGCTTGGGATGGTTCACGGTCCCACAGACACTGCGGTGGGCTGGAGCATGTGCGTACACACACAAACGCTATTTACAGCACTCCTTCTGGTGTGGAGGAGGCGTGCACAGCTTCCCATTGGCTGCAGGAGCTTCCTGCAGCCAATGGGAAGCCGGCCAGCATCGTGGAAGGTGGTCACCACTCTGCTCCACACTGGTTTAGTGCAGTGCACGGGAGCTGACCTAGCAGGCAGCGGGGATCCATGAGCTGGTTAAACAACCCCCATGGGCTGCTTGTGGCCCATGGGCCTTAGGTTGCTGACCCCTGCTTTAGACCATCTTCAAGGGTAGCCCCATACAAAGCACAATACACTAGCCCAATGAATTATACGAAAATAGATGCAGCCTAAACATTACAACTTTCTGGCAATAGGAGCTGTTTGCCAGGGGAATGGACTACCTTGGAAGGTGGTGAACTCTTCTTCAATGAAGGTTTTTCAACAGAGGTTGGATGCCCTCTGTTAGGGATTATTTAGCTGTGATTCTGGCATTGCAGGAGGTTAGACTAGACAACCCTTGGAGTCCATTCTAATGCTAAGCTTCTATGATCAATGAGAAACTTTTTTTTAAGAAACTGAACTAATTCTAAGTTTCCATTGCAACACAGTTTGGGGTTTTTTAAAGCATATAAAACTGCATTAAAATGTGCATATTAAATGCATATTTAGATTTTAAAGCTGATTTTTACATATTTATAGACTAATGCAGAAAGAGACAATGGAAAGAGATCTGTTTGTCTACCTCTAAATGCATGTCATGTCTTGCTTAGTTGTTATTTTGGGGCTAGATAATATTTTCAAAGACTTTGTTCTTTTGGAATGGTGAGGCAACAGTCTACAAGTTAACTACATCTTTTTTAAAAAATAGAACACTGAGATTATCCATTATATCACTTGTCGTTTGCTTGAATCAATATGATGTATAATAAACTGTAATTGATCTAGTGACTGAAAAATGTCAATGAATATTTATAAGAAAACTGTGAATATCCTGCAAATGTGGACTTGGGAGAGCACATCTTTTTTAAAAAAATTCTGTCCTGCCATGTGATACACCAAATCTTCATGACACAATGCATGTGGAAGGTGCTGAGAGATTGCTCCAGATGGTTGTAAGTTGCCCACAACTCACTTCCATAAAGCAGTGTGCTAAACACATGCCTGGTAGACCTTTGCTTTGGTATTGGATGTTAGCATCATATTCTCCCATACCTACATTGCTGTAGCTGCCTTGCCAATAAGTTTATCCAGCTCAGTATCAATAGAGAGGCTGCTGTTCTGCTGAAACTGATGTAGGAAGCATAGGGGCACTACCATAAAGGAAATCACTTACAAACTTGGAAGATGGGCAGGTGAATGGTTGTGGCTGCTGTTAACAGGCCATGTGACAGCGTTGCCAGTGTGGATTTAGGTACAGAGTTGGCATTTCGACTTGTTGCAAGTCTGGCCCCTGTATCTGGGATTCTCTTATGTGGCGTGTTGTTGCTGGTGAGTAGTTGCTTTAGGTTAGGAACTGTACATAAGCAAGAGCAGGCCTACCATCCTGGACTGCCTATGAGAGAATAGTATCATTGTCCTAGATGGGGTATAGCTCACTGATGATTCATGAACCACTTGGAGGTTTTTTCTCCGATCAAGCACTATATAACTTTTATAAAATAAATAAATGAACTAGGAGCTACCGTATGCCAATTCCACTTAAAAAGTTGAGGGAAATTGGTTATGTGGCTAGAGTGATAGACTTGTACTGGGGGAGACCTGCATTTGACATTCCCTCTCACAGGGTGATCCTAGGCCTTACAACGTTTTATTGTGAACCAAACAATGGGGTGGGCCCACGTATGTCTTCCTGAGCTCCTTGGAGGAATCATGGGGTACAAAATGTGAGGAATGAAATTCAGGGAAGCAGAGAATTGTACAGTTGCAAGATAGCTTTTAATGAGGTGGTTAAGCAGTCTTGGTTTGAAAGCCTAGGAATCCTTTAATACCTCAGGGTGTGTCTAGAACAATGCATCTGTTACACAAGGTCTGATAATGGTAGAAATCAGCATGGGTTCTCATCTGCACACTTTGTTTCACAGCTCAGTGCTAAATTATATCACATTATTAGCAACTGCATTCGAGGCATCTGGGATTTCTTTCCCACCCATACTAATTGGAGTTCAATTTATGACCCCTCACAGTGGCATAGAGAATATGTGCCTATTGGTATCACCAATGAAGCATCAGGAGCTTTTGAGGGATATTGAAACATTAATAATAAGCCACAGCTGTCAAGCTCAGCATATGAATTCAGTAAAAATTAATAGTGATATGCTCTGCAATTTACATATTAATTGTGTACATGATCCAGTACATGAACCAAATGTCAGGGAATCACAGAAATATTCATTTTGAGATTCGTTGGCATGATTTTGTCAGTGTTGTGTGATAGGTTTTCTAATTA
Source organism: Podarcis raffonei (assembly GCF_027172205.1). NCBI lineage: Eukaryota > Metazoa > Chordata > Lepidosauria > Squamata > Lacertidae > Podarcis > Podarcis raffonei. The sequence goes on from NC_070612.1 coordinate 32,524,844, forward strand.
TCTAGTTTAATTGATTTGGTTGGATAATATTAGATATTACAATTTGAGATAAACTAAATTACAGGTCGACACTCAGCAATCTGAATTCCAGAAGAAGCCACTTGCTTTGGAATGAGGTCACTCAGCTTCTGCACACAGCATAAGTTTCAGCAGAGCACATACCTGAATTCCAATGAGTTCACAGACAAGGAAGCAAGGAGGAGATATTTTATAAGCCTATATAAATTTGTTAGCAAGGAATTGGACAAAAACATGCACCACCCTGGAGAATGTGTTTAATCAACTAGATTACTCTCTGTTGATGCATTTAGGAAAGCAGTTCAGCTTTCTAAAATGCTACAAATATAGCCTGAAATTCATTTATTTACATTTTGGATACATTTATATTATATTATATTATATTGTTAGTAGCTGACAGAGAGTTGTGGTATCCAGTCAAAGCATAATCACTCCATTAGTCAAGGTAATGTATGCTGTTATGTTTCAACTGAAAAAACAAAGGAACCCAAGAATGACTGGGGTGAGGTACTTCACAATATTGATTATAGCTTTAATTTTGCACCTACAGTGTCAATGTGTTATCATAGTTCCTCTTTAAGTACAGTATTGATTTTCTAAATACCAGTCTACAGTAAGAGATAGTGCAGATATTCTCCTAGCTGAAAAAAATGGTGTTGTGTGATATTTGCTTCTGAAAAAGGTATGCATATTCTTAAGAAATTGGGGGTGGGGGAGGCAAAAATAAAGAATCATTGGTAATAAAAATGGTACTGTACATGTTCACTTTGAAGTTACTACAGGATTGCCTAGCTTCCCTTTGCTCTGACAACACTATTTCTATAAGATTCTTTTAAAATTAAGAATATAAAGTGGGCCGTTTTTGTTTTAAATACAATCATGATAGTTGTGAGAAACTATGGTTGTGTGAAGTAAGCTACCTCAGCAATTCCCATAATTGACCAACACATTATATTTGTCCATTTGAACACATTGTGGTTTTCCAGTTTTCTGATAATTGGTTGGCAATGAAATGGGTAAGAGATAACTAGTTGCAAGAGAAGCAGACCCGTTATGAATCTGACTGAACACCGCTAGAGTCTACTTTCACATCTATGCCGTGGCGAAGATGGCAGTGATAAAAGGCTAATTTATCTGCACATAATCGGCAAGTGGAGCTTTTTGGGTAGCTACTGGTCCTTTAGATCAAGGCCCACAGTAGTTGGGGAGCAACTTGGACAGGATCCTTGTACCAGGAAGCTTGTTCAAATATGTACTTGACCTTTGCCCATCCAGACTGGCAACCAGAGGAGGATTAGCTGATTGTGTGGTGAAAATCTTGAATTCTCCTTAAGGGTTCTATTCTGCCCTGTCTACAAATGGCAATAGTTTGTCTTTTAAAGCAGCAATCTTTGGATTCTGCTGTATTGAAGAATCATAAGTCAGTGCCCGATATTCCATTTTTTAATATGATGCTTAAGCATTTATTGGTGACCCAATTCAAAGAATCCCAAATGAAACTGATTAACTAGACAGATTTCAGCCTGGATTCAGGCCTGGTTTTGAAACAACTGAAGTGCAGTGTTGCTGCTAAAATCTTAACAAGGGCAAGAATCTGGGATCATGTGACCCCATAAACGTATCAGCAGCACTGGCTACCAATCCAAGGGCTAGCACATATAGAGCCCTAAACAGCTTGTGACCAGACTACTTGAAACCCCAACACCTTTTACACTTACATGTTTGTCAGCTGTTTCGCCTCTCTTGCATGTCTTAGAAGAGACAGGTTGGTGGCAACATACAAGAAGACTTGCCCACCTCAGGAGGTAAGGTTCTCTTTTTCTTTACCACTTCTAGCAACTGACAATTTCCCCTTTTAAATGTGTTTTTGAATCTTGTTGCTTAATGCATTGATTGTTAGTGCTGTCCTGTGTGTTTTTTGTTTTTGGCTGCTTTTGGCTTTATTAACTTGGATTTTCATGATTGGGTTACTATTGCTTTTATATTTAGTTTTTAATTACAAGCTTCTTTGAAAGACTCATTTGTATAGGGATAGGCAGGTATAAAACTTTTCTTTTTTTATAAAATATTTATTGAAATTTTACAAAAACATAGGTTTACAGAGTACAAAAAAACATATGAAAAGAAAAAGATAAAAAACATACAAAAATACATAAAATATAAAAAATAAAAATACAAAATACAAAAAACGGATAGATAAAAAAGAATTAAAAACAAATCCATTTTTTGTAACTTTAAACTCATTAGCTTGTTTCCTTGACCTCCTCACACCTCCCCTTTTTATATTCCCATTTAAATAATCAAATCAGCAAATCCTTACCCTCTTTCGTTTATCTTAACTCTACATCTTAACATATTATAACTCTATATTTTCATCCATTATCAATTCATTTTTGCATATTCTCATTAACTTTGTTGCTAATGCCACTTATTTTCAATCCAACATCATTTTTAACATTCATTAATTTTACAGTGTTTCTGCGAATAGTCTTTAAATTTCTTCCAATCTTCTTCCACCAACTCTTCTCCCAGGTCTCGGATTCTGCCAGTCATTTCCGCCAATTCCATATAGTCCATCACCTTCATCTGCCACTCTTCCAGGGTGGGTAAATCTTGTGTCTTCCAATACTTTGCAATGAGTATTCTTGCTGCTGTTGTTGCATACATGAAGAAAGTTCTATCCTTCTTTGGCACCAATTGGCCGACTATGCCCAGGAGAAAGGCCTCTGGTTTCTTCAGGAAGGTATATTTAAATACCTTTTTCATTTCATTATAGATCATCTCCCAGAAAGCCTTAATCTTTGGGCATGTCCACCAAAGGTGAAAGAATGTACCTTCATTTTCTTTACATTTCCAACATTTGCTATCGGCCAAATGATATATTTTTGCAAGCTTGACTGGTGTCATGTACCACCTGTATATCATTTTCATAATATTCTCTCTTAAGGCATTACATGCCGTAAATTTCATACCGGTGGCAGGTATAAAACTTTTCACATGTTAAAAAATGTGTGTTGATCATCTCAATATATGGTTTAGTCACCAGGTGTCACTGGACTTGTTTTATCCTGGTGGAGTCAGTGGTTTCCACATGTCTATGCCATTCTTGCTGAGAGACAAAACTGGGTTCATGTCTTGCTTCTTGCTGCTGTGTTGTCTAAGTCTGGAATGAGAAATCTGTAGTCCCCCAAATGTTGTTGGACTACAACCCCCATCATCCCTGACCATTGGTCATGCTGTCTGAGGTTGGTAGGAGCTGTAGTATAATATCTGATGGGCCACATGTCCTCCATCCCTGCTCTAAGCCTTCCATGATGGAGAAGATCTAGCATTGCTCACATGGAGAAAACAAGCATTAAAAGTCCTTCATCTTTTTAATCCCAAAATCATGAGAAAATGTGGTGGTGGTAGAAGTCTAATTCATAATTTAATAGATATTTTCCCAAGTAGTTATAACAAATTGTAGGTAAAATGAATGCTGTGCCTTCAGCCTAAATGTTAGAAGCCCATTGCTTTTAAATCCAGTGTGTTCATTAATAAAGCCCTCAGGAAAGTCTTCCTATTGAATTAAATAACATGACTAAGAGCACCTGTCTCAGGCTGGTATTAAAATGGGTTGACAAGAGCGAATATAGGGGAAAACCTATTAGCATAAATATCTGCTTTTTACAACCCTTTTCATCTCCAGCTATCATTAACCAAATGAACTGCTGACAACATCAAGACGAAACCACGAGCCCTACGGCAAATCCGGCCACATTCCACTTTTCTGACACCCAATTCAACTCATCTTTATTTTATGACAAGGAATCAAGTTCTTCTAACTGTGTGTGTGCTTAAAAAACACATACTAAGGAAAAAGAAGAAGAAATCATTAGGTTTCTCCCCTCCTCCACCATCCTGCCTTCAGAATTGAGCCCTTCTGAACAACTAGGATACAAGTCTGAACAGCCACAAGGTGATGACCAGAATCAGCACTTGGCACCAGGTTCCAGTGAGTCTGACCAGAGCACTGCTGATGTGTGTTCTGTGTCACCCATTTAAAAATGGTTATAGCCTGGCTGTCTGAGCAGCACTAGGTGCTATGCTAATTCCCTAACTCCCCTCACTAAGCATCAATCTGGGGCACTGTGAGACCTTAAAGTAGTGGCTGCACTGAGCCGCATAGTGCTGTTTAGCTTGCCACCGCCCTGTAAGCCCACGAGGTCCATGGATAGAGGAATCCTACCAGTCACTTTTCTTAAAGCTCCTCAGACTGATAGCCAACCTTACCAAAATATATGAAGAAGATCAATCAAAACAGTAATAGTTTTCCAAAGCTGTTGGCTGAAGTCCATAAAATTGTACCAGCACACCTCTTTGTAGGATAGGAGTTGTATCACCAATGTGTCATCACTTGGTGCACAGGATTCTCTCCAGTGCCCCTTTCCCACTGAAATTAGGCTTGAAAGAAGCATTAGGTTGCAGTGTGTCCTTGTTTAGAGTGTGTGTGGTGCCCACAGCATTTTATCTGGTTTGCAAAGGTGCCCACAGGCCCCCAAAACTCGGTCACCTCTGAATTGCATTGTAGTTCTAAAGGGGCAGAAGAAGAAAGTATTATATTGAAACTTACTGTGCTGGCAGTGGATCCCATTAAACCCCACTGGGCATTTGCAGATATAGCCTATGAATGTGTCTCCTCTATAGGCTTCACTAATTTCACATATTCCACCATTATGGCAGGGATTAGGAATGCATGGCCCTGAAAGATAAAAAAGAATGAAAAGAAAATGACACATCAAATATGAATGCAGGAAAGACACTTTGCTACCCTTATTTCACTCAGTCATCAAGTGATAAAGGTAATGCGAAGACACATCTGCTCAGGAAGTATTAACCCACTAGCAGGCTAGGGAAATCAGTGCAGTTTTGAAAGGTTCAGTCCATACTGATTCAAAATACTGAACAATTGTATCCAAATATATATGAAAACCTGTTCATTGATCTCAAGTACCATCCTGCAAAATTTGATTACCATATCTTCAGAGGTATCCAATTGCATAGCAAATAAACAACTTTCCAAAATATATAATATATTAGTAATCATTAGGGCTTTGCATGGCTCTCCCAATCTGATTCAGAGCTTGATCTGGTGCTTTGGAGTGGCCCCAATTCAACCCAGGATGATGCAGACTGAATGCGAGGGAGGGGGGCACAATGCATGAAGCCTGCCTGTGTCTCATTCTTCCCCCTGTACCCACAGCTGCCTCAACGTGTTTTGTTGGCAACCATCTGTCTGGGGAGACAGTGGAAGAATATGAACTTTCAGGGGTAAAGTCAAACCATTGGAGAGTCACAGTGCTGGCTGTGACCCTAGAGACTGATAAAGGAAAGACTTGACTTTTGCTAAATCCCAGATTGACTCAGTTTGGCTTGGGATCCAGCTCCACTAATCATTGTTGTTTACAAGAGAGTCAAATAGTGTAGTTTTCCTTAACACCCTTTCTGAATAACACATGAAAAGGTTGAAAAGAATGGATTTGATCACCACCACCATACAATTTTCATCATCAGACAAATGGGCATTGATACCACAGAGACCACTGAATTCCAAGTACCTCTTTAATTACGATACGATAATCTTTATTGTCATTGTCCCATACAGAACAACGAAATTGAAAAAAATCTACATAAGACATTCAAAAACCAGCAAGCCTGCTATCCCAGCTATCCCAACCTGGTTAGCCACCTAAAAACTCTGATACCCCATTTTTAAATACAATATACTCCCATAGAGACTCCTTGCACTGCATTTAAAACCAAAATCGTATTTGGATAGAAACTGTTTCTCAGACGACTAATTGTTAGTTTTGTTACCATCAAATCCCTCCTAAGGCTATCTTTTAAGGTGTACTGCTAGAAAGGCAAACTCACCCATAGAAGGAAGTAGTGCGTGTAAGGATGCGGGTGGGGGTGGGGGCAGGGGCAAAGACAGGCTCTGTTAAGAATCATAGAACTGTAGAGTTGGAAGGGACCCTGAGGCTGATCTAGTCCAACCCGAACCTGCAACTTTGGTGTTATCAGCACTTCGCTCTAACCAACTGAGCCAAGGATTCACATACATTACTAATAAACTTTTTTCTGGCAAAGATACTAGCACCTGTTTTCACTGTTGAATGCAAGAACATCACACTTTTGAATGTTACTTGCCATTGGAATGTAGACCGCATGCTATGAAACACAGAGGGCCCAACCATAAAGGGAAAAAATCTCCCCAGAATTGGTTAAACAAGAGGAGAACAGCAAACTCCAAGGTCGGCCCACCTATGAGGCAAGGTGAGGCGACAGCCTCAGGTGGCAGGATCCACAGGGGCAGCAGATCCAACCTCCAAGGAATGTACTGCTCCCTGCTGCTGCTGACAGTGACTGCCGTGCGCTCCTTGGAGGCCAGATCTGCTGCCTCCTCAGCAATCCTCCCCTGTGTTGCCTCTACAGCAGCCGGTGGGCAAATAGGAGGCACTGCTAGTCACTTCCCACTCCTAGGGAGAATATGATGGGGATTGCCCTCTGGAGTCTCCTGGGAGGGGCAAGGCAGCAGGGAGGCTATCATGGTGCAAATGCACCAGCAGAACCAATTTGGTGCTCTTGCCAATGTATTTGCACCACAGGGAGGCCCCCACCATCTTGCCCATCCCCTATTCCTTCCCGGATAGCAGCAGCAACTCAGCTGTCAGGAGGTCTGGTGAGTACCATTGCCCCACTACACTGTCTTCTACTTGCACTCTCCCACATGCTCTAGAGGGCTGGGGGGCTATCCAGAATAGCATGGGGCTTGGCACAGGGGGATGTAGTGTGGTTCAAGAATCAAGAAAAGTTGCCTCCATTCCTCAGGGGTCACCTCCAAGACCCATCCATTTATGGCATCCTTCTGTGAAAGAGGGAGCACCATGGATCCAATCCATAACCTTCATTATATTACAGCATCGACAGTATATGTTCCTGTATTCTGCATTATTCCAGTGCCAATAAGCTATGGAGGGAAACCAACTTTCCATCAACGTGTTTATGAATCCTTGCTTTGCCTATCCAGCATTGGATCATAGCCATTGGTTTGCATAAAAACCTGGCAAATGATGAAGACTCTTTACCTCAAATGTTCCTCCTACAAAGAACTGGCAGTCAATTCTGGTAGTATTTTAAAAAATGATTACATGGTTGGAAACATCTGAAGTGAGCTCTTCACAACCGCTTCTAAATTCTCCACCACAATAAAGAACTAATCTTCATTCCTTGAACTACAATGGTGTGCTTAAAAAATATGAAAATAAATATATGTTTGCCTACTTAAAATCGTATTTTATTTCCTGCCATTTAATTTACATATAAATAAAGACTAGAGGTGGAATTAATTAACATTTACAAAATTGTACATTTCCATATGTGTCACACTCTATATAACAATTTCCAGTTTTCTCTTCCTTATAAAAGGATTGTTGACTCTTTACACAAAGTGGCACTTATTCAAAATTCAGCTTGGTTCAGAATGCATTTTCAGAGGAACAACGAAAAGCAAGAACAATAGAGCACAGGCAATAGTGTGAACCAGAAGCCACTGTAAATCCAGTTCTCTGTGAACATTTGTCAACCCCCTAATAAGGAATTTGTCACATAACAAATGTTAATAGAGTTTATTATAGAAATGCTAATAGAGTTTAATAATAAAATGTTTATTTCAGAAAGAAGAAGACATATATGGCTTGCTTTCTATCTGTAATGCCCATAGCACTATGAGGTTTGCTTGTTTGCTTTGTTTGTTTTAAATTGCTCTGAATATTTAACTGAGAAATAAAAACTGAAATGGATGAAGGCTTCATTTGACTCTTCACATTAGGCCAGACCACAAAAAAACCAAACACCAGATATTGGAGGAAGCTCAGCTAAAGCATTTATCTGATGAAAATAGGGATGTCCTATTAATTTCTTTATTTAACCATTTAACTGTTTATACCCCATCCATCTGAATGGGTTTCCCAAGCCACTCTGGGTTGCTTCCAACAGATATAAAAAACATAATAAAACATTAAACACTAAAAAACTTCCCTATACAGGCATGCCTTCAGATGGCTCAGGGGTCGGATAACTCTATACCCACCAACATTTCTCCAATGAAAATAGGGACATCCTAAGGAAAAGCAGGATATTCCAGGATTAAATTAAAAAGTGGGATGGCTTCTGTAAATCTGGTACTATCACTGGAAAATAGGGACACTTGAAGGTTCTGGGCTCAAGTAGTCTACTAGGGGGCTAGTTTATTTTCTTTTTTTATTGAGGATTAATAGTGCACCAAAGAGCCTAGTTGGGTTCTTATGTGTATAATCTCTCCTTCTGGTGCTGCTCCACTTTGGAGAAGCCAAGAGCAAACTTTATTAACATCTGTTTTACTTTCTGCCCCAAAAACATGTAAGTTAGTTATTTAGTTAATTTGTATTCTGCTTCATTTTTCAACAGTCTGTCTGGCAAGCTGATACACTTGCAATGATGGAACAATTGCCAGTGTGCTGTATTGAATTCTTCCCAGCAGCTGGAATCTGAAAATTATATAGCTGAATCAACATTAGTATCTGTAAAAAAAAAAAAAAGTTACAGCTTAGACGTTGATCAGTGATTGGTGGCTGGCTCTGGGTGCCATTTTTATTTGCCAGAATGTCCCTCACCTAGCATCAGTCTAGGGCATTGTGGGAAATCAATATGATTGCTGGTCTTGGCCACCCTGCATTGCTGCTAAGAGTATTACTACTGCCTCAGATCAGCTTGAGGGGTGCACCAATAGAGAAGGGAGTTCATTACAAGTCATTTCACACAGGGTCCCCTCAAACCTTGAGCCAGCCACAGTCTGTTATGGCTTAGATGCTTCAAAACAACAAACAAACTGAAAACTTTTGCCGTTCTTAACAGCAGACTCCAAGCAGTTTCAAAGTTATTTGTCACAAAGCCTGAGGATTTAGTTTAAGAGAAACACAAAAGTTCCTTAGGTTCAGTGAACTAGTTGCATTGTTCTTCAGATCCTGGACATAGTCAATACATAGTTTCACCTCCAACAGGCTGAAATAAATATAGGATGCTACCTTATTGATCCATTCTGCCCAGTATTTTCCACTCTGACTGGCAATGGGTTTCTAGGGATTGTATTAGATGACTTTAACATCTCCTGTTATCCATTCTGTTTCAGTAGGGGATGCCAAGGGCTGAACCTGAAACTTTCTTCATAAAAAACACTGATCTAACTGCCTTCCATTTGTTTAAAAAGCACATGCCAAAATACTAAGAAAGAGCTGTTTTGCCACATATTAAACATCTTCCAAAATCATTCTATGAGAAATATCTTACACACACGCATGCATGTGCATGCACACACCACTAGCTTTCTTGATTTTTCACTTTATTCTGTATAAAAGCATTCAAGGTGAGTTCCGGCACCTCCCCCCCCCCCCCCAGAAAAATAGCACTGCATAAAACTCAGGGTGGGTATAGACACAGGTTAAAACACTAAAAATAAGTCAGGAATTAAATCATTACAACAAAAGGGGGGGAGCCTATGTAAAAATCCATATAAACTCCCTTGCTCTCTGACGCTATCTGGTGTTGGATGTTTATAATGCATTCAAAACATATTATTGTGATGAATGTAGCCGAGTCCTCAGTATCTCTTGTAATCTATGATTTGCATAATGCATAGTTATAGCTGTTCTATTTGCATTTGCAGCAGCATACTGCTTATCTTAAAGGTAATTTGTGTTTTGCATTATTATAGCAATAATTATTCAGTTTGTGTGCTTGAAGCAAATTATTATTTTAGAAAAATCTTTGTTAAATGTTTCACATCAATAATTTTGTAGGTAGGGGTGTAGTTATACACATCTGAATAATATCATAGTTGTTCCTGTAAGTAACATAACATATTGATTTCAAGATTTCAAAACAAAGGGCTCAATCCAGATGAAATTAGTAATGTTTACGTTTCATTGACCGCAAGTAATTTAAGTTTCAGTCCTTTCAGTTGGCTTTACATATGTCACAAACTGAATCAGGGTCTTGGAGGCATTGGTGTAGCTCTCAAACATAATTTAATATGAAAATATGTATTCAATTGGAAATTCTTCTTGGCATCCATACAATTATATCAACTGAAATAATCCTTAAAATCTGTCCTCAAAACACACAGTCCTACATACCAATTTACAAAATACTGGCTTATGGTTTCTTAGAGCTAGCACAACAACCTTTAAGGCTGTGCTCTTTCAACCACTTTTGGTGTGCTTAGCCAAACCCATATCAGTTTATAATTAGATGTATCTTCTGTAACTGGCATCAGATTGTGTGGCTGAAAAGCCCTTTCCCCCTTGAAGTCCAGTGGCACCACTGGATTCAGAGTTCCACACTAGCAACTGCTCTGCCATTCAGCTCAATGCAAGAGAATGGTCCCTGCTTGTAATACTCATTTTAGGAGGCACACCATGAGTAGAAATGGGTATGAATTGATAGGTAAGGAGAGTAGCAGCCCATGAGCCACTTTACTAGGCAAGCAGCAGCAGCAGAATCTATGTGGCAGTCAAGCGGGCAGAGTAAGTCCCACCCATAGCTTTAAGGCTCAATAGACTTCTCTTTATAGAATCAAAGAGCTTCCATTCACATTAATGAGGCCTTTCCCTCATCTTTTTACTGGTTCCCAAATTAGGATTACCATTCTTTTCTGGGCAGAAACTCTGAAGGAGACCAAGACATTTGGAGTCAACCACCCTCCCTGGCAAGAAGCCCTGTGTGAAATTTCTCCTGTATAATGCTAATGGCCAACTGGTCTTTTATAGCAAGTTCTTTTATGATGTCCCTGAAGTTCAGTTTCCAGCAAAAGTCATTTTCGGTATGCAGTATAGTGCTGCTAATCTTATCATTGACTTTAGAGGATATGGTAGACCTCAACTTCCCTTTCGTCCTCTGTTTTGGCAACACACAAATAGGCAGCTTACATGATGCACAGAAATAAAGACAGCAAATCTTTGGCATACTATAGGGAACATGCCACCAAGTTTTGTATGTGATTGATATTATACATTAGATGCAGATGAAGTTTCAGAAGCATCCATCTATACAGCAAATTCTTGTAGTCTTGCTTGAAAGCATAATGGGCTTCGGGGATCTTTTAAAAAAATAAAAATAAATCAATAGTGCAGTAATACTTTTGTAAGTAATCTTTAAGTAGCTTCTAACACAAAGATAACAATGGCCTTTGATCAATATTAATGAGCAACAGGATTCAACACTATGCATTCCAGACATTTTAATCCACATTCATATAACTAATGTCAACAAGATTAATTGCACACTAAAAGTAATAGATCTCTACAGTTTGCAACACTCAGTACGACCCCATAGCTAGGACTAGTGTGTGCTAGGAGTTCTCAGACGTGTGTGATGTTAGTATTCAGTTAGAATCCCATTCTGCATTGGAAAGATACTAATAAGGTAATCATCAATAAAAAAGGGGGTGGGGAAGGATGGCAGTTTCTGGGTTTTTCAGATGCTGAAACATCTGAGGTTTTTACACAAAGGAATGAAATGACTGTTTTCTCTACAGGTTAGCAAAAAGGTCTTTAAGGCAGGAACCACATTACTTCTTGGCCTTGGTGACAATTACAGTCAATTCAGTTCCATAATATGTGCACACCAGGGAGGACCCAACTCTGAACTGGAGATTAAATATTTCCAAATGTGACAGGTAGTTTGGATTTAAAATACAGAGGCTGTCAGATATAGTGCAGAACGCCATTTCCCCCCCAGGTAAAATGTAAATGCTGACAAAGGAAATAAATAATAGGAATAAATCAGAAACAGTGTCGAGAAGGATGCGTGGTGTAGCTTGGGGTTTGAAAAATTGAATTTGCGCTAACGCAAAAACAAATGTGTCTGCACATATCTTCATGCTTCCGAGCCCGGTCATCTATTGGCAACTGCTTTCTCCACACACCTGCTCCTGTGTGGTATACTAAAAATAACTCCATGACCCAAATCAGCATATGCACTACCTTCGTCACTTTTAAAATAAGGTTAGTGGGTGTTTTCTACTAGTAAGCATGCCTATGGATGAAATGTAATGAATATGAATTTAACTGAAGTGTGATGCTTACAGATGAAGTATGAATATTGTTTTAACAACTTACTCTAGCTTCATGGTTGCTACTTTGGGGTGAATAAATCACACACTGTGATTGCATAATCTTCTCCCCCTCCCCCAATAACATCTATATCCTAGCCTTGGTTCAAGAAACTTAGAATGCCATAAAAGGAACCTGTGAGATAGGTGAGAATGGGTAAGGGCATCCGAGAGTCACTGAGTGAGCTTCATGGATGAATACAAAGCCCAGCACAAATCTTAACACTCTATCCTGAACTCCATATAGAGAACAATTCCAAGCAAAAGCAGAATCATAAAGATGAAACAAAACAGGTGTCTTACAAAACAAAATACCTTAACTGTTAAAGAGCAGGGTAAAGAGGCATGTCTCCAGCATATAATGAAAGCTTCACAACAAAGATGCTGGATGCACCTCTATGGGGAGAAAGTTCCACAATTTAGGGGGTGGTAACAGAGAAATCTCTCTTCCAGACTATTATCCCCTACATTTTCAAGGGCTGTGGAACTACAAAAAGAGCCCCCTTTGCTGAACTTAACACCCAGAAGAGTCTGTAGGGACGTTAGAAACTGCTTCCAGAAATACTTTAAACAATTATATGCACAAGGGCCACAGAACGAAATGGACATAGACCGATGACAAATGGATTACAAAAAATTTCACAAGAAAGCAAACTTATGTTGAACTGTAAAATATCTGACCAGGAGATAGAAGGTGCCATTCAAAATATGCAAGTAGGCAAGTCTCCAGGACCGGATGGGTTGACTTCCAGCTATTACAGATCCTTGAAAGAGTGGCTATTACAACCATTGAAGGAAGTCTGCAATGAAATCTTGGAAGGGAAAAGGGCACCAGAATCGTGGAAAGAGGCCTATATTACACTAATACCAAAAACAGAGACTGAAAAGACTCAACTTAGGAACTACCGTCCCATATCCTTATTAAATGTGGATTACAAAATCTTTGCTGACATTTTGGCTAAGAGACTGAAAAAAGTACTGATTGAGGAGATTCATAAGGACCAAGCGGGCTTTCTTCCGAGAAGACATCTTTCTGACAATTTGAGGAATATAATTGACATTTTGGAAAAGCTAGAAGTGAACATAAATACTAAAGCAGTTTTGATATTTGTGGACGCGGAGAAAGCCTTTGACAATATTTCTTGGAGTTTTATGAAAAAGAACCTACAGGGTATGGGGGTAGGCCATGGTTTTGAGAATGGTATAGGTGCAATATATTCAGAACAAACGGCCAAATTAATTGTAAATAATGTGGTTACAGAACAATTCAAGATTGAAAAAGGGACACGACAGGGATGCCCAATTTCCCCTTTGCTCTTTATATCGGTCCTGGAGGTTTTGCTGAATATGATTAGAAGGGACCGGATGGTTAAAGGTATACAGGTCGGAGCTAAACAGTTCAAATTGAGAGCATTTGCAGATGATCTAGTTTTGACACTACAGGAGCCAGAATCTAGTACTAAAAGAGTTTTAGAATTAATTCAAGAATTTGGTCAGGTTGCAGGGTTCAAATTGAACAAGTTAAAAACTAAGGTTCTTGAGAAAAACTTAACACCGATTGAAAGAGAGAAGTTTCAGAATGAAACAGGACTGACTGTGGTTAAGAAAGTGAAATACCTGGGGATTAATATGACAGCTAAAAATGGGAATTTGTTTAAAGATAATTATGAAAAATGTTGGGCTGAAGTGAAAAAAAGATTTAGAAATTTGGTCAAATTTGAAGCTTTCCTTGTTGGGTCGAATTGCAGCTATAAAGATGAATGTATTGCCTAGAATGTTGTTTTTGTTTCAAACATTGCAAATTTTGGACAAAATGGACTGTTTCAAGAAGTGGCAGAAAGACATTTCTAAATTTGTCTGGCAGGGCAAGAAGCCTAGAATAAAATTTAAGATATTAACTGATGTAAAGGAAAGAGGTGGATTTGCCCTGCCAGACTTCAAACTTTATTATGAATCAGCAGCATTCTGCTGGTTGAAAGACTGGCTGCTTCTTGAGAATACAGACATTTTGGATCTAGAAGGTTTTAACAATGTATTTGGGTGGCATGCATATTTGTGGTACGACAAGGTTAAAGCACACAAAGCTTTCAAAAACCATATTGTCAGGAGAGCACTGTTTAATGTTTGGATTAGATATAAGGATTTATTGGAAAATAAAACTCCAAGGTGGTTGTCACCAATGGAGGCTAAGGCTCAGAAAAAACTTAACATGGAGGCCAAATGGCCAAAATACTGGGAAATTTTGGAACAAGAAGGGGACAGACTGAAATTGCAGAGTTTTGAGAAATTGAAAGATAAAGTGCGAGATTGGCTTCATTATTACCAGATAATGGAGGTTTACAATTCGGATAAGAAAGTTGGTTTCCAGGTGGAAAAATCTAAATTGGAAACAGAATTGTTAGAATCCAAAACTAAGACTTTGTCAAAAATGTATAACTTGCTGCTGAAATGGAATACCCAGGATGAGACAGTGAAATCTGTAATGATTAAATGGGCACAAGACGTTGGACATAATATTATGTTTGCTGACTGGGAACAGTTGTGGACCACCGGGATTAAATTTACGGCATGTAATGCCTTAAGAGAGAATATTATGAAAATGATATACAGGTGGTACATGACCCCAGTCAAGCTTGCAAAAATCTACCATTTGCCCGACAATAAATGTTGGAAATGTAAGGAAAATGAAGGTACATTCTTTCACCTTTGGTGGACGTGCCCCAGGATTAAGGCTTTCTGGGAAATGATATATAATGAATTGAAAAAGGTATTTAAATATACCTTCTTGAAGAAACCAGAGGCCTTTCTCTTGGGCATGGCCGGCCAAGTGGTGCCAAAGAAGGACAGAACTTTTTTCATGTATGCTACAACAGCAGCAAGAATACTCATCGCAAAGTATTGGAAGACGCAAGATCTACCCACTCTGGAAGAATGGCAGATGAAACTGATTGACTGTATGGGATTGGCAGAAATGACGAGCAGAATCCGTGACCAAGGAGAAGAGTCGGCAGAAGAAGATTGGAAAAAATTTAAGGACTACTTACAGAAATATTGTAAAATTAAGGAATGCTGAATGATGTTGGATTGAAATTGAGTGGTTTCTAGCTGTAATGATATAAAGGAACATGGATGAAAAAAAGGGTTTGGATATAAAACAAGGTTGTATTATAAGCTGTAATGCTTTAAGTTAAGGATTTGCTGAACAAATAATCTGAAATGGAATACAAGAAGGGGAGGTATGAGGAGGTCAGAGAAATTTGTTATTGAAAAGTATGTTTTATGAACTATATGTTGTTGTTTTTAATCTCTTTGTTTGTTTTTTGTTTGTATAAAAAATTGGAAACTTTAATAAATATCTTTCTTTTTTTTTAAAAAAAAAGAAGAGTCTGTAGGGATGGAGATGGTATTTTTAATATTTGGGACTTAGCCATTTAGGGTTTAAAACATCAGTGTTAGCACCTTGAATTGGGCCTGGAAACAACTTGGGAGTGGGGACATCTCTCAGGTGCATGGGTGCAGCCCCCAGCATAGTTCAAAAGCTTTTGAAGGCTATGGCTTGGGAAAAGACGAAGGTGTTCCTCCAGTAATAATCTAATCAGCACCACTTGTAGCTGGGGGTGCGTGGAGGCTTTCCAGCAAATGAAAAAGCAATTCAGCCCCTAAATGCCAGGAGCTAAGCCCAGAATTGAGAGGTAATTACTCTCTGGAGACAAACCAAACAGTAATTTCCCCTTCTTATCTCTGGTCACACAGGAAGGACCTGGAAACAATCCAATGGCAACAGTCGCAACATTAAGAGATCTCTAAGTTCCTTGGAATGTTAGCTGTTGGCTTGACCAAGGTTATTAAAAATAAGCCAGTCTTGAGACCAGAGCTATACATCATGGCAGCAAACATAGCCCACTTCCCTCCCCAAATCCTCCGTTTACTGCTGATGTGCAAAGCGGCAGAGAGAGGCAATTTGCAGGGGAGAAGTAGTGTGTGTGTTTGTTTTGGGGTTATTTATAATTCCACTCATTACTGCAACATTTTCTTTACAACCACTTCTGCTCCTCCTTGTCCAGCAAACCTAATTCAGAACCCTGACTAAGAGAAAGAATGGCAGAGAGGGATCGAAAATAGAAGTCAGTGGGCAGGAAAAGGGTAAGGACTGTTTACCTGTCCACTTCAACTGTCCGCTGGCAAGGCTTTGTATATCAGCTTAGAAAATGAGGATCAGGGAATGAAGAAGAAACCATCGGCGGAATAAAATGCATGTTAGCATGTACATACACACACTCCTAGCAGAAGTTAGTTGTGCATATTGTCCTTGTTAGCCAATGGCACCAAAATTTGGTAGATGTTCATGAAGTGCAAGTTCTCTGAAATTGATGTCTGAAACTCATGCCAGACAAGCTCCAAGTTGTATTCATCCCTAAGGCATTGAAAAGATCACACAGTTTATGTTTCCCCATTTTCTTCTTCAAAAGGTAATGTCACTTTCCAAAGTCAGGTATGCATTCACAATACATAAATGACTTCCCATCAGCACACCACATTACTTGAAAAGGCACACAGTTGAAAGCATTCGCAACCAGCAGAAAGGTTTCTCTCTGTGTCCTCAGACGATGTGATAGGTAGCTAGCTTTTGTGTGAAGGAACAGAGGCATAGTGAAAGCAGCCAGGGACTTCTGCATTTGCTTGTATTTCCCACTCGGCTTATTAATTTAATATGATCATCCAGGCTTTTCCAGACAGGAACAGAGCACGTGCAAAGGGTACTAAAACTCTGAATGTTCACAATGGTACACTGGCAGCACAGGGTAAATATTGAACTGAAATGATTTTCAAAAACTAGATTGAAAAGAAAAGTTGTGACTCATTTAATCAAACTTCACCACTCTCTAACAATGCAATCCTGTCTCGTCTACTGAGAAGCAAGCCACATTTAGTTCAAATGTAATTGGGTATAGGGTTGCAGGCTGAATTTCACAGACCACAGTCACGCTTCCTCATAACCAGATTTTGTGCTACAGTGATGAACATCTGAATATAGGAATCATTAGGGGGTGCAAACCGATTTGAGCTACCCCCTAATCAAGGGGTGTATAAATTTCAAGAAACAAATAAAATAAATAAATACAAGAACCGTGAAGCAGGCCCAGTAGCATATGGGCAGCCAGTACAAGCTTCTCAGCACCAGAGTTTATGTGCTGGAGATACACTGTCCACATCAACAGTGCCTGCACTGTTCCTTATAAGCTGGAGTCTTCAGACCAGGCCCAGGGGAAGACCCTACATAGAGTGCATTGAGGTTATTTGTAAACCACTCTGTGATCATCAGATGAAGGGAAGTATACAAATTAAATAAATAAATATTAACAGAAAATATGTCTTTAAATTCCCCTGGTACAATGATATCAAAAGGTCTCCCCGCTTTCATTCAACACATGATCCCATGTCTAGTAGCTGTTGTGGCTGCCCACCCTCTGCTATCAGCTCTCAATTAATCCTGCTTATCCAGGTTATCTGTTCGGTGACACAATAATGAGACTGAATTACAGTACTATGGCATAATTAATTTTCCTTAATGAACTTGTCTATGTAGTGCTGCATATTGATGCTGTTTTCAGTAATGGGTAATAAATCTGTAGTCTTTCTTCCATTTATTTTAGGTCTTTAAAAAAATAATAATAATTGGTCCCCCTCCCACAAATATTTCCTAATTTCACAATAACTCCTTTTGGTATAGTTGTTTTTCTATGGATCTTCTAAGGTAAGGTAAAGGACCCATGGATGGTTAAGTCCAGTCAAAGGCGACTATGGGGTGCAGTGCTCATCTTGCTTTTCAGGCCAAGGGAGTCGGCGTTTATCCACATAGCTTTCCGGTGCCCGGAGGACCGTGACAAGTGCCAGAGTGCATGGAAACACCGTTTACCTTCCTGCTGCAGCTGTACTTATTTATCTGCTTGCACTGGCAACTGCTAGGTTGCCAGAAGCTGGGACAGAGCAATGGGAGCTCACCCTGCCGCGCAGATTCGAACTGCCAACCTTCCGATCGGCAAGCCCAAGAGGCTCAGTGATTTAAACCACAGTGCCACCCATGTCTCTTATCTTCTAAGTAGGTACCTGTATAATTATAGATGATGTTGTTGTTTTGCATCCCCTTGGCTCAGTGCCCGCTGCTGCAGTAAAACACCCCTAGGCAGATCTGGGCCCCCATAAAGCATCATATTGCACTGTCACTCTTTCCCCTGTCCAGTCTTGCAAGTCCTTCCTCACTGAGCCTTGATGAATTCATGTCTCTTCTGCAGCCCTGCTACTCTCCCACTCAGGGCACATATCTCATCACACACATGCATGCATACATCTATTCATGCCAAAGCTACATAATGACTACGGTCCCTTTTGCTACACTGTATTTGACCCAGTGGTTTGAAGATCTCATTGCTCTTTCTACATTTGAACATGTAGCTTATCATAATCAATTTTGTTTAGATACCTATTTGGACATTTGGAACTGCCTATATTAATGCGCGGGTGATGCTGTGGGTAAAAGCCTCAGTGCCTAGGGCTTGCCGATCGAAAGGTCAGCGGTTCAAATCCCCGTGGCGGGGTGCGCTCCCGTTGCTCGGTCCCAGCACCTGCCAACCTAGCAGTTTGAAAGCACCCCCAGGTGCAAGTAGATAAATAGGGACCGCTTACTGGCGGGAAGGTAAACGGCGTTTCCGTGTGCTGCGCTGGCTCGCCAGATGCAGCTTTGTCACGCTGGCCACGTGACCCGGAAGTGTCTCCGGACAGCGCTGGCCCCTGGCCTCTTAAGTGAGATGGGCGCACAACCCCAGAGTCTGTCAAGACTGGCCCGTACGGGCAGGGGTACCTTTAAAAAAAGGGGGGTACCTTTACCTTTATATTAATGCATACATTTAAATAAAGATTGATGGAATATTCGTATCATTAATGTCAATTTATCACCATTCCATATATGGTTGCACTGTGATGTTTTGTGCATCCAGTGAAGCAAGTTGATTAACATGACTGACATGTTTGCGCCTGCTGATGCCAAAAGCAAAAGGCATCACCTTTCTAAAACACTATGGGTCATCTTTCCCTTCTAACTCTAGCTTGCTTTTTCTATGTGAGTGAGTTGTGAATACAGGGAAACTGAAAGCAGCAATGAAGAGTTCAGCTTCTCAGCCAAATAACTGGGGGAGTAATTACTGATGACAAGCTGTTTAAAGCTTGTGGTCATGTACTGTCACTCTGTAATTTTAAAAGTTGAGCTTGATAAAGACTTTCTTGTTAGTCCCTACCCCCCTCCCCCTCTTTACTGAAAATGGCAGATTAAATTCACAGTTAAACCTGACCTTCTTTGGGACATTTTGTAACTGATATTCTGTACAATTCAGTTTCAACATGCTCCAGAAGGTGTTGTCTTCATTAGCGTCCAAGAAGACTTGCAACAATAGATCTTATGTTTCTTACATCACTTTTTTTCTTTCTTCCCTCTGCTTTCAAATGTCCTGCTGATTCTCCCCCAAATAATCGAGTTTTAGCCACTCATTGCTATTTCAAGATGCCATTAACACCCACTTTGTGCTGTTCACTTTTAACCCTCTGCGGTGTTTCCATAGTGACTTCTGGAGCTAAATAGGTGTACTTTCTCTGTAATTTGGATAGAGGAAACAAGCATAGTCAGTATTTTCTTTACCCAATTTTTGTCTCATTTCCACTAAATTTTAAGCTGAAGTGTATAGGCCAGACACATTTCATTTTTGTGTCTATAAGAATCAAAATGTTCCAGTATAGTTTATTCCTGAAATTTTGCTAGCACTTGAGCTACTCACAAATTGTTTGTACCAGATTGAGTTTCACATAGCATTTATATGCATGAATTTAACTAATCCTGGCAAATCTCATGGACGAGAAGTTAACAACATGAAGAGCTTTGTCGATTGATAATAGATGTATGAGATCCTACGAGTCAATTTTTGCAAGCACCCAAGTAGAATTTGGCCCTGCAGTAGAATCTAATATGGATTGGAACTACAAGCCACTTTAATAAATATTATTTTACAAGGATATTTGTACAAGAGAATTAAACAACAATTGACCTCTCCCCCAATATGCAGAAGAAAATAGCTGTTTGAAACCAGTCCAACTGGATAATACCTACCAATGAAGCACAATTTATTTGAAGACTTCCCCACTCACCCCAAATCTGTCCCTGGCTGTCTAGAGCTTTCCAGATTTCCCATATGAGGACTCATCAACACTATGTACAGGTCCTTCACAAAGAAGCTTCTTGACTTACACAAGCAGAAGCTGGGAAAGCCTTGAGCTCCTATGGTCAATGCATTTATTTTATTTTATCAACCCATTCATCCTTGTCTTCTCTTCTGTTGAATCTCTGGCATTTCTTTTTTCACTGTAAAAATGAAGTGCTATGAGTTTTTCAATTTCTTTTTCCAAACAGCAAGTAGTGACCTTCAGGCATGCAATTACCTTCCCCCACCAAATATTGAACAAATCCTCTTTCACCATCCTTGCTCCCATCTTATTTCCTAATACTGTCACAGGGAATTTTAGTATGAAACACAACACAGGGATTCTCTAATGCAGGCTTCCTCAACCTTGGCCCTCCAGATGTTTTTGGCCTATAACTTCCATGATTCCCTAGCTAGCAGGACCAGTGGTCAGGGATGATGGAAATTTTGTCTCAAAACATCTGGAGGGCCGAGGTTGAGGAAGCCTGCTCTAATGCTAACTACTTCATTGGAACTCCAACTGTGAACTAATTTACATGATAAATCTACTAGCTGCATGTCCTCTCTAAACCACTACTGATTTTACTCTCTTTTCCCAATCACATTTTGAATGGTTCATTTCCCAATTCAGATGTCAAGTGATTGAAAACTTCAAGCCAGGATGCAAGAGTCTTCTGCATCGAGCCCTGAAACCCACCCCATGGAAATAAGACACAGTGGAGACAAAATTTAGTTTAAAGGTTAATAGGCAAATTTAGGCCACAACTTTATTGATTACACAAGTGTGACTGGTATTGGCTTAGGCATTGGTATCTAATCTCTATAACTGGCTCCTGCCCACCCAGCAGGGAGCCTGCAAGGATAAACTACCAGCAGAGGGAGCTCCATCAATAAATATTGACTGGAGCTCACCCGTGGGGTTCCCAGGGTTCTGGCATGGCCCTGGCCCCTCCCTGGGCTTCGGATGAGATCCAGACTCCAGATTCCTTTAATGGAATACCCTATCAACATGGAGGGGCAGGTGATGGCCACACCTCCCCTCCCCATATCCCCCTAAACCAATGCCTAACCACCAAACCTTACAAAGTTGTGACGATTGCTAAGAGGTAGGCAAAAATCAAGTGGCCACTGCCAATCTGCCACACTGGGAAAAAATTCTTACCCAGACCCCATTCCAAAACAGGCGACCAACCAAAGTCCAAAGCAAGGACAGACACAACCTAACTAAAGGTTGGGTGGGTGTTCGGCTGCATGAAGCAAGAGGAGGTCCCCACGTCACGCTGCCAATTAAATACCCCCAACCCCCAGCTCTTGCAATGTCACCAATTGGCTAAAGGCCAGTGGCATGATGGTGGCACTATCCGCTGGAGCGGGGCAAAGCTCCGCCTCCAAGCTGGTTGAGGGGAGTCCCAGGGCCGTGTACAACATCGACCCTCTATTAGGACTATCCAACTTCCTTTACAGCTCCAGCTCAAATTAAAACAGAATTCAAGTCACAGCTGTAAAGGTAGAATTGGGAGCACACTCTAAGCGAATTTGGTGTCTGTTCTGTCACCATGTAGGGAAAGGTAGCTATGCTTTGCCTGAAACAGCAAACTACTTTGAGGTTGTTGTTTTTTAAAATCAAGCTGTATATAAAG
Source organism: Podarcis raffonei (assembly GCF_027172205.1). Lineage (NCBI taxonomy): Eukaryota > Metazoa > Chordata > Lepidosauria > Squamata > Lacertidae > Podarcis > Podarcis raffonei. The sequence continues at coordinate 32,546,935 of NC_070612.1, forward strand.
TTTATGAAATAAATAATCTATATATAGTGATAATGTAAAAGGATTAGAAGGGAGAACTTTAATTGGATAGGTAACATTATCTGCAATTATCTTGCAGGCTTTTGAACAAGCATCCTGAGGACATATGTTAGATAAAAGATTAGTGCATCTTTTTTTACAATGGCTTCTGGGTAGTTTTATTCTGTCAGTTTGCTTCATTATTTTAATAGCATCTTTAAAATAAAAAATGCTTGTATTGTATTATAGATTTTTAATGGACTATAAATCGAATCAAGTACAGGATTCAGTAGAATAAACAAACAAATATCTTTCACTACATAGAAATATGAGTTTTATTCCATTCCACATCACAGCCATATTTGAATAGCTACTATTGACTTCTAGAATATCTGGACTTGAGTTGCCTGTCTCTGTTGGTAATTTTGAGAGGCAGCCTGTTCAGTTTCCTAAATGTAAGTCCCAAATATGTCTTGAGGGAAACAATCTACACCTCAGTTACATGTGACATTGAGAAAAATGGGTAACTAACCTCTGCTATGCTTATGACTTCTCACCTAACACTCTCATTTACTGAACATTTATTTCATTTCTTTCTTTCTCCCTCAACTACATTTTGCAAAATAACACTTTTAGGATATGGACAGAAATCAGAGAATCAGCTACGCAGACAATCCAATTACCTGATCCCTTATAGGGACAGGCAAATCCTTCTGGCTGAAGCCAGAGAGCAGATTGCTTTGGACATCAGAGAGTTTAACAGTCATTTCTCTCCCAAGATAGAGGATTAGTTGTAAGAAGGGAACACAGTGACCATAATGTAGGAGGAAACTCACTTGGATGGGAGTGGACATCCAATCAGTGACAGAAGAGACAGAGCTTAATAACTAGAAGCACAAGGGAAAGAAATCCATTTAGTTCTATTTTAACATTTCCCCTTGCACTTTGAGATACTTAATTCCATTTGCTTCCTATCTTTCCATTTCAGCACCTCATTTGTCACTGAAAACCTAGAGCAATGCCTAGTGGTTCATTGCAACTAAGCAGTGGTATACACACAAATAATCACAAAACTATACCACAGAAAACTTTAGGGAATGCTGGTGGGGCCTCCGGCACTGCACCTTATGTTGGACTCCAACTTCAGGCCCAACTATCTTAGCCAATGGCCAAGAGTGAGAAGGAACTTCTGGTGGACCTGAGGTCTCTCTCCCATCCCTGGTTTTGGGCTCTCTCTAAAGCTCCTACTAAAATTAATTGGAAACTTTTTAGAGCATTTGAGTTCTTTGTAATCTTACCGGAGTAAAATGCAACCCTGTAAAGTGTTCCTCATACACGAAGCTGTCTTATACAGAGTCAGATCATTGGTACCAGTGTTCTAACTGGCAATGGCTCTCCGTGACCTCAGGGAGAAAACCTTCAGACAGCTCGATTTTAAATGCAAAGATAGAAAAACATACTTTAAAGAGAAAAGTTTTAAAACAGCAGTGCACAGGGCATCTTTTGTTTGACCCACTAGACAAAGACACTAACCAACTACCGGCATTCTCTCTATCAAGATATTCTGAGAGCTTTCTGGGTGTCTGTGTACAAAAGTCTCTTAACAATAACAGGGTGACTACCATAAACTGGGCTAGTCTTCAAATCTCGAGGAAAGTAAGAGCAGCTAATTTCAGGTCACAAAGCTCAGCCACAATTTTTCTTCAATAAATACAGCTGGATCACAAATATGATTGTTTTAGGGAGAAGGGCTTTAGACGCTGTTAGCATATGTTTTTCATTCCTTGGAAAAATACAGGCCTATTATTGCTGTTGTTGTTGTTGTTGTTATTTTGTGGGGTGATGAGAGAAATATCTCCCCTGCCCAGAATGCATGTGTCTATAGAGAGAGAATGACACCGCTGGCTTCAAAGTGGGGAGAATGGGAAAGTGTCCCCTCCTCAAGACAAGTAGTATTTCCCCCCTTCTTTTATCAGTAATTGCAGGGGGGGGGGCAAAGCTTGCCTCCCAAGAAATACATTTTGCCCTTTTGTGCTACACCACACCTTTTCTTTCTAGTGCCATCATTTAGCATATCATCAAAGGTGCAACATCACAGTTAGAACAATTCTTAAAAATAAATTAAAATTATAAATTATATATTTATGTTTCTTCCATTTAAAGAAAGAAACAACAACAGAATTTTAAAAATACATGAAATTTTGTCTTAGCTAAATGCAAGGCAAAGGGAAAGGCAAAATCTAGAATGGGAGGAGAAACCAATTTAGACATATCTCCATTAATTGCGGGCTGAATGTATCGTTGCATCCATATGAACAGAAGTGACAAGAGGCACTTCTGAAACATTACTTGCATTTGGAAAGGAAAGATTAGTCACATTTTCTACACAATATTTATAGCGGTGTTTTGCAATCACCTCTGGATAGGTACTAGAGGGTTATGCTAATTGAAACGTTCTTATTCCTATGTTTTGCCTAATCCTGAAAACAAGTGATCAGGGCTGCAGGGTAATTGTAACAAAAAAACCCAAGCAAACAATACAAAAACAGACGAAACCGCAGAGCAACAATTGGTAGAGAAATAAGGCAGCAGAAAAACAAAACACTAATTAATTTGTCTTCTTGACCTAAGTGAGATTTGTAGCCTTTAGAGGTGAGAGGCTTATGCACTAACTCGCTCTGCCACCTGGCACCCAGTGTTATTTTTATTACACTAGCCCAATTTCCTCTAAGCACCAATGTTCATTAAAGCCCCAGATATAGAAGTGCACTCCAGTTCTGTTTTATTAAAATATACAGAGCAGAATTTAGTGAGACAGCTCCAGGCACAGAAGAATAGAATATGCCATTTTAGAAGAAAGGAAGAAAAAAGGAAATTGCAAATGTTAGGCAAGTTGATTTAGTGAAGCTGGTGGGAATAGGATATCTGAATGTAAAAAATTGTGCTCTGTCTATCGGAAAGTAACACAGGGAAAGTAACCTCTACCTTTTCAAGATGCAGGGAATTTTATTGTTTATTTATTTATTTTTGCAAATTGCACAGGTGCTGTTTTGCCACTGCATTTGCCAATGAGGAAAGATATCATCTGGCTCCAAAACACCTTGGCCGGTGGAAGAGATGATGAGGCATTACAGGGGAATAATGGGTGGTCACATAATCTCAGGATCATTCTTAAGTGTTTATAATGTGTTGCTTTAACATGGATAGTAGCACAACATCCTATCATTATTTCTTCTATGCTTAACTTCAAGAAATCTCTTGGTGCTGCTTCTTATAAACATTAACTGATAATGCCATACCAAAATCGGCTCCATAATGTTAGAGATTATAGGATTGCTAATAATGACGACAACAACATCCTGATATAGTTCATAAGGTAGTAAAGCTCAAACCAGAAATGACAGTTAACCATTCCTCTTTTTCTCCCTCCCCCCTTTTATTACAAAAATTAAATTTATTTCACATGTGCTTGTGGTTTGTTTGTCAGGGACCCTGACTCTTCCCAATGTCTTCAAAATGTGCCATCGTTTATTTGTTTGTTTTGGCATTTCAGAGATGTTATTATCTTTTTCATTCTGTAGTTTTTAACATTCATAGTTTGTCATCTGTCTATTTTGTCTGATAAGTTTATAAATTGCTTGGAGACTCTCTTGGCATTAAGCAGTATATAAATGTATGAAAAATAAATGTCTCCTTTTATTAGCCAATCTCGTTTGGGAAGGCCTTCCCATTAATATGTTTTAGTAAACGTAAAAAAGTTTCTTCTAAGAAAGGCAGAAGGCCAAGTTCTGTAAAAAGTTGGGAGCAGCCACCTTACTAAAGTTCTATAATAAATTGTCCCTCTGCTTGTTCAGATTATTTATTGATTTAGAGTATCTTAATCTTAAACGCGTCTACTGACCTCAATGTTACGTATACACAGGTAAGCTTGCATGGGAATGCAGTGGTACTAGGCGATGATAAGGTATGGATGTGGGGTTGGTGGGCAGGAGATCCTATGATGAATGAACTTCCACTTCCTAAGCCCCATGGATTGTTCTAGTCAAGGTGGAAAGCATTTGAGGGGTGGCCTTTTGGGGTTTTTGTTGTCTCTGCACCCCCATTTCCCCTAACACTGATGTCAATGGATGATGAAATCACTACCAAAAGTGGCTCACTACACTAGCTTCCCAGCAGGACAGTCACTTACCAGGAGCTGGAGGGGCAAGGTGGCAGGGAGGTTAGTGCAGTGCAGACGCACTGGCAGAGTCAATCCAGTGCTCCTGCCAGTGTGTTTGCACTGCATCAACCTCCTCATTGCCTTGCCTCTTTCCCTCTTGGTAAACAACAACAAACATCCACAGGGAAGCAAGCATAGCAGCTCTGCCCTACTCAGTGAGCCATTTCTGATTACTACACCAACTCCAGGGCTGGTATACTTTTCCATCTGTTGGTGGTGATGCTGGAGAAAATATATAGAGATATTATATACTTAAAGGTTGAAATGTGTGTGAGAAGGGCTGAGCAAGTGAAGGCTGGAACCATGAGAGAAGGAGGGAACATGTGTGCAGGAGCTATTGCTATAACTGCTAAGGACAAAGGAAGGAGGGAAAGATAAGAAAGTTGTGGTGCCTTGTGATTAAACCAATAGAAGCTAGTAAACAGAAGTTTGATATGTGGACATAATTGTCCCTTTGCTTCCCTTTGTTTGTTAGTGTATAAATGCTTGTACTTTGGTCTTATTTGGTGTGCCACCTGTCCACTACGTAGTCGTTGAGGTTGTGCCACACTGACCTTGAAATGCCTAAATTAGCATCCTTTTTGACTGACAACTGGAGTCTAGATCTTATTGACCAGCCAAGCTGAACCCACCAGGTATTCGGTATTGAACGCCAATATTTCCCCAACAGTGGAGAGGTGGTGGGGGGGGAAGAAAGGACATCTATGACCTTCTGAAATCTGCCTTGATATGCTCCCTTTCAAGCCCTACAGCTGGTGATACATCTGCACCTACAGAAGTTTCTGTAGGTGCACTGAGTTTTTTGCGGGGGTGTGCTAGTGGACCTCCCCATTGCCAGTGGAGTGGCTTTTCCTAAATCCCCTTAGCTGGCTTTGGGCCAACTTTATGATTGTGGCCTTAATATTTAAACTGTTGTTTCAATTTTGTTCCTCAGTTTGAGAATTTTAAGGTGAGAAGTGAGTTGTAGATTTTATTTTTTTTAAAATAAAGCATGGCCTGGAAAATAAAGTATACAAAAGTTGATCATCCCTGGCTTGTGGTATGCAAGTGGCTCTTACAAACCAATGGATGTTATACTAATTAAAATTTGCAAAGATGTTAGCTATCAATAAGCATTTAGTCTATGGCTCTGATTCACACACTTGAGGGAAGCAATCAAGAATTTTGGCATTCACATCTCACTTTGGAGCAGCCTTTTACATCCATTACAAATTCTATTTTTCAAAATGCCATTTTCATTCAACAATTAAACTATTTCATTCTCCAAGCAATTATTATAGAAAGAGATTATCTGCTCTGTGGAAGCTGCAAAGGTTTTAAATGTCAATGCAATCTGGCAAATAAGTATCAAAACTACTATAGAAAAACATTTCAACCTCTAACTTTCAAAACAATAACATCTGGCCATATCTTAAAGCAAAAAAGAAATAGTAGTGATAAACATTTTCTAAAAATCCAAATATCTAAAATTATTCATGTCATTCTGCAGTATAAATTAACATTTTCCTAAAAATGGTCGCATTTTATGCAGAGCATTAGAAACCCTGCAGTAATTGCTTTGCAAAGAAAACATACAAATAGGATTTGATTACTAATTTAATGTTATCTTCATATAGTAACATTTCAACAAGACGTTTTAAAACATTGGTGCTAATGCCATGCCCAATGGATGCTTGCAAAGGATGCCTTTGAGAATCAACAGAAAAACATTTATGAATGCAATACAAAAACCACTGATTCTTTGCAACCTTCATTCATTTTGGCAAGCGGAACTTAGGGCTTGTTTATAGCTTGCATTTCATGCTAATAATAAATGGAAACTCTTGCTTGCGCCCCCCCCCCAGCATCTCCACACTTAACAGCTATCTGTGTGGAGCCAATCACAAATCCATAAAGTTGTACTCAAAGCAATTGAGGATGAGTGCATGATGGATAGCATTATAACCTGACAAATTAATATAAATGAAATGAGCTTTTGGGAGATATTCTGAGAAGTATAGTGAGGAAATATTATTGTCATAACAGAAAATGTGATGTGCTGCAAATGCCTAGCTCAGTGTTGCTGAGTTAGTCCCCTTCCCTAGATGCAAATTGGGGGCTCTTCCAATTGACCAGGTGACATTCGTCCTGATTTGGTTTTGCAAATTTTGCATGGAGGTTCTATGATGTCTGCTGTTGACTGAACATTCATCCTGATTTCCCCCCACTGAGATTATGCAACATCATGTCAAGCAGTCCCACACTTCCCAGTGCATTTTCCTATCACTATCCTTACCGCAAAAACATTAACTTCTTAAGAAGTTAGTTTGTTGCACAAGAAAGCCAAATCCACCTTAATTATGCAATCTCCATTTGCTGGTATATGACTGAATCCCACCTGCAAAATAGTGACAGCCTGGAAGCAGCCAGGTCTTTACTTCTATGGTCACCAAATTGCTTCAGATACATATTGCCCTTGGTAGTGGTAGGCAGCTACAAGCTGTCACTTAATATTCCTTACGGAGCACAAGTACTCATCATGACATCACTCCAGGTCATTGTGGGAAAGTAGCCTCAACTCTTTAAATCTCCTGCAATGCCCCAGAGTAATGCTGCATTAGGTGCTCTGGATAATAGTGAAAAAATGGAAACAGTGTCATCTGACGCAAGGGGTCCAGGGCAGATATCAGTGCCAGAGGCATTGGATGCTGATGCTGAGGCTGCCATTCCACAAACTGGAATGAACACCTGAACACACTCGTCACATGCAATGATAGGGCTATTACTGAGGTTGTTGTTGTTACTACTACTATTTCTGTTTCAGAAACCTTAAAGAAATGGAGGAAGGGTGAAGGGCACAGAATTAGATCCCAAAGAAGTAGTGAATAACTTATGCTCATTACTAGTGCTGGATAAAGTGAGGCATCAGTGTTGTGGTTATGTTATTTCTTTCAGCTGATTGATGATTCATGACAAAAATAGTCCAAAGTGACTTGCCGGGGGCGGAGGAATCCAATGCTACTACTCATCACAACTACATATTTTAAAAGCAATGGAACAAAAATATTCATCTACACTAATCTATTAAGACTAGGGAGTGGAATTCAACGCAGTGCTAAGGCAGTCATTCCGTCAGTGCAAGCATTTCTGCTTGCTAGATGGAAAGATCTCCCCTTTCCTGCTCACCACCCCCATGCAGTGTTTTGAAGTTTCTCCCAACTCTTCAGAGCAGATGGGGGGCACTGGGGGGGGGAGAGGGGGAAAGCTTCATTGCACTAGCAGGAGTCCTTGTGCTGGCTTCTGTACCGGGTCAGTTGAATCTTGCCTAAAAATATGAAAATACCCTTTCCCCACTCTACACTTGGATGAACACAGAAATAGCCAAAAGCCACCCAAAGGCACAACACTATTAGCACCCAAATGCCTGGGAAAATAAAAACGTTTTTGCCTGACACTGAAAAGGCGACAAAGTTGGTGCTTGGCAAACATCCCAGAGTTGAATTCTGCAGACAAGGGACAGAAATATCATAGCAGCATTTATTTCATTTTATTGTTTGGTAGTGCATTTTATTTATTTCATTTTATTGTTAGGTAGTGCATTTTACTGATGAACTCATATGAGATGTGGTGAAATTCCCATGTGTAATGTTTCACGGAATTACACTTACACTTGTATTACCAAAAGTAATTCAATGTTTCAGGTAGTGGTTCAGGCACTCAACAGGCACAATTCAAATAGATACATTCCTTTTTATTGATGTTTGAAAATGTAAATAGCTCCATTAAATCTTTTCCCTAGACCAGAGTACTAAGTTTTACAACATCCGAGGGTGGCATATAACAATTGTGTGAAGTTTATTCTAAATGGAATCTGCCTGGCCTTCTTATCAAGTTAAAAAACAACCATATTAAGAGAGTTCCCCTTCAAATCACATGCATGGTGTTTTCCACAGCTGCAAAATAAATCTGCTAACACAAAAGCTGTTCCAATGTCACACAGTTTACATGTCCTATAGAATAAACATTTCAGCACTTAAGTAATCAAATTGGTAACAAAGATGAAGCTTCTGGCAGATTTATCATCTTGCTGTATTAGTTCTGTGGTAGTAAGAAATGCCCTTATACTTTTGATGCCAGATGCTCTCATTGGGAGAGCAGCGGTTCATGGAAACAATCCCATTGTATATAATGGGATTACTCATGTGAGAAATTGCTTATGTAGCTTTATACTTATGAATGTGTTTACACCTTCCAAAATAAGAGCACAGATGAAAGAAGCATATTTCAGTGTTTCATTGCAATTGATGATCTGACAATTTGTATTCATTTCTTTTTAATATGATGGAATGAGCACCTGTGTTTGTTTTTCGGCTGATGCCGATGGCCTATTAAGAAATTGGTGATTAATATTAACATTCTGAAAGAGTATTTTGAAAATTAGTTGGATCCAGAGAAAAGCTTCTGGAAGCAGATTTGCAGAAATTGGCTTCCCCTCCCTGGGAAGTCAACATGATTCATACCCAATGGCATCTAGGTTTCTCTCTCTCTGACCAGCATATGAAAGCGTATGCATCCAGCTACAATTTCTTCTTCCAACCAACTTGTAAATAGTTTATGTATCCAGCCTTGTTCTCACCAGTGAAACCACAATAACAGTGTCAGAAATCAAACCTATTGCATTCTTTGGGTGCCTGGTGCTATAAACTTATAGTAACCCAAGTCCAAGAAAAGCCTATTGTAGAGGTCTACTGTACGGATGCATCATGTGGTCAGATAAAATGATTCTGGTTCCTTCATATTGTAAGATTCTATTCAGTGCTCATATAAACACTATAGACTCCAAGTCACAAACACATTCATATTCCATTATGGTGGGTTTTCTTTCCAATGCACAGCCAGCATCAAGGCACCTGCATCTTACTGATGGATTTCAGACACTATTACACCCCCCCCCCCAGTCTTTAGCAGCGGTGAAAAGTTACTATACCGAACAATCATGTACAAATTGTTATTTGTCTCCTTTTTGTCCAAGTTTGGAACTACTATTCCTCCTCCTGGATTGTGATTTTCTCAGCACCCTCCATAATGACATGCAATCAGGAAAATAACTCTTCCATATCTACAAACATCACAATAAGACAACACCCCATGATGACAAGTAATTATTGCACAGAGAGGCAACCTTCCACATATATAAAAAGGCAAGATCCTTAGTGAATCTGAGCTGGGATAAAATCCCTTCCTGACCATTGAGGTGTGGCAATCAGGGTTAAAGTTTGCATTAGAACTCATCCAGTTTCAGCCCAATCTTATGTATGATTGCTTGGATATAAATTCAAGTGCATTCCATGAGACTGACTCCCAAGCAGGGAATATACTAGGATTGCAGCCTGAATTTCCTTATGAATAAAGCAGGTTTATGACTGAAGCAAATAACTTATTCCAGAATGGGTAAAATTGATTAAAATGTATGTTTCTCACCTGCTGATGTTGGCTCTTCTTCATCTAGCACTGTGAATAGAAGAAAGAAAAGAGATTAAAATTATAAATACACTGAAGAAACTCAAAGAATCTGAATGCACAGGACCCTATTTAAAAATATATTCTAACCGTTTAAATTTGTAATTAAAACAAAGGCGCAATGTGTAAGTTTTATATAAATGCATGCATCCACTGAAAACCATTTTCAATGCTATTTTAAGTATATTTTGAAGTACAGGCAGTAGCAGTTTGTGGGGTGGGGTGCCAGAGCTCAGCAGACATGCTGGTTATTGGGTTACATCTGTCCAGGCTACACGCCTCTCTTCTCAGTCCACATGCCTCACCCTTCCTTCAAAATTTGCACTCCTCTGAATTTTGAAATGTAGTTCTGCAGCCAAGTAATGTGTGCAAAAATGAATCTACCTGAGCAAAGTGTGCAGAAATATATATTTATCTGTGACAATAACATACAAAATTTCTAGATTCAGGTAGGTAGCCATGTTGGTTTGATGTAGTCGAAATATATATAAAAATAAAAAAAATTGTCCAGTAGCACCTTGAAGGTAAAGGTAAAGGTAAAGGTACCCCTGCCCGTATGGGCCAGTCTTGACAGACTCTAAGGTTGCGCGCCCATCTCGCTTCGCTTATGAGGCCGGGGGCCAGCGCTGTCCGCAGACACTTCCGGGTCATGTGGCCAGCGTGACAAGCTGCATCTGGCGAGCCAGCGCAGCACACAGAATGCCGTTTACCTTCCCGCTAGTAAGCGGTCCCTATTTATCTACTTGCACCTAAGGGTGCTTTCAAACTGCTAGGTTGGCAGGCGCTGGGACCGAAAGACGGGAGCTCACCCCGCCGTGGGGATTTGAACTGCCGACCATGCGATCGGCAAGCCCTAGGCGCTGAGGCTTTTACCCACAGCGCCACCCGTGTCCCCCCAGTAGCACCTTAGAGACCAACTAAGTTTGTTCTTGGTATTTCATTATATTAGGGGAAATTAGAGACCTCTGAATTCTGTGTGTCTGGAATGTACCTTAGTGTACAAGGGTAAGAGCCCTATTCCCATTTTTCCTTTGGCCCTTCTTGCCCCTAGAAGGTTGCCCATGAGTGAATGTGGACCTTGGGATGAAAATGTTTTCTCACCCCCACTCTAAGGCACTATATTTGATGAACTGATGATGCACATTTGTTCGCTGTCCAGCCTAGCATAAAACCCAACTACAATTAAGGAATTCTGCCTCTGTTTCTTTCCGGCTTGGTTTTTGTGTGTTCTTCTCAAGGCTTTTCAAACACAACATTGCTAAGGCTAGACAACTTTCCTATACAATCTGAATTGCATTTGCTACATGTATATAATTCTTAGGCAGTTCAATTCACAGTTCTATATATTATTACACATGACAATTGTACTGGTCACTGGGGTTATTTCTAATTGCATGTCAGGGAAACATTCTTTCCTGGAAATATCAGAAAGAAACCATGAAGGCTGATGAAATTTTGTCTGGCCTGCTTTCAGGCTTCCAATCACTTTTGATCCAACTGTTTTCAAATGGTTGAGAGAGAAAGAGAGAAAACACCAGTGTGATTTGTGATTTGCTATTCAGACAAGCAGCTGAGTAACACACATCATCTACCAAACTGACCTCACACAATTACACTGTCCAGATAGCATATGGGTGAACTTTTATGTTATGGGAAGCCATAATAATTCTGAAAATAAATAAGGATAATCAATAGTAGCTAGGCAACCAATGTTTAAAATAACTTAAACCTGAGCCAATGAATGATGGAAACAGAAAGGTAAATCAAAATTGTCTCATTGCCCTTCTTCGCCCTTCCCTGTATAGGGAAGTTTTTAATATTCTATGTCTTACTGTGGTTTAGTGTGTTTGAAGTTGCCCAAAGTGGCTGGGGCAACCCAGTCAGATGGGTAGCATATAAATAATAAATTGTCATCATTGTTATTATTCTAAAGTTTACTACTTCATCTCACTGATGGGATTGGTAAACTTGGCTGATGTTGGAAACCTCATGGACCCATATTTTCTCATCCTCTTTCTTCCTAGCTGAGAAAACTAAATCTAGTGTGTCTCCTGCCACATGTATTAGGTCAATAACATATTGGGACAGGCCCAAATTATTGTCATGGCAGCCCTGAAGTCCAAAATACATGTCAGCCTCATCATGGATATTGATATTCCCCAGGACCAACACCCTGTGAGTTTTCAGCACCACATCTGAGACTATCTTTTTCAACTCTGGTAGGGAGACCACTGAGTGAGTAGTTCACTTGCAGGTCCACTACTTTCAGCTTTCAAAGGATGACTGTGTTTCAGTTTGCATATTATTTTAGAAAGTGGCGGTGCTAACTGTGTGCAAAGATGTGAAGGTCACCTCTCAGACTTCATTCTGCCTTACAAGAATGTGTGACCATCCCTTCTGTTACAGAATATCTGTAGAAAGTCAAATGAATGGTACTTTGCAAGAAATTGAATTCACACAAAAGAGAGGAAGGAGAAAACGCCATAAGACTGTCAGGATCTTCCAAGATTTCCTAGCTGTATAGCTCATCTAAAGGTGTTTTTTATATATAAATAGCTTGCAAACTCCTGTGTCTTTTACATTAAAAACCAGTGGCCAGATAAGGACCAAAAAACAACAGTGGTGTTTTCTATATAATGCCTGTGCAGTTTTTAATTCAGTATACGAGAGCTGTGAAGTCAATTAGGGTCTCTAACACATCCATATCTTTATTAAGTGCTAGCAGACCATAAAGGAAACTTTAGAATACTAATGAAATTATTCTCGTTGAACTTATTGCCCCATTATGTTAAATAATTTCATAAGAATTTTTCATTTGTACAATAAATAAATTTTCTGATATGTGAGAGAAATGGGGATCAGCTTTTATTTAAAATCAATAATACACACTATAGTAGTTTTTAAAATATATATATTTGCATTATAAACTGACTAAAGCAAAAACCCAATATAGCTGCAGGTGGCAAATTGCCCTGTCTTATCTTGGAAGCATGCTTAAAATGATGTGCATTATTTTAATAGGGGTTTGGGAAGTAATTTTCATTAGTGGTTCACAGAAGTGCAATATTGACTAAAGGCATTCTCAGTATTTAGCTCTTCCATTAATACTTTGGAAGGAGATACAGCCATCATATAAGCAGATGAAGAATATATGTAACAAGCCCCATTCTGTGCCCAATAAGCTCTGTAGCCCATAGATTGCCCAGTATCTTCTCTGTGTGATATGTTCATGGGAAAAAGCTGTCCCATGAGCCCTTGGGTAAGGTAAGGGGAAAGCCTATATAAGGCTGCTTCCCTGGATCTCACAGCCATTTTACTTTGAGAGCTTCCCACTCACCCACCCTCGGGTTGGAGCCTTCACTGAGCAATTCTGGGTCGTTGGTTGACAGGGCCGGAAAGGAATCCGCCCCCCCCAACCTGATTGGAACTTGGTTGGGTTTTTTCACATTTCCCTCAGTGAAATAATGGCTTTCATTTGTATGAGGGCAGAAATGGCATTGGTCAAGATCAACATAGTACGCCCCCCCCATAAGGGGCCTGAAGGGCGGATTGACCATGGCAAACCAAAGCGTGGGTTCGGTATCTGCCTGCTCCGAATCTGCACCCTGGTCCCCCAGTGAGACCTTGCTTGCTTGGCTTGTAGCACGGCAAGATTCAACACTGGCCAACTCCTGTGGTAGAAATCTGGACTGATCCAAACCCAGTGGAATGATGAACTGATCCTGGGACTCAATGCCATGCCAACCCTTGCCCTGCCTGTTGCTGTCAATAAAGATTTGGCCATATTTTATCCTATCACCATTGTACAATCTGTTTTTTTTACTGCTCTCATGGGTGACATAATGCGCCTGCCTGGGCAAAGCAAAAACCAGAATGTGAATTACTCAATCACAAATGCCATCCTTACAGAAATTCCACGTTCTAACCTTAATCACTTCCCCAACAGTCAACATCAAGCTTCCCTAGAAAGGAAACAAAGTGGATTTTGGAAGAGCCATAGCACATGCTTTGCATGGAAAATGTGTCATGTTCAATCCCTGTAACTTCCAGGTAAAGCAAGGAAGACCTTCCTGTATGAAACAAGAGTTGAGAAAATAAGAACTATTGGGGGGTGGCAAATTTTGTCCTTGCTCAGGGCACCATATTTTCAAAGTCCACCCCAGTCCCCAGCTATGAATAACTACATTCCCTGAAATTATTTAAATGCATGGTCAGGCAGGAGAGAGAAAATAGTCATGCACCCCCCATAACCTTCACCTGAAATGCCTGCTCAAATTGGGATCTATTCATACCATCGCCTGAAATAAAAATCAATGGGATGATTGATTCTTAGTATATTACAGTAGTAATGGACACAGATGGGTTGCACATGTTTGATTTTACTAGATCTGTCAGCAGAGCTCAAGATAATATCGACTACCAAGCTTTGTCATTTTGTGTGCTGCATCTGCTTGACAGTGTGTGTCCTGCTGTTAATTTTTCTGGCCTCTCTTTTCAAACATTTTTAAAAAAGTATTAGAACCTATCGTTGATTGTGGCTGTGCCTCATATGTGATGTTGATACTCAGCTGCATAAGCCTAGCATATTAAAAGAAGAGGTTGTGTGTTATCGTCTGTCTAGGATGTGGGTATACCTAATTTATAATAAAGGTAAAGGAACCCCTGACCATTAGGTCCAGTCGTGGACGACTCTGGGGTTGCGGCGCTCATCTCACTTTACTGGCTGAGGGAGCTGGTGTACAGCTTCCGGGTCATGTGGCCAGCATGACTAAGCCGTTTCTGGTGAACCAGAGCAGCGCACGGAAATGACATTTACCTTCCCGCCAGAGAGGTACCTGTTTATCTACTTGCACTACTTGCAGAAGCGGGGACCGAGCAACGGGAGCTCACCCCATCGTGGGGATTCGAACCGCCGACCTTCTGATCAGCAAGCCCTAGGCTCTGTGGTTTAACCCACAGTGCTACCCACAACGTCTGAAATAAATAGGCTGAAATAAAACCTGAGCAAGAGCGGAGCCACAAATGTTGCTCGGAAGTCAATACATACATTGGGATGATGGACCACAACTTCCCCTCTTCATCTAATACTCAGAGCAAGCTTCCTTGTCCAATATCCAACAAAAATGGGCCAGTTGCTGGTGGTGACTGATGGGGAAGCTAGCAGGAATGGAACAGCAGCCAGCTGGAGCTTCTGGGCATCTGGGTGTAAAAGAGCCACAGGGAGGCAGAGAAGCAAGAGATCTGGTGAGATGGAACTTGGGAGAGCTAAGCAGAAGCATGCAAGATTGGACACAGCAGCCAAGACTTGTGTCTCTCTGGTGAGTGGCTGCACTGGCAGCAATATCTCCCTTGGGTCTAACAAACCCAAGAAGAGTTTGGATTTGATATTCTGCTTTATCACTACCCTAAGGAGTCTCAAAGCGGCTAACATTCTCCTTTCCCTCCCCCCCCACAACAAACATTGTGTGAGGTGAGTGAGACTGAGAGACTTCAAAGAAGTGTGACTAGCCCAAGGTCACCCAGCAGCTGCATATGGAGGAGCGGAGACGCGAACCCGGTTCCCCAGATTACGAGACTACCATAGTATGATTCTGCTCTGTGCAGATAGAGGGGAGGTTTCCCTCACTGGCAGGACTTCGCAGGACCAGAGGCTTGTAATGGTTGCAACCACTAATTACCAGAGAGGAGGCATATAAAACAATATTTGGTTCATATAACAAAAAAACAAAACAAAACAAGACATTGTGTACTCTTCTTCTCTTTTGCTGTAGAAAATAAACAGAATCATTCTTGCCTTTTAATTATTTTTTTAAAAAATCATATCATGGAGGGAAGAAGATATTGAACACCGTGTAAACTATTGTTTATTCTTCCAATCAATAACAATCACCTCCCATGGTTCCTGAAATTTACTTCTGGAAGAGAGGTCATTGAACATTGATTTCATAAAAGGCATCTTATTCATTATCAAAATGAGCCAGACATTATCCATTTCTTTTTCTTTGATTTTTTAAATTGGAACTCTTATTGCAAACAATGCATTCTCCAGCAAGGACATATGTTTTACAAGTACACAGATACAATCCAATGCAGCATGCGCAAACCTGCTGGGACTGCATGCCTAGAGACCTTCTTTAAAAAGCTAAAATCAGATTTTTTTTCAGATACTTGGTGGTTAAGAGGAAAACTGTGCATTCATTTCCTCCTCCTTGCCTGTGAGCTGATGGAAAGCCAAAGGTAAGCACATAGAAAGAGCCTGCAGGATCAGGCCAGTGGCCCATCTAGCCCACTGTTCTCACAGGGGCCAACCAGAAGCCTACATGCAGGTAGGTCAGTATCTCTTGACTAAGGTGGCATTTCCTAAAGTAACAACTCATTCTGACCTTTCCTTTTTGCGTATTTTTATACCACTGTTCAATAAAAGGTTATGAAATGTCTACAAGGATGTCACGAAAGAACAACAAACACACATAATGTCAGTAGCAGCTTGTGTGGTGACGCAGAGTCATAGAGCCATCAGCCTGACACAGTCATTGCTACAGCTTACCTGGATAGCAATGAGGTAAGGCAGGAATGAGGTCACAGCTGTGTGGACAATTCAGTGCTCGCCACTGGTTTGCCCATGCAGCCTCAACCTTGCTGCCATTCTGTTCTGGCTTTGTGGGTCTGCACCACTGCACCAGCCACTACTGCATTTTGCATCTTTAGTTAGCAGATTCCTGCTGGCCCAGTGGGATATATATACTATTATGTCTAAAGCAGCTGTGGAAAAGCTTTAGCCCTTTTTGATTTGCTGAACTACAACTTCCATTACCTCTAGCCGTTGACTAAACTTACTGGGATACATGGTAGCTGTAGTTCAGCAACAACTGGAGAGCCAAAGATACCCAAGCCCTGGTGTAAGGGGACCATCTTCTCCCACATGAATGCACTAGATGATCAAGACCTTCCTCAGATGGCATGTGCTGGATGCCATGCCTTCTTTGGGCAGGTAGGTGGCTATCAGAGATATTTTGTGCATATGGTGGTACCCAAATTATGGAACTCTGACGCCATATTTGTTACTGTTTGTCAGGAAAATTTGTCCTCCTCTCACATGCTGTTAGTGGTACATAAGATCTACTGCAGTGCAATTCTACAAACGTCAACTCAAAAGTAAGTCCTGTTGAGTTTTGGTGGCCTTACTCCCAGGAAACTGGGCCTAGGATTGCATCCTTAATTGTTGTTGTTGGGTTGGGGTTTTTTGTATGTGTATCTTTTTTGGTAACTTGTTGCTATTTTATGTCATTTGGCTAGAATTGTTTACATTGTATTTTAGTATTATTGTATTGTTGCATTATAAGCTTCTTGTGAAAAGTACAGCAGAAATTTAATCAAGCAAGTAAACAATCAAATAATAAGTAAATACATTACAGCCTTTACATGTATCTTCCCTGGAGTAATTTTTCCTATGTCAGGCTACAAGCCTATACAGTGGTAGCTCGGGTTACGAACTTAATTCATTCTGGAGGTCCATTTTTAACCCGAAACCGCTCTTAACCTGAGGTGCGCTTTCACTAATGGGGCCTCCTGCTGCTGCCGTGCCACCAGCGCATGATTTCCATTCTCATCCTGGGGCAAAGTTCTCAACCCAAGGTACTACTTCCGGGTTAGCAGAGTTTGTAACCGGAAGTGTTTGTAACTCGAGGTACCACAGTACGCAGTTACTGAATCCATTGCACTCAGCCAAGAAATGTGTAAACCCTCTAGGGACAGATTGTAAGTCAGGTGTAGTGCAAATTCTTTGCATGCAGAAGGTATTGTGTTCAATCCTTGGCATCTCCAGTTATAAGGATGAGGTAGCAAATGATGGGAAAGCCATCTGTCTGAGCCTCTAATAGTCTCTTGTTGGAAGCTGCCCAGAGTGGCTGGGGAAACCCAGCCAGATGGGTGGGGTATAAATAAATAAATTATTATTATTATTATTATTATTATCATCATCATCATCATCATCATCATCATCATCATCATCCCTGCCTTCTGTGTAGACAACACTGGATTAGACAGACAATGAGACTGATGAACAATATATATGGAAGGTTACCTTAGAAGGAACTGTGTAAACACACCAGAAGCAAAAAAATATATGGCTGGAAGTGTTTACACATATTGGGACCAGTGTGAGCCCAAACAGTTGTGATCACACTGGAAAGAATACATTTAAAAAGAGCCTAAAAGTGGAAGGTTATAATGAGATGATTCATAAACTGCATCCAGCAAAGGAAGTTTAGATTAAGCTCTTCATAGCTAATTCATCATAGTTCTATTAAATTACCCAGTGAAGAGTAGAAATGTGGAAATCCTAAGTAAGGAAAAAATGCTTTCTCCATTAATGGACTGCAAAATATATTCTGGATGCCCAAAGAAAAATCGTGAGTAATTAAGAGGCTGACCCTGAAAGGTGATGAGTGCATTCTTAGCAATGACTGACAAGCACTTAGCAAAGCTATTAAAAAGAAATTGGTTCCTAAAATATGCTTTAGGAATTAGAAAAAAATCATTAATTTATGTATGGCTCTAAAATGGAGCTTTGTAAATTACCTGGCAAATTACTCATGAGTAGGTTGAGTGAAGACAATTTTCATTAGCCTTCCTTTATCGTAATGAAAGAAGCCGCTAGAAATCAAAAGTTTATAAGCCCCCTGTGACTTAACCTTTGCACAAAAACGCTTTGAACAAAACTGTCAGTCAGCATTCCAGCACTTCTCTCCAACTTTCAATTTTCATTAGTGAAGGAGTCAGACCTATTGATTTTATAAGGTGTTTTATTAGAGTTGCTTTTAAAAATAAGGACTACTTGAAATTCAGCTCTACTAGCTTTGCTTTTCCCCCTTTATATTTTGAAGTGTTTTGTTCACTTTTTATATAAGTGCACCAAGCATATGCAATACTCAGTATGAGTACCTATTAGTAACTAAATGCTTTTGCAAATTTACCGGTAGTCACTCAGTTTTATTTCTTGCTTTCCCCTTATTTTGTTTCATTTCTAAGATGTCTAAGCCGCCTTTCCCTACAGGTCTCCAGGTTACAACAGTATCATGTACCATTATAAAAACAAATAAAACACTTGCAATTATATTTGTGTGTGTAGTCATTCCAACTAGAACAGAACACTACAAATGCAGCCAGAGATGCATTCCACGAAACTAAATATGTCAAATTTCAAAGGCCCAGGTAAAGAGACATGTCATCAGCATGCAACAAAAGCAATACAATGAAGGTAACACCCCCCCCTCTTTGGGGAGTTCCACAATTTATCCACAGATAAAACCCTCTCCTCAGCCATTTGAGGGAGCCCCCTCAAGAGGATCAGCTGAGATGGAGATGGCCCTTCAAATATTTAGTAGCTAAGTCATTTAGGTCTTTAAACACCTGTTTGAGCATCGTGAATTGGCTACACTCTGGCAACCAGTGCAGCTGTTTTAAAACAGGGGCAGTACAAGCTCTACATGGAACCAGTGGCGGAGCTTCATGCTCCAGCACCGGGGGGCAGAGAGCAGGCAGGGGCGGGGCTGGCGCACATGCTGGGGGCATGGCGCACCACCTGCAGGGGTGTGGCACACGTCCCGGGGGCATGGCACAACGCTCAGGGGGGCATCATGCCCAGCGGGGGTGGGGGGGCAGCTGCAATGGCACCCCACCGGGATCGTGCTGCTGGGGACGGTGCGCTCCCCCCGCACTCTTCTTCCTCCGCCCGTGCATGGAACCCCAGGCAGGAATCTGGCTGCTGGATTTTGGACCAATGACCCTACTCCCACCATAACAGATTTTACAGGTTTTGATTATTTTGCTTCAGTTGTGACAGCTGTTGAAATATGAAACGTTTATTCCTCTGCTATTTTACCGAACGGTCCGACACACCAAGAAGAGATATACCACCACCAATATAGGTGCAATGCCCAACAATTCATACACTTGTCCAGAAAAAGGGGAAGAGTGTAATTCTTACATCATTTAATATTTCATAATTATATAACTCAGGGCAGATTCATACCCAAATATACAGCTCATATCCAAATATAAAATTCATGGAGGTGCAATTCATGTGTAAAGGTCATCATATGCAATATTTGCTGCAACAGAGCCAATTCTGTACTTTCACCATTTCGTTTGTACTGTACCAACTTCACCACCACCTTATCCCTTCTCCTCAGCCTCCCAGTAAGCAACAGTTACTTGACCAACCAGAAATCTAATGAGTAGTTCCACCCCACTGTCCACTACTGAGCTCAAGTTTCAAAATTCTAAAAGGTCATAAAGTGGTCACCTCATTTTCCAGTGAAGCTAGCAGCTGAGTTAAATGGGTCACTGTAAAGAAAAGCATCCCAGACAGAAACATGATAGATCTTTGAGCAAACATTTCTGTAATACATAGGGGAGACAGGGAGCACTTTTACATAGAGTCTGACAGCTAATGCATATGCTTGAGGTGATTTCTTTTTCTCCTCAGTCTGAGAAGATTCCTTTTGATGGGAAGTGGGTCATCCAACTCATTTGCCAGAAGGAGAATTGGCAGTTTTGCATTTCATCACAAACCCTTTCCATGATGTGTCACTAAGGAGACAAGCACTGTCGCAAGTAGGGCGAGAGAGTACTTTGGCCCTTATATAAAAAGTAAAAGGAATGGTAACTGCAAGGATCATAGCCGAGAAGCATCACATTGAGGCACTGTTGGCAGACAGGGACATTTCCCTCCTGCAACAAGATTTGATTTTAAATTTGTCCAACCACTGAATAAGATTTTTTTCCAGGAGGAAAACCTGTATCACTCGGGTAGGTGGGATGGATTGAGTCCCGTCTTTTTGCTCTGAAGAGGTTTAAGGCAAGCAAGCAAGCAAAGTCAAGCTCTTGATTTCCTACTTCAATCACTTTCATTGTGTGTATAGTGTACAACCCAATTACACAAAGTCTTCAAAGTTACCTAGAGTAGCAGACATAATTCAGATAATTTGCTATTGACTGAGAGTGATTACATATATTCCACCATCAACTTCCTATGTTTGTGTTTTTGTAATTCCCTACTTGTTTTGCCTCACTGATGCAGTGAATGGTTGGGCTGTCCAATCTTGACCAGATTATTCCCTTTATATGCAGGTGCACCTACATATAATGTATGTATGAGGAATATACCACTCAGGCACTTCTTAATTAATAGTGTTGTGTATGGGAAAACCTATTTGGCTTTGTTTCATTGATTAAATTCA
This sequence comes from Podarcis raffonei, assembly GCF_027172205.1. Lineage (NCBI taxonomy): Eukaryota > Metazoa > Chordata > Lepidosauria > Squamata > Lacertidae > Podarcis > Podarcis raffonei. The sequence goes on from NC_070612.1 coordinate 32,567,893, forward strand.
GGATGGCTTGGACACCCTAGGGTTTCCCTCCCCCCTTGCTTTTTAACTTTGGAAAACTCTCTGTAACAAAATATAAACAGTCTCAGATTTAGAAACTAGCTGCATCTTTGTGTGCATGCATAGATGGTAACAGTAATAATACTAACAGTCTAATAAGTAATTTTTGGATTCTTTACATATACAGCTTTTGGCTGATAGTTCTGACAAAGACCAGTGGCATACCTAGGGGTTAGACTGGACCCTGCCAAGGGTGCAGGCCCAGGGGGTGGGACAATAATCACACTGCTCCACTCTGGTTCAGAGTGGCTAGGATCACGTCTGCTCCTCTGTTGCTCTGGGTGGCCAGGCAAGGTGTACAGGCTCCTCTGGTTGCCTCATCTGAGGAATCTGGTCACTGGCATAGACCATCACAGCAACCCTGTGGGGCCCCCTGCCCAGATGCCCAGCAATGCTATTAGAAGTGTGAACACTCTGAAGCAGAGTGGCTTCAAAGGTGCCAATACATCTCCTTGCCAAGGGCACAAGGGAGCCTAGGTCCACTGCTCTAAAAATGGTTGCTTGAAGCTTTTTCCTTGGAACCAATGAAAGGCATAATGGCAGCTCCTAATGCCTGACATGGTTATCCAGCTGTTTCCTTTCCACATAGCTGCAGCATGAGCTAATAGAAGCCCTTATTTTTGCATGAAGAGCAAATAGAATGTAGTTCATAATATGCAAGTCTTCTGCCAAATCTCCAAAACAGAAGCCAAAGCATTTTTCTGACTTCTGTCACATCATGACTGAAAGCTAATTCATAAGCCTCCGATGGCCACTTTTAGCAAAGCAAGCAAAGCCCAATCGGTGTGCTGTGGGATCTGCACATTCTCTGTTCGTGGGCAGGCATGTTTGGAGAATTCACGTAGGCATACTTCCATTGGCTAAGGGCCTTCCAGGAATTCCTGTTGCAGGGATATTTTTTAAATAACTTTCTCCAGGTAGGAGATAATAACTGAATAACTACTGCAATACTGCGCTAGTCTGATTTGGTAAGGGTCAGCTGCCTATGTCCTGTATAAATGCTTGAAACAAGTCAATAAATAAATATGAATTTAGCTAGTTCAAAATGACAAAACAATATGTAAAAGTAAGACAAGTCTGCTCATAGCCAAATATGGTTCAGAAAAAAAAGTCAGTTCACCACACTAGACCTGTTTCATTAGAAACCAATTAATAATTTGAGTGTCCTTCAGTGCAAATGCTTTGCAACAAGAATTTAAATTTCAGGACTACTTGTTCCAGCTTTTTAGTACCTTTACCTGTAAAAAATATTCTCATTAAGGGACTTTGTTAAATATTAAATTTTAATTTAACCCCCGTATTTTAAGAGTCTCTTTTAATTACTTTAGATTTGCAGACTTCAGGAAAAGCATAATAGATCAAAAAAGAGAAGTCACAATTTAATATGAAATATATTCAAGGAACTGAAATGAAAAAGTGAGATGATGATATATTCATCAAGGTGGCACATTCTTTCATCTTATAAATATTCCATGGTTCACGCTGGTAGACTTTAACTTTCCTTTGTACTGAAAAATGACATCTTCATCATATGTGCGATGCAAAAAAAGTAGTTTGCACCCATCCTTGTATGCGCATGTGTTGATTCACATAACAATCAGAATCTATACATGTATTTATAGCCTACATTAAAAGATATGTAATATGAGTTGCCAAAGTGGAGTGCAGTATCTGACTTTCAAGACGAAACAAAAAGAAAACATCCAATTGCGTCCTTTTTCCTGTGTGTGTGCCTTCAACCCAGGAGGCACACTCCATTGTCTCTCATACATTTGAAGATGGAACTCTTGCACCATAGTTTGGAATCCTGCATCCTACGAAATCAGGTGATAGCAGAAGCCCAGGGCTGAGCTACTGTCTTATGCTGTGTTCATGATTTATACCTATTACCATTAGGGGTGCAGGTTAAGTAACCTTAAACTCTAGCTCAGTGGTTCCCAATTAGCTAAGTACGGCAGATCCCCTGTTTTTCTAAAGCCAAGCCAATATTTTTGAAAATGTTGATATCTCTATGGCAGTTTTTGTTATGTGAATGCTGCCACGGACCCCCGGGTGGGTTATGTGGACCCCTTGGGGTCCATGGACCCCCAATTGGGATCCACTGCTCTAGATCATATGGTTCAATGGAGCAGGGGTAAATGGTAATGTGTGCAACTTCAATTCAAAATGTGGTAAACAGGCACTAGGTGGGGGGCTTCTTATTCTGCTGAGTGAGATCCTAGACTCCTGCGCTGACTTTATCCCTGAATGCCACCTGCCCATAGCCTACCCTCCTTAAGGTACTTGTGTGTTCTTTGGCTAGCACACCTGGGCAGACACTTCCTAAAATTGAACTGCTGGCTAAATGGCTCCTATGACAAAGGGAGTTGCTGTTTTAGGGCATAATGGAAATAATTGCTTTGATTAAGAAAAAGTATTCATTGTACATTTTGCTGCTAACTGCCTACAAAATGTGGAAGTGACTGACAGGACTGATTATCATCTCATAGTGATCTGTAATAAATCAATGCCTGTGCATATCTAGATCGTTTTGTCCTGATGAGATCTATGTTAAACGTCAATGACATATTTTACCTGGCTTGTGTTTTGTTTTGTTTTTTAAAAAAAGTCTAGCAAGTTCAAAAGTCCAGCAAGGTCACACCATGCTAAGGATATACAACAGGTAACTGCAGCTGCTCTTCCTATTACAGTATTTGAACTAACGATTTTAACTCCTCTATAAGTGGGTCAAAGATTTCCCCACACTAAGCAATCATACAAATTGTATTAACATTTAGCCATGACAACTGGAGGCCATATGCTCAAAGAGACTTAATGAAAGTCTAACCTACTTTTCAAAATATACTAGCACTGTGTGTTAATCTCCAGCCTTCCACACCATGTGAGGTCTTGCAGATCTGTAATGTCACAAGTCTTCAGTCTGTGGGGTCAGAATGTGCGAGGCAGAGAGAGAAAAGGGGTCAGCCAGGCCACAGTTGGGTTCCCTGTGTGGCAAAGCAGCTCAGCTTAATGAGGACTTCTATTTCTGGACACTCAACTAAATATTTTAAAATAGATCCCAGGGAGGCCAATCAGTGGGATTTTCTGGGTGAAATAATGTATTTGCTCCTGATGGAAACAAGTCTCCAAAGATCAAAATCTTGTGGGTCAGTTTCAAACTCCCAAAATTGATTTATGGCAGGGAATTTTTTAAAAAATGCCCACAATACAATCATCTTGTAACTGCTCATATATGTAGCTGAAGGATTTTGGCTACGCTCCTTAGCTTTTAACCATATACAGTGGTACCTTGGGTTACATACGGTTCAGGTTACAGACACTTCAGGTTATAGACTCCGCTAACCCAGAAATAGTACCTCGGGTTAAGAACTTTGCTTCAGGATGAGAACAGAAATTGTGTGGCAGTGGCATGGCAGCAGTGGGAGGCCCCATTAGCTAAAGTGGTGCTTCAGGTTAAGAACAGACCTCCAGAACGAATTAAGTACGTAACCAGAGGTACCACTGTATATTAGAAAACACATCTTTAGGGCTCTACTTATGGCTCTTCTAATCAGAGAAAGTAAATAAGCAACAGTTGTGAACATCATTCTTAATGTGACCCTAGAAACAAAACTGTTTTGAGCTGGCAAAGTAAAAGGAAGAGGCCCTTAGAAGAAAGGAATATAACAAATGATTGGAAAATTTGATACAAAATCAAAGGGTTACTAAGCTTTATCTATTTACATGTCAGAGCTCTTGTGAAATACTTATGAAATAGGAATGTGCTGTATCTTCCTTAAAATTTCAGCAAATCCAGCCTCAATTTTTTTGGATATTTTGAACAAGCAGCAATCTCCAAAACAGTACCCAAAATTCACAGGCAATAACTGTTGGCAAACTGGACATAAGGAAACCTTTTAGACATTCAGGTAATCTTCCAAAACTTTTCTCTAGCCTCTGCTTTCTCTCTCTCTCTCAAGAGCCTTCAAATTTGCGCTACAACTTCATTTTACGGAAAATATAGTAACACAATTGCCTTCAGTATGTCTCTCTGTCTCTATTAAAAAAAGCATCCTAGATCTGTTTCACAATATTCTCCCATACAAATTTGGCATATTAACTCTTCCATTTCTTTCCTATGATGCTTTGTCACTCAAGAATCAGAACAATTCAATACCTTTTGGAGGAGGAGGAGGAGGAGGAGGAGGAGGAGGAGGAGGAGGAGGCGGCGCTCACCTCTGGCTATATCATGCATGTGGACCAAAGGTATTTAGTACTCTCTGAGAACATGCCCCTGGAAGTTACCCCACTATGGGGACTACAGATTAGGTGGACCTGATGCACTTGTCAAATATGTCCCCACTCCAGAGCCCCAACATTCAATATCTGGAACACTAAGCACAGATGCAGTGATGTCTTGAGCAGCTGTCCAGAAATAATAATAATAATAATAATAATAATAATAATAATAATAATAATTTATTATTTATACCCCGCCCATCTGGCTGGGCCTCCCCAGCCACTCTGGGCGGCTTCCATAAAAACCAAAAATACAGTAAAATATCACACGTTAAAAACTTCCCTGAACAGGGCTGCCTTAAGATGTCTTCTGAATGTCAGGTAGTTGTTTATCTCTTTGACATCTGCTGGAAGGGCGTTCCACAGGGCGGGCGCCACTACCGAGAAGGCTCTCTGCCTGGTTCCCTGTAGCTTTGCTTCTCGCAATGAGGGAACCGCCAGAAGGCCCTCGGCGCTGGACCTCAGTGTCCGGGCAGAATGATGGGGGTGGAGACGCTCCTTCAGGTATACTGGACCGAGGCCGTTTAGGGCTTTAAAGGTCAGCACCAACACTTTGAATTGTGCTCGGAAACGTACTGGGAGCCAATGTAGGTCTTTCAAGACCGGTGTTATATGGTCTCGGCGGCCGCCCCCAGTCACCAGTCTAGCTGCTGCATTCTGGATTAGTTGTAGTTTCCGAGTCACCTTCAAAGGTAGCCCCACGTAGAGCGCATTGCAGTAGTCCAAGCGGGAGATAACCAGAGCATGCACCACTCTGGCGAGACAGTCCGCAGGCAGATAGGGTCTCAGCCTACGTACCAGATGGAGCTGGTAAACAGCTGCCCTGGACACAGATTTGACCTGTGCCTCCATGGACAGCTGTGAGTCCAAAATGACTCCCAGGCTGCGCACCTGGTCCTTCACGGGCACAGTTACCCCATTCAGGACCAGGGAATCCTCCACACCTGCCCGCCTCCTGTCCCCCAAAAATAGTACTTCTGTCTTGTCAGGATTCAACCTCAATCTGTTAGCCGCCATCCATCCTCCAACCGCCTCCAGACACTCACACAGGACCTTCACCGCCCTCACTGGTTCTGATTTAAAAGAGAGGTAGAGCTGGGTATCATCCGCATACTGATGAACACCCAGCCCAAACCTCCTGATGATCTCTCCCAGCGGCTGCATGTAAATGTTGAAAAGCATGGGGGAGAGGACAGAACCCTGAGGCACCCCACAAGTGAGAGCCCAGGGGTCTGAACACTCATCCCCCACCACCACTTTCTGAACACGGCCCAGGAGGAAGGAGCGGAACCACTGTATGACAGTGCCCCCAGCTCCCAGCCCCTCAAGACGGTCCAGAAGGATGTTATGGTCGATGGTATCAAACGCCGCTGAGAGATCCAGCAGAACTAGGAAACAGCTCTCACCTTTGTCCCTAGCCCGCCGGAGATCATCAACCAGTGCGACCAAGGCAGTTTCAGTCCCATGATGAGGCCTGAATCCCGACTGGAAGGGATCCAAATGGTCCGCTTCTTCCAGGCGTGCCTGGAGTTGTTCGGCAACCGCTCGCTCAATCACCTTGCCCAAGAATGGAAGATTTGAGACTGGGCGATAGTTGGCCATCGTGGCCGCATCTAAAGATGGTTTTTTAAGAAGCGGTTTAATAACCGCCTCTTTCAGCGGGTCTGGGAAGGCTCCCTCACGGAGGGAAGCATTCACCACCCCACGAAGCCCATCGCCCAGTCCTTCCCGGCTAGCTTTTATAAGCCAGGATGGGCAAGGATCCAGGAGACAGGTGGTTGGTTTCACTCGTCCAAGCAGCCTGTCCACATCCTCGGAGGTAACAGATTGGAATTGATCCCACTCAACTTGACTAGACAGAACTCTAGCACTCTCCCGCCCCGGCCCTGCTCCCACGGTGGAGTCTACTTCTTCCCGAATCTGAGCGATTTTATCTGCAAAAAACTTTGCAAAATCATTGCAGGAGAACATGTGGCCCGTACTGGGCCCCGATGTTGCAGGTGGTTCCGCTAAATTGTGAACCACCTGAAAAAGTCTCCTGCTGCTGTTTTCTGCAGATGCAATAGAGGCGGCGAAGAAATTCTTCTTCGCCGTCGCTATTGCCACTTGGTAGGCTCGACGTTGAGCTCTAACCTGTGTCCGGTCAGATTCGGAATGAGTTATCCGCCACCGGCGCTCTAGCCGTCTCAACGATTGTTTCATTGCCCTCAGATCCATGGAAAACCACGGGGCTGTCCGGGCTCCATGCAATCGGAGAGGGCGCTTCGGAGCCAAACAGTCAATAGCCCTGGTTAACTCCACATTCCAGCGGGCCACCAGGGAATCAGCTGAAAGGCCATCAACATGGGATAAAGCATCCCCTACCACTCTCTGGAAACCATTTGGATCCATTAAGTGGCGGGGGCGGACCATCCGAATTGGTCCCACCTCCCTGCAGAGGGGATGGGTCGCAGAGAAGTCCAGTTGCACCAGGAAGTGATCTGACCATGGCACTTCTTTCGTTTCGCTTTTACTTAGTGTCAGATCACCAACATCCATAGAGGTAAACACCAGGTCCAAGGCATGTCCGCAGCTATGGGTTGGGCCAGACTTATTCAGGGACAGCCCCATGGAGGCCATGCTTTCCACGAAGTCCCGAGCGGCGCCTTGTAAGGTCGTGTCGGCATGGATGTTAAAATCCCCTAGGACGACCAAGCTAGGTGTCTCCAGGAGAACATCCGCCACGACCTGAAGCAGCTCGGGCAGGGAATCCTTGGTGCAGCGGGGAGGTCGGTACACCAAAAGGAATCCTGTACTGCCCCTATTGCCCAACTTCCAGAACATGCACTCGGAAAACTGGGTCTTCCCAATAGGACGCCTGGTGCAAACTAATGACTTCCTAAAAATCACTGCAACCCCCCCTCCCCGCCCACATGACCTGGGTTGCTGTGCGTAAGAGAAACCTGGTGGACAAGCAGCGGCAAGGACAGGCCCATCTGCTTCATCCAACCAAGTCTCTGTTACACATGCCAGGTCAAGTCCTCCATCCATGATCAAGTCATGGATGGCAGTGGTCTTATGAATCATTGACCTGGCATTGCACAGCAGCACCTTCAGGTCATGTGGGTATCCCTTGCTGATTCTAGTATCCATCCGGTCAGGACCAGACCCGGAGGCAGGAATAGTCCTCAGACAACGACTAAACCTGCCCCCTCTGTAATGACGTGGTCTAGTCTTAGCGTAACTCCTCCTCCTACCCGTGATCACTGAGATCGGTTGTCCCAGTGCATCCCCCCCTGTGGAACATGCCCCAGCCATTTTGTGGGCTGGGGCCCACTCCCCGGCAGCCCTGACCCCTCCCCCTAAGAACAAAATAACACCTTAAACAAACAAACAAAACCAATAAAACAATGCAAACAAACAAAAAATAATAATGTAAAAATTACAAAAACATCAAAATAAAAATAAAAAAATTCCCCAAGCCCAACCAAACATCAATCCCACCCCCACCCGCCACATACAAAAAATCCAAAAGAAAAATTTTAAAAACATTTTAAAAAACACTCTAAAAACACTCTGTGCCCCCCTGGCAATAACAACTGTCCTGGTGAGGCCTGTCAGGCCCTGCCCTGGGCCAGGTGGTAAGTGGCAAGAGCAGGGCCCTCAGGCACTCACACAGGGGAGTCCTCCTGGGCAGCAGGCAGCAAGCCGCACGCAGTCCTTATGAGGCCCCAGGCCCCGCCCCAGGCCAGATGGTAAGTGGCAAGAGCAGGGCCCTCAGGCACTCACACAGGGGAGTCCTCCTGGGCAGCAGGCAGCAAGCAGCACGCAGTCCTTATGAGGCTTCAGGCCCCGCCCCAGGCCAGATGGTAAGTGGCAAGAGCAGGGCCCTCAGGCACTCACACAGGGGAGTCCTCCTGGGCAGCAGGCAGCAAGCAGCACGCAGTCCTTATGAGGCTTCAGGCCCCGCCCCAGGCCAGATGGTAAGTGGCAGGAAGGAGCAGGGCCCTCAGGCACTCACACAGGGGAGTCCTCCTGGGCAGCAGGCAGCAAGCCGCACGCAGTCCTTATGAGGCCCCAGGCCCCGCCCCAGGCCAGATGGTAAGTGGCAAGAGCAGGGCCCTCAGGCACTCACACAGGGGAGTCCTCCTGGGCAGCAGGCAGCAAGCCGCACGCAGTCCTTATGAGGCCCCAGGCCCCGCCCCAGGCCAGATGGTAAGTGGCAAGAGCAGGGCCCTCAGGCACTCACACAGGGGAGTCCTCCTGGGCAGCAGGCAGCAAGCAGCACGCAGTCCTTATGAGGCTTCAGGCCCCGCCCCAGGCCAGATGGTAAGTGGCAGGAAGGAGCAGGGCCCTCAGGCACTCACACAGGGGAGTCCTCCTGGGCAGCAGGCAGCAAGCCGCACGCAGTCCTTATGAGGCCCCAGGCCCCGCCCCAGGCCAGATGGTAAGTGGCAAGAGCAGGGCCCTCAGGCACTCACACAGGGGAGTCCTCCTGGGCAGCAGGCAGCAAGCAGCACGCAGTCCTTATGAGGCTTCAGGCCCCGCCCCAGGCCAGATGGTAAGTGGCAGGAAGGAGCAGGGCCCTCAGGCACTCACACAGGGGAGTCCTCCTGGGCAGCAGGCAGCAAGCCGCACGCAGTCCTTATGAGGCCCCAGGCCCCGCCCCAGGCCAGATGGTAAGTGGCAAGAGCAGGGCCCTCAGGCACTCACAAGGTGGCATGGACAGTTGGCAGTGCAAGGCCTCTATTCTTTTAGCCCTTCTCAAGAAGGAAAAATAAGAACCAACTAGTGAGGCTCCATGGCATACCAAGGCTAGCTGTATTCATGTTTAACAGTTACTGGTGAAACCTGTTATCTGTGTGACTTCTTAGCTGGACAGCTCCCTTGCAACTATAGTAGCCCTGCCACTTACATTTTGCTCCATGCTTTCCAGGCACAGGTCCATGCTTAAAAGTTCTGTTTCTGAGCATCTCATCCCACCCCCGCCCCAAGCTTTTCATATGAAAACCTACTGTTTAGTGCTCAATCAGAGCAGAAATCAGTTCGGGGTTTCAGTGGATTGCCATTTTCTCCCACTGAGGTTTAAAGACCAATGGATCCTTGGACCAAGAATTATTATTATTAAATAATAATTATTAAATTATTATAAGAATCCAAACGTTTCCAGTATTTTCCTCTTTTTTTCCTGGGTCACAACATTCAATAGGAAGAAGTGATGAAAAAACCCACCTGTGCCCCAAGGCCCTTCAGGTTCCTGCCCAGAGTCTCATAGTCCCCTGCTGTACATCAAAGGCTGGGTCTGGCAGTATTGTTTGAACCCACATGAATTGGAAGGGATGGGTTGTGGTTAGTGGGCTTTATAAGACTTGGCAACTTCTCTATCACATTGTGAATCTTTGCACTTGGAAGACAGCACACCTCCCAGGACATCCTTGGAAGACAGCACACCTTCCAGGACATCCTGTTTCCTCCGCACACTCTTGCCTCTGTCCCCCTAGGTAGGGAGTCACCTAACACCACCAGGTGCCTCTTCCTCCTCTGGGCAGTGGCAGGAATCATATTGTGCATTGTAGCTTCCATAGCCACCTTGGTGTATTCTGAGGAGCCCAAGGTGAGGGCATGGAATCAACTTTGCATCTCCAGTGACACAGCACAGCTCCTGACAGTCCTGCTTCTGTGTGTGATGTTCATCCAGAGTTTCATCTCCTGCAATGAGTGATCTCTCCCCCCCCCACTCCCTAGGGGCATCCGCTACTGACCTAAATCAGTGTGTCATTGAGTGAGTTCAGTAACAACAGCTGCAGATGTTTCTTCTTCCGTGCCAGGAAAAGCAAGAGCTAAAATTAAATGCCTTGTTTTTGAAGGCATTAGGGCTCTCATGTTAAATTATAGTCCATTTAGCCATATTTTTGAATAAATCAAGTGGCACTGACAATGCAATTTCTTTATCTGCAGAACCAATCTTGCTCTGCCAAATGTTTTCCTAATTAGAGTGCCTGTGTTGAACAGATGATAAAAATGTCAAATGCTCTAAAATAAAGAAATAGAAGCATGAGCAATGTCTCATCAAAGTACTTCCCCTCTTCTACAAAAGTACATCTGCACTGGCGCTTTTTTATATAAATAAATAAAAACCAATCTGCTGGTGCACAGAGCTTCAACAGCACAATTCTGCTTTAACAAATGTTGATGATTGTTAGATTTGCTTCTCAGGATCAAAACTGCATGGGGAATAATTGACATTTCCTGTATTGCTTGCATTTCCTCTGCCTACTGAGAAGTGGCTCAATGACTTTATTTGGCTTGCAGGTTATGTTACTGAGCCCAATCCAGCAAGGACTGCATAAATACGGACTGCTTATTTTACCCATGGCAGGAGACAGTATAGGAAGCAGGAGAGATCCAGTTGTCAGGAAGGGTGCTGTGCCGCACCACACACAAGACTATCGCTTAAGATGTGAAAAACTCAGGTTCAAAACCCCAATCTGCTTAGAATTAGCTGGGTGGTTTTGAGCAAGGCACTTTTCCTCAGCCAAACTTGTCTGACAGTAGATTTCACCAAACTGCTCCCTTCCAGATGTTTTGGACTACAACTTTCATCAGCTGGCCAGGGCTGATGGGAGTTGTAATCCAAGGCATTTGGGAATGACTAGAGGCCAAGAAATCCCTGCTGAATCACAAGAAGGGGCACATTTTGCAAACATATTCTCTTCCACTCAAGGAATGACTGCACCTCCCATTTTCAGACTCCTTTTCTATACACTGTAGTGAAACTGCTCGGGACACAGCTGTGTTGGCGGGGGTGGGGTGTGTGGACTGAAAATGTCTCTCTGATGCAAGGAAGCATCCCAGTGGGGCTCTCGGCAGCTAGTAGGTGTTCCTCACCAAGTAGGGGGGAAATAGCTGAAAAAGATGCCAAGATCATGCAGGGGAAAGTTGATGGTGGGAAGAGTTGCAATTTTTTCACAACCTGGAAATAGCCAGTGTCTTATTTTTTTATTTGGACTTGTTATTGAAATTTTATAGCTATGGCCCAGCATGGTTTCATGTTGAAGGTGCAGGAGATACAAATACAAATACACCTGAGCAGCAAAAACTGAACTTCACAAAACCACAGCATGGTGGCTAGAGTGGCCTCTAATGCTTTGTAAAACAAAAAAACAACAACAAAACCCGAGAGTACAAATTTGCATAAGCAAATTTATATGTGAAGATGCAAATGTAGAAATAATTGTCATTATTTAAACAGAAGTACCATACAACTCTTCATAATGGGGGAAGTCTGTGAGGAGGTGGCCTGTGTGTCTGTTGAGTAGGTGCTAAAAGGGAAACTTGACGCATTCAGTTTATTTGAATTCCAGTGTGAACTAGCCTGATCAGAACTTATTTTATGTTATATGGCATCTATTTGTAGAATCCATTAACAGCCAGCAAAGTATATGCCCACCTACAACTCACACATCTTAATGTAGCTGAAAACGAGTAAAGTGAAAAGTCATTTTATATATTATGTAACTTAGTTTTAGACCTGTGCTCCTTTACGCTCTGTCCCTTACAGTCACTTTTTACTGTTTGTACTTGTTTTTATCTTTTTAAGTTATGTATGGTAAAAATTACCTTTTAATTACTAGGTTTTATTTCTTACCTGTTTTAAGTCTTATGTGTTCAGTTTATCCGTATGTTTTATCTTATGCTGGTCTGTGAGTGAAATAAAGGTTAACAAAAATATTTGGGGGGGTGGGAGAACAGAATTATCTTTTGAGTTTTTAACTTCTCCAAGGTTTTATAGTTCATGGCTGAAAAAAAACATACTAAAATACAGCTCTGAATGAATATTTAAGGATAAAATGCATTTAGAAAGGCACACACTGAGATAAAATTCATGCTAAAATCTAATATATGCAATGTAATAATTATTTAAAGACACAGTTAAATAAGAACTTCTGTGCATTTTTTTTAAAATCACAGATACCTGCTGACAGAAAAATACTTGTGAATCAATACAGACCAGAAACAGATTGAGCCATCCTTAGCTGCTAATTATCAATGTGAAACTTCAACAACCCTGCTCTCCTTTCATATGGTTGTTTAACTTTAAACTGGATTTGGAGCAGACAGCCCTTCAAATATAGGACTGTCCTCTTCACAGCACTCGTTCACATGCCTTGTTGCCTGTCAATTCACTAGGTAACCTATGGTAAGCAGCTTATCCTAGTCTCTCTCCCATATGAAATATTATTGTGCAGTATATTAATTAATTAATGATTCTAAGGTAGACTCACCACCAGTTTACACAGTATGAAAACCCATTTCACAGTTACTAAAATATAAATATTCATAGCTAAAATACGCAATAATAAAATAATTCCATTAAAATGTTTAAATACAGGCAACCACGGTTAAAATACATGATAAAACAACCCCATTTTAAAAAACACACACCAGTAAACGAAACAGTAGACTCCAATCAAGAGCTCAAGGTAATTACTGAGCAAATATGAAAGTAATACTGATCTACCAAACCAGAAGGGTCCCCCCCACAACCCCTGTAGTTTGTATTCTTTGCAATTTCATGCACACTGCTTATAAATGTCACTATTAGTGGTGGTATGTAAGCACCTTAAATAAAAAGAGTTGTATTCAATGCAGCACTAAACAGGACTCAGTGAAAACATTTCTGCTTGCCAGACGGAACGGTTTCCACTTGCCTCCACCCTGCCCCAACAGTGTTCTGGAGATTCTTCCAAGCCTCTGAAGCAGGTTTGGAGAGGGCATAGGGGCACCAATGGGGAGAGGAGATGGGGGAAAGTCGCACTGAAGTAGCAGGAATCCTTGTGCTGCTTTCCAACAGCACAACAAATTAGTTAAATATGGCTCTGTGTAAGCACATCAACACCTCACCAACTACTACCTGTTCACAGGTGAAGTCATAGTCATTTGTGGTCTGTTATCCTCCCAAAGCTTATCCATTTCAAGTTCCTTTTGGGAAGAGTTACAAACAACTCGCTGAACTCTCAGCAAGTGATTTTGAAGTCTGTGCGAGAAAAGTCTTACCAGACACTTTTATTAGGGTTATATATTATACTGAACTGAGATGCAGCATAACAGTTCATATTACACCTCTGTTCAAGGATCTGCACTGGCTCTTGATTTGTTACAGGGACAAGCTGAAGATGTTGCTACTCGTATATAAAGTTCTTACCCGCTTGGGACCAGTTAACTTGAAGGATCATCTTACGTCATACTTGCCCGCTTGACCGCTTCGGTCTGCAGAACTTGCACTTTTACAAGTGCCATAGAATCACAGAATTATAGAATCATAGAAATGTAGCACTGGAAGGGACTCCAAGTGTCATCTAGTCTAACCCCCTGAAATGCAAGAATCTCAACTAAAGCACCCAAGTGTGATGGCCTGGGACTCAGGCTCAGACTCGGAACCAGAGGAGTCTCAGTCTGCACCGGATCCTTTGCCTCAGGCATCATCTGAACCAAGTCTGGGGCCTGATCCTTAAGAGTCCCAGTCTGCACACGTTCCCCTGCAACCAACACCAGCTGGGCTGAGTCAGGGGCTTGAGCCTGCCCTGGCTCCAGATTACCTCATTGCCTTCAGCTGGGCATCACTTATAGCTGCTCCACTACCGGTTTGGTCAGGGGAGGCTGAGGTGGCCCCTGGGTCTAGTAACCCACCAATGTCTCCTGAGCTGCAGAGACTAAGGTCTGAGAGAAGGAGAGACCTGAGTACTCACAGAAGGAGTGCTCGCCTTCAGGCGAAACAGGGAGGTGAGTCGCCAGGGAATCAGGACTGGCCGCTACCCCGATAAAGATAAAAGGCTGTTGGATCCCGCCCCAGGTTGCGGGAACTACATTGCTGCATACTAGATCGTGCCTGGTTTCCTGCCTCGTGTCCTGCCTTGGCCCTGCCGGGCTGACTCCTAGCGGAACCTTCGGATTCTGGACCGGTCCTGGACAGTGTTTCATGGGTTACCCCGAGGCCCAGCACACCAAGGCAGATGGCCATCCAACCTCTGCTTACAAACCTCCAAGGAAGGGGAGTCCACAACCTCCATAAGAGAGACCATTCCACTGTCAAATAGCTCTTACTGTCAGAAAGTTATTCCTGATATTTAGTCAGAATCTCATTTCTGGTAACCTGAAGCTCACGGGGTGAAATGGCCCATAACTCCAGAGGAGTTTATAAAGGTTTCTACATATTCCTCATCCCATGGTGACCCATAGGAGTTTTCTACCATAGACCCACATGGAGATCATGACATCAACAGAATGCTGCCCCCATTTGCCCCTCATTGACCCACACACCACTGGGCAATGGGGTTCCAGGGCCTAATTTGGCCCAGAACAAGGCTTAAACAGAAAATTCTGCAGCTTGAAATAGCTCCACTGTCTAATCCAAGTTATGCTCTTCAGAGAAATTACATAGTCATTTTGTTTGTTTGTTTTCTGTCTTTAAATCTCTGCCCTATAACAAAAGTTCTCTGAGACAAACAAACCCACAAACCACAAAACACATTAAACTGCAAGTCAGAACAATAAAAGTCTATAACAAATTAATTATAAAACTGAAACACAATTAAAACACAAATTAAAACTCGATTAAGGGCCCAGCCTACCGAACATAAAACATTATTTATGGGTGAGGTTTTGGGACCGTGGCTTCTATGTTTTTACTATGATGGTTGGTTTGTGCCTAGAGATGGGGGTGGTGGAGATTAGATTCATTTCACATTTATGAACCTGCCTAATTCAGACTTTCCTAAACAGGGACATCCTTTGGAGTTTACACTTTTTCAGCTTTTTGTAATATAATTTGCCAGTGCAATGTGGAAATAAATAAATAAATAATTCTTATACACTACCTATTTGACTAGGTTGCCCCAGCCACTCTGGGTGGCTTCCAACAAAAATAACAGCAACAACAAGCACAAAAGTTTTCCAAAACACAGCTGCCTTCAGATGTCTACAAAAATTGAATATAGTGGTACCTCAGGTTAAGTACTTAATTCGTTCCGGAGGTCCGTACTTAACCTGTAACTGTTCTTAACCTGAAGCACCACTTTAGCTAATGAGGCCTCCTGCTGCTGCTGTGCCGCTGGAGCACGATTTCTGTTCTCATCCTGAAGCAAAGTTCTTAACCTGAAGCACTATTTCTGGGTTAGCAGAGTCTGTAACCTAAAGCGTATGTAACCTGAAGCATACGTAACCCGAGGTACCACTGTAGTTGTTTTAACTCTTTGACATGTTATGTACTAAGATGAAGTTGCAGTTCTCACTCAGGGCCACCAGTATGTAAATGAAGGATTGAAAACTGTCATTCCTGATTGGTTAGCTAGTTGTGAGTTGTTACTGTTTCAAGTTACTTAGTATTATATAAAGCAGCCAGCTAGGCTGCAGTCAGTCTGATTCCAGGAGCAGTTCTAACTGCTGCAATAATGAGCTGTGATCCAAAAGAGCTGTGTCCTTCGTCCATCTTTTCCACTGTTCGACATGACATATGCTGGGTAGGGATTCCACAGGGCATTTTTATACACATTTAACTCTAGTAAATGCATTTGGGGCTGCAGTGTGCTCTGTGTGGGGCTACGACTGAAGTAGACTTGGAAACTACAATTGATCCAGAATGCAACTGATAGACTGCAGAGTGGAAGCAGCCACCAGGAGCACATAACACCAGTCCTAAAAGATCTACATTGGCCCCCAGTACATTTCTGAGCACAGTTCAAAGTGTTTGTGTTAACCTTTAAAGCCCTTTTAGGCTTCAGTCCTGTAAACCTGAGAGTGGCTCTACCCTGATTGTTCAGCCCAGACACTGTCTGGAAAATGAGAAGTAGAATCAGGCTGGTGGTTGGATTGAGGCCCACCCAATTGGTGTGTATGTGTGTGATGTTTGACTGGACCACTGAAGGGCCCCCAATTTATTTCCAGTAAAAACAACGTTTTTCCTGCCCATCCCTAATTGTAAATGATTTATTGGCCATGTGCTTGTTTTGTACTGGATTATACTACTGATTATATTTTACTGCTACCCATCTGGACATTTTATGATGTAGAGACAGCATAGGAATGTTTTTTCACAATTCAATGAAAGACCACTCATTGTGCCAAATCTGGTTCCAAGGTTTGCTGCTTCCAATTCAGTTGCAAAAGAATGGAGTTGAAGAATCTTTATTTGCATTAGCAACTAGCCATAGCAATAAAATAAAATGTACTGAAGATAGAGATAAAAACTTAACTATACAAAATACATTTTGGAGGTTTGCATCACTAATCAAATAATAGATCATATTCTAATTGCCCCTGCTAAAAACCTTGCAGTTTTTGCTGACATCTTATCAAAATAATAGGGTTATTGGACACGGGTGGCACTGTGGGTTAAACCACAGGGCCTAGGACTTGCCGAACAGAAGATCGGCGGTTCGAATCCCTGTGACAGGGTGAGCTCCCATTGCTCGGTCCCTGCTCCTGCCAACCTAGCAGTTCGAAAGCACGTCAAAGTGCAAGTAGATAAATAGGTACCGCTCTGGTGGGAAGGTAAACGGCGTTTCCGTGCGCTGCTCTGGTTCGCCAGAAGCGGCTTAGTCATGCTGGCCACATGACCCGGAAGCTGTACGCTGGCTTCCTCGGCCAATAATGCAAAATGAGCGCCGCAACCCCAGATTCGGTCACGACTGGACCTAATGGTCAGGGGTCCCTTTACCTTTATAGTAGGGCATCTAGAATGATGATGCAGTTTTATTAACTGATATTTAACTGAATGTTTTATTGGTGGCCTGTGTTTTTACTAATTTACTCACTGTATTTTTGGTTTTAAATGTATCTTGCTGTATTTTGTGTAAACTGCTTAGAGATTTTGCTTATGAAATAATATATAAATATTATTGGCTGGAGTGAAGATGATGGAAAGGTTGCGGTTCAGGGCTGGGCCTCTTACTTCACAAGCTGACCCTCCAACTAAACTAGTTGTGGTCAGAAAAGATTACAGGTCAGAAAATGCTGCAAGGGATTTTAGAAACAAGAACCTGACTGAAATAGAAGGGCCAGGAAAGGGTGAAGGACAAGGTCATGACTAGGCCAGAGAATAAAAGGTGAGGTTTTTAAGCAAAAGGAAGCTATAAATAAGGCAAGCAGCAGAAGGCTCCGAAACTGTACTGTTTACTCACTGACTCTTGCTGAAGAATGAAAGGATGCCAACAATCAACCTGACAGCTGACACTGGCAAGTTGGCGGGTGCTACTGAAATGTGCTCATTTTGCTTTTATATTAGATCATAATCACTTTCATTGGCAAAATAAGCTCCTGTCATCGGCTCATTGTAGTGGGCTGCTACCTTGCATCTTGTATGTAAACTGTGAGGTTTCTGAGAGGCCTATCTTTGTTTATTTAAAGTTGGGTGGGTTTTTCAGTAGCAAGCTCAACAGGACTCCCTCTTTCCTGCCCCTTCACCCATCCCAACAGAAGATAATCCACCCGACTGCATTGAAAGAGGAAGGGGAGGAACTTAGAATGGGAACAATAAGGAGAGGTGAAGGTAAAGAAACTTGAATATCCATTTATGTAAGGACATGTTTACACATAGGCTTGAGTCAAGTTCTTTACAAAGGCAATTCCCTATTTGTGCTATCCAAGAATTAGGGAAAATAAGTCACATATCATATAGTATAATTTTATAAGAGGTAGTCAATGTGGTCTCCTCCAAATGTTGATGGCCTCCAACCCACATTAGCCACAGTCAGCAAGGTAATGGTCAGGTGTGATAGGAGTAACAGTCAAAAATAATCTGGAGGGCACTATTCTGGCTACCCCTGTCATGCTGCATATTACACATATGCCTTCTATGAGAAACACATTCACTATGCACTGATTCTGCTACAGGGGGGGGGGCATAATGCAATGGGAATTTCTCTGTGAGTTTCCTCTAGCCTGTTGAACTTTCATTACTACAGATGATTCATGAAAGGGAAGGCAAGAGGTTTGACTTATGAATCCCAGGCTGACTTTGCAAGTCTTTCCCCTCCTATCAGCTGAGAGACTTTACCTGAAAAGCACTGAAATATTATGAACAGCATGGAACTGTCTTTGCCAAGTTCAACCAAACTTCAAAGCTTTCATTTCCCTTGGCCTCTATTTCTCTCCTACTCTGACTGGGTTGCAATGCTTCATTTGCCTCACAAACCAACTGCATTAGTTTTGTTATTCCATAAAAGCTTCTTTCCACTCACTAGACATAGATAGGAAGTGGCTTTAAAATAATTCCAGTAATGTGATGCTGCCTGCGGCCTCCTGATAACTGCTATATGCAGTCCACAAAATCATCCAACATCTTTGAAATGCTAATACTCTACCTGTACTTTGTTTAACCCATTCTTATTTCTGAGCTGTTATCTCTGCTATCAAACCGTTCATTTGGGTCTATTGGTCTGGCATCAACAGTTTCTAAAGGCCTCTTTGCACACTATGACACATACATAGAGTGCCATAGAAATAGTCTCCACATGATTGTTTCTCTATGCTGTGGGTCTAAATTGTAGCAAACCTTGCCAGGTCTGTTTCCTGCATGATCCTGAGATTCTCAATATAAGCAATGGTGATTTCTGGTAGTCATGATCACAGAAATCCAACATGCAACGTGTGATTTGCATGGCCAGCCATGCAATATATTATATCCCTAGGGCAGAGGAGCTATCACACAAAGATTATTTCATTCTTTTTCCAGACAGCTATACTGAGTAATTGTAGATAAGTTGTAATACCAAGTGAATGAGGTAATTAGTATCACATCTCCATCCACCAGAATAGATTCTTACAGATGTGTAAGAAGATGAGTCCAGTGTTGAAAGACTAAGACCCAGACATTAGTAGTGAACAAAAGAATGGCCTGAGTACTGCAAAAATGCATGTGACACATTTAAAGATTGAGAAATGAACTGGACACTCCAGAAATTATTGCTTTTTTTGTTTGTTTAGTTTGCACTTACCAACCTCCACAACACTAGAACAGTTGGGATCTGTGAAGCCATCAGGACACTCGCAAGAGTAGAAATTGTCATCCAATCCAGACAAGCAGATGCCTCCATTTTCGCAGGGGTTGGAGTCGCATATATCCCCTGTGAATCAAAGAAAGGATTTCTCACAATCTTTTGAATATATAGTTTTCAAAATCATGATGAATGCTGCTGAAAATATAGTTTATTGATAGTTAAGAGCAGATACAGTATTCCCTAGCAACAAATTATCTAATGAACTATTAAATGTTCTACAGTATTCTCTTGATCGGTTTCTGTTAGGACTTTTACGGGAACAACCTTCATAAAAAGTGACGCTCCCTTCAATTATCATGGCATAAAGAGTTGTATTCTTGTGGAAACAATTTTAAAGGAGTGGAAGCAAATGGGTGTGTTTTCATCTCTGCAACATTAACCAATAACCAGTTATTGGAAACTAGTGCTAAAACTTAGAATCCTCTCAAGCCTTGTCCGTTCTGGTGACCTCAGATTATGCAGGACATTAGGTCTTATCAGCTCTAGCCAGTGTGGCCAATAACCAGGAGTAACTGCAGTTGTAGAGAAAAGCACATGGAGGCACCTGGTTTAGGATAAGAACAGGTAGAAGATTGTTTTTCAATAACAAGAGACAACATGATCCAAGGAATCTATAGATTCCCAAAGCAATAGAAATATGGATTCCCAAAGAAAGTCTGTGCAACAACAAAGCATCATAATAGCATTTTATGCAGACCTAAAGCAAAAAAAAAAAAAAAAAGGAGATACCCAGATGCACTGTTCTAAATATGTGTTTGTGGGTGGGGTTGAGGGAAGGAAATCCTGATATTATTTCTGTGAGCTTCCTTCCAAATGTGTTTGGGATACTTGTTAGCAAAGAATAGCAATCTCCTTTGGATTTTTCTACAACTTAACAACCATCCCCTCCCAAGACCTTCCCCAATACCTATACACCATTAGGATGGATTCCCACTTTCTTTGTGTACTTAAATAATGTGTTCCTGAATAAAATTCACATACACCTTGCCAGATATAAAGGGTGTGTGTGTGTGTGTGTGTGTGTGAACATTTCAAGGGCACTCCCCTTAAAGACACACAAATATTGCAATGCCCAGTCTTTTTTAATTCTACAATTTCATGCTCTTCAGAGTTGTATCATTGTACCTTAGAATTATAGAGTTGGATCTAGAGGCACCTCCTGCCAGAGGACGCTCCTTTGACTCCAACTCCTTTGGGAAGAGTTGTCCCTTTATGCTTTAGCTACAATGTTCATTCATTCATTCATTCATTCATTAAATTTGTATACTTCCCTAAATACATAGATTTCAGGGTCATTCACAACATAAAAATACAAGCTAAAAACACAAACTACCTCACTCCTCCCAATAGTTCTTTTATCTAATTTGCATATTTGAATTCATTTTCTGATTGTTGATAAAAGAGCAAAACAGGAGCAAATATATAAAAATACAAGTATAAAAACAAGTATAAAAACACATACAAGTATAATTTTCCCTGGTTTTTAAGTTCTGCATGTTATCATGTATTGGTATTATATTCCACCCTCCTCCTGTAGAAGCCCAGGGCATCTAACAATAATCACACAAATAAAACTATGTAAAATAATAAAGCCAATATGCAATAAAATACAGTAAATAATGAAAATATAGTGCAGAAGCAGCAATAAATGGCTCAAAAAACTATATTTCAATGTCTAGTTTTTAACTTAAAGAAAACCAGGGAGGAGAACACAATCAGATCTCTAGTGGGAAGGAATTCCATAATTGATTTGCCACCGCTCGGAAGATTATTATAGACAAATATCTAGAAAATTCTGATTTTAGTATGTCAATTGTTGGCCTACTGACCATTACAATTAATTAATTATTAATTTTATACACCACCCTTCACTTGAACATCACAGGGCAGTTTACAACATAAACTTTACAATTTATGATGAACTTATTTGTTGGGAGGTTGCCAAACTGCTCTGAATCATCCAGCCCAATAGAAGCACACACACCTTTCACTGAAAGGACTCCAAGGTAAATCTGACTTCTGATTTTAAATTTCTCAGGTGAAAAGGCTAGAAAGGTAGCTGATGAAATCTTAGAGCAGCCTTTCCTGGTGCTCCCTAGCTATGTTCTGGTTTACAGCCCCCATCACCTTCAGCCAGCACAGCAGATTAATAGCCTTGCAGAACCAGTGGCCTGACATGCCACCAAGCAGCCCCTACAATGCTGAATATTCTCCAGTCTGTGTCATATGGAAGTGCTGGAATGGAAAAAAAATATGTCTACTCAGTGATCAGTACCTCAAAAATTGGAACACTTAGATGACTCCCTTCTCTGTGGAAGTTCTACCCAAACTGAACACTTGCTAAATGGCATAGAAAATGCAGAGTGACTTTCCTGTTAATTTTTTTACAACTATAGAGCTTTCTTCTTCTGAAAGCCCCCACCCCAAAAAAATTCAAGCCAAAGGTTTTAGTGTGTGAAAAATTCTGCTACTTGTGATAAAGCAGAGCCTGATGACTGATATTTAAATAAGTATTTTTATTTTTTGGAGTGGGGGGTTGAGAAACTCAAATTGATGCACCTGTCATCCTCACTGGCGGGATTTTTAAATAACTTAATTTTGCTTTGCAAAGAAAACTTTGTGTCCTGAATATGACATACAATTTTGGCAGGATCTCGGTAAAAGCATTTAAAATTGGACAGCTGTCATGCAGAGCTTCATATTACCAGGAAAGCATCTATCTGAATAGCATCACTTTGACTTCACGGGAGTTTGATTAAGCACTTTGATGTCAGATGTCACTCTGATTTTAAATTGCATGTCGAGTTGCAAATTTCAAATCTGCTTCTCTATCCTACTTTCATAGTCTTGTTTTATAATATCAAAAATGTTTGAGACTAGCTCATGCATTTTACCAGCTGAATTCCCTTTCTTTATGCATGCATGTGTCTAATTTGCTATTTTAAAAATTCACTTCCTCTTATTAGGAATAGAGTTTCTTACCTACTTAAGTGCTGAGAGGTCCAGAATTATGTAATTTCCTCTGGATGAGAAAGCACCAGAGGCTTATGATGTAATATGTTTTATTTACAAACACACACAAGCAAAGCACAGTAAAAGCAAAATTACTCCCACAGGAAGCAGCAAAATGGTTGATTCCCAAAGCACTAGTGTGGATTCCTACAGCCTCCAAGGCAGGCTGCTTCCTATCTGGCTATACTTATAGTTATCAGCCTCTCTCTTTCTCTGTCCAGATTCAAATGCCCAATTGCTTTATTTTCTCCAAAGATAAAAACTGCAGCTCATTGTCCTAAAATTTCACCCCTGAATTCACTCCCATTGTGGAAATATCAGCTAAACTGGTGCTCTGCCAAAAAACAACAACCCACCATTTCCCATCAATTAATGAGAAACTGCATCCAAATCCTACCCACCAAATCCTAAGTACCTTGAGAAGGAGGTAGAAAAATGGAAGCCTCTTTCACACTGAAAGAAAACTTAAACTGGAGGGCAGGTTTCAGCATAGCACTAAGACAAACAGATCTGACTATTAGCAAGCAGTCAGCTTAACAAAGGATAGTTACTCAGCAAACAGCAGTGACATCACAGTCAGGAGGCTGGCTCTGTTGCATTATCCCCTGTTTAGGGAAGTTGTTAATGTTTGATATTTTATTGTGCTTTTAATTCTTTTGGGAGCCACCCAGAGTGGCTGGGGAGGCCCAGCGAGATGGGTGGGGTATAAACCACCACCACCTCCTCCTCCTCCTCCTCCTCCTCCTCCTCCTTCTTCTTCTTCTTCTTCTTCTTCTTCTTCTTCTTCTTCTTCTTCTTCATACAATTACTGACTGACACTAGCATGCATGAAATGGTTATCCTGAGTCCTGAGCTCAAGTTACCAGAGTGGGTGTGGCCTAGCATGCTCTCAGCAGCCTCTGCTCCCCACCCTCTCAGTCTCTTTTTTGCTCTTCGTACTTCCTGGAGCAAATGAAGAAGGAGCCATGTGGCTTGGCTCCCAACTCAGCAAATGCTGCAAGTGAACTGAAATCTCTCTAAAAGATTTCATAATCTACTTCTTTGCTAACCCAAAGATTGCATGATCCTTTCGTAAATAAGTGATGAATTCCATTTCCCCCCTAAAATTAACAATAAGAAGCAGATTAAGATGAAATCCTAACCCTATTTACCTGGAGTAAGCATTGTTGAAGTCAATGTGATTTACTTCTGAGTAGCCATAGTTAGGATTGTAGTTTTAGTGCATATGGGCTGCCTTTGGCAACAAACAGCAAAGCAAAGAGGCACCTATATACACACACACATCAATGACTTTCTAACACCTTAACAGCCCCTCTATTATCCAGAAACAAATACCTTGTGATATTCACTTCCCTGTGTGTTCTTTTTCAAAGTAAATCAAGCAGCTAACAACCCATCAGTTAGCCATCTCCCTGGAGGGTTCCAAACCTCTAGCGAGCTTCTTGATAGCAGTGTTATGAAATATCAAAGTGAAATGTCAAAAAAATGACATTAATTACTTATAATCTGCGGACTTAAAAAAGAAAAACCTTCTGTGAACAAATGTGGATTGCATTTGCTTCAAGGAATTTCGTTCCTGAACACTGAGCAGTTACACAAAATTTCCATATCTGAGCTTACAGCAGAATTCTCTGACATCTCTACTCTTGCACCAGGGATCCCGGAGTCAGGAGGTTTGCAGCCTATGCTCTCAGAGTACATACCCTCATTACATCCATCACTGAACCCCTTCCACAACAGGGACCTGCACCTGGAGGGAATTGTCAGAAAGGAGGAGATATGCTAGGTTCCAAACCTGAGGTCTGACCGTAGAAAGCCTTCTACTTCTCAAGGAAGGTTCAGAGTTTGGGAGTACATAGGAGGCATAAAAGTAGGGCCAAGTTGCTCACCATTGTGCCCTTGGAGCTTTTTAACAGCATTGGGAAAATATAGTCATTCAAGATCAGATACACATTTGTTTCCTTGATGACTGCATGTGTTGCTCCAATCAGATTACTTCTCTTTAAAGATCTAGGCTCTCTTCCTGCCACACACTGCATGCATCTTGGTGCACTGTACCCACAAACCTCTTTTAACAACACAATCTCCAGCATGTCTGCTCAAAAGTAAAATCCTGCTGAGTTCAATGGTGCTTACTCTCAGGTAAGTGGGTATATAGGATTGCAGGCTATATTTGCCCACAGTTATGCAGAGGGCCCAAGTTCCTCCTCTGCCCAGGTTCAAACTCCAGATTGAAAGCTTTCTCCAAGTCTCAGAAACTTTGCCTGTAATAGGGAGGTAAATTATGCAGGAGCATCAATGTTGTTCAATTCAGGATGACTGCCAGTTCTGCAAAGTGTCCTTTACTTGCCTTGCCGTTCCTGGATTAGTTCCTAGCCCAATCTTAATCATGCCCTGGGCCAAACTGTAGTTCCAAAGCCTTGCTGCCAGACCACCAGTGCTAACCCATTCAAGCCTGCTGCCAGTAAATCTCATTCCCCTTTCTCTCGTCTCCCAATAATTTGTACGTATGTATGATTACAAACAGATGTAGCCAGTTTCCCCACTCTCCATAACTTACGGGCTCCTGGATTGTAGGGGCCTGATTTCCCCACTCTAAGGTTTGCATAGGGAATAACTGGAGGACTTTTTAAAAAGTCTATAAGGGCCTTCCTTCTTTCCCTGTAGTTTCACACTACACTTGGTCCTGTCTTTTTGCCTGTAGGCTACATTTCTCCTTGCTTCACCTCTTGCAGTTTCCTTTCCCTGTGGCTTTTCTAATTCATGGGGCTGTTTCCTCCACCTTTTTGTTTCATCACTGCTGACAGGCTTTTGGATAGACAAGTCCTCTTGAGCCTCAGTCCCTGGCTGCAATACTCCACAGTTCAAGCTTGCCGGCTACTCACTGACTACATGCAGTGGCGTAGCGTGGGGGGTGCAGGGGGGGGCCGGCCGCACTGGGCGCAACATCTGGGGGTTAGGGCAAATCCATGGGTTAGGGGGCGCAAATCCACAGGTTAGGGGCCACAAATCCACGGGTTAGGGGGCGCAAATTACTTGCCTTGCCCCGGGTGCTGACAACCCACGCTACGCCACTGACTACATGGGTGGGGGCATGAAGCGGGTCTCCGCAGTTGGGCCTTGGAGTGAACTTCAACACCTTTTAGCTGCTGTTCAAACATGACACTAATCACATGACATTCCATTTCCATTCTCCCCTTCAAGGTTGCTATAATTTCTTCTGCCAGTCATTGTTGCAATGCTCTGATTTCTTTTTTCAGGAATGCTGTTCATACACCAGCTCCCATTTCCCTCCAAAGAAAAAATATATCACACTGTGCTCCTTAAGCATTGTGATTTACAGTAGGTGGCAAGAAGACCACTGGTAAGACTACAGGGTTGAGTTTCCCCTACATAAGAAAGCACAGGAGACTTATGTCATTTTGTACACGTCTGTTTGATTTACAAGTATACAAGCAAAGCTAATAGAAGCCTGCATTAAGCACCATAACCTCTACTCCTGCTTCAGGTTTCCCAAATCAGCAGCATAAAACTTTGCAGTTCCCCAGCCTAATCTCAGCCCAACTGGACTCAGTGTATTTGTCTCCAAACTACAACAGCATTCTCTCGCTTCCTCGCCCCCCCTCTGCCTTTGCAAAGCACTGGTCTCAAACCTGATTCCTCCAGGTAAATTGCCCATTTAGTAAAACATCTCCCCTCATTAGCTTCCATTGAGGAAACATCAACTGATCATCCCTATTAGCAAGCAATCAGCTTAACAATGGATAGCCATCTAGCAACTACATCACCATCAATATAAACACTAACTACTCATGCATATTATTTTACAAGAAAATAAATGTTTGTTATCTATCACCTATTACACCCACCTATCCATATGTAATTACACCACTGTGCACTAACAGGTAACCAGTATAATAAATACAATAATTTGCATGCTAACAGGACACTTGTAGCACATTTTAAAAGCACAGTTAATACATGTTTGGCACAATATACCAAGCACTGTAAACTCAATTAATTTCAGCAGAGCTTGAATCTAGATGGTGGCAATTGATTACTGTTGCATCCAGTGTTCCTAATCAAGAGATTGTGGTGTGCAGCATGCAATGTGGTGGTGCCATTTTGACAAGACTAACAACCAGCTGAGGAAGAGAAGAAAACAAATGGTGGTGCTGTCACACAGAAGACCACAAGACTAGATTCCCTTACCATAGAACTGGGTTTGTTGACCACAGGAAAGAGTAATCAGGAGAGAGGGGCAGAGCAGAAGTTGTACAGAGGATGTAGTCATTTCTGACTTCTCCCTGCCATCCCATTTCTCTGTGGGTCTTTTGCATGCAGCCATCCTCTTCTCATTCCCCACTCCTGCCCTGCATGTGCTGTCCTTCAAAACATAAGGCTGCTTTCTTGCTGAGTTTGTGCTTTGAAGTTGAGAGAGAGTGGGTTGGAAATCAGAGTTCACAGAGGTAGGTGGTATTCTGGTTCTTTGCTGCATGCTAAGATGGGCATGAGCCCCCTACCCCCTTCATTCAGCACCTGGTTTTGTCCAGTTTTCTTGCTTCCTTCACCTTCTCCCCAACCTTCTTTTTTCTCCCTGGAACTCCTGTCCAGTTTTTGCTCTTGGAGTTTCTTCAGGAACATGCTCTGTCCCTCTGGGCCACCTTCCAGGAAGTGCAGCCAGCTCAGAGGCTGCAAGCAGTGGCACAAAGCTTTTCCTCTCCACCCAGGGGGAGAAAACCCTGCCTGCCAGTGTGCAGCCAGCTGAGGTCAAAGAGCCTTGCACTGCTTTAAGTAGTGCCTTAGGCTTTCCTCCCACTTTTTTTAAAGAAAAAAAAGACAGAAATAATTTCACTAGAGCCAAGATGACACTGAAGTCCAGAGAGCCCAAAGCAGGCTGGATTACACCAGGCACCTGATGACATTTGGCAATGGACCAAAGATTCCCCATGTCAGCTTTACAAAGTTGCAAAGTTTCATCAATTACATTTTTCTAAAACTTGTAAGTACTGTAGTGTAGCAGGAGGTGCCATCTCAGAGAGAGCAGTCCCCTCTCTGACACATGCCTCTAGAATCCAAAAAAAGTAAGTTTATGCTACTCAAAGCAATTAACCAATCAACCAAAGTTCATCTGATGAATCAGCAAATATTGCATTCAATTGGGTAACCTCTCTTAAACCTTTAACATGAGTCTGATTGTATCCAGAAACATGATATGTAGGCCAAAATATTTTTGTTTGCATGGTACACTCAGACCTTAGATTTCTATGCGTAAAATTATGTATATGTCATTTGTATCTAATGTTTCTAAGGAGTGCCATGAGATGCATGTTCATCTAGCTTAATGAGTGCCTGCTATAATGTAGGGCTTTTTAAAATAATAAATAAATTATTAATCAGGTCTGCCTGGCTCTGCAGAGGAGTGTTACGAAGCGCTGTGGGTGGAGGGCAAACAGACTGCAGACATCCAAGCACCACCAGCCTCCTACAGCACAAAGATTCAGAAAGCCACGTCTGCTGTTTTAATTTTAGAGCCATGATTTCTGCACTAAGATTGCCTGCATTGAATCTGTCTCCTTTCCAAATGAACAGGAAGAAGGGGGGGAACTCTGCCAGGTGTTAGGGAAGTAGGTCATTTTGAAAATTGGCACACGTGCGCCTGCTTCCTGTTTGTTCTGTGTCCTATCCTGCCAATTAAGCATCTGAGGGAGCTGCATGTTGGTTCAAGCAGAGAACCAATGACCTGCCTTTCCATATCTGAAAGCATCTGCTTTTCTGCTCTTCTCTGGCACTCTTTGCGTACGTTTCATGCTGTTCACAGTGTTCTTTGGGGAGAAAAGGTGGCTAGAGGTCAACCTTAGAGAGATCAATTTGATATGTCTTTGGGGGGGGGGGAGATGTTGTGGACCCAATTATTACCAACGTAAGTGGAAGATGCTCAGGGAATTCTGTTCCCAGCAATGTTAATAATTAATTTGGCAAAAGAAAATACTGCTTGTGCAAACCCATATGGAAAATCTGATTAAAATTAAATAGGAATCTTGGGCATAAGATAATGTTCCTGAGTTCATGTTGTTCAATTACACAGTCAATCTGTGTCAGGAGCCAAGCAGTCTTGGTGGGTTTGAGGATGAATGAGCACCAGATTTCTGTTTCTGGAAACCTTGTCTCATTTTATGCCGGGATTACATTACACACAGCTATTTGAATTATTTCTGGCTAGGATGTTTGAAAGTGTCAGAAACTGGCACAAAGAGTTTTAGCGAGCTGCCTAACTTACCGTCTATAATTTGGCCAATGGACTACGTGGTATGTACCATCAGGATTTCTGCTACTGGGTCTTTTGTCAATACCATACTCTTCATACTGTGAAGACCATACTGTGCTTTCAGACTTGTGGTGCTGTTGGCTTCAGGCCCAGAATGTTCAGGAGCTCAGGCTTAAAATGTCACTTTTGCCACCTGGCAAACAGAAAGCACTGACCTTCATTACACTGTCTGCATTCACATGCAACATGAAGCCACAATTGCATTTTACGAGCCAAGGAAGGCAAGAGCTGCGTGCAGGTACAGTCACTTTGTGCCTCCCTTTGCATGAGTTGCTGAACAAGCTAGGATTCAGAATATATAGCTTCCCATACCATGAAAACCCAGAAACTGTAGGTAATGGCTTCAAAACATGACAATAAGAACACTTCCAGGCTGTCAGTATTTTTGGCTGGGATTCAATCACTTGTCAGTAAATTGCAGTTGACTGGGAGGTCTTGTGCAACAAACCTGCTTCTCCAAAAGATCTGACTTTTTGCAATAAGGCAAGTGATGTGAAAATTCATTGGAAATTGTGTGATAGTACTTGCTTTGACACAGTATCATCTCGCCTTCCCATTAACAAATCAGAATGAATGTCATTAAAAAGCCAACATTGTGCAACCTCCCTGCAAACAAATCAGGAAGAGTGTTCAATAAACAGATCAACTGATAGAACCCTAAGCCAACTTTAAAGCATGGTTTCATATCTTGGCATGATTTAAAGTCACTGGGTTGTTCACATATAATGGGAGGCTATGGTTGGAGGCTGAATCCTTGCTTGTATTGCTGCTCATAATAAGGAAGGAATGAAGCAGCTGTAAAGGGACTGAGTGATAATGATGCATGTCTATCCCGTCTTAACCAGGATTTCTAGCTTAGCCCTGTGTGCAGGCACAGCTATTGTGAGGGAACACATGGCAAGCACAAAAGGCCTTATTGTGCTTTCAGTATAATTAGTTTTGTATCTAGCCCCATCATTTTAATTATTAAAAATAAATTATTAAAAACAAAATTAAAATTAAATTATTAAAATTAAATTATTAAAACTAACCCAGAATGAGGCAGCTAGACTGGTGACTGGGAGTGGCTGCTGAGACCATATAACACTGGTTCTAAAGGATCTTCATTGACTCCCAGTGCATTTGTGAGCACAATTCAAAGTGTTTGGTGTGGACCTTTAAAGCCCTAAATAGCCTCTGCCCAGTGTACCTGAAGGAGTGTCTCCTTCCCCATCATTTAGCCCGGACAGTGGGGTCCTCCTCCTAGGGTCTTCTGCTGGTTCCCTCACTGCAAGAAGCAAAGTTACAGGGAACCAGGTAGAGGGCCTTCTCGGTAGTGGCACCCTCCCTGTGGAACACCCTCACTTCAGATGCAGAGGAAATAAAGAACTACATCACTTTTAGAAGACATCTGAAGGCAGCCCTGCATCAGGAATTTTTTATTGTTTGATGTTTTATTATGTTTCAAGATATGCTGTAAGCCGCCCAGCGCGGCTGGGCTGGGGAAACCCATCCAGATGGGTGGGGTATAAATAATAAAATTATTATTAAATTGGAAAACTGGTCAGTATTACCCAACAGGAATTAAAGCTTCTTATCCCTACAAACGATTTCAGTTTTCAGTGTGTGCATAGCAAATAACATCACACTATTTTGAGAAAACAAAATTGACATATCTTTGTTAGGTTTTTGTTCTATTTTCCATGCTTTG
Source organism: Podarcis raffonei (assembly GCF_027172205.1). NCBI lineage: Eukaryota > Metazoa > Chordata > Lepidosauria > Squamata > Lacertidae > Podarcis > Podarcis raffonei. The sequence goes on from NC_070612.1 coordinate 32,598,293, forward strand.
CTTGCTGCTGCTCAGTTGCTTTCAGAAGCGTTTTTCCTACTTTAAACATTATTGTAACTGACACAGTTTTTCCTCCCCCCAAAAAAAACATTAAAAAATGAAAGTTCAAATTCTGTCCTATATAAGTAGCTAACATTACAGAGATCCTGAAATATGAATGATCCATAACCCTTAAGAGGAAGAATGTAATAACTAGCTTTCAAGTCTATAGCCACTCTCTACCTCCCAAAAAACTACAGCAGAGTGAGAGAATTATTGTGGCTGCTAAAATTCCAATTCCCCCTGCAGAAATAGACTACTCCAGCTCAGAAGGTATTGTGCAAAAATCCTACAAACTGTTGCTCTCCAAAACTGTGAATCTATTCCCCCACCCTTTCCTACCAACAATGCTTTGCTGTGTCAGGCACAGAGCCAATTAAACACTGCAGCAATGCCACTTTTCTGGGCTCACTAAGCATCTTACAGCAAATTCTTATGCACATTTACTGGGAAGTCTCACTGTGTTCCATGGGGCTTGCTTCTAGGTAAGTGTACATAGGATTTCAGCCTACAAAAACTGAACTCTCTCTCCTTCTCCAACCTTCATCTCAAAAGCATGTTTAAATATTCTATTCTATAATAATAATACTTTCCCATAACAGTCAATGCATCAGATTATATTTGGTTAGCATTTTGTACTCCTATCTAGATTGCATGCAGGTCATGTGTCCCTACAGCTCAACATTTATTATACTATTGATGGATAGGTTGCAAACTTTTTTAGACAACTAGGTGGCAATGATTATTTGGTGGGTGGATAAAGATAAACGTAAAGGGACCCCTGACCATTAGGTCCAGTCGTGACCGACTCTGGGGTTGCGGCGCTCATCTCACTTTACTGGCCGAGGGAGCCGGCATTCAGCTTCCAGGTCATGTGGCCAGCATGACTAAGCCACTTCTGGCAAACCAGAGCAGCACACGGAAACGCTGTTTACCTTCCCGCCGAAGTGGTACCTATTTATCTATTTGCACTTTGATGTGCTTTCGAACTGCTAGGTTGGCAGGAGCAGGGGCTGAGCAACGGGAGCTCACCCCATCGCGGGGATGCGAACCGCCGACCTTCTGATCGGCAAATCCTAGGCTCTGTGGTTTAACCAACAGTGCCACCCGCGTCCCGGTGGGTGGGTATGCCAGTGTAAGTATGCTAAGGATTATGTGAGCCTAGGGCTTTTAGATAACAACAACTGATGCAGCCTATACAGATCACAAGATCAATCAATATGAGGGTACTTCCATGACTAAGCATAAATCTGGCCTGATGCATTAAAACTTATGAGCAACTGTTTTCTAGAATACCTGTCCAGATGATACAGCCAAGAAAACAACACATATTTTTATCAAGAAGGATGACTTATTAGACATGATAGCATGTTCCACTACATGTATAGACTAAATACCTATTGGCCATGTACTTCAGTATTGATATGTCCACATCCCATGGCAACATAATGAGGAAGGTCCTATGAATGTACCAGTGTAGGCAAAGGGATAAAGTCCACTTCCTTGCCATGCACTCAGTGAATTCTTTTCTTTGGTGGGAGGCATAGGGACACCCTTAGAATCTACCCAGAATTGTTCCAGAGCAGCTAACATAGTTCAGCAGTAAGCCAAACCACGGCTTACTGGGAGCATGCAAATGTGTAGGATTTCAGAGAAGAACTTGCAGCTGCTTTACTCTCTTCCTTGGCCTTTTTGTTTCCACCTTGCATTGAGCTAAGCTTAGCATATAATCCAAACCTGATCTTCTGGCTAAGACTTTTCCTCACTAACCATGAGCTGTAACCAAGAAGAAAATAACCAGCATAGCTATGTTGACTGTTTTCTTCTTGCCAGCCATTCTCCTTGTCCACAACTTGGCTATCAGTCACTGAGGTACATTATCACCTGTCAGGGAACTGCCATCGGAACTAGAGGAGGAGGAGGCGAGGCTCCACAGAGATGCTGGAGAGGGGCCAAGCAGGGAGAGAGGCAGGTCTCCTGTTGGGGAAGAAAATCAGTGCAACACCAGGGATAGAGGGGGGCCAATGGGGGAAGCAGAGAGCAGGCTCCAGGACTCTTCACTGGACACCAGTGGGGAGAGCACAGGTCCTCCGCTACCCACGCCCTCCCTGCGCAGAAGACTTCCGCGCAGGGAGAGTAGGAGGAGACTGGGTGTCAAACAACTTTTATGTTGGAAAAGGTTTAAGAAACGCCCACTGACGGATTCTGCCAGCGACTGAACAGCCACGGAGTGGATGGCTGTCCAGCAAGAAATGGTTTAACCAGCCAACCTAGCCCAGAGCGGCGGCAACTTACGCACAAGCAACCCCTAAAGCCATTACATCACCAATACAAAATAGTAGATTGCAGCAGTGTAATGAATACAGGATGCCTGTTTCCACAAGAGCAAGAAGAGAAAAGGGGTGACACTGACGTTTTGCCTGTCAGGCAGCAAGGACATCCAGCATTCATGATCACCATATAAAGGCTTTGATGCTAAATGAGGTGGTATTAAATGTGGCAAATATTCATATTTGTGGCAGGTGATGGATATATGTATATCTGCTAACCACCACCACAACAACAACCATCCTCCTGCTGCTGCCCTTCCTCTAAGGAGTTCAGAGTGGTAGGAACATAGATTAATCCATAATGAGCTATTTTTATCCTCAAGAAACTTCCCTCCATTTCTGAAAAATTTCTCCATTCTCTAAGACAAAACTATGTAACTATAGACAACTGGCATTCTTAATAGGTTGACTCTATATTCTACTTTTACAAGCCTCTATTTGAAGGGCTGTCAACAGACACTCCACTATTTGAGATGATTTTATCCGAAAGGTTGTCCAAAAAAAAAAAAAAAACTAAGAAGGGAAAGGAAGGGCTTTGAAATTGCCTATCAAGAGTTAGCAAAGTAGACGGCAGATGGAGCAGACATACAGATCACCCAGTATTCTCCACTATGGTAATTTGTATTGTATTTCTACTTAATTTGTTGTTGTTGTTATTGTTGTTGGCATCCATCTGTCTCAAGAGACAATAGAGTGCAACTCTGAGGGTGCAGTTTACTTGTGAAGGGATGATTTTTAATGTGTCATGTTTTATTATGTTTTTATATGTGTTGCAAGCTACCCAGAGTGGCTGGGGCTACTGAGATGGGTCTACCAGTGGCTGCAACCACCTTCCAAACAACCCCCCGAGTTTCTTCCAAAGAGAAGGGGTGAGGATTACTTCACAGCCAGAGTGGAAAGTGAGCAGCTGAAGCACCCTGCAGAGTCGGAGAGGGGCTCAGATGAGTTCAGATACACAGGAATACCAAAGAAGGATGCCCAAATCACCAGAGTGAGCAGGTCTAACAATTTATTAAAGAACTACAGCGAAGGTGTGACAACTCCCTCCTTGCCCCTGCTCACAGGATTCCATGAGACAGACTTCACAGCAGAGAAATGGCTTCCCCACACCCACGTAAAGACACGCACAGCCTTCATAGGCCCAGGCAGGCTATGTCACATGGGAACACAGGTGGCTGGTATCCACCATTAGCTCCCCCTCTAGTCATGTGAAACACACATGAACCCATCACTACAGCTAATGCCAATTAGGCAGGGGTCATCATGACCATCAATATGCTGCAAGCAGGGCTTCCAAACCAGCTTGCCTTTTCAGGTCAACATAGCAGTCCTTCAGACCCCTGGAACTGCTCAGCAGAACAATATGAAACCCGTGTCCTTGACTTCAGGAAATTTTTAATCGCAACACACATTGCACATTTTTATTCACAGCTAGTCTTCCAAAATGGCTAACGACTTACTTTTTTTAAAAAAATGTTCATACTCTAAGGGCCCTTTCAGGAATGAGCCCTGGTGTAATTGCTTAAACTACACCATGGACAATCTGGCCTTGGCTGTAATTCTGCTTGCACTTTCCAGAGAGTAAGCCCCATTAAACAACAGAATTTACTTCTGTCTAAACAAGCAGAAGGGATGCGGGTGGCGCTGTGGGTTAAACCACAGAGCCTAGGACTTGCCGATCAGAAGGTCGGCGGTTCGAATCCCCACAATGGAGTGAGCTCCCGTTGCTCGGTCCCTGCTCCTGCCAACATAGCAGTTCGAAAGCACGTCAAAGTGCAAGTAGATAAATAGGTACCGCTTTGGCGGGAAGGTAAACGGTGTTTCCGTGCACTGCTCTGGTTCACCAGAAGCGGCTTAGTCATGCTGGCCACATGACCCAGAAGCTGTACACCGGCTCCCTTGGCCAATAAAGCGAGATGAGTGCCGCAACCCCAGAGTCAGTCACGACTGGACCTAATGGTCAGGGGTCCCTTAACCTTTACTAAACAAGCAGAGGATTGTGCTGTAAAGTTGTGATCCTAAACTCACATGAGCAGATTGGGACTTACTTCTGCGTAAACATACAAAGGAGGCACTGCATGAATTACACCTTATAGAATTATAATATAGGCTGTTACAGTCTTCCATCTCTGTATAGATTTTGTAATTAAAGTATGGTAATGCAATCCTTGGAGACATTTTTCTTCCACATTTCTGTTTGAACAAAACATCCTCGGTTGCCTTTCTATCACTAGAGTGTTTTTATAATCTTACTGCAAGTTTGCATTCTTGACATGGATTGATGGACTTTTACCATCATGATGTGCTGCATTATTTATGTAGAATGGCTGAATTGCATATTTTTTTCTAGATTGCCCTTTGCTGTCAGGCAAAGGGCGGCATTATAGTTCAAGGAAAAACTAATATAGTGATTTGGAGGAATTACAAAATTATAAAAAGTGTTTTTACAACAACAACAAAAACACCTTTGTGATTACTGAAGAACAAAGTTCAGTTATTAATCCACAGTGAAGTTAGTTTGCAGTACCTGGATTTAACAATGAGTCCGTAAGTGACTGTGGAGGCCAATTCTGGATCCACACGTCCTTCCACAGTGGGGACATTGGTTTCCACGCAGGAGTTGATCACGGTGTGGATTTGCCAAGCGTGCCTTTCTCTTAGCATGTTTCTCCCTTGCATCCTGAGTTTGAGTGTCTTCAAAGCCCATGACACCTTTGGTAAAGGCTGTTCTCCATTTGGAGCACTCGCAGGCCAGTGTTTCCCAGTTGTCAGTGTTTATACTACATTTTTTTAGATTTGCCTTGAGACAAGACAGTCTTTAAACCTCTTTTGTTGATCACCAGCATTATGCTTTCCATTTTTAAGTTCAGAATAGAGTAGTTGCTTTGGAAGACGATCATCAGGCGTCCGCACAACATGACCAGTCTAATGAAGTTGATGTTGAAGAATCATTGCTTCAACACTGGTGATCTTTGCTTCTTCCAGTACACAGATATTAGTTTGCCTGTCTTCCCAAGTGATGTGTAAAATTTTTCAGAGACACTGTTGATGGAATCTTTCAAGGAGTTGGAGATGGCATTTATAAGAGGTCCATGTTTCACAAGCATATACTGCAATAAGGTTGGTAGTACCATAACTTTGTAAACAAGCATTTTGGTTTCCCTGCAAATGTCCCGGTTCTCAAATATATGTGATTTCTCATTAAGATTACTGAATGTCTGATGACTCAAAATTGGGTATGTGAACTCTAGCGCTATAATATATATACATTTTCAACCATTCTATACATTGGTGAAGGCAACACACACACACACACACACACACACACAATCATCTCATCTATTGCAAAGACCTGTTTTTTGCTGTCTGATGTTGAGAGATATATATCCTTTAGAACATCTAAATTTCTTGTTAAGGCTTTACAGATTTGGGCCAATAAACTTGAGGGGGAACAGGAAATGATTTATCCACTAGGGGTTGGGGAGTAGAAATGTAAACCATTATTAGTATCAGTATTACTGCTATTATTATAATTATTATTATTTTATTTGTGTAACAACTGCTTGCTAAACACAATAAACCAAACTGACTTCAATCATTTTGGGCTGCATGGAGTTTTCAGGAAGCAGTTACTGTAACAAGCATGTGTTTCAATTTATTGAAACAATAGTTAAAGCTGTTGTAACTGTTACATAATAAAACCACAAACACTAGTTTTCTGCCAGGCTCCTCCACCTTGCACTAGTATATTTTAGAGGTACAATATTGGAGAAAAACCTGGAAATTGTAGTAGATTTAATAAAGGTAGCTAGAATGCTAATCTGTCAAAACTGGGAAAATCCTGAATTTCCTTCTGTAGATGCATGGCTTACTAAGGTGTGAGAAATGGGTTACACAGTTAAGCTGACAAACTTAATAAAAGTATGGGGGAAGCAGCCTCCCGGATGACAAATCTGCAGGAAAATGGAGCTTGTTTCTCATATACCATAATAAACCATGGTATGATTTACCATAAGAATTGATAGTGATAAACAACACAAATTTATGGAATTATAAACTACAAGAACTTATCAATTCATATGTATTATTAGGGCATATATATTAATGGATTGTGCAGGCAAATATAAGGCAAAACAAAACACCTCAAATTATGTGATGATATGAAAATTCATAGATGGTTCCTTCACACTCTGAAGTTAAACTACTTGATGTTACAGTCATCCAATATGAAACATGTATGTGTGAACCAGCTCAAAGTACCGTTTGTCTTTGGATAAACTGTGCTGGAAAAGCATCTGGAGATTACATGCATGTGAAATTGAATGCAGAGATTAGATCACCACAAAAATGGCACAAGAATTAGTATTATAATTATAGCTCTTTGTATAACGCCTAATTGTCTTTCAGCTCTATCCTAATGGTGTTTACATCCTGCAACTGTGATGCTATATTGAAGGTTATATAAAATGTAATACACTTGGTTCTTTTATGGTAAAAGAAATCCTATCACCAGCAATGTCGGCACAAACTAGTTGCTCACATAAATGCTTCTTCAGAATGAAGCCTTTAAAAATGAAAGTCGATGCATCAAACCAAGTAGAATGTATAACAAACTAGGCATCAATATTTCAAAATAAATGGGCCCTCAAGAGGCACAAATGTAAATTGAGAGGCATATTGTTGATTCAAAAGTGACATTTATTTTGTTCTGCACAATTTCACTGGCAGTAAGTCATATGGGCACTAGCGTTTTAAGAGAGCTTCACTAATTTGAGTATGCAAATTTAAATGAACTTTATCTCTCGTCTTAAGAAGAGTTATTGCACTCGTCTGAATATGCAGTTGGAAAAATTAAGAACAGATATTACATAATGCTGGAATTCAGTCTTAATTGCTAAAGCCCAAAATACCATATGCTCCCATCTTAACTCCTGGGTTGCTTGATGTGAGTCAGACTATTTGAAAAGGTTTGTTAATGCTCTGTCTTCTGCCTTTTGCCATTGCTTTAAGAAATAGTGTAGTTCACACCAATAACTAACAAAAACAGTCATGAATGCTCTCTTCAAAATGTATTCCATTAAGGCATGCACAGATTTTCTTAAGCAGATGTGGTACAAGCACAGAAATGTATGGTACTTTTTGACATCTGAACATTGTTGCACCTTTGGTACAAACAGAACCACTATAATCTGGTTTTATTATATCTGCAAATATTTGCCCCTAAGAAACATACAGCCATCACAGTTCCATTTCTTCCATGGCCAACCAAGATGCATTTCATGTTTATATCTGAACATGGCCTCAATATTAAATGAAGCAAAATATTGCCACAAGAAAAATTGAATTCTCCAAACTGTATATAAATATTTCTTTTATTTATATAATTTATAACTTTTCCATTAGAAATAAATAATAATACTTTTTTGTTTCAATATGAGGCAGTTAAAAGACAGTTAAAAGACATTTTATTTATTACTTTTATTTATTACTTTTTTATCCACCCTCCCTAAAGCTCAGGGCAGCATATATAGTCCCGACCCCATTTTATCTTCACAATAATTATGTGAAGTAGCTTAAACTGGAAAATATTGACTAGCCCAGTAAGCTTTATGGCTGAATGATGATTTGAACCCAGGACTTCTAGTTCTATTCTGACACTCCAACCACTAAATCACATTAATTAACCAACTGTCATAAAAAAGGATTATGTTCTGTCCCTTAATATTCACCCCTCCCCAATTTGTGCCACAGTGAGATCTGTGCATATTTAAGGAACAAGAAACACCAGTGCACCATACAAGAGAGGAGGGTTAACGTCACCAGAAGCCCAACACACACTAACGAACAGTACATACAAGTGGGATCTGCAGCAAAATGTTGCAGTGTGGAATGCTTCTTCTAGCAACCAGCCAGCCGTGCCCTCTTCAAGGGCACTCCATTTCTCCACCACCCTGTCTTCTGCTTCTGCAACAGACACTCAGCTTTTTGTGGCTACTGAGCATGCTCAGTCCTCAACTGGGCTGTTTTTGCCCAACCTTAGACTATTTTTCCTTGAAAAAATGTACTTGTGTAAATCTTGGGAGCTCCCCCAAATTTCCTGATACCTTTCTCTTGTGCGAGAACAATTGTGCTTTGGCTACAGAAGAACTGGCACTTAGTGATTTCATTCCCTGTCACAAAAACATTACCCAGAAGAATGAAATAACGCACTACTAGGGGGTGGGGGAGCCAGCAGCAGTACTACTATTATTTAAAAGGCGATGCCATTTTCATGGTAACCAAATATTGTCATTTCTCCCCTTGGATAATATTGAGGAAACACAGTAGTAGCAGTTTGACAACCAACTGTGACTCTGTTCAAAGCACTTTAATAGTTTTCTGACGCAGAGAGCAATTTGTAAACTGTCAAAGTTCAAATCTGTTTATCCACAATTGAAACGGTACCACAACCAAAGTAGAAGCAGGGCCATAAATCTTGCCAAAGACACACAGGGACACCAACTGATAAATATGAGAACAAATGAGCTTTGTAGTTCTTTTAACAAACAGACAAACAGTTGTTCAGGTTAATGGCTGGTTTGTTTCAAAATGCAAAAGAGCCTGCAAGTCGGCTCGACAGTTGAAAAATTAATGTGGCAATGGCAGTTGGAAGGTAAGCTATTAGCAAATTACCCTTTGGGAACACCCCTTCCTTCCTGTGATTACAATTACTCCTTGGTAAAATATTGAAATCTGGACACCAGAAGCAGCAGAACACCAGTGCCATCTTTCAAAGGGTTATGCATTTCTATCTGATGAGGTTTCAATAAATTGTGATGAATTACATTCAACCATTTTTTTCTTTTTGCTCCTTTGCAGATCTGAGATTAGAGGAAGAGAGTTCCATGACGATAAATGGCTCAGGTTCCCATTTCAGCAATACTCTAAGTCTTTTTCAGGGATTCATTGGGGTAAACAATGACCATGGGTTACACCAGTTGGTCCTCACCAGCTTCCACATATTTAAGGAAGATGGGTGATCAGAGCCTATACAACAACATACAAATACAGGCTCCTGTAAGTAGTGACTAGGACCTTTCACTTTCAGGTGCTCAGGCTATATGCAAAGTGCCTCCATACAAACATGAGCCTTGAATGCACTGCGGACCTTTTTCAATCTGTACCCAAATGAACAACTGAGATTTCTTTTCCCACCAGCAAAGGCTCTGCCTCTGCTATTTTATGATAAGGTTTTGATTTTAGTGCTTTGCTTTGTCTATGTTGCATTGCATGTGAATGGCTGCTGCATTCATTTCTCAGCAAGGTTTGTAAATCCAGCCCTTCAAGAAAGCTTCTGATTCTCCCACACTAATATGATGTTCACAGATAATATCCCAAGATTCAAAACATTAAGTAAAACAACATGGATCATGTGAAACAGTGTGCTGAGTTGTTAGCGCCATAGGTTAGAGCCATAGGCCAGTCCTTCCCTGCCTTTGGACGTGGCTGGTTTCAACTATCCATCTGATTTCTTCTATTACATAAGCAATTTCTGTTTGGTGAGAGGATAAGTAGTTGCTCTAATTTTATGATGGGTATTTAAGGAATAAGGCTCCTTGAAAAGTTGTTTGTTTACCAAAAACAAACAAACAAAGATTGACATGTTGGTCTAAAAGAGAAATATACAGCCAAGAAAAATTCTGCCTACCCAAACTCTGCAATGGGTCCGTTCTTTGTGTGCCTCCTCCACAAGAGGCCCGGAGGATAGCAACACAAGAAATGGCCTTTTCTGCAGTGGTTCCCTGTATGGAATGCTCTCCCCAGGGAGGTTCGCCTGACTCCTTCATTTTACACTTTTAGGTATTTTGTGGTTTTATCTTGCATTTTTATCTTGTGAACCACCCTGAGATCTACAGATGAAGGGCAGTATACAAAGTAACAAACCAACTTACTAAATAAATAAATAAATTTATCACTCATTGCAAACAAGTATGTATATCAGTTACTGCTGCATTCTAAGGACCAAGCAAGACATGTTGCTACGTATGTCCTTGGGAATCCTATCAGGGTGTGTTTGTGTGTGCACTGTTTTCATTAGGATGGGTCCGATTTAATTTGCAACCAGTCTCCACTATGACCACTGCCACATGTTACCTTTCCTCCAAGCCAAAAAAAAGGTCATCTTGAGGAAGGGATAAAAAGCAGCAGGGGCTCTCCTGCATTCCCTCTTGATTGGCAGATGGTGTCATCTGCACCTAGGACATGTCGTTTACACCTGAGATCACAGACCTCACCTGTTTACAAAGGCACCCTTTGATTTATAATACTGCAAAGTCAGGATTCTAAGGGGACTAGTAGCATTGGACTTTTCCAATCAAATACTTTAAAACGCTCAAGTTCTTCCGAATGTTAGATTGCAACACTCAGAAAGCACAATTAATGTTCAAGGCAAGATGTAGCTTGCTCAGTATCCCTAGTTAAGGCTCCCTAGCTAAGACCTAAATTAATCTTCTGTTGTCATAAAAATAGTTCTGCTGTCTCAGCAACTTCAGCATCCCAATTGATATCCTCTATCTCTCTCTGGAGTCAACAGTTGCTGCTCACTTCTAGCCTTTATCCTTTGCTGTTCCTAAATCATAGCACTCTGCAGGCAACACTTTTACTATAAATTCTGTTGTATCTCCAGCACAAGTTCATCTTCTGAGACTTCCAAGCTCTTATAGGTTTAACAGGAAACCTACTTTACTTTTTTGAGACTATTTAGGATTTAGGAGCCATCCCCACATTCTTACAAACAGTCAACATCCCCGGAAGCTATTTCACTTGGTATTCTGGTCAATATACTAGTTACTCCCAAATTAAAATTATAACTGAGTCCTGAACCTATCAACCTTAAATGTCTGTCCCCTCTGTGCAGAATTATGGCTGGCACACCCCAATTGCAAATTACTTATATTGTCATGCTGCAGAGGGGAATGCCACAAAGTGTCCTAAGTGGCCTATAGTGTCCCAGAATTTCTAGTTGAAAAACACATTTTAACAACAACAACAACAACAACAACAACAACAACACATTATTTGTACCCTGCCCATCTGGCTGGGTTTCCCCAGCCACTCTGGGCGGCTTCCAACAAAATATTAAAATACAGTAGTCCATCAAACATTAAAAGCTTCCCTAAACAGGGCAGCCTTCAGATGTCTTCTAAAAGTCTGGTAGTTGTTGTTCTCTTTGACATTTGGTGGGAAGGCATTCCACAGGGCAGGTGCCACTACCGAGAAGGCCCTCTGTCTGGTTCCCTGTAGCTTGGCTTCTTGCAGTGAGGGAACTGCCAGAAGGCCCTCAGCGCTGGCCCTCAGTGTCTGGGCAGAACGATGGGGGTGGAGATGCTCCTTCAGGTATACTGGACTGAGGCTGGTATAGACTATAGCTATAGCTACAGCTATAGACTCATAAAGATGCCCTTTGTTAAGTTGCTACCTGCAGTATGTGGGACCATTAACTGCACCTGTACATTTTTACTCAGGCATAAGTTTCACTGTGTTTAGTTGGGCTCATTTACAGCCTAAATGGCCTACTGCATTGGCATGTTGTAATGATGAATAAGAAAGGTTATAAAGCTCACTGAGGTATGCAAGGTTTTAGATAGTAATAGTAGTAAGAGAAATGCATGCTTCAGGCTTTTGTCTAATCTTTAAGAAGAGATTTAAATGCAATATTTCTGGAATCATTCAAGTCTCAGCTTACCCACACTACTTTACCATTTCACTCTCCTTAATCAAGCTGATCAGACACTAACCCACAGGTGGGCAATCTGTGGCCTTCCAATGCTGTTGGACTCCAGCTCCACCCAGCATTGCCAATAGTTATGGATGATGGGAGTTGTAGTTCAGCAACAGGCTGCACACCACTGCATCTTCAGACTATTTGTGCCCATCTAATGGCCTCTAAGCAGTCATTGTACCACAGCTGTACTATAGAAGCATCAGCAGCAGAACAGAGAGGTGCTGGCTCGTCACACATGCTTTTACTATGAAATAGTATAACATTTGCATATCATGCAATGATTTTCTCTCCACAGGTGAAACTTTCAATTAAAAGAAAACCAAATGACATTTTAAAATGACGTTTAAAAATGATAGAAAGACAGTTAATTCAAATGCATCAGAATGCTCACAGTTAGTTAGATCAATGATCCCTCTAGGCCAGTATCTGTGTTAAATGTAAGTGTATAATAAGGCCAGGAAAGAAAGAGGTTGAATAACACATCCATTCATCTAAGCCATTTAAGATTTCCACTATGCTTTTTTTTAGTTTTTAATGGTTCCCATGCCAACGGCTCACATAGGTTATTGATGCACTGAGCAAAGAAAATGCTTTATTTTAATATGCACACTCATTGTTTTTATGCATTTTCCAGTTATCATATACTGAAGAGCAGGAGGTAAACTTATGATGTTCAGATTACTCTTATCCATTATTCTATGCTGGACAATTTAACTATTCAAAAATGTCTCCTTTTTTTGGTGCTTAAGACACCTAGCTTTTACATTTTATATATTGCTGGTTGTCAACTCATAGCTGTGGAGCTAATTTAAAAGAAGAAGAAGACCACAATGGCAGTATGCACTGGAGTCTTTGTTCAAACAGTAATATTAACAACAACAACAATCACCATGATTGACAAACTGAGCCAACATGCAGTGGATTTTATGCATATGCACCTTTGCAGTGAGAGGAAGAAAGAAGAAGGCAACAGTAAATGGGATTCAACATACCACAACTTTATGGAAGCACTGTCATGGACACTCCATTACATTGTTATCCTGGGACATCTGACGTCAAACCTGAAGGGTGGTGATCTTTTCTCCCTTGTGGGGAAATACATTTGTGACGTGGCTACCCATATTAGGCATGTTGCCTGCCTTCAAAATCTTAGGCATTAGCCCCACTCCAAGAGCAGCTCCAGCCTTGAGAGTTTCCTACTATCCCAGTCTCATTCAACATGGACCTCCTGAGCACCTTCCGACTCACCATATTGTTATTTTGGCCACATTGGTCCAACTGCCTGCAGATTGAGATCACTGGCTGTTTGGGTGTGTGGGGGGGGGGAGATTTTTAGCTTTTTTAAAAAAAGGGTAAGTGGGTGGGAGTGTGGATAATATGGCACATTATGTGTACACATTATGCATGACGAGGAGCAAGTGGGTAGAGGGAAGTGTTTCTTCCTCTCTGATAATACCAGAACCTGAACTTATCCAATGGCTTGGGGTGTGTGTGTGTGTGTGTGTGTGTGTTTGTGTAGGAACACAAAAAGCAAAAGGAGCTACAATAGTCCATAAGAAAGAATAACTCCACAATTGAGAAAGTCATTAATTGGGACTAGGGATGTGTGAATCTGAAAATTTCTATTTTTCTCTGCTTCTCATTTCTTCCAATCCGAAATTCAGTTTTCCACATTTCCAGATCAGTTTGCAGGTGTCTGTTTTAATGTCCTCATTAAAACTCACCGGCATTTTAGTGCAAATTTCTCTAAATTTGCAAATTTTTGTATGTAATTTTGCATTATCTTCACATTTTTGCAAACCATGTTTCCCTAATATAATGCATTTTTACATTATTTTCACTAATATATGCATTTCTATGCACACTTTCTTTTAGTATAATGCATTCTTGTACACATTACTTGCCTGGAAAACTGCATTGCAAAATTCAGATAAATGTGAATATTGAAGGATAACAGTATTTCGGTCTGTATTTTGGAATGCACAAATTACCAGTAGGTAGGTTCACCTTCAAATGCTAAATGGATCTAATTTCTCTCCTCTCCAGCCTGTTATTGGGACCAACCAAAATGTCACAAAAGGGAGACATGCTTTTGAATTCTCCCGAACTCTTCATCAGGCAATGTTATGCAAAGCAGGGTGACTTTGAGAGAGCCAGGAAGCCCAAAAATTAAACATATTATGTAGCAATGAGGTCAGTTTATAGACTCAATTCCAAGATGGAGATTGTAAGTTTAATAATTCCCTCTTTTGTACAGTTTTGTACAGTTAAACTGTGTAATCAGCTACCACATTTTGTATTGGTGATTACCAGCTTGGACTGCTTTAACAGGGAATTATACATATTGGTAGAGGATAAAGCTATCAATGGCTACCTGTTATTATGGCAACATTATCACAGATAGCATGCTCCCTGCTTGCCCTGATATAAGAGTCAATAAGTTGGATACGACCTCTGGGCACAAAATGGCGGTACGCAAAGCACACATAGCCCCATTGTTTCTTATTTGCATTGGTTTATACCACCTGGGGCCATTGGTAAAGAGTGTTTCTCTCATTAGAGAAAGTTATTTTTCTTTATCCTGTTTATTGCAGGAGCAAGTGCTTTGTTTGACCCATGCTGTGTGTGAATGTGACTGCAGCTCATAAGGTCTTGTTTGCAGTGGAATGCATAAATGCCAGCAATGAAAATAACAGGACATAATTATCCTACTGTGCTCTTGCCTTGAAGCAAAATCATTCTGCTTTCGTGAGGGAGGGCAGGCAGAGAAGAGGGTCACATTGAATCCTGCATGGATACACCCATTGATTATATGCATTTAACTAGTCCTTGGGCAACATTTCCAATCATGTATCTGATTGTCTTTGAGTACCGGCAAAGCACACTGGTCAAAGATGCACATGTCCTGATTACCTCTCTTGTCATGTTACTCCACTTTGGGGGTGACTGAGTAAAAAACAAATAAAAAACAAATAATGGATGGCGGCAGTTGCTAAGGCAGAGAACACCCACACTTTGCCTGCGTATCCCTCTTTCCTTTGCCACGTTTATCATTTTTTTATCCCTGCATGGGATGGAAAGGTGGGGATATTTTAATAATAAGAATCTTAATGTTTATTAAAAGCAAGCTGCCCCCAAAATTCCTGTAACGCTTTCCTCCACACTGTCAAATTACAAATATTTTTATGTAAACATTTAAGTTTAATGTAAACATTTAATTTTAATGTAAATATTTTAAGAGGAGCACCTGAGCCAAATAATTTATCTATCTAGCCTGGTATTGTCTACTATAACAGACAGTGGCTGCCTGGGGTTTCCAGAGGCCTTTCAAATCTTGCTATCTTATCTTTTTAACTGACAGGTGTGGAACACCTGTCCTCAATATGTTGCTGGACTGAACACTCACCATCCCTGACATACTGGCCGAGATGGATGGGTGTTGGATTCCACCAACATCAGGTTGCCCACCCCTGTTTTAAGCATGGATGCTGAGGATATTATACTATATTCTACACAAATATTTTATTTTTCCCAGTTACAAACAATGACCAGGCGAGACGGTGAGACTTTGAATAGTCATGTAGAACTCAGCATGTGTAGCTTGTCATTGTCATTGCTGTGGTAGAGCAGATTATTAGACTATATAAATCAATCACCTTTGTACTAAAACAGTAGAAGATGAGGCACGAAGTAGATAAAATAGAATTTCAGTGGCCCAGCTTAGGATGTTGCATGAATACATAAGCATCCAAGTCTTTCAGAACTCTTCACTAGAAGAATAAGAGTCCATGGCCGAGCTAAGCTCTGTAATACAGTCTTTTACTCTGATTTTTGAGCTTCATCTTGATGTGCCTGTCCTAGGCAGGTCTGCCCCATTCCACTTTGGTTCAGCATGTTAAATGGCCATCATCACTTCACCCATTTTTGCTTTTCTTTCCTGAATTTGGGGGCATTTTTGCCCTCCTTTTATTCACAGTGTTAAAGTTTTAGGTGTTTACTGCCACCATTTAGCAAAGTCACCGGGGACTAATAGAATACTGTAGTTATAGAGCAAACAGGTGATTAGAGAAGCATCATCATTCACTGACTGAAAATATAAAAGAGTTATTGCACCTAGGCAAATAGATTAGCTTAGTCCCTAAAGAGGAGCAGCATGCCAGCCTGACAAACTAAAGGGCTAAAACAAACATAGGATGCAGAGGAGATATAAAGTAGATTCCAGATTTCAACATATTTCTTCCTAAATTGAGCTATTAATAACAGGCTAGAGGCTCATTATGGAAACACACTGTTCTGTTCCTCCCTTCCCCCACTGTGATTCCTGAGCACACTGTAGGAAAGATTTCTCTTTATTTTGTTTTGTGTTTGTGGCTTTTTATTAGCGTTTCTGCTGGAACATTTTTTAGGTATATAAATGGCAGCTTCTCCAACTTTATAGCAGGGTCTGCAGGTATCTCACACTGCAAACAGGCAATTATTCATTATCAATGCTAATTCCTTTTGAAACAAACCAGTTTAAGAGCATCAATCCATTACCTAGAATTGAGAATACAATTCCTTCACTGGTCCAGGCAAGATAATTTCATCCGGGGAATCACCCGAATGATCTCTGTCTTAAGTCATTGGAGTTTATGTACACAGACCTTATTAGAATATTCTATCTCCCTCCTCCCCTGTGGCTGCCTGGCCATTTTAGAGGGAAGGCATGAATGGAATGTATGCTCTTGTTCCCCTGACATGCATAGGCCATACTTAAACTCTTATTTTAAAACTCCTTAGTAGAAAAAACTGAGAAGAGTGCAGAATGAGGAAGAAGCAAGAATGCCAAATAGTGAACGTCAAGATTGCTAGGCTACCACCCAGAGATTCTCCATAAACATTTAGACAACATGAGGTATTAAATATACCAGGAGGTGGACACTCATAGGAGCCCTTCAGTAATTTAATAACCTGCCCTTTACCTTAGATTACATTACAACATGAAAAGCACACAAACATAGAAAGCACACAAGCCACACCTGCCCTGTGCCGTAGAAGTCCTATGCTTATATATTGATACATGTGTGGGCCACTCCCTGCAGCTGGCAAATGTGTGACCACTGGAACACAAAAAGCATCTGCAGTGCAGATGGCAGGCACAACATGCTTCCCCCCTCAATGTATATGGGGTACAGGGCTGCCAGCTCTAGGTGTAACACCCCCCTATTCTATAAAGTCAGGAATAATAAGGTTAAAACAGGCTAATTTTAATTTCAAAGGAGCTGTGGGTGGCTGAGAATTTTTGCCTTAAACAAAACAGCTATATGTGCTCAATATTTTACAACACAGTTTTAGTTTTAATAATGTGCTCAGTCAGGCAGGGAACTTCATCTACAGACCAAATTTATAGTATAAAATAGAAGACAAATAGCTTGCCTTTGTGGAAGCAACAGTCAGGAACCCAGACAAACCAGAACACTGGTGCTGTCATTTATTAAACTTATTGTTAAAAAAATTATACAAATTTTATTTATTTAAAAGATGAATGAGTAACACTGTGCTCAGTGAAACAAGATAAAAGAAAACCCCTACTGCCCTGACATCCTTGCAGTGGCCTTTAAATAAATGAAACACCAGTGAACCAAATTTTATACTGTCTATTTTGTTCCTAATGCAATAAAGATAAAATTGGTTTTGTTTTCCAAAAGATAACTTCCCCCTCCAAATGCTAAAGGTATATCCTAGGTAGCAAAAGTACATGCCTTGAAGTCATCATGGAATATACTGTGCATGCCATAGAGTCATTATGGAATATATATTGCAGAATAGATAGATTAGTCAGTACTGTACCAGCAAAATCAGAGCAAAAGTGCTAGACAGAACAATCTCTGTAATGGGCCTGGTATGACCAGAGTAGTGGAGCACCTGCTGCAGGAGAGTTTCTCCTTCAATGTTCCCAAAGTATCAGAAGCGTCTTCCACATTAACTTGGGAGGAAGGCTTTCAGTATGGCTGCCCCTGTTCTATGGAACAGCATTCCTGTCGAGATGTGACAGGTACCCTCATCCATGGTGGTAGTACTTCTCTTCATGGACAGAGTGCAATGCATACCAACTACCACCTACCACCACAGGATAGTGGTGGTGGGATTGTAGCCACAGTATCTTGTTTGTTGATGCTATTTTTGTGGGGAAGAGACAATTCTAGCTGAATTTCATGTGAAAAAGTTCATGGGCCAAATGACTTCTTTTGCTGTTGCTGCTGCTGGGATAAAAAGATTCATCTGTGTACAACTAACAGATTCTCTGTAAGTCCTGGGACTTGCTTGCGTCATGCTGAATGCTACTCCAGTGGAATTTTAGGAATTTGGATGGCACAGGTGGGCTGAGTCAAAAGTTCTGCAAGGGACCATTTGGATTTTACTTTTGTCTTAAATGATGCATTTGACTTGGCAAATCCAGTAAAGTGATGCAAGGTCAGTAGCACCGTTCTTTAATAATAACCATTTATAAAGAAGCATGCATGTGGAATTTTTGTCATGCTTTCTTTACATATATGGTGAATGTTCATGTCTTCATCTTGAAACAAAATGCCCGCCAACTCTGCCTACTTCAGTTATAGTTTCTACTTATTTATCACTCTGAAGATTCTGCTGCTGAAAATGTTTTAATATTTCAAAAGAGAAGATTCTGACAGTACTGTATTTCAGTATGCATACATTATACCATTCATGGCCATTGGGACAGAATCCATCCAAGGTAAGCAAATCAATATTCCTCTTACTTTAACGGAAGAGTTAAGCACCTGCTCATTTCTGGATGGGAAAGAAGTAACTCTTTCGCACTGAAATCAATGCACTTGTATCCAGTGCTTCCCACCTGCTGCTGAAGAAAGTCATCTGTGGATTGGGGAGGGAAGCAGTTTTCTGTGATTCTCTTCTACCATGCAACTGTCTGGATTCCCCAACTCTCTGGAGCAGATATGGAGGGAATGCAGTGGGCATGTAAAATCTAGTTGAGATTCCTGCATTGCAAGGGGTTGGACTAGAAAACCCTTGGAGTCCCTTCCAACTGTACAATTCTGATTCCAGTAGAAACAAGTAAAAAGTATATTTACCTGGGCCCTCCACAGGATGTCTGAAGTAGGTAGCTTATCTTTACATATTTGATTTACAGAATTTAGAGGTTGAATTATGCCCTGCTGATTCACATGCTCATTCTCCTGTGAGTTTTTAATCAGATTTTAGTAGCAGTTTTGAATTTTTTAGTTAATTCTTGAGGATACCCAGTCAATCTTTCATAGTGCATTATTCAATTGTATTTGTTTTCAGTACTTTTACTCTGCCTATCTGCTGGAAAATGCTTGCCACAAAGCTGTAAAACACAATTAAATTTAATTTGAACATTTGTCTGAGAAATTGCGTTGGCAAAAGTAGAACTCCACAGCATCATCTAGTATCACAGTGTTATAATGCACATACAACACATATAAATGCTTTTTCTTTACCAATATAGCTGAGTCCTAGGTTACTTTCTCATGTACATAATAGCTCTTCTTCACATTAGTCTCTCTAAGGGCTATTCCGAATGTTCCTCCCACCGTTGGGAATGCTGCTGAAAATGAGGCTGTCCATGACAACTGATCTCTACTTGGGTCATTGGTGGAGGGCCAAGTTCAGTGGCAGAGCATCTGCTTTGCACATAGAAGGTCTCTGGTTTGATTCCTGGCATATCCAGTTCAGGCTGGTAAAGCCTTCTGCCTGAAACCCTGGAGAGCCACGGGCAGTCAGGACAGACACTTAGCTATGAACCTTTTCTTAAGAGTCCACATGGATCATTCTCATAATACTGAATGACTCCATGACTTACCCAACCAGTTGCCTGTATAAACCCTTTGCAGTGTGCTGATGTGGTACAGACTCCTAAATGCTACAGCTTGCTGCAGAGAAGTTATTTTCAGCAACATCTTCGTGGCAAGATGAGCTGTAGACTAATCCCAGCAATCAGTTTAATGGTCAGATTTCAATATAACTGCCTCTGCAAATTGTGGCAATGCTAGACTGTCTTTATGATAAATGCCAGTCAGACATGCTCTTTCCACCATCCACTTTCATTTTAGGACCATGGATGCATCTGATGCCATTGACTGTCAGGTCAGTAATCACAACAGTCATGGCAATAGTGAAAGAGCTGCTGTTACTTTTCATTTTTCGGGCGAAGAAAAGAGACGGCCAAATGGCTCTGTAAACTGCAAGAAGCCAAGGTTTTCTTCGCATCTGGCATTTTAAAACTATAAAATTATGTCAATTACATTGTGAAATGGAATTTGCTGTAAATTAAATGACAGATTCTGGTCTGGTGGAATATCTGAGCCACACAATGTCAGATAATTTCTGGAAGTGTCTGTCTTAGTCTTTCTTTTGTAGGGTCATAAAACCTTTTGTGGGGTGTGTGTGTGTTCTTTCCCCCAAAATGGGGATTCTAAACATATTTGCATTTTATTTATTTATTATGCATTAGTTGTATTATTTAATACTTCAAGCTGAACCAGAAGATCATTAATGTGTCGTTCCTTTTAATTTTAGTTGTATCATCTTAATTTTAACCTGGGCGCATTGGCAAGCTGATCCTCGAAGTGGGTTGCACTGGCATGCAGTATGCTACCCTCATGCAGTGACTCATCATTCATAAGCCACCTGGCACCCTGCTGAAAGCAGAGTTTAGAAGGCAAAAAGTGTGGAGTCATTAAAACAACCCAGAAGGCTCAGTTTCATTTACTCATTTATATTAATATTTCTAATAGCAGCTTTGAAATGGAAGAGCCATCTAACAAAAAACAAATAAAAATGCAAGATCAAAATTTTAACAGAATAAACTGCAAGCGTAACATAGAGGAAAAAACCTATCTCTCTCTCATGCACACTCACACCTGGCAGAAATCCAGGAGCAACAAATCAATCTATCAATCAATGCCCAAGGCCAGCTGAAACAAAGCAGTCTTGTCTGGATGCTGTACAGTCTATAATGCAAGGCCTCAACGAACCTCCAGGGGACAAAAGGTCTTCAGTAATAACCTCCTGTAGGCACCAAAAACGCAAAATGGGCAAGTTCAGATGGGAAGAGATAGCACTAAAGATGTGATTCCCTTTACAGCTAATATGTAAATGGGGCTAGCATGATTCTGCTTCAGCCCCAAACAGCTAGGTACTGTCTTGTGAAAAAAGCCACACCAACTTCTCAGACCCTCCAAGTGTCCCTATTTCCCAGGGACAGTCCCAGATTTATGGAAGCCATCCCAATTTCTGATTTGATCCTGCTTTTCCTTAGGACGTCCCTATTTTCATCAGAGAAATGTTGGAAGGTATGATAAGATGTCCCTATTTTCATCAGAGTTATGGAGTTATGTGACACCCCCCCACACAAGCCATGCCGATAAGTAGCTATACAAGCTTTAGAAGACATCTGAAGGCAGCTCTGTATAGTTTTATTATGTTTTTAAATACATTGGAAGCCACTCAGAGTGGCTGGGGCAACCCAGTCAGATGGGCAAGGTATAAATAATAATAATCAAAACATTTCTGTTATTGAATAGGACATCCCTATTTCTATTGGAAAAATGCTGGAGGGTATGACTTGTACGTGCAAAGACCTAATTTAGAAGTCAAGATCAATGCATGAGAGTTGGGGTCAGGACCAGCAGGCATGGTCCCACGGCCAGCTCCCCACTCCAGCCACCCTGCACATATTGTGCATGTGTGGAATTGTGTAAAACAGGCCAATGTAATGCAATGTTTATCGCAATGATTTGGGCCTGTACCCCAATCAACTTGTGGGGGAGTGTAATCATTTATAAGTTATATTGCTTGCTGTTTAGTACCCTGGGCATCTTGCAAAGGATAAATGAATAGACAACTACCACCACTGAAGTAAATGGATCTATTTTTCTTAAACTACGCTTAAGAGTGAGGCATCAAATACTTGCTGCTCAATCCGCAACTGCAGTTAATTTGGAACACTTTTTTTTAATGTCATGTAGTTTCTCTTTGTAATGCATGTTGCTTCATAATTCTAAAAGCTCTACATTGACCAAATGGGGTGGGGAGAACCACACTATAGCTTAACTGAGTAGTGGTCAGGATTGGATGTATTTTTCCTCTTAGAGACAGTTACATATACTGAACTGGGAACCAAGCCATATGCAGTTGAAATCTGCTAAAAGAGTTTACAGGAAATCACTGGCTAAGAAATGTGACCTCATTTCATACATTAGTAACACATGATTGGCACTTGTACAACTTTCAAAGAGGCATAATCAAAATACTTCTGAAATAAGTGGGAACCATTTTCTGACAATCGCTCCTTTTTATGGCATATATGCAAAGTTTTTTAAAGGCTAAGAACTGGAATTCAGTGGGTTCCATAAAGAATTTTTATTTTATTTTATTTTTGCTACATTACCTAACCTTAGGTCTTGCTCCAAGTTTAGGCCCTTAGCATCAAAGTGTTCTCTGGGGACAGGAGGGCAGGGTGCCTTTCTATGTTAGTGTCTCCCTGGCCACATACGTACTGGTATATTAAGTACAGAGGTGCCAGGTTGCCCCAAGATTGAGGGGGCCTGGTATAAATCAGGTAAAGGTAAAGTTCTCCTGGATTGTTAAGTCCAGTTGAAGGTGACTTTGGGGTGTGGCACTCATCTCGCTTCAGGCCAAGGGAGTCAGAGTTTGTCCACAAACAGCTTTCCAGGTCATGTGGCCAGCATGACTAAACCACTTCTGGTGCAATGGAACACCTTCATGGAAGCCAGAGCACACAGAACGCTATTTACTTTCCTGCCACAGCGGTACCTATTTATCTACTTGCACTGGTATGCTTTTGAACTGCTAGGTTGGCAGAAACTGGGAGCTCACCACGTCATGTGGATTCAAAACGCCGACCTTCTGATTAGCAAACCCAAGAGGCTCAGTGGTTTAGACCACAGTGCCACCAGTGTCCCAATCAGAATGCATGTCAGCCATGTAATGAATAATTTGCTAACAGCAAATAATTTAAAAATTACTGTACAGTGTTGATTTCAAATATTTGCAGCTCATTTGAAGTACCGTATATGTGAAAATAATGTTGCACATAAACATGCAGTTGTTGGTGATCTCAGCAAAGTTTGCATTTAGGGCAAACAAACTTGATTATGCATATTATAGTCCATATGCTCCCATTAAGCCATTTGGGATGCTTGGGTCTGTAGTTTTCATTCCTCCTGGCTGAATGGACTGAACCGAAAGGAATTAAAACTACGTATCCCAGCACCAACTCTTAGCACCAGAATCCTCATTTCAACATCACTCCAAGTGACCAGATTCTTTCCCAGAGCCCCAATATATTTCTGAGGACTGTGTTAATGTCAAACTTGAGTAGTTCTATACTTTTAATGATTCCACATTGTCCTCCGCGGACAGAAGAGAATGCATAAATGGTCACATTAGCTTAATTTCAAAGTAATTCACATGTACCTTGTGAAAAATTAGGTAATTCAATACTAATTCCTCTGTCGCCCCAGTGCTTTGTTTCCATGGCCTTTACTGCCACCATTTTCAGCCTCTACTTCCTCATTTGTTCTATTAATTTTAACTGTTTCCATTTTCTTGCTTAATCACTCTCAGAGGGTTATATTACTGTTGTTGTGTTCTGTCCCAAAGAGCCATTTAAAATATATGCTGTAAGCGCTAGCTAAATGAGGCAAGATTTCTCTGTGGATCTCAGCAAAGACTGAGTTGTTACGATGCTGTACACTGAAACCCACCAGACTGTGAATTCTGACCTTCAGAATGCAACTGGGAGTTTCCCATTGACTTCAAGAGAAACAGTCATGGCCAACTCTGCTGAAATATTTTTAATGAGATAATATCCTTTTTCAGACAACTGATGACACGGTACGCTGAATTGATGGGCAAAATGAAGATTGCATGCACTTAAATTCAGTGCAAAATGTATGGCCTATGCCTGGAAGCTGTCATTATAATCTCAATCTCTCTTCCATATGTTGAACATGTTTTGTTGCATAAATTTCCCATATTGATCTTTACCCTGGAACCAGTGAAAGCAAGTAAAAAAGGGCACACTTTGTCACTTGGAGAAGGTAGGAAAGCAGCCAAGGAGATTCCCAGTCATTTGTTTCAGAACAAGGATGCCTCATGGGTAGGAATTTGTCTATTCTAATTGAGTGTGCATCTTCTCAATTTTGTGACCCCTCAGTTTGGCACCCTGTGCCTACTACAACGCCTTAAATCTGGTGCTTGAACCACACACATTTTATAGAGGGAACATTTTGCCATTTTAATAAGCAATGGGGGTTCAGAGTTTGGCATTATATCCCTATTCTATCTGCTTTTTTGGGTGGGGAGGAGATGTCTTTCCATTTGCCACCTTATCTACCTGTAGAATTAGTGCTGAAGTAGGCTCCCAGCTCTAAAATCCACAGGTCCCTAAAGCTCCTTCCCTTCCCATTATGATATTGTAGCATAACCAAACCAATGAAAGGGCCGTCATGTTTCTGACACCAATGACTCTTTCACATTTAACATCCACTGAACAGAATGAAAGTGAGATTATTCAACATGCAGCATATTTGTTCTTCAAGCTTAAATGGAAAATTTGAAAGGTTAAAGGAGGAAAGATTTGAATACATAACTTGATGTTCATGTTGAACATGGAAAGATCAGCCACCCAAGATGTTACAGCTGTCCTTTTACATGTTGGAATGCCCTGCAATTCCAGAAGGATAAAATAATCAAGGTCTTGCAACTTTTTCATAAGCTGTAAACTAGCCCATCTGGTTCTAGGCGAACTTTCTGGTGGAAGAATTCTATCTTCCAGTGTGTTCACTGTCAGACCAAACATTGGTGCTTTGTAAATATTTACACACCAGTAATTGGTAAGTGCTGTGTATGTATTGAATTAACCAGTGATTAGTGTTTTGAAGGTATTGAATTGAGTTTCTGTGACATAATAGGAAACCATAGTCACCAGTTGCATTGCAGGGGGCTGGACTAAGCAACCTATTATGTGAATCACCCTGCTCAAGCTCACACATTGCCCTTTCTCCCTCCCCCATGAGGCCTGTTAACAAAATAGGATCAACTGAAACTATGGTATCATCCTTGCTTATTCTCACTAACCATATTTTAAGCAAATCACATGTCCTTGACTTCCAAGGTCTAATGGAATATATTTGCCAGCCCTATGCTCAGCACTTCCAAAACTCAAGGGCAAGCAGGCAGTACAACCCATCTTCCATCATGCATCATAATGATATCAGGTGGTTGCCAAGTGGTTGGACAAGTTCTAATGGAAAGAGACAGACTTTAGATATTAGAGTTCTGAGCCATATATTTATTTTATTTTATTTTATGTTTGTTTGTTTGTTTTACCACCCTTCATTTGAGATCACAGGGCAGTTTACAGTATGTAGGGACTTAAAACCAGCACTTTGAATTGAACCTAGAAAATATCTGGCAAGCCAGTACATTAAGACCAGAACTGGTGATATATGTTCATCCATTCCTGTTTTTGTTAATAGTGCAGAATGTGGCAGTCGGACTAACTGAGGCAGTCCCATGCACAGCACATGGCAGTAATCCAACCTCAGGAATACCAGAGCATAGACAAGTGATGCAAAGCTATCCCTGTAAAGTTAAGATTGGAGCTAGGCTACCAGATAAAGCTGGTAGAAGGACCTCCAATTACAATGCTGGATCCAACAGGACCCACAAGCTGTGCATCTGCTCCTTTAGCTCCAGAACAGGATGTATCCCACCTACCTGGTCAGGGGAACCACTAACAGTGCCTCATTCTGTTCTAAATTGAGCTTCAATTTCTTGGTTCTCATACATTCAGGCATTTTTATTTATTCAATTACTAATTACAAGAGTGACTTCTATAAGGATCATAGTATGTTTTTTGTTTTTGTTTTTGTACTGTGAACCACCCTGTGATTCATGGCAGTATAGAAGTTTAATATACAGTGGTACTTCGGGTTACATACGCTTCAGGTTACATATGCTTCAGGTTACAGACTCTGCTAACCCAGAAATAGTACCTCGGGTTAAGAACTTTGCTTCAGGATGAGAACAGAAATCGTGCTCCGGAGGCACAGCAGCAGCAGGAGGCCCCATTAGCTAAAGTGGTGCTTCAGGTTAAGGACAGTTTCAGGTTAAGAACGGAAATGAATTAAGTACCGGTACTTAACCCGCGGTACCACGGTATATTAACAATTAAATACCGGTAAGTGTGGACAAGTGACTTTTCACCATCCTGTCGTCAGCTGCAATCTCTCTCTGTGAAAATTGCTCCCACACCAAAACTAGTGATGGAAAAATGTCCCAGTGCTACCAATCTGAGCTTTTCTCCTTATCACTAATTGTTGCATGGGGGTCAATTTTCACAGATGCAGAAGCTGAGGAGGGAAGGGTTAACCTTTCTCTCCACATATGTTGTGGTCCTTATAAAAATCACCCTCTTTACTTACTATGAAATAAACATTTAGCACATGTAGTTAGACCCTAAAGCTTAATAATCAAGCAGAAACTCTACTTACCTGCATTCCTTGAATACTAAGCTTGGCTTGCTCTCAGCTGAAGTGCTAGAACTATTATGAAGTAGAATGCATTTCTCAAGTTTTAAGTACCACTTGTAAAAATGTCCTATTTTCTAACGTATTTAGTATCGTGGATGTTTCTAACAAGCTCCATCTTTCTTTATGTCATGGAAATATCCAATCATTTTGAGAAAATTGTGACCCATTGAAGCTCAGGTTAGGATACTGCAAATGGTTTTGTAACATTTTCAAGGTGTTCATAGTCAACCCTGAAACTCCTCTCACAGTTCATTCATTTGGTGGCGGCTGGTTTTTTCAAGGGAAAGTAGTCTATAAATGTTTCAAACAGCTTTTTTTAATGCCCTTAATAACCTTTAATTTTACAAAGACTTTATAAGTGTTATATGGATACATTATGCAGTTATCCCTAATAGTTTTAGCTCTTCTAGTTTTCTGTTTTTGTACTAGCTTAAAAAACTTTGGCTATAAAACTACCGTGTAATCTATGAGCGGATCGTTTTTATGACACTTTGCATTGGATTTTACATTTCAAGTATTACTATTTTCAATGATATGTGGTGAAATATTAATTTGATTAATGTAAAGCCATGAATTAGCATTATGAGAATGAGCCCAGATGAGTCTTGTGCTTTAGCATTACCGTCTCCTGTTTTAGTACAGTATGGGCACAAAGAGATCGGAAATTTCCGCCTCTGTTTTAGATTAATCACCATTTAGCACATTGCCTGAAACCTAATTTGGGGTTAATCTTTACTATTATCAGTGAAAACAAGCAGCTTCATTAACTATGGATTTAAATTGGCTTATTTCCAGCAGATTAGCCATAGCCTGTTCAGGTCCAGACAGCAAGCTACAGTGAACTTAACACCTAAACAGAAGCTTCCAAATTTATCCTTGTGGTTGTGTCAGAGGAGAAAATGAAGTCTGCTGTTGATCATTCTTGTCTGTTAACAGTTGACTTCAACAGACCACAGAAAATGAATTCAGTATGCACACCATTGCATCATGCAAAAGAAGAGAGACATCAGTTTCATCATCTCTTATTTCCCATGAGTCAAGGAATGCAGGAAAAGAATGGAAGAGAACAAATGGCATGAAGATTGTGTGGGGCTCACTTTCCTTAAACTTCTGCCTCTGAGTTTCCCCCCATATTTTTAATGTACACAGTCATACTTCTACTGTTGGCAGCTGCAAAGATCAGGGCTTTTTTCTTTTGTGGTGTCCTTTCTGTGGAATCTCTTTGGGTAGCTAGCTCACTTTGGGTTTTAAGAAGGCCATTAAAGACCTTTTGACTGCATGAAGCATTTGAAGATGGCAAAGGAGTACTGGATAGCTTTTATCTGATTGCTTGAGCTGCTGGCATTATTTTTCTGTTGTTTGCTGCTGTAAACTTGCTTTGTTAAAATTGTTTTTACTTCATATCGGCATTATGAATAACCTTGGAATCCCTTATGAGGCAGAAAGGTGACATAAAAAATAATATATTTTTCACCCTGGAGGAAGAAGCAGCAACCCTGTATCTGAGTGGAGGAAGCAAGACCTCTGTTGTTGCTGTTGTTGTTCTTTTATAAAAAACTGGAGCGGATGAGAACTGTTGGAATCGAGATACAGTGCGTAAAATGTATGTCTATCTTCACCTGGTTGTGTTGTGCTAGTAGCTTTTATTTTGTAGAGTCGGGAAAGAGTTTTGCTGCCTGAAACACATTTATGATAAGCTATCTTTTCTGTTCAGTTCAGAATTTTATTTTTGTTTGTTTCCTTAATTTTAAGCAAAATGGGATTTCTTTTCACTTCTGACAATAGAACCTAATTAACTTGGTGTTTAGATAAACTAAACCCTCAGGCCAGTAATTCACTGCCAGCTAATCAGATGCTTCTGTTTATTTGCAGAAAGGACGCAACTTGTGCTGAAATTACATGGAATAACTCAGCTCTCTTTTGCAGGGTTTTCCCAAACAGTAATCAATAGTCATCTCTATTCATTATTCGTAGCTTCTTTGATTGTTCTGTAAAATACATTTTGAATTATTCTTTGAAAGTGAATCATTAATTTTATTCAAGCCTCCATTCAGAAGCAATGTTTCTGGTGACTTCTATGCGCAAGAGATGACCTTTATTGAAACTTTTAATAATAAGATCAGATAAATCTGAGTATTGTCTGATGGACAAATACCATTGCTCACAGATTCAGTAGATTATAAAACCCTTTTGCCAATAAGACCCCCTCCCCAATGTTAATTTTCCACAGTAGGTATTGAGAACCACTGACCCTTGCCTCCCAAATCCAGCCTATAATGCATTTGAAACTGGTCTACAACTTTCCTTCTCTACTCATCCTTCCCACACAACAATTAGGCTTAGGAGGGGTGACTCTGCAGCTTAGACCCCACACTGCAGAGATAATATCTAAATTTGGTAGTCACACAAGGTGGGCCGATCATGCATGCTATTGTTGCAATAGGACTGGACATTCAAAAAGTCACATATCACTGTTTTGAAGCAGTTTAGGTTGACAGAGATGTATTTCTCTCTCTCTCTCTCTCTCTCTCTCTCTCTCTCTCTGTGTGTGTGTGTGTGTGTGTGTGTTTAACCTAGGGATCTCACACCCATTACTCAAGGCACTGTATTGTAGATTCTTTTAATGATGGTTAACATAATTTAATAGAAAGAAAATACCCTTCAAAAAGCTTGAAATTGTGCCTTCTTTATTATGGTTTCACTATTTTGCTGAACAGCTTATGGGAGAGCTTTACCAATGAAATTCCTTTGTAGACAAAAATATGAGAAACATTCTGGTTACTTTGCTTCACTAAAGTTGCAGTCTTAATGTGCTCTTACTTTGAGCAAGCTGCAAAGTACAGAAGATTGGGCAGCACTGGCTTATATGTCTCCCTACATAGTTTCAGATGAAGGTTGTCTAGATTTTATCTAATATTGGCATTTTTATGTAATATATTATTTAGTAATTTTATTTTGATACATTTGTACAAGTTAACTGGGATACATTTTGAATATTAAGATAATGTTTCAGCATACAGACTCACAATACACAATATAGCCCCTTCTAAAAAGCATGCTAATAATCCTGGCAATGAGGAAGCAGCCAACAAAGGAAGGAACAAATGTAAACACATTTCAAAGTCAAGTATATTACTATGGAAATGGAATTCATTTATGCTCCCGTAGCCACACCTCAATTATAGCAGTGCAGTCGCTGCAAATTCTTTGAATTTATGTTGACTTCAAAATCACATACCCCTTGCTGGCTCTTCTTATTAGCTTTCTCCCACCCATTCTAGCTCTTGATTTCTAAACACTACTAACCTTGAAACTAAAATAAACACAGCATATGTAACTAAAAATATGTAACTTGTCCCTATGGTTAGCCTCCAAAACCAAGGCCTGGAAAGTAGCCAATATTGCACCACTTACTAAAAAGGGATCCAGGAAATTTCAGACTGGTTAATTTAATGTCTGTTCTGGGCAAACTGATGAAAAGCGTTATTAAATATAATCTTACCAAGAATATAGAAGAACAAATCTTGCTGAAGTATAACCATCATGGACTTACGCTTAGTAAATCCTGGCTTGCTAACCTTTTAGAGTTGTTTGAGAGTGTCAGCAAGTATATTGTGAGAGGTGATCCAGTTGACATTGTATACTTAGGCTTTCAACAAGCTTTTGATAATGTCTCACTCACACCAAAGACTCCTCAGTAAGCTAAGCATTCATGGGATAAAAGAAAATGTCCTCTTACGGATCAGTAACTGGTAAAAATACAGGAAGCAGAGAGTTGGAGTACATGGAAACTTCTCTCAATATATTTAAAAGATGACTTGACAAACTCATAGTTGACGCATTTATCAGGCACCAAATCCCTGTTAACTAAGCACTGTAAAAAAAGCATTCCTCACTACAAATGCTGCCTGACCCTCAAATAGCAAAGCTGAACATAATCCCATCCAACACAGGTCAACATCCTCCCCAACTGAATGGATTCACAGTAGTCAATAACTATATTTTGTTTGGATTTAGCTTCTTGATTTCATCCATCCCATTATTCACTCCAGATAACCGATTCAGGAACCTTACAGCCTCAAATCTTTAATCCTTATCCACTTTTCAGAATAGTGCATTCATGTGGATGTCAAACAACATGAGGATCAATACTGAACCCTGCAGCACCACAAATCGGGTCCTCCCTTAAAGAGGGCATGTATTGAGGTGATACCTGGAAACTGACACCCTGTGTTGTGGGTGGGTATGATTGGTCAGCCACAACACCCGATTGGTAGGTCCCTCAAAGCTGGGTGCAATCTGGCCAATGGGACGCAGTCCAAATGGTTCAAGCGACCTATTTATGCCCATGCACGTGACCCAAAGCTTCCTCTTTTGGTGCGTGCATTCAGAACACCTGCCCACCTCTCCCTACTTTTAGGGTTTTGAGCTTGACCTTGCTATGCCGTCATGTGTCATCTGTTGTTGGGACAGGGACATGGCAGGAATTTTCCCCACTTGACTGATTGGCTGTTGCCATTTGGGTTTCTCCTGCCACGCAGCAAATCGTCACAACTTGTAAGGTTGCAGACAGGCTCTGGTTCAGGTGATAGGGATGGGAAAACGCTCTCGCCATCACTATGTGAAGGGTATTCCGTTAAAGGAATCCAGGGACTCGATGGTTTGGTCAACCCCTGAGAGGGGGTTGTGCCCATGCCTGAGTCCAGGGGGACATTTGGGTGGCAGAGATAGTCTGTTCCTGGCTTTCCGCTTATCCAGGTGTTCACCCTTGGCTGAGCTATTCTGGAACTCTGGGTCAGCGCTACCTGCATGGCAGGGAGCTAGTCGAACCAGAGCCTATGCAACCAGTCACTTTCTGTAATCAATAAAGTTGTGGCCTAAATTCTGCCAAAACCAAAATTTGAGTCAAGTGTGGATTTATTTTAGGGGGGGGGGGCTTTCTGGGTCTGAACACGCAAATGATATTTCCTATGAGACGGAGCAGCAGTCCACAAACATCACCTTCTGAGACTTTCCCACCAGGAAACCTGAAACCAAATGCCCTGTTCTTTGAACTGCTCCAGTAGTGCACAGGATCGGAGAGTTAACTGGTTTTGGCCTGTGTGACTTTAGTCTTCCTCAGCATTTCAAAATGCTATTCATGGCAGCTTGGTCAGACAGGATGGTGTAGTTTAGTTCCTTCCCTGGGGCTCCAAACAAAGAAATGACTGAAAGAGAGCATGAACTTTAAGAAATGGTAGTCTCTTCAGGCTAAAACGGAGTGATAGAACTATGTCGTTTGGGTGAATAAAGTAATATACATCTGTCCTTCCTGCCAACAAAGCAACACACGCTGACTTAAATAGTTCATTAAAAAAATGTGTAAGGAAAGAATTGCTACAACAACAGCCACCACTGGTGCTTTCCCTAGATAAATAAGAGCCTGCCTCCCCACCTCAAGTTCTCAATAGTGTAGTCTCTTGGAGAGAGATAGACCAGTTCTACCTTACAAGCCTCACTTCCCACTATTAAAATAATTATTGGGATTGTTTTGACATTTAAAGCTAAAAGGATTGTATAGCATGCTGAAAACTAGAAAGTGGATTTGGTATTATCGCCTTATTTAAGACTTTCTTAACTGAGCCAAGGGATGTCTTTGGCATAGGAACAGAGGAAATTACCTTATACAGTGGTACCTTGGGTTAAGTACTTAATTCGTTCCAGAGGTCCGTTCTTAACCTGAAACTGTTCTTAACCTGAAGCACCACTTTAGCTAATGGGGCCTCCCGCTGCCGCTGCGCCGCCGGAGCACGATTCTGTTCTCATCCTGAAGCAAAGTTCTTAACCCGAGGTACTATTTCTGGGTTAGAGGAGTCTGTAACCTGAAGCGTATGTAACCTGAAGCATATGTAACCTGAAGCAGGTACCACTGTACTAAGTCAGATCATAGGCTCTCTAGATCAGTGCTAGCTGCAAACTCCAGCAGAGACTCTCTCGGAAATCACAGAATTGTAGAGGTGGAAGGGACCCTGAGCATCATCTAGTCCAACCCTCTGCAATGCAGGAACCTCAACTAAAGGATCCATGATGGCCATCCAACCTCTGTTTAAAAACCTCCAAGGAAGGAGAGTTCACCTTCCGAGGGAGACTGTTTTACTGCCGAACAGCTCTTACTGTCAGAAAGTTATTCCTGATGTTTAGTCAGAATCTCATTTCTTGTAACTAGAAGCCATTGGTTCAGGTCCTACCGTCTGGAGCAGGAGAAAACAAGCTTACACCATCTTCCATGTGACAGCCCTTTAGATAGGTCCTCTTAGCCTCCTCTCATGCAGGCTAAACATACCCAGCTCCCTCAACCGTTCTCCATAAGGCTTGGTTTCCAGATCTTGTTCATCTTGGTCATCCTCCCCTGCACATGTTCCAGCTTGTCAATATCCTTCTTAAACTGTGGTGCCCAGTCATAGTATTCCAGGTGTGGTCTGACCAGTGCTATTTTTCTAGAAAAAGAAGTGCTGGAACTCATCATGAATTCCTCCTCTATTCTCTTATAATAGCAATGGTGCTCACATGAGAGGTGCCGGAACTCAGTTCTGCTGAGTTCTGGCAGAAAATAAGTCCTGGGTCTGACCAAGGCAGAATAGAGAGGTAGTATTACTTCCTTTGTTTAGGACACTATACTTCTGTTAATGCAGCCTACAAGAGCACTAGCTTTGTAAGCTGCTGCATCATACTGTTGACTAATGTTTCAGCTGAAGGACATTCCCAGTCCTCTCTGATGATGACAGGAATAGAACTAGCAACCTCTGCATGAAAAGCAGGTGCTCTCCAACTGAACTATAGCCCTTCCCTCTGAACCTGTCTCCTTTGGCATTCCTTTTGCACACATAAAATGTACTGTGGTATGATATCGCCCTTATACAACTATGACATAATTTTCCACTTGAGGATCCAACACCAACCCATATATGAAGATGGGGAAGGTGCATTTCCTGACATTTCCCTAACTGTCCTTTTGTTATTTGTCAAAGCCACTTCCATAAATTTTAATGAATATAATGGACTGCAGTGCAAGTTTAGTGCCCATTTGCATGTTATTTGATTCCAGAAAAAATGGTTTGCAACCTTGGGATCCACTTGGAAGCCTGGAAGTTTGTATAGAGCTGTGCATTGGCTGAAGCCCTATAGGGTGCTCTGCAGCTTGCAGTGCCCCACTTTTCTCCACCCTCTGCTTGCCTCCTCTCAGCAATCCTGCAGAGTCCTGGAAAAGCTCTGCAACTGGCTTTCCTTAAGGATAGTTGTTTGTGGAGCATTAACCCCCCCACCCTAGGATCACCCACTCCTTATAACAGCTGTGATCCTGCAGCGTCTGAGTCACTCCTCCACATTTCCTCTTCCTCTCAACAGGTGACCCTGCAGAAAAGCTACTTGTGGAGCCTCCCAGAATCATACACTCCTTGTAACAGCTGTGATCCTGCGGAGTCTGGAGTGAGGCTCTGCAAGAATCTGGGTCTTGCTCATGGCCAGATCGATTGCTGTTTTTGGCACTGGGAAGGAATTCTGTGGTTGCTATAAGAGCACAATCTTTGTGTTAGGAGCATAGTTGGAATGTGTGGAAAGCATTACTCTGGAGACTTTTAGTGCCCTCCAAACATTAAGATTAAAAACTGTTGTTTGATCCTCCTGACAGCTTTTGAAATTGCTTAGCTACTGCTTTCAGAATTCCTCTTACATTGTTTCTGACAGCAGCAAACAATATACACATTCAAAATTTAGATTTAATCAGCATGTAGAAAGGGAAGTAGAATCATTCCTATTGCCTCTTGCCACCTGCCTCCACAATGTTGAATTTGTGTGCACTGAACCTATGCACATGCATGTTGCATTTGTAGTCTATATATATACAATCTGGCATCCTGCAAAATGCATGGTTCCTTATGTGGAAAGAGCCTGTGAGCATAATGCTTGCTCATGAATTGTTGTAGTGTGCACAAGCATAATCGATGCATGGGATGTGTGATCGCTCTCCCCTGTCCTTCACCTGTTCATCATAACTAATTTTTTAATATGTGAGTAGGGTTAATATGTTTTTAATATTTAATATTTTTTGAAAGCGTGTTAGATGTGCCCTATACATTACCAGCAGTCATTCGGTATTATAATACTACTGAGGGCAGATAGAAAAGAGGTGGTACTGCAAAAATAGCTGTGCAAAGTGTCATTTTTGAGTTTAACACTGTCTATATTCCCTTCCTATGCACAAGGCAAAATGGAACATCTACTTTTGTGCTCAGTACTGGGACTAAGAAGAAAGGGACTGCAATAATCTCTTCACTACTTCAGCAGCCATGATGCAAAACAGAAGTACTTTGCTGATGAAGTTTAAAATCCCAAACCTTAATATCTCCAGATGTCCCTGCCAAGTGAAGTAAGGTGGATGGCTATCAAAAGAGAGTCTTTTTGTTAAAGGCAACCTTACTATGGCAGAGCCTCCCTAGAGAAGCTCACCTGGCACCATCTCTGTTTTGATTTTGGTGCAGGTAAATATCTTTTTATTAATATAGACTTTTAAATTATATGTCTAAACTAACTATGGGCTGTTATGCTTACTATAGACTAATATAGGCTATAAGCTACTTGCACTGCCTCAGATGGATGGTTTTTTCCCCCTTTGTGGGGAGCTGTCTTTTATTGTTTATTTATGATTCTGAGTAGGCGTGTATAGGGCTGCACCCTGACATGCAATCTTTTCCTAAAATGCTTCTCTACATTTGCTTAGATTTGTCTCAGCTAACTTGTGTTTTGTTGCCCTGAGCTCCCTGGAGAAAAGGTGGAATACAAATGTGACTGATAAGCCGGCAAGTGGCCATCAGCATTATGTGTTGGGTTGTTGTTAACCTCATAGGAACACTTGGCAGCATATCTAAAATGAGAACCAGGCAACCATATTGCCATCTCTTGGGATATCTTGCTGGAAGAACACCTCAGTGCACGCGTCTGTTGCGATTACTAGATTGTTGGGATACATAAGAAAGGTGACAGGTGCTAGTGTATTCTGTTTAGGCTGCTCACATTTAAAGTGAGATGCTGAGCCACATGCCCAGAATTTAAGAAGGCCAATTTATAACTGCCCAACATGGTGAGCGCAAATGAGAACTCTCTTTCAGATCATCTTTTGAGAGTTTATTGAAGTGTGACATTCATTAAGGATACCAGAATGAACCAGAGTCTAATGGTTATGGGGTTGCTCGTGCGTAAGTTGCCGCCACTCCTGGGTAGGTGGCCTGGTTAAACCTTTCCTGGCTGGACAGCCCCTCACTTTGTGGCTGCTCAGTCGCTGGCAGAATCCGACAGTGGGCGTTTCTTCAACCTTTTCCAACATAAAAGTTGTTTGACGCCCACTCCTCCTAGCCTCCCTGCGCGGAAGCCTTCTGTGCAGGGTGGGCGTGGGTAGCGGAGGACCTGTGCTCTCTCCGCTGG
Source organism: Podarcis raffonei (assembly GCF_027172205.1). NCBI lineage: Eukaryota > Metazoa > Chordata > Lepidosauria > Squamata > Lacertidae > Podarcis > Podarcis raffonei. The sequence goes on from NC_070612.1 coordinate 32,634,487, forward strand.
TGTCCAGTGAAGAGTCTCTGAGCCTGCTCTCCGCTTCCCCCATTGGCCCCCCTCCATCCCTGGTGTCGCGCTGAATTTCTTCCCCAACAGGAGACCTGCCTCTCTCCCTACTTGGCCCCTCTCCAGCATCGTCGTGGAGCCCCTCCTCCTCCTCTCGTTCCGATGGCAGTTCCCTGACATCCATCTCCCCCCCAGAACCCCCTCCACCCCCGGGCCCACCTCTGGATCCAACTTCGTCCCTGTCCTCGGCCGACGATGCGGGAAATCCTCGGAAGGAGCTGTCGCTATCCTCAGAGGATTCAAAACCCGCTTCCCACCCTCTCTGATCTCTCCTCGCGGGGTGGGCCTCCTAGTCTGAATCCTCCCTCTCCGACGCTTCTCCTCCCTCCTCTTCGGAGTCAGGAAAACCCTCGAACTCCTCCTCGTCGTCGGTGGTGCCAAATTGCTCCTCCCAGAATCTTGCTGGTGGTTTTGGTTTGCGTGGGAACCGACTGTGGAACTCTTCCACTAGATACCCGTCATTGATTGCCTCCGCGGGCACCCACGTGTCTTCAGACCGGGGTTCCCCCTCCCAAGTGACCAAGTACTCTACTCTGCGCCCCGGCCACCTGGAATCGAGTATTTCCGTGGCTTGGTTGTGGTGTTCTTTCTCCTCTACTTGCGGGTGTGTGGTGACTTCTCCCTCCCGTCCCGGGAATTCCCACCCCTCCCTGTACGGAGAGAGTAGGGACCTATGGAACACCGGGTGTAACTTCATGCTGTCAGGCAGCTTGAGCCTATATGCCACGGGGTTCACCTTCTGTGTTACCTCAAAAGGTCCCAGTCGCCTCGGCTGCAACTTCTTGCACCCTCCCTTAAAGGGTAACCCTCGGGTAGACAACCACACCCGGTCCCCCACCCGTATGGTCTCCCCTTCCCGACGGTGCTTGTCTGCCTGCCTCTTGTAAATTTCTTTGGCCCTCTCCAAATTCATCCGGAGTTGCTGGTGCAAGGCCTCCATTTCTTCCACAAACTGCTCTGCTGCAGGTATACGCTCCACCCTTCCTCCCCTCTCCCCGGGAAGGCCCGGGGGTGACACCCATAATTGGCCATGAACGGGCTCATTCCCGTGGACACGTGTTCAGCGTTGTTGTATGCAAATTCAGCCAGCGCTAGTTTCTCTACCCAATCTTTCTGTCTCTTGCTGACGTAGCAGCGTAGGTATTGCTGGAGTATACTGTTCGCTCGTTCCGCTTGTCCGTTGGTTTCCGGATGTCTCGCTGTCGAGAACCCCACCTCGACCTGCAGCAAGCTCATGAGCTTCCTCCAGAACCTTGAAGTAAATTGTTTCCCGCGATCTGAGATGACCCTCGAGGGATCCCCATGCAACCTGAATATGTCATCTACAAACAATCTGGCCGTTTCCTCTGCCGTCACCGCATGCGAGCAAGCTATAAAATGGCACATTTTTGTCAGTAGGTCGACTACTACCATGACTGCTGTCTTCCCTCTTGATTTGGGCAAATCAGTCATAAAATCTATGGAGACCACCTCCCAGGGTCTTCCCGGTGTTGGTAAGGGTTCCAGTAGCTCTGCAGGTGCCGCCGTCTCCCCCTTTGCCCTCTGGCAGCGGTCGCACCCCCGTACGTACTCCCGTACATCTTCCCTCACCCTTGGCCACCAGAACTGCCTGGTGACAAGCAGCATGGTCTTGTGCTGACCAAAGTGCCCTGCTGTTGGGTTGTCGTGGAGTTGTTTGAGTACCCTTCCCCTCAATGTCTCCCCCGGTACGTACAGCGCTCCCTTATAGTACAGTACCCCTTCCTTTTCCTCAAATTCTCCCTGGTTTTCCCTTCCTTCCCGTAGTGCCCTGATTTTAGTTTGGGCGAACTCGTCATCCCTGGTGAGACCAGCCAGTTCCCGTTTCCCAACCAACACTCCCCCCCACACCCATCTGTCCTCAGGGAACACGTGTTGGGCTTCCGGCGGTCCCTCTCCTTCCATGTACTCCGGCTTCCGGGAGAGCATCGGCTCTAACGTTCTCCTCTCCCGGCACATACCGGATCACGAAAGAAAACTTGGAGAACTCCTGTGCCCATCGAATCTGTCTCTGGTTGAGTACTCGCGCAGTCCTCCAGTACTCCAAGTTCTTGTGATCCATGCAAACCTGGATCTTGTGCCGCGCCCCTATCAACAGATGTCTCCACCGGCGAAACGCAGCATAGATAGCTAGCAGTTCACGGTCATACACCGTGTAGTTCTGCTCCGACTTGTTCAGCTTTCTTGAGAAAAAGGCGCACGGCCTCCACTCTTGCTGGGTTCCGGGCTGCAAAAGTACGGCTCCTATGGCCCTGTCTGACACGTCGGTCTCTAGCCTCATGGGCTTCTCCAGGTCCACGTGCAGGAGTTGCTCTTCCGACGCGAATGCTTTCTTCAGGCTTTCAAAGGATCGCTGGGCCCCTTCCGTCCAGACAAACTTCTGTTTGCTGCTGAGACAGTCTGTGATGGGTGCTGTTAAATGAGCGAAGTTCTTGATGAACTTCCTGTAAAAGTTGCTGAACCCTAGGAACCTCTGCACGTCCTTCCGGGTCTTGGGGGCCTTCCATTCCAGTACCACCTGCACCTTGCTGGGGTCCATAGCTAGACCCTTGTCTGACAACTTGTACCCCAGAAACTCGACCTCCCTTGTGTGAAATTGGCATTTTTCCAGCTTGACCCACAACTGGTGCCTCTGCAGTCTCTTTAGCACTTCCCTGACGTCCTTGACATGTTGCTTCTCATTGTCAGAATAAATTAAGACGTCGTCCAAGAAGGCTACGCAGTTTTTGTACAGCAGGGACCCCAACACGTGGTGCATGAAAGCTTGAAAGCAGGCGGAGCCGGACTGTAATCCAAATGGCATAACTAAGTATTCGAAGGCTCCCAGGGGGGTGAACATGGTGGTTTTCCATTCGTCCCCCTCCCTCATCCTGATCAAATTGTATGCCCCCCTGAGGTCCAGCTTGGTAAAAAATTTCCCCTGCCTCACCCGTGTTAAAATGTCGTCAATCCTGGGCATTGGGAAGGTCATGGGTTCTGACACCAGGTTGACGGCCCGGTAGTCCACAACGAGCCTGGGCTGATTTGTATCCTTTTTGTCCACAAAGAACACCGGACTGCCCCCCACCGCCTTTGATTCTCTTATGAAACCTCTTTTCAAGTTCTTGTCGATAAATTCCCGCAACTCCTGCATCTCCCTGTCCGACATGGCATACAGTTTACCCACTGGCAGCTGAGCCCCTGGGAGTAGGTTGATTTGGCAGTCAAAGGGCCTATGGGGGGTAGTCTATCCGCCTCCTTCTCGCTGAAGACCTCCTGCAGGTCAGCATATTGGGGTGGCACCTTCCCTTTTGGCTCCACCGCCATTCCCGCCACCCTGGCCACTGTCATCCTTGGGGTCCCCACCCCATGCAATGTTCCAAGCAGTAAGCTGACCCAAAGGTGACTGTCCGCTGATGCCATGCCACTACTGGATCATGCAGTGACAGCCAGCTCATTCCCAGTATTATTGGGGGTCCTGCCAGTGTGGCTACGTGAAGGGCAACGGTCTCCGTGTGCCGGGAAACCCTCATTCTCATTGGCGGGGTCTGGTGCGTCACTTCCCCTCCCAGAAGTTCTCTGCCATCTATGGTGGTCACTTGCAAGGGGAAATCCAGGGGCAGCAGGTGGAGTTGGTGTGCCAGAGCGAAGTCCTTGCTAAAGAAATTGCAGGAGCTGCCTGAATCCAGCAGCGCCTTAACCTTGACTGGGTGCCCATTCGGGAGTTCTAGCACCACTTCTATGGCTATTGCTGCCTTGGGGGGGTCTGGCTGGGGCACTTCTATTAGTTGCTGGCCTGGTTGCTGTGCCCGCTGATTGGCAGCCAAGCGTTGGCGTTTCCCTGCCCCTGCCCATTTTCCTCCTCCTCCCCCTCACCAGCGGCTCCCACCATTCCTTGCCAGGCCTTTCTTTGAGGGCAGACCCTGGCAAAATGTCCTGGCCGTTGGCAGAGGTAACACTTCTTGGTGGTTTTCCAATCCTTTCCCTCCTTTTTGCGACCTTCACCAGAGTTTGAAACCTCGTGCGCGCACGCTCCATCTATCTCCATTGGTTCAGCTGGCTGGGGAGACTGCCTCGGTATTTCAGGAATGCGGTAGTCATGGCAACGTTCCCCTCTTCCTCTGCGCTTCTCCTCCGCCCGCGCTTCCTGGCGTAAATCAATCGCAAGCACAGCCTTGGTCAGCTGATCCATCGACTGCGGGCGGGGCGCGCGGGAAAGCTCGTCCTTCACCGTTGGGGACAACCCCTCCTCAAACAACTTTTGAATGGGCTCCGAGTCTAGATCCCACCTGAGCCGGTGGGATCAGTACTCTCTAACTGATTGGCTCCCCTGCTTGCACCCCATCAGTTCCCGGCAAGTCACATTTTGCTCCACTTGGCTGGAGTACATTGCATCCATCGTGCCAAAAAATTTCCTAAGGTCCTTCAAGGCAGTGTTTTGCGTCGCCATTAGGGGCCTGACCCATTCCCGGGCGCCATCCTGTAGATGCCCAATGACATATGCGACCCTCTCCCCATCATCAGCAAAGTCATTATGCTGCAGTTCCAAAGCGTACTCTATTTCCGTCCGGAACGCGTTATAGTCTTGGGGCTTCCCCCCAAACTTATGTACCAGTCCCGGTACCTTCCTTGTGACGGGGGTGGGTCTGCCTTGTCCATCCTGCGCCCGCCTTTCTTCTAGCCGCGCCATCAGCAGAGCTACATGCTGTTCCAAATCTCGGTTCCTCTCCACCAGATTTTGCACTCCAGCTGCCTGCTCTGTGGCACCTGCTCCCCCGGTTTGGCTCATGGTGCTGCCTGCCTGTCGCTGCGCACAAGCAACTTCAGGGACTGTCGGGTTGCTCTAATGGTTATGGGGTTGCTCGTGCGTAAGTTGCCGCCACTCCTGGGTAGGTGGCCTGGTTAAACCTTTCCTGGCTGGACAGCCCCTCACTTTGTGGCTGCTCAGTCGCTGGCAGAATCCGACAGTGGGCGTTTCTTCAACCTTTTCCAACATAAAAGTTGTTTGACGCCCAGTCTCCTCCTAGCCTCCCTGCGCGGAAGCCTTCTGTGCAGGGTGGGCGTGGGTAGCGGAGGACCTGTGCTCTCTCCGCTGGTGTCCAGTGAAGAGTCTCTGAGCCTGCTCTCCGCTTCCCCCATTGGCCCCCCTCCATCCCTGGTGTCGCGCTGAATTTCTTCCCCAACAGGAGACCTGCCTCTCTCCCTACTTGGCCCCTCTCCAACATCGTCGTGGAGCCCCTCCTCCTCCTCTCGTTCCGATGGCAGTTCCCTGACACAGAGAAATGGTCAAATTTCTTTCTGTAAATTATTTCACCAACAGACTAGCAATATGAGTAATAGCTGCTTTTCTTTGTAAAGTTTGGCTCTGTCTTTTGTTGTTGTCAGTGATAATGACACAGATGAATAATTTCGTATATTTCTTTTCTAGCTGGGTCAATTCTCTCAATTCTTTGCTGCAAATGTTTTATGCAGTTGATACTGTTGTGTTGTCCCATAAAAGGTAAAGGGACCCCTGACCATTAGGTCCAGTCGTGGCTGACTCTGGGATTATGGCACTCATCACACTTTATTGGCCGAGAGAGCTGGCGTACAGCTTCTGGGTCATGTGGCCAGCATGACTAAGCCACTTCTGGTGAACCACAGCAGCGCATGGAAACTCCGTTTACCTTCCCACCGGAGCAGTACCTATTTATCTACTTGCACTTTGACATGCTTTCGAACTGCTAGGTTGGCAGAAGCAGGGACCGAGCAATGGGAGCTCACCCCATTGCGGGGATTCGAACCGCCGACCTTCTGATCGGCAAGTCCTAGGCTTTGTGGTTTAACCCACAGTGCATATCCAGACCTAAACTCTCTGATGGTCCTGTGTGTATCTGAGCTATTTTATAGAGACTTTTGCCTTGGAAAATGGAAAATTATAAATGCCTTAAAAATAAAAGCAATGTCAATATATATTCAGACAGTACATAAAGAGCTACTGTAGAATTAAGCTGTAAGCCATTTGGGTTGTGCTTTCTCAGACAGAATCAGATTTCACAGCTTTTCTTCCCCAAAGCTTAGGAGTCTCCTTGGGATTGCCCACTGTTCCATGGAACATCTAAAAAAAAAAAAACATTTTGGGAGCATTTGCTTAGCTCTGAGCTATGACTTGAACAAAAAGAAACCCAAACAGATGAAAAATAAAAGCTGTGCTGCACATGTGCAGAAATTTTGTTTACATTCAAAGCTGCAGAAATGATTATTCATAATATAGCCAAATATCACCGGCTGTGCAGCAGTTTATTCTGTGCCAGGTAATTATGAACTTTGGCAGTGTCACTATAGCAAACTGCTCCAGATATGCTCCAAATATGAGGTAGATGGGATGTCTGACATCATACGCATTAGCCAATCAGCACTTTGCACTGCTGACTTCTACTACTAACTGGTAGAAATGGTTTACGCTGATGTCAAAGCTAGGAATGGAATTTTCCTTCCATATACAATGCAGCCTGCTTCTACAGCATTTTGACTGTTTGAACAATGTACATCCTGAACACACCCTTGTAATCATTGCTGTTGAGCCCCTATTCCACATAATACGGAGACTAAAGGTATATAGAACTCATGAATTTTGTAAATTATTCATACATCTTGGGGATATCCATTTTTAACTGAGCTAAAAAATACCTACACAAGCACTAGTGAGGAGCATGTACACATGAACCAAGTATGTTAATATATATCATCCAAATGAATTTTAAATCAGAAGCTGCATATCAAAAAGGGACTTAAATCCATTATACATATTCTAAAGGGATTTTATAAATGTGAGCTGTAACAGAATGCCTGAATAGGAAGAATAGCATTGCAGTATTGATGTGAGTGTTAATATATTGCTTGACTGTAAATACTGAAATGTATGAATAGTAGATTGAAGGCAAAGGGTGAAAACCCACCAACATGTCATCCTGTTCAAACCCCATTAATTCAATCCTTTGAAAGGGGCCTTGAGTGAAAGCAATACACAGAGGTTGGTTCCCATACTATTCTTGCTGAGGAAAATCCCATGAAAAGCTCAGACTAGAGGCCCAGCTCTTCTTTGCAGTCAGAAATAAATATGTAAAACATCTTACACAATACTGCCAAATCCTCTACATGACTCACTGAGAATGTGAAAAACACACAGCAAATAACTTACTTATTACAGAAAGAAAATGAAGGCAGATAGGAGCTGCCACTGCCTGAAAGAATTGTGAAAATTTTGAAAGTGGCATCGTCTTACTAATTAAAGTTGATTGCAATTAAGACATTCTGAAGACCTGTAGATAAATTTCCTAATCTCAAGTACCCTTAAAATCCTTTAATATTATCCTGCTAATTACACAAATGTGTTTTCCACCACGTTCCACAGTAATAAAAGTGTAGGAAGTGCCAGTCAGAGCAATTTTCAAATTACAGAAAGTGTTGCTATCTTATTGGTTCAGTAGATCAGAGGCACAAGTAGCAGCACTCAATGCAGAAAAATAAAGAAAGGTGCCCATGGTTTGGTAATATATATATAAAAAACATGAAGTGGCAAAATATATGCTTGAATTAAAGACACAGATATCAGAGTCGGCACACTGAAAATTATGTTCACTGATTTCAGTGGGTCTACTCTGAGTATGACTAACACTGCCAATCAGTCATAGCTTAGTTCACCACCATGTGCAACTTTAGGGTTGATAATAACTCCAGAATAAAAAAAAGGATCCCTCTGGTCTGGTCAGAATCAGAGAGCAGAGGCAGGCTGCAGATCCTGAAGGAATATAATATAACAGGGTTGAGGTCTGACTTGGTAGACTCCAGATCTTTCAGATTTTCAAAGCACTGGTCATATAACAGAAGTGCTGTGAGACCAGCTGCCTCCACTGTCGTTTTTTTGCTACTTTCAACAATTTCCTCCACTTCTGTGCAAGTGGTTAGGGAAGATCATGTGGCTGTAAACCACATTGGTGATGCTACCATTAAGACAGGGGTCAGCAAACCTTTTCATCAGGGGGCCGGTCCACTGTCCCTCAGACCATATTTTGAAAAATGTACTGTAAATACCCTGCAAGCTGGTCCTGCAGCTGCCTCCGGACCTGGAGGAGAAATGCACTCTGCACGCGCTCAGGAGCGCATCTCAGCAGTGCCCGCTCACCGGCGTTGTTGATGAGCAGCAGCCGCTTCATCGGCCCATCCCCACGGAGCTCCCAGGCAGCATGCACCAGGCACTGTGACCCGTCATCCGAGGCCAGGTTGGCAGGCAGGCTGCACATGCGGAGCACCGGGCAGGCAGCACACAGCTCGCCCTCCAGCTGCTCTAACATGGCTGCCGAGCGCGCCACCAGCAGCAGCACCGAGCTGGGCACCAGGTGCGGGGCCAGCAGGCATGCCAAGCTCTAGCTGAAGCCCAGCAATGCGCCCATCATGATGCCCATGGCATGGCCCAGACCAGCCACCCATCCGCCGGCCTTTCCATGCAGGTGGCAAGGCTTTGGATTGGCTTCAGGAAGCTCCTGCAGCCACTCTGAAGCTGTGCCAGCATCATCACCCGCCCAGAAGCTGAGCCAGCATTGTGGAAATCAGTCCCCGTGCAGCGAGGCGTCCATAGTGCACGGGGACTGACCAAGCGGGCGGTAGGGTCCGCGGGCCAGATTTACGAGCCTGGGGGGCCACATCTGGCCCCCGGGCCATAGTTTGCTGACCCCTGCATTAAGAGAATACTGCCAGCATGGCACATAACTTGGCCCAAAGCATGTGAGTAAAAATTGAAAACTTTGGCCAGTGGTGGTGTTGGAGCAATAAAGGAAGCAATGCCAACCCTGCTCCTTCAGGAGATGTATTGCAAGCCCTTTACTAATAGCTAATCAAAACTCTTTATTTTCAAGAGATATTTTTTGGCAGTTGTCACATGACTTCATATACTATATAAATGAATCCAACAAGAATTTAATCTTTGCTTGACCAAGCGCAGTGACATCTGCTTGGTAGAAAAAAATTATAATGAGATGCACAGAAAACCATTCTGAGCTCATGAGAAGCAAAAAAAGAAATAAGTAACTCTCAGAAGTGGGACAAAACTGGCAGAACAAACTGTATACAGTGGCTGTGGAGCCCAAAGATATGGGCTCTCCTCTGAAGGAGATATAACAGCTGTGGGTGCTAGTATAAGACTGAGATGAATGCTGCTTCAAGGGAAAAACCTGTAGCATATTTAAAGAGGCTGGGTGATTCAACTGCCAAGATATACATATGCCAGTTGTGGAAGTGTGCCACCTACCATGTTATGGAAACAAAAGCATTTTGCTACATTTTGTTCTACCCTGTACAAATCACATGTAGTTAGATATGGTCCAGAGTAGCACAACTCATACCACTTGTGCAAAAGGACTTTCCTGCAACCTTATCCCCATTTCAAAACCCTAGCCTCTTCAAAGTATCAAAAGACCCTCAGAAAAGGAATGTGGTGCAGATGTCTGCATTGGGGATGAATGAATAGGGAAGCTCCATTGCATGAAGAAGACACTCATAGACCTCTGGATCTGACTCATAGTTTGAGTGGAGGATGTGCACTATGTTGGAGATTCATTCCCCGTGTCTGCAGTCATGGGATTGTTGTCTATCACATAACGGTGTACGTGTTCATTCCACAGTGTGGGAAGTAATGGAGACAGGATGTTTGTGTTACTCTGTTCCGTGAAATGGGATTATTGTCCTTTGTTCTCTCTCTTTGCTGTCTGATGAGAAAGAGGAAGGAGCTAAGTCAGAATGCTCTGAGTGTTTTATATGTAAATAAAGTAGATTAGCCAAATGCTGAGTTGCTGAGGTCTGTTACACAAGGTGCAAATACTCTGTGGATCCGTAAGTGTGCTGATGTTTCTTGGCATCAGTCGCTGTGATGTTCAGGCAGAAGAAAGCTTTTGAAGCTCCCGAACGATCGACCAGAAAGGAGAGAACATGCCAGCCGAGCATGTGTCTCTGCCAGGGTCCTACATGGGAGTAGGACGCTCCTAAGACACCCAACCCTAACTCTGAGGTCAGCAATGCTGTGTCCAATGAAATCATCAACCAGCTGATCAATAAAAGATATAATTCTACATTACCCAGACAATGTGCCTGTTAAAATACATAGATGCCTATACTTTCACCAGCCTTACTGTATGAATTATATTTTTGTTTATCTTTAGACAATATAAACTGTTTCTCATATTATAATTTTTTGACACAGAGTGAAATACAAAAGTAAGAAAATAATTTGCCAGCTCTCATGATGAAATGCACATGCAACACATACTATTTGGGAGAACCAAAACTCAAGTTTCCTCCTACATATTGGGTACACACATTTCCTTACATCCAAGCAGTCGTGTAACATGACTGGTTCAAAAACAAGGTATAAACCAAACTATCTAGATTTCATCTATTGATATATCTGCACGAGCCCATCTTTCTAACCGTTCAAGGTGGCTAGATGCATCATTCGTTTGCAATGGCATGTGCTTGGGACCAACAATTCTGTGGCACTTACTTCCAAGCACATAAGCATAAATTTTGGATGTTGATCTCTGAATACAAAATAAATTATTTTCTAAAGTAACTAAATTACAACATAATATTCAAAACAAATTTTTACTCTAGAATCAGGCAATTCGCCTTCTATAATCCATTCATGAATGTTCTCTCATTAAAAAAGAAAAGAAAACTCCAAGTCCTTGGATGTGGAAAATGAAATGTATGGAGTCTCTGTTTTATTAATTTGCAGTATTAATACACAAAACTTATTGAGACACATTATTTGTTATCCACCACCTCCCCCAATGTTCTTTAACATCTCAACCCTCAAGAGATGCAAAGCATTTCCAGATGATTAAAAAGCAAGATTTCATTTCTTAGCAATATAGCTAAACAGCTTTAATCCAGTATCAGTGGGGTAATAACTGGACCACACATAATATGGTGGGTGAGATTCTTCAGCTGGAAGGTGAGAACGCAGGGTGGGAAGAAAGATGCCTTTACTTCTGTGTTTCAGAGGGGAAGAGAGGCAGAGGGAGAGAGGAATTATTGCAGGATGCATGTTCAAGCACTACCTTAACATAAAAGGGACTGCACAGCAATAATTAAATGTAAACTTAGTACTTAATAGACACAAATTATTTCCAGATGCTAAGTAAAGATCTTTTATTATCAGTATTATAAATGCAATGATGCAGTACCAGTAGTTCAATATTCTGGCTCTACATCAGAGATGGGAAGCCTGTGGTCCTCCATTTATGATGGTCCTCCAGCTCCTGCCAGTAGGTCTAACAGAGGACCACAAATTCTCCAACCCTGTTCTTTATAATAGATGGGGGGAGATGACTATGCTGCATTTTGCACTAAGGGTGTAAGTGTAAATGGCACTGGGTGCATGCTTCAACATTAGCTTAAGGGGATGGTGCACAACTAGAAATAAATAAAGATCCTGAAATGTGGGGCACTGTAAAGGGCTACAGTAGCCTTGCTGCTTCTTGAACCATTTATTCTTCTGTCCCAAAGTAGAACTAGTTGTTTGCTCCAGCCCTGCAGTAAATTAGCACTGGCTAGTTATATACTTCAGTGCTCCAGCACTATAACACTCTGTGGGGTGCAGTCAGCAATCATGTGCATTTAAATATATATGCAAAATTAAAATTTACAAAATGGCATGGGTGCCAGGGAGGAAGCTTTTTCACTTATTATCAGCAGAGATGCCACAATGGACCACTATGCAGGAGAGGCACATTGAATTTACACAGCCACATTTTAAGCAACATTGTAAGTGGTGAATATTTTCATGGAAGAAAGAATTACATTTTCCTAGCAACAAAGTATTGTTGTTAAACTACTGAGGAAACATGATCCAGCTCCTACAATGGAAGCACACACTTGAAGAAAGATGGATCCCAGGAAGCAAAAGGACATTGGTTTTGTGAATCAATCATAATGTGGAAAGGTCACATCAAGAAAGAACAACACACAAAACCTTAGCTATTTTCTTGCAAAGTGCTTCTGTGGGACCCATCACTCCTTTGTTTCAAAAGTATCTTATATTTAGCAAGGGCTTAAGGAATATTGACAAAGAATCTGCAAATAGGCAAATGAAGAGAAATTTGTGCTTTAATAGTAAAAAGTAAATATAGCAAATAGGTGATCTCACACGAAATGAGCCCGCAACAGAGATTTCAAATGCAAAATTAACAGACAAGTGCTGGCAACATGCAAAGATGGGAAGGGGATTTCATTCATGAAATATGGGAACCTTCTCTGAAAACTGCTTTGCTGTTCAATAAACTGACAAGCGTGTCTGATTTTTATACACTTGAAACAGTCCAGTGATCCTATTATGACAGCGTGCTCCTCCCCCATGCTGATTCACTGTTTCTAGATATTTGGCAAAATACAGTTTAAGATGTCTATTCCCAGGATATCATGGCACTTTGTTTCTGCCCTGTTTAGATATTACTTAATTCATTGTCTAAATTTGGGGGCAGAGGGAGAGTGCTGTAGAATCCATGGCAATTTCAGTTAGATAGCACAGTGATACAAGCTCACAGGGCAAAACTGTGCCTTTGACATCAACTCATAACCAGAAAAAGATACTGTTCTTGCCACAGGAGCTTATCTGAGCCCAGATGAACTGAACTGGCACATTCTATACCTTACAGGCTGTCAGGGAATCAGGAGCAGGAGCACTGGGGAGAGAGGATTGGGAGAGCGAAGGGGAAGAATCTGAGGGCAGCGTAGGGGAGTATGACAGTGGCCCGAGAGATTCCATGAGCTTCTCCAGCGAATCAGAAGATTCCCAGAAGGGGGCGCCGATGGTCAGGGCAAGGGGGGTCCCAGGGGGGACGCACCAGAAACAAGGAGCCAGAGGGGAACCCCAAAGCAGCAGTGGAGGATCGGGACCAGTTTCCCCACCAGAGCATAGTGGGGGGGAGGAGTCACATGTGTCAGGGCCAGCGTCTCCTCCAGAGAGGGAGTCAGGGCTGACCACGCCTCCATCGGAGAGTGGGGGAACGGAAGGGAGGTCAGTTGCAGCTAGCCCCCCCGAAGGGGGAAGCAGTGGCAGCAGCAGTGAAACGGTCAGGAGGAAAGCTGCTGGCTGGGCGCGCGCGCCAAGTTCAAATGTGCAGGCGCGCGGAACAGCAGGAGACCCGGATGGGGAACCAGCTCCTAAAGCCCGCCGGAGGGAGGGAGAAGGCTCAGGGGAATCAGCGGGAGAAGAGGCTAGAAAGGGCGGAACCCCGGCGGGCAGGCGGACCCAGAGGAGGAAGGAGCAGCGGAGAAGGTGGAGCAAGGCTAGGATCTTAAATTGGTGTCAGGGGGGAGGAGACTCAGACGGAGCATCAGTGGTCTGACACTTTAGACGTGGGGCTGCGCGCTGCGGCTCTGGAAGTGAAACTGAACTTCAATAAAGACTTTTATACTTAACAACGAAGCAGCGTTGGTCCTTTGTGAGCTGGGACCTAGGGCAGCCCTGACACAGGCCATATATGTACTGAGTTTGTGTTGGTTGTCTTCTGCCCACTATCACTTTGGGGGCCATCCTGAGGTCAGAAAAGACTGCACTATCCACTTGGTTCAATATAAAATGTTCATAAGCTTGATTTGCCATTTAGAAGGCCTGCATAACAGGGGGCTTCTCTGAGGTATGTATAGTGTTAAAGCAATCTGTCAATCGGCACTGAGCAATGATTGTAAGGCAGATATTCTTGTAGACTACACTGCAGAGAAGCATGTGAGAAAATTAAGCACATGCTTAACATTTCTAATTGAATAAATTTGACTTAAAACATGATTCATTTTAACTGGGATTTCTCCTTAGTTTATTACAAACATTAATAAAGTTTATTACAAACATCTCCTGGAGCGGAATATAAAATTCCAATATCCCATCTGATTCTTCCTTCCTCATCCCTGCTAAGAAAGTTCTCTTTGACAAATCATTACAAAACCCTTATTTACCAAAGCCTAGTTTCAAGATGAACTATAACATGAAGTTCCATGTCTATTTTCCTCAATGTTTCCTCAATGTTCTTTGAATTAAAAACAGTATTGGAAGGTTGTTGTTCAATGCCTTTATAAACAACTTGGATGGAGGAATTAAGGGTAGGGCCTGAACCAACAGTTTCAAGCTAAAGGAAATGAGATTAAGACTAAACATCAGCAAGAGATTTCTGACAGTAAATGCTGTTCAGCAGTGGAATGGACCTCAGAAAGTGGTGGACTCTCCTTCATGGAAGGTTTTTAAGCAAAGGTTGGATGACCATCTGTCATAGATGCTTTAGTTGAGATTTCTGCATAGCAGGGGGTGAACTAAAGGTAAAGGTAAAGGTACCCCTGCCCGTACGGGCCAGTCTTGCCAGACTAGAGTTGTGCGCCCATCTCACTCTATAGGCCGGGGGGCCAGCGCTGTCCACAGACACTTCCGGGTCACGTGGCCAGTGTGACAAGCTGCATCTGGCGAGCCAGCGCAGCACACGGAACGCCGTTTACCTTCCCGCTATAAAGTGGTACCTATTTATCTACTTGCACTTGGCGGTGCTTTTGAACTGCTAGGTTGGCAGGTGCTGGGACCGAGCAACGGGAGCGCACCCCGCCGCGGGGATTCGAACCGCCGACCTTTCGATCGGCAAGTCCTAGGCACTGAGGCTTTAACCCACAGCGCCACCCGCGTCCCGAGGGGGTGAATTAGTACCTTCCAAATCTATAATTCTATGATTCTATGACTGTAGTTACATTCATACAACAAGTATGTCATAGATTACAGTGGTACCTCGGGTTAAGAACTTAATTTGTTCTGGAGGTCCATTCTTAATCTGAAACTGTTCTTAACCTGCAGTACCACTTTAGCTAATGGGGCCTCCCACTACCGCTGCGCCGCCGCCACACGATATCTGTTCTCATCCTGAAGCAAAGTTATTAACCTGAGGTACTATTTCTGGGTTAGCGGAGTCTGTAACCTGAAGCGTCTGCAACCCGAGGTACCACTGTAATACATTTAGCCTAGCTCTTCTTACTCATCCACTTTCCCCATCTGTCAATGCAAGTATTCTGCTGTGGTCACAGATTTCTTTTGTAATAGTCTAAGAATGTGATAATAGCCGTATGACTTGTATCTTCCTATATACTTCATAGACCATCATACCACAATTTTTATTACAGTAATTTTGACTACATAAGTACTGAAAAACCTCTGTAGACTTTTAACCCTAGAGAGGAGTTTAGCCTCTTTAGGACTATTGAAAGATGGCAGTAAACATCCATCTACATCTGCCTGTCTGATTACACACACACACATTTCTGCATGTGTGCATGTGTACATGCAAGTTATTCAGTTTAGCTGTTTGGCCATATTTATTCAAATTTGGAAGTGAGGCCAGTTTCAAAGATGCAGCTACTTACACTCGTGTAACACAAGCATTTGAGTACAGTGACACATGGAAAATAGTTTGTGGGAAGCAGTTTTTCACACAGTTGTGGTAATGTCAACCACACTATAAACCACTGTGCTTATTAGTTTATTTCCCCTTACCCTAGACAGTTTTCTCCCTCTTTGATGAAAATTCTCTAGCCTCCTGTTAGCTGGAAGGCTTTTCTCCCCCTAATTCTAACAAACTGGCAAACAAAGCCATGCCATCTACTAGTTAAGACACTATCTGCTTCTTATTTTGGAAGGGAAGAATCCAGGGCAGGCCCTGCCATGCAGAAGGATGAAGCAGCCTGCTTCACCATAAGGGAATATAGATGAAAATGGGGATTAGGTCTGAATTGTGAAGCAGCAGCATGCATGACAATTTAGTATCGAATTTAATAGGTGCAGGGAGGATACTGTTTGGGCTCTGCTTCAGGCAACATAATGTTTTTGGGCCAGCACTGGAAGAACTCTAGAAGCAATTAAGATACTTTTCATGAAGAATGCTGATGTTGGAACTCACTGCTATGAAAATTGAACTTAAAAAGCCAGCAGTCTCTCCTGCATATCAGCAAGAGGAAGATTCTATTAGGTACGGCTATGGTAGGCAAATGAAAACTCTTTCTAAACTAGGTAAAGGATGTATGTTCCTCAGTGTTGCTGCTAAGCGTGGATAAATTTCAGATGTGTGGGTATTTTCTGCTACAGAGAGCTGCTTCACACATTCAGAACCTCTGTGTCTTTTAAGGAAATAACATGCAGCCTATCTGTATATAATCGCACACTTGCATATAATGACACACACCTGAAAATTGCACAGATTTTCACTGTGCACAAATGCAGAAAAAGGCACAGTCAAATATAACATCTGAATTTCTACAGAAGGGTTGTATTTAACACACTACTTCTGTATCGGAGTTTGTTCACATAAGAATACATACATGCACATGTATTTCCCCTGGCTGGATGTACAGATGTAAGGGATATAAGGACTGGCCCCTCATACTGGGTAACTAATTACAGTACAGTGGTATCTCGGGTTATAGACACTTCAGGTTACAGACTCTGCTAACCCAGAAATAGTACCTCGGGTTAAGAACTTTGCTTCATGATGAGAACAAAAATCATGCGGTGGCGTGGCGGTGCGGCGGCAGTGGGAGGCCCCATTAGTTAAAGTGGTACCTCAGGTTAAGAGCAGTTTCAGGTTAAGAACGGACCTCCAGAACGAATTAAGTTCTTAACCCAAGGTACCACTGTAACTGGGAAAAGGAGGTTGAGGACTACTGAGATAGGGAGTAGTGGGTCACATGACGTGCTGAGGACTGGACATAGGGATTGCATAGGGATCCACTTAACATTGCTATGGGACAGCAGTATATTGGGTTAAACTTATTCCACCAGTTGTTTCTGTTATAATATCTCATACAGCAAAATATTGATTAATCTATAGTCAGCTAATACACCCTGCAGATGTCAGAGTTGGGGATAAAAATGCTGCCATTTCATGATATAAGACAACCTCACAATTCATCTAAAGTGAAGACAAAAACCAATGACTTGGCTCTCATACTAATAAACTCTTTGTCATCAAATAGAGCTCTTGCTGAACAAGAACATTTTAGGGAAACTGATGACATACTCCCATTTCTGCATTCCTTTGTATTAGCTTAAATCTACAGAAGGCGTATGTACATAAAGAGATATATAACCTGGCAGCATTTGAATTGACACCACATTTGAGCTGAATTTATTACAGAAAAATGATATGTGTGGCACACACACACACAGACACACACACACACACAGAGAGAGAGAGAGAGAGAGAGAGAGAGAGAGCACATTCTCTTTGGTGTGATGAAATCTTCTCACCTTACTATATCAAACACCAAAGGTGCAATAAGACTTCACAGGATCATTTACTGGGGCGCTTTGACACATTAGTACTTGCTACTTTTAAAATAACATTTTTAACAGTCTTCTAGTTTCATGTTCTTAAAATCTTATATTGTCAACTACTTTAAAAATAATTATCTTTGTATGTATCTGAGAGTCTGACTCATCTTTTGTCTCACCGCTATCTGTTGTTGGTCACTTGATACTGCCTCTTGGTCCATAATGAGGAGCTGTTTTTCGTGCAGCTCTCTTCTCTTAGGCAGGGCTAGGGAACCTTCAGCCTTCCAGATGTTGCTGCACTAGAACTCTTACCATCCCTGAATATTGACTGGGGCTAATGGAGTTGAAGTCTAACAACATCTGGAGGGCACATGTCCCCCATCCTTCTTTCGAGCAATAGTCCTCAACTATTCTAACTTCAGGCAACCTTCCCACATTGACTCACCTTGCAAGAAATAACTGCATGCATGTCACCGAATCACTATCCCTTTTATAGAATTCTGTGGCAGGTTTTAGGATGCACACCCAAGATTTTTAGCCAGGGCTATTGACTTGCATGGTCTAACTCAGCTAAAGCTGCAATCCTAACCCCATTTACCTGGGAATAAGCCCAAATGAATTCAATAGGGTTCATTTCTAAGTAGACATGGTTAGTATTTCACTGTAAGTGTGCCCTGGTGAGCACACATCACTCTCTAGCGGAGGACACACATTGCAATTGAAGAATAGTCATCATGTTTTTGTTTTGTTCTGCTTTTTTGAGGGAAGATTATTTGCCACTACTAATTTTCTCACTGGGGAGTCCATGATAAGCTCCTAGGGAACACAAGTGCCTTACAGGTTCTACAACATCTAAATGTTGATATTTTACAGAATCCTTCAATAGATTTTTGTGTTAACATATATTCGCATACATGGGATGGTATTCAACTATACCATAGTTGTAGGAGGGCTATATATTATGCAGGTGGCAGGTCACTTGACTGAATTATCTGTCATACAATACAATACAATACAATACAATACAATACAATACAACACAACACAATAATGTATGTATGTATGTATGTGTGTGTGTTAAAACTGGCTGTAGGATCTGGCAGCTAGGTTTTTTTGGGGGGGGAGGATGAAGAGTATGGTCTACAGTACGCAATGGCACACCCAGGAAACAGGTTTCCCTCATTTACATTTTGTAAGAATTAAGCAATCGTTTACTGAAATATATGCTCACACACACACACACACACACACACACACACACACACACAAATAATAAACTGGATTCCCTATCTCTCATTATTATCCCAGCACAAATCATGTTGACAGCAGAAGCAGAAAGAAGAATTGGAAGGGAATTAACCCCAAATTTATCATGCATACCACATAAAATGCCACAACTAGGATTTGTAACTGGGCACAATAATTATTACTGGCACAAGAACCTGTTATAACCTGACAATCCTATGGAGGTAAGCCCAGGAGAGGAAGGTAAGTATGGCAGGAGACCAAAAAGATAATAAACTAGATTGAAACCAAAGCTTTTTAATTATTTCCTCTCCTTCATATGCCCTCTTTCAATGGTGCACTGCAGCTAGAAGAAGAAAGGAATATACCATCTATGGTGACTGGGGTTGATGATTGCCCGCCAATGTTTTTCAGATGAAATTAAGAACACTACTGTGCAAAAGTACCTAAATGAGACCACAGATATGGTTTTGCAGACCATATGGGATCAGGACTTGGGATTCAGTAGTTCAGAGGGAACCCAAGAGACAAGAGACAGGAAATATTTACCCATTAACCATTTCCACAGAGAATTTTGACACAACGTAACAGTAGTGTGCAAAACTATACTGTGTATTCTAATCCAGAGAGTAGCCAATGTGGTGCCCTTCAGATGCTGTTGGACTACAACTCCCATCGGCCCCAAGTCAGCATGGTCAATGGTCAGGCATGATGAAAGTGGCAGTCCAGCACACTCTAGATCCTGTCCTCTTGTATGACTACCAGTAATGTGTGTTTAGTGTGGCACCTACCCTTTGAAATTTCAAAGTGAGGTACCTGAGATCTCTTTAACTAGAAATGATAGGGACTGAACTGGGGGCATTTGTAGGCAAAACTTGTGATTGAACATTGAGTTATGAGACCTGCAGAATTTGCCCAGCTAAACCGGGACACCAGAGGTGTAAATACAATACAATAAAATACAATACAAGGTAAAATGTCCACTTTCACAAAGGTATTATTATTATTATTATTATTATTAATAATAATCTGTGTACATTCATTTTATGCACTTGCTCATTTGATACCAAGATGGACACATGTTGTTCATTGAATTGCAGTTTTATTTTACTAAGTATAATTATTTTCCACAATGCTGTTTGAGACATATTGCTTTACTGTACAAGTACTCAAGTTATTACTTGAACAAAGAAAGGGAAGGGACTTTAAATTAGTTAATTAATTATTAGAAAATGTCTGCCTTTCTACTACAACCAAATGAGTCACTAATTCTTTTTTGTTTTAATTTTCTCCCTTAACACTCATCTCACTAGGGCTATTAAACTCTTTGCTTGATCACTGAATTCCATATCAGTAAATCTCATATTCTCAGCGGGGGCTTCTTGCTAAGATCAGTTATGCAAAACCAAAGAGCTTTTAAAATGTGGTTTGTAATCTTCCTGTCATAGACATAAGAAAAGCAGTTGTCTTTAGCAGCCTCAAATGTAGAAATAAGGGCAAGGTTACTCTAGAAGAGTAAAACTCTGGAATATTTTTTTCAACAGGGTCAGGAGATTGCGTAGGGACCCACTTTTTATTTATTTAGGGAAAAAATCACAAAATGTTTGGGCTTTTTAAAGTTACAGTGATGAGAAAAATGCCCTTTGCCAGCATTTCCATGGGGGAAACAACATCTCTCTTTTATGTCTCTTTAATTTTTCATGACAATTGCTTTGCCAATCAATAGTTAAAATACATATTAAAAATGGAACAGGAAATAAGCTATGACAAAACATAAGAGAAAAAATGCTAGCAAAGGTGAGGTTCTAGTTTTAGTCCTTTTATTGGACCCAAAATGAAAAACAGAGGAAGAGAGAACCTCTGGTTTTACTGTTTTTATAGGTCCACTTCCTGTCGTGCTCAAATTATAGGAGAAAAGGTAGACATCCACAATCAGCACTGTGTAATTCCCACAATTAGTCTCTTGACTTATAAAATGTATTGCTATAACTGAGGAAATTATGAAACCAGTAAACAAAAACTTCAGACATTCCTATATGAAGTTAGAGGGAGCCTTACAAAAGATCTATGTAGTCATTTTTTTTAGGATGAAGTGTCGCACCCTATGCTACATTGCATAGTGCAAAATATTAGTATGCTCTAATGCATTTCTGGGTCTATTGGGAGAGGCACTAACAACCTTACTCAATCTAGACTACTTTCATATGTAATGATAGGTTTTTTTTGAAAAATTGTCAGTAACACTGAAATCCTTTGCACACTTATGCACATCTACCTGGAAGTAAACCAGATTGAAGACCATGGGACAATGAGTAAACACACATAGGACTGTGCTGCCAGTCATTGAAATTTAAGGAATACATTTCTGACAAAAAAAGTTAACCTTATTTCCAACCTTTAAAAGTAAGCTAACATTTTTAATAGAATTTGTATTTGAGACAGAGTTATAATCTTGAAATTACAAGAGCCGGGTTAAAGTCAGTGAGTCATTAAAGGTCTATAGAATAATGAACCAAGAGGGAATAAGTAATAGCTTAACTGTCATGGCACATAATAGTTCAGAACAAATGTCACAGCAAGACATATTTTGCCTGGGCTTCCCATTCTACCTGTGCTCCATTAGGCACTACAATGCTAATTACTTTCAAAACTATTTTGAAAGCTTTTGCTTCATTTGTGGGGGTGGAGACGGCTATAATGTGAGTTGTTCAAAGGCAATAATACATAAAGAGCACTTCTATTTCCTGCATAAAACTAATGTAAGTAGGCGGGGAAAAGCACTACCATTAATGGCGGAAAGACATGAGGTCAAAATAAACAGGAAAGAACGCCAACCTTGACTGCAACCTTGACAACATCCATACTTCTGAAGATGTTAAAGCCATCATTTACATTTCTCTGGACTTCTTAGGTAACCAATGACAGCTGATCAATTATTTTACATGCACATTTGGAATCAGCTGTGATTTAAAGTAATTGTTTCCTTGCTTGGAGACATTATTGCCTCTTTTTCTTCACCTCCTTCCCATCTCTAGCCCATTTGCTCTTAATACTGTAAAATCTTTAAAGATGCTTCTTGTTTATACCCTCTGAGATTTACCATAGAGACAGCAATGAATGGCTGATACAAAACCCTGTGTAAGACATTGAATGAACACACACACACATTTTCTTTCTTTTCATTTATACAGACACATACTTTTACAATTTATATTCCTTCCTATTCATAAAGGTATAGATGGGGACCAAGAGTTCATCTATAAGCATGGGAATATATATAATGGTATCGCTCTGCAAGGACAAGTATTTGTTGTATTTTAAAAGTCTGTTAAGTCACCATAAACAATGTACAACATTTTTTCGTATTTTGTTTTAAGTTGGTAGAGAAAGTATGATATACCTCAGCATTATTGTCTAACTTTGACTTTGCTTATTTTTCAGCATTAGAAATTTCCTGTGGATTAAGAATGCACCCTTTGCAAGATGAGAATTTGCTATTTTTGCACCAAAGTGATAAAGCAAAAAAACTTGATGCAGAATGCTTTCTTTCTCATTTTAGCAACTGAGAAGCCTGAAGTGGGACATCCTCTTTTGAAATTTCCTTGCAATTTGCACCAAAGTGATAAAAGCAAAAAACCAGCTCTGGATAAACTATAACCCAGAAGGTGACAATGACTGCTGGTTCACATTTGTTCTCTCCCTGCCCTGCCCACAACACATGGATGCTTGGGGAATGCATTGGGGTGTTGGCAGGCAAGTGGCATGTTGTGCACATGTGGGGTTTGTGTAAAGTGGTGCATTCATATGGAACATGAATATGTGGATGCCATGATTTGTGCAATCATAGTGATCCTTTATCCAACTGCTGGTACTATGTGTATTGCAGCAGATGGACAGCCCACATGCAGAATCAATACTGTATTTCACATGGTTTATACAGATGCCATCAGTTTTCTGTTTCCTAACTCAACAAGAATAAATGGGTACTCCACAAAGCATGGGAGGAATAAAATTCAGATATGCTTCCTTCTTCTTCTGCTCTGAGTTACACAGTACAGAGCTCAAACAAAGAGCAAATGTGTGCAACAATGTTGTGAGTATGGACCCTGAGTCCTGCAAGACTTTTATACTGAGTCTCAAGGTTCTGGCTTGTCAAGATTCAAACAGGATTTGCCCACTTTCTTGGACTGCTCTTTGTAACTGGCCATGTTGACAATGCTTCATAATAACGTGGGTTATTCCTTAGCATGCATCTTTTTTCCCTCCTTGGTAGTATTTCCTTATCATCATAAACTAAAAGGTCAAATTGAATATGACATGTTGAATATGATAAATATGGCCTGCCAACGGGTCACAGAGGGAAACCAAGTTAAGTACAGATCTCTTTATTAATTACTTCCATGCATTCATTCTCTTGAAAATGGGAATTCTCATTTTGTCCAAACTCTAATAAAAACAGTAATTTTATAATCAAATTTTATTCTTTACATTTTGAAACTTGGTTTTGAGTCTACATTCAGTCTAATTTTAGGAGAAGGTAACAATGGGATATTGGTGTTCATCACTTGGGCTTATGCTCCTTGTTCATGAATGGAATAAATGTTCAAAATTCTGGTTGTGCTTCAGGTTCCCTTTCTAACACCTCAACATTCTTATTTGGTATTATCTTTATGATTTTCGTTTGCTTGGTTTATTTCTCCATTGGGTAGAATTTTCTTCACCAGTTAAAATCAGCTACATTTATTTGTTGTTTGTGGGATAAAGGCTTTGGGAAGTGGATAGTTTTGCTAATTTAGGAGTTATAAAATTTGGTGCTTTTTTATTGGTTGTACTAAAGAAAATTCTGGTATTCTGTCAAGTCAATAAAACATTAATAACAAGATAATCTGGATCGGTGACCCCTTCTTTATGGGAAGGGTAATTTGAGTGTAGTATATGTCACTCTTAACACTCACATCATTTGTGCACTGTGACCCATAGATAAAGTATTTGCTTGATAGCAGAATATAAAACAACTAAATCTGAACACAGATAATTCATACATTCCCTGACATGAGTGGGGAAAACCACTCATGTCAGACATCAACCTGATGGATAAAGCTGAAATGTTAAAATAGATTAGATGAGAATGTACCTACGAAATGCAAAGACATTATGAAAAGCAGTTGTCCACTTAGCCTGAAGGAACAAAGATAACCAAGATATCAAGCTGTATAATGACATCTGGGTCAGAACATGACTCATAAAAGAGACAGCTAAAAAAACCCCAGGTAATATCTGTCACCTACAAAGAATCACATCAAGTTAAATTGAGGGTGGGGGAAGAGAACCCTGCTAGGTCATCTCACCTCTCCTGTCTACCAGGATAAAGGATTTTCTTCATAGATAGATAGATACACACACACACACAACTTTTTTAGTTGTGGAATTTTCTGCAAGTGCATTTGAAAACTTAAATACATGCTTATTATTTAATTCCTTTTTCTTTCTTTCTTTTTGATTATTAAAGAAAGAAAGGCACTTACTCGGAAAGTCTAATACTTCAGTGGAATAGCAAGGTATGAACTGCTCTCAGAGCTTTAGACAAATCCAGCAAAGTACTTTGCTATAACTAGAGACAAAGTACTTGGGAAAGAGATGGGAACAATATGATGTGCCAAACCAAAAACCAAGAGAGAAAACAGGGAGCACAGAATAAAAAGCATTTGTTTAATGAGATTAAATATATTTAAAGATAGCCATATAGCTGACTACAGAAATCAATGTATGTAAATTAGTCAGGTCCATTGATTCTGATAACTAAAACTAACACAGGCTATAACCCACATATTTGTCTGTTATCATACTACATGCATTTGGTTAGTAAAATAAAGTGACTCTGGGACTTAGGGGAATGACTTGTTGCACTCCTCTTGTATGAGCAAGTATAAAGTCTGTGAATAATCTTGGATACTAATCAGTCACTAATGTGGAGTGTCTTTCATCAGCTACAGCTGGTGCACAAACAGCCATTCCTGAACAAGGATAGTTTGGCCACAGTGATCCATTTGCTGATAACCTTCTGCAGCAAGTACAAAATGCAGCAGCCTGTCTTTTGAGTGAGACCACCAGCTGAAGCCACGTCAGTCTGGTTCTTAAAGAATGTCACTAGCTGACAATATGTTTCTGGGCTACAGTAAAGGTTTTATTTCTTTAATTTTAAAAGTGGCTTGTAACCTAAACACTTGGAGTATCTTTCCCAGCTCATTCCTACTGGGAATTACAATCAGTTGTGGGGAGGAGGGGATCCTTAGGGTCTGGGATGTGGGGATGAATTTTTCTATTGTGGCACCCAAAATTGGTAGCACCCCCCCCCTTGAAATCCAGTTGAGGTCTACACTACTGGCTTTTAGATGCCAGATTAAAAGTGAGAAGATTGAGACTGGCTTAAATGGTGGCTTCTATTGTATTTTAATGCATTGCTGCATTTTCTGAATTTGTTTGGTTTTCTGTAATTCTATTGTTATCTGCCCAGAGATCTTTGGATGTGGGGCAGAATAAACAAATAAGGAGTAAGTACCCTTGTTCACATAGGCCAGTACTGTCTAATTTGACTGACAGCAGCTCTCCAAGGTACCAGGGTGAGGTATGTACTAGTCTTCTTACTTAAGACTCTTTCATAGAATTGTAGAGTTAGAAGAGACCATGGGGGTAACCTAGTCTAACTCCCTGCAACAAACTAATATTTTGCCCAAAGTGGTGCTCAAACCCACCATGCTCTACTGACTGATCCATCCCTTCAATCATCTAACTAGAGATTACACAAATTGAATTTGGAATGTATGCGTCTATCAGTGATCCATAGCTGTCAACTTTTCCCTTTTCTTGCAAGGAATCCTATTCGGAATAAGGGAATTTCCCTTAAAAAAGGGAAAACATTGACAGCTATGCAATGATCTATGGAACGAGCAAAGCATGCGCACATAAACAGGGGTGAAAAAAGTGCAAATGAATGATGCTCTCTATGCGCATACAATTTCCATTTTCACAAAGGTTTTAAATGAATTAATAGAATGCATTTTCACTTTATAAACTTGCTTATTCAAGTCAAAAAACAGCCATATGCAAATTTTATTGTATAATCATTTTTATATTACTGTTAAAGATCAAGTGCTTTACTGTACAAGTACCCAACAAAGAACAACTCCTTAATTTAAATTAATTAAAAAACAGGGGTGGAAGAAATGTCTTTTTTTTAAAAAAGAAGAAGACATATCTAGGGTACATTCATGAGACATTTAGAACATTTAGCACACAGGACCAATCACACATGATGTTCTACATGTGGAGAGAGAATGCATGAAGCCATAGATACATGCTAGGGGACAATGTAGACCACCACACATTTACTCAACATTCTTTCCTTTGATAGATGTGATGCTGTCAACCCTGCTTCTATGAAAGGAGAGTTGGTACTCTCCTCACATACTAGATGAATTGAAGCTAGCTCATGTATTTTCTCCCATAAAACTGGTGAGAAGAGTACAGTCTCTATAAATCTATACTGAACTTTACTTGTATTGCAACTACAAGATGTGCTTAGAAGGCTTTAAATGGAGATTAGACACATCCATATGGGATGGAATTATCAACAACTATTAACCATGATCATTAATAGGAACCTCCTTGTTCAGAGGCTTGATGACATTAAATACCAGTTGCCAGAGCACTGGCAATGGGGAAGGGCTATTGCTTTCATGCCCTTATTGAAGGCATCTTGGAAGTTCATGGCTATCCACTATGGGAAATAGGAAGCTAACTGGACTAACTAGTAGACCTCTGGTCTGAGCCAACAGAGCACC
The DNA here is from genome assembly GCF_027172205.1 of Podarcis raffonei. NCBI lineage: Eukaryota > Metazoa > Chordata > Lepidosauria > Squamata > Lacertidae > Podarcis > Podarcis raffonei. The sequence continues at coordinate 32,660,962 of NC_070612.1, forward strand.
CCTTATTTTCTGAACTGCATGCACTATGGCAATATAAATGTGGATGTGGGCAAACATTTTGAGCGTATCACTTTTCTTAGTAAACCTTTTCTTAGTTTTCACTGCCCAAGTGCAAGCACATCAAAAGTTTAGTAGCCAGTATTTAGGTGTAGGTTGGATCCCTATGGCTCTTTTCTCAGAAGGTAGGGGAAAGAAGATGCCACTGAGATTAAGGCCAATCCCCTTACTTTTATTTAACGCCTCCAACCTACCAATATTTGGGGAGATGCTCAGCATAGCTCTATTGCAGTGAGAAGAACAAGATTAGCTGTATTCATACTCTCATACCCATATGATTAACTATTAAACCATTCCTATTTTTAAATAACCATTAAATACCAGTTGCCAGAGACTAGCAGTGGGGAAGGGATATTGCTTCCATGCCCTTATTGACTCTTAAAATTTTTGTTTTCTCCTATTCCTGAACAAGTATATACAAACTGAAAAATAAACCAATCTGCTCTTCAACCTTCACAGCTGGCAATTTCTCATAGAATTTCTCGTGAGCTGAACAATCATGAAATATTATTCCTCATATTTTATAGCGTATCTTCACCATTCCACTCTTACAAACTGTAGCAGGCTTTATAGATTTCAAACACCTGAAGTGTGGTGTAGTGGGAAAGATATGCAACTTATATATGTTTCTTCTCAGAGTCACTGAAAACCAAAAGTTATGCTTGGTTTGGTTGGTTATGTTGAATAACCATCCGAACTCAATCAATAAATAAAATGATCTGGCAGACATTGTTGACAATAACTAATTTATATAGCACCAAGAGTTACTGAGCATCAAGCCTTCCAATTACTTCACTGGCACAAGCCTTGTTTATTCGTCTTACGTAGTTTTTGAAGATTAAAACACTGTTTAGAATGTTATTGCAAAGAAACACCATAGCTATTTTACTTTTCCATTGATTTTGGTTTAAAATTTGATTAAATTTCATCCAGTTATATCATTTGGAACTTGAAAATAAGGAGTTAGAATCACAGAACCCTGAGATTAAGAGTCTCATGCTCTACCAACTGAGCTATGAAGGCAGAATTACTGGAAATAGTTGGCATCACTAACTAGCTGGTTGTTGGCATCACTTTTGCCTGTACTCTGGAACAATAGTAAATAATGCACTTCAAATCATACTGTACCACAAGGCTGAGTTTCTGATTTTTCACCAGTATGTGTGTGTATAATACAGATTCTCCTACAGATTTTGCTTTGTAATTTTATTACTTCTCGCTCCATAGCTCATTTTGCTTAACAGTTCAAACTCCAGTTATAAAAACAGAATGCAAAGGTATCACATGCTCACTGCATCAGTGTATGGAAAGTATCGAAGAAAAATGGCAACAGCATCACCCCCCCCCATTAGACTGCTATATTAGTTCAATTTCCAAAGAAAAGATCAATCAAGGAAAGCTCAATGCAAATGTAAAAGAAATATTAGACAAATGTATCCTGCTACATCAAAGAAGACTTAGACACCATGATTATCACTAACAGTAATTAACGGTAAAAGGGCCTGTTATAAGAAAATAATGTTATTTGAAAGTTCATAAGTTCAAAGTTTAGAGTTAGTTGAGTTCACACATCATTGTTCCTGTAACTGGAATGATTAAACGAAGACATTTTTGGTTACAGGAGGAGTATCAGGGTGATATAAGGGAGTGGGAGAGTGATGGTTCTTGCTATGTAAGGCTGCCAGTTCTTTATCCATGGGGAATTATGGACAATCTGGGATTGATCACCACCAAAGATGGGTCTGTGGGCACATTTGCAAGCCAGCCACATGCACACCACAACCTATCTTATTGCATACAACAGAATGCTTATTTCAGCAGAGGAAGGGGAAAGGAAAAGGAACCTGTAGGAACTGAAGAAGACATCTGAGAGCACATATGCACTCACAAGCATCATACTGGCAACTCCTGGATTGAGCACATGCCTTTTATTACTATTTCCCAGTAAAAACATGGCAATTTCTCGGTAATTTAGTTATGTATACTTGCTTTTTAAAAATTTGCTTATAGTGTTTGTGCATTGTTGTTATTGTTTTATATTATTTTATGTATGTTGTTTGGAAGTTTGTTTGTTTTTTAAGTAACAGGTTTATACTTTCCCCCCTAAATAAATACATTAAAAGTACACAGCAACACTTTTAGTGTGCTGTGTTATTGTTCACTCTCGAAAATGTTTGTAAGACCGGGTAGTATTGCATTTATTAATTGTGGACACTCATAAGTATGCATGAATGCAGGGAATAACTTTTGGGGACAGGAATCATCTTGGTAATAGCCAGCTATTTCTGGAACTCCAGAAACCCCTCATTGCAATTATTTTTGAGAGAATTCTGGTGTCTCCTCTCAAGTGTCAACCTCCTTGCTATTCACAGTCTTTGAGAGATTCACATGCATCCCCAGTCCCCTCTCCCCCCAAAATGTTAATAAATGCTTAAGGCGGATCCATTCTGTGGCAAGCCCAGTTCCCTTTTTGACATGAACTCCTTGGCAGAGCAAAGTTTTATCTTCAGATATTTTATTTTATTTTATTTTATTTAAAAACCCTCTACGCTTCCCATAAGGGAGGCAAAACCTGCATAACCACAGCATGCTTAAAAATTTCCCAGAAGTTGTTGAAACTCCGGACATAAAGACAGGCTGCATGTGTGTCAACATTCACATGCGAATGCTGGTAACCTGAGGTGAAGCTGTGGGGACCTCAGAAACTCGTATCTCATTTCCCCACTTTTGGAGTACACACAAGGGAATGCTGTTATTTACACTGCCCGCAATTCAGGGTGTGCGGTCTCCGAGTTTTCTAGCTATACGTGTGTATTCTACGCCTACTATACGTGTGTATTGGTGACAACTGGGGTTGGGATTTGTAGAGCGGCAGCAGCAGCAGGGGAGGGAAATGTGGGTGAATGGCCGCAGCACGGAGCTGTCTCTCTCACGATAGGACACAGCCAGTGGGCGGTGGCTGCTGCTGCTGCTGCTGCGGCGGCGGCGGCGGCTGCATCCCCTCACGCGGGGATTTGGCGAGCGCCTTTTGCCCCTGATCTGCTGGCGGCGCGCGCGCTTTTTCTCCCGCGCTGCCAGGCGGCGACGGACTGGGGCTCCCCTTCGTCAAGCCTTGCGCTCGCGCCCAGCCCGTGGCGCGCGACGAGTAGGATCAAAGCGAAGGCAGGGACGCTTCCTCAGCGAGGGAACAGAGCGCGGGAGAGAAGCTCCGCGAGAGGAACGCCTCCCTCCCCCGCCCCCTCGGGGACGACTTAGCGAGACCCGAGCGGGGATCACTCCAGCCCCGTCAGAACCGAGCGGCTCGCCTCCCGCCACACGCTCGCCTCCTCCACCCCCGCGAGGCGCCTCTCATGTCGAAGCAGCCGCCTCTTGTTTGCTCCAACAGACCTTTCTCTCACATAATATAGTATAATAAATATTAATAATAGTCTCCACATACGAGTGCTGACATAATATAGTTGTTCAATCCTCACCATCCCCACCTATGAGTGCTGAGGAGGCAAGGCGAACTGCGGGAGGGGGGGCTCTTTATTCTGAAGGGGAGGCTGTCAAAAAACAAACAGAGGAGGGAGATTGCAATATCTCTATCTCTATAAGTATATAATATAGAGATATCCCTCCTCACAGATCAGCTGGGAAGACGTTTCTCTTCCCTTCTCCTCCGCCCAAGAAAACTCACAGGAGCAAATCTCTGTTATGAGGAGAAAAGGTGAGCAGCTCCTTCGGGGAAATTGGTGGAGGGCGCGAGGGAGGAGAAAAATCAAGGCTGGACCAAACTTGGAAACGCCAAGCTCAGCTGCAGTTGGGCTTTCCTCTCCAGTTAGTGAGGCATTTTTTTCCTCCCTCCCCTTCCCACCGCCCCACAACACAGCCTGGGGAAGAAAATAAAAAAAGCTCGCTCTTCAATGGTTTCCTTATCTGAGGAAGCCTCTCAACTTTCGCAGACACCTGAAGGCATCTTTTCAAAGGCAGAGCGGGTGAAGACCTGTCTAAGTTATCTCCTGGGCGTCTGTCCTTCCCCTCTGCCCGATATATGGAGAGGATCTAATCTGTGTGATCTGCGAGGTCTTTTCTCCATCTCTCCATCCACCACTCCTCCATCTGCCTACCCGTGAAAGGCACAGAATTAATATATGCATCTGTCTAATCTTTCTCTATCCGAGCCTCCCCTCGGTGCATCCGATTAGTACAGAAAGAGAGCGAGCGAGCGAGCGAGGAAGTTTCCTCCCCGCCTCCCCAGCAACCTCCATCACTGCACCTTTTCGGCAGGAGGGCGTCCTATTTAGAGACGGCGGCGAGCAGAAAGGAGCCCCGCCACTGCATCCGCAAACTCTCCGAGGCTCTCCTGCTTCTTCGCTGCGCGTCAGATGTATAATTAAAAATAAAATAAAACAAACAACGGGAGGGAGGGAGAGACTAAGGAAACGACCGCAGGGCTGCTTGTTTGGTGATGATGCCTATATTATTATTATTATTATTATTATTATTATTATTATTAGTCTTGCCAGTGCGCTTATCAGGATTACGCGGAAGCCCTGACTGCATCTGCGAAGCGCCCATTGCAAAAGAGGACATGTCTGCGGATGGATGACACATAATCTGATTAAAGAAAATAAATACATACAAGAGAAACACCCACGTCCAGACAGCTCGGGCTTATTCGCACGTCTCTTTCTCTCTCGGCCCCCACACGCTTGCCCCTTCCCCAAGATTGCCCGGCGCCTTAATTCACTTCCTTTATTTATTCCTGGACTTTGCCCTCACTTTCCACACCGGAATGCGCCTGGGCTGCTCTGCCCCTGACCCGGGCATCCTCGCGCCCCCTCGCCCGCCGCTCACCTCTGGCGGACGACGGCGCTCCCAGGCCGGCGCACAGCACGAGCCAGGCGCCCACCCAGCGGCTCATGGTGGTGATCCCTGGATCTCCCGAGGGACGATCCCGAGGCGGCAGAGTCGAGGAGTTTGGCGCGGGAGGGAGAGCGGCGGTCTCTCCGCACCTGGTCGCTCGGCAGCAGATCCCCACGAGGAAGAAGGAGACGTCCCCGCGCGTGAGGGAAGAGCCTCTCTCCTTCTGCTCCTGCCGCGTCTCGCCTAATGGCCAGGATATCCTCCTCGGAGACCCCCGCGCAGCTGGCGGCCGGAACGCGGCTGCCGCGACTCGCCGCTCATCGCTCGCCGGTTCCGCGGCTGCGCTGGGCAGGTGTGTGGGAGCGAGAGAGCGAGCGAGCGAGAGACTCTTCCTTCGCCTCCTTCGTCTGCCGCGGGTCGGTGGGGGCAGCCTCTTGGCTGGCTGCTCCTGCCGCTGCTGCAGGGAAGAGAACAATGACGAGGGGGAGAGAGCGAGCGCTCTGCCGGCTGGAAAGTGCGCTGTGTACAAACAGAGGCGGCGTGCGCGCGGCTGGCTGAGGCGAGAACCACACTCTCCGATGCCGCCGCCGCCGCCTGCTTCCCTCTCCTCGCCTCCCTTCACTCAAGAGGCAGCTCCGGGCGGGGGGGGGGGGAGGGAGGCAGCGAGGACCGCGGACACACCCTGCCCTCTGATTGGCCCGCCTTTTGTCTCAGTGAGCGGCGCGCGCTGGAGGTGTGAGCTCGAAGTAAGAGGCAAGTCGAGAGAGATGGGCGAGAAGGACTCGTCCTCTTGGCCGGTAGCAGAGCAGAGTTGCTGAAGGGATGGAGGGAGAGCGGGTTCTCAACCAAATGCCGAACTAGGATCTTCTCTCTCTCTCTCTCTCTCTCTCTCTCTCTCACACACACACACACACACAAAACTCCCTCTGTCTTCCAGCTTTACTGGGTGTGGATGTTGAATCGGGCAGGTCGAGGAGAGTGTGGGTGAACACCAAAGTGCAAAAGTTATCAATTGTTCTGTATTGTTGGCTTGACATTAGTCACACTTTAACACCGAGTTTTATAAAGCAGGTTTCAAAGTGGTTGGTTGGTTGGTTGGTTTAAGGGAAGTATCTTATCACCACCACCATCATTAGTGGTAATATTCATGCTACAAAAGTGGGAATTGATATTGAGAGTGGTAACCACCTAAGGAGTTCATAGCTAAGCTAAGGTGGGAACTGGGATTGAATTGTAGGCACGATCCCCCCCAGTTTTTACTGTGCAATTTCAGTCCAAATCTTAGATTGACTGTACTTGTTCCAAAAACAAGCAAACAAAACCCAACAATAGGTGGTCATCTTGCATTCTTATCTGTGTATATTGAATGTTTTGTGTAAGACAGAGCATGAACACTAGATTTAAGTCATGAATATTGTGACCTTAAAAAGGTAAAGGGACCCCTGACCATTAGGTACAGTTGTGGCCGACTCTGGGGTTGCGGCGCTCATCTCACTTTATTGGACGAGGGAGCCGGCGTACAGCTTCTGGGTCATGAGGCCAGCATGACTAAGCCGCTTCTGGCGAACCAGAGCAGCACACCGAAACGCCGTTTACCTTCCCGCCGGAGCGGTACCTATTTATCTACTTGCACTTTGACATGCTTTCGAACTGCTAGGTTGGCAGGAGCTGGGACCGAGCAACGGGAGCTCACCCCGTTGCGAGGATTCGAACCACTGACCTTCTGATTGGCAAGCCCTAGGCTCTGTGGTTTAACCCACAGTGCCACCCGCGTCCCTTTATTGTGACCTTACCCATGCAGAATTTTAAAAATGTGGGGCATGCCATCAGTTTCGTATGTTTTCTGTGATAGCCAGAGAGTGAAGCCATGAATGCTTGTAATAAAAGCATCAACATAATTTGCATTATTGGTTTAGCCCATCCCTAACCGCAGCCTTAAAAACAAAGTGCAAGTGGTTGCTGGAGTCAAGAGTCAAGCAGAAGATTTCCAGGAACTTCTAGGAAACTGAAAATGTTCCAGAACTGTTAAAGCTTATCATCATCAAGGGAATTGTCTTTTAGAAACCACACATTTCAAAGAAATCCACAGTTCAATAATAAATGCAATTCAAAAACAGATCATTTTAGGGTACAGTATTATGAAGCAGTGTACTTGACTACATGAATGTTTTTTCTCAAATCTGAATGCTTTCAGATCACTGTGTTTAATAATTCTGCTTTGTGAGCATGGAACAGTGCATCCAGATGTTATGAGGTTGATAAGCTTTCATACTTTGAGAGGGTTCCACCCACCATCTACATTTTCTGTGCATTCTAGAAATATTAGTTGAGATACTAACATAGCAGGTAACAATACCAAGACAAAATTATTGATGGAGAAGGCCTATTAAGCATCATTTGCTAGCTTGTTTGACCATGATTCCATCTCCTGCTATGTTATCAAACCTATCTCTGCATGATGTGAAAGTTTCTTGAATCTTCTACTTTTTGCTAAAGCTTTGGCTACTTTCCTCTGAAACCATTCTACACTCCTATCTCACCACTGGGATATATTTTGTCACTGACATTTTATTTTTTATTTAATTTTACTCCATTAGCTGGTTGGAGGAGAGATTTATAGCGTGGGCCATGTCCTTTTTATCTGCTCAAAAGAGATGAAACCACCCAAGTAATAACTTACATTTATACAGTGCATTTCATCTCCAGAATCCCAGATCACTTTACACACTCTATATATACAGCAATCACTCCATTCATCACAAAAATGCAGCTACCTCTCTGGTGGGCATGTTGGACCGCTAGTGCACACCCACGGAAAAGCTTCAGATAAGAACACTACTTCAGAATATAAATGTAAGAAGAAATGGGTTGAGCGTTACAGTCACAATGGAGTTTGGCCAGGAATTCTAAAATAGTATAATTTGTAAATCTCCTTGCCACTATGATGAAATATGGGATCAGAAGTGACCAATTGCTGGAGAATAGTTGCTTATTTAAAATGAGAGGGTTAAAGTCACTGACACAAACACTGTAGGTAATCAGTTTCTCATGCATAGAATCTCACCTGCCCATCAGTCCATTTTTTAGTTAGCATTTAGTACAACTCCATTCATATGCACAAGACCTTTTTCCTTCACTTATAGACAGCAGGATGCACTTGCAGCAGTTCTTCACTTATACTTTGGTTCATGGACTCACACGGAACTTCTGGATTTTTCTTTCATACTGATCAGAGATTGGACCATGTTGTTTAATCATTTTCATTATTTTGGAGTTGGATGTAAAGTCTTTTCTACCTTTCATACATGCTCAAAATCTTATTGGGAGAAATTGCAGCATGCACCCCTTCTAGCTGTCATTGTCTTCACACAATTCACATTAACATATTTCACATCCACATCTTCTTCAAAACAACCCAAATATGTTATGGTTCCACCACCTACTGTGATGTCTATTGATGTTCCTCTCAGCTTTTTTATCAGCCAAAAGGTTTTCTTTATTGTTATCATTGACCCAGGTGCCAAGGTCACATGCCGGCTGTTAAGTCACTTCAGCAAAAGATTCAAGCAAGTTGTACAGAGCTGGACTTTTCCTCTGCCGTCATCTATTTTAGCTCATCATGACTGTTCTTGTGTTTTCTGGATTCAGTAGTTCCTTTGGACCCAGCAGGACTGAATTAATATATAATGTTGCTCAATTTCAAATTACAGAATGGCAGGATTCTTCCTGGAACACCACTATGAAAACAGTGTGATTTTATCCCTTTTCAGGTGTTATTCCCCAAGAGGGAATCTCAAAGCATGTGGGGATGAGTGGGAAATATTCACTAGCCCTCTCCCAACATTCCCATCTACTCCACTCCCTTCCTTAATTGAATGGGAAAGTCTGGATGGGATTCTAACTGAGTTCATTTGACTGGCTTGGAAGCATCTCTGCAACTGGGAACTCTGTGTTTTGAGACTATCAGTGTTCATGACAGCGAGGCTTCTAAGTATATTAGCCAAATACACTTAGGGAGCAATCCAAACCAAAGATCTGCTGGGGTGAGTAGAGTTTGGAATAGGTGGGTATCTGGTTGAGCCTGGGCTATGTTGTCTGAAGTCCCACATCCTGACTCGGCCAGAGATATGCTGGCATAGGTCCTCCATCCCAGCTCAGACAAGACTCAGATGGGGTTAATCTCCCACAAAAGGTCATGGCAGTGGTGAGCTAGGACATTGGGAGCCTTACCGCTATTCCAAAGTCTGTTCAGATCAGTCCCATGGCCTAGCATCCCAACAGAAGTTACAGTGGCAAAAAGGGTCAGAAGGTGTGCTTTCAGTCTGTCAGGCTTGGGCCACCTCAGCCAGTAGTAGCAGAGTTTGGGATACAGGTTAATTACACCAGCATTATTTACCCTGCCACAAATTGTGCTGGCTTCCTATAATTTGGATTGTTTTGATCAAAGCTCCATCCAGGACTTCTTGCTCAAAATGTGCAAACCAGGAGTAGAAGTGGTGGGGTCAGTGTACACAGAGAAATTGCGGGCTTGGCGGGTGTCTGGGCACCCACTACTTAACATCCAGATTTGCTGTTGAGCCGTAATTCTTAAGCATCTTCTCATTGCCTCGGGTTAAGTACTTAATTCGTTCCGGAGGTCCGTTCTTAACCTGAAACTGTTCTTAACCTGAAGCACCACTTTAGCTAATGGGGCCTCCTGCTGCTGCCGTGCCTCCAGAGCACGATTTCTGTTCTCATCCTGAAGCAAAGTTCTTAAGCCGAGGTACTATTTCTGGGTTAGTGGAGTCTGTAACCTGACGCATATGTAACCTGAAGCATATGTAACCCGAAGTACCACTGTAGTTGGTTGTTGTGGATGCTTTCAGTATTTGATTTGCCAATGGTACTTTCAGAAGAAGATCTTCCTGTAACAAATGCAGGAACTGAGTATCTCTGTTTCCATATAGTACACATTTCTGGGGAAAAGGAATTAGGCAGTCTAATGCTTTTCCCCAATTCCCAATCCTGTCCCTGCTTTGAATGTAGCTTGCTTCAACAGTGATACACACTAATTAGTCTGCATTAAAACCTTGTAATTTACAATGAACATTCTAAAAAAAAGTGTTTTTTACAATGTAAACACACACAACATTAGTGTCATCACACTAGACTGGGAATGTGGACTATGCTGATTATTATTCTACTAATCTGTAGTGTGAGGTTGGTGCTATCAATTCATTTTTGCCTTTCTGAGCCTCAGCTTTTTAATCAATGCTTTGTCTTTTTTATCTTGTTGTTGACATCCATCTGTCTCGAGAGAAAATGAGACATGAAGTGCGCCTCTGGGGGTGAAGTCAAACTGTTGGAGAATCACAGCGCCTGCTGCAGCTACAGAGACTGGTAACTCACAACTGCTGCCTCCTGTGTTGTTTTTGTTGCATTAGCAGCACTGTGGCCTCTCTGGGGTGCAAACCTGAGCACTGTGTATGGAAGTCCTGGGCTGCCCAGATGACAAGACCCCCACTCTCAGCCTCCGTAATGTGGCCCAAAGGAAAGCAGAGCAATACATTTGGCACCAGTTTGCATGCAGGAGTTGCCAGAAGGAGGCGTGCAAGGCACAACCCAACTGTCTTAGGGTTTCTTATCTGCTTACATTATATTTGAGGAACTAAAATGCTTACAGAACATTTAAAAACAGGATCTTAACTTCTCATTCAACACCATCTCTTCTTTCTTACCTATTTCAGCAACAGACCTTTAGATCACAAAATCGTTACAACACAAAAAGATCACAGCTTCACTTAGGACCTATATATTTCCATTAACCAAACAACAATTGTAAACAGTTTGTCCCTGTCACCAAATCTTCTTTCCACTTTATTTTAAGATTTCCAAGGAAACAAGCACGTAAGCTCTGAGTCACCTTGGTGACTTCTGATGTCACCTTCAGAGTATCTGAGATGGTTCCTTTATTGTACAGACCAGTTTTAATTTAAAGATTAGCTTTATCACAGTCTCCCATCCAAGTGCTGACTAGATCCGAGACTGCTTACCTTGTGAAATCAGATGAGCTCAAAGTCTGAGGTGGAGATAGTGGCAGCTTATGGGGCCACAATCTCAGTTTTTTAAAAAATTAATGCCTCTAAAAGCAACAACTCTACCTGAGCTATTTCCAGAGGATAACACTGAAGGGGAACAATAAACGGGAAACAGAATGAAGTCAAAAAACAGGACCAATTCACACAGCTGATCCACACCATTGATACACCCAACCATTTTCATGTTATGGTTACTTGGAGAAGAAATTATTAGTTGCCATTTTTGGCCCAGTAATCAGCCCTAGGGATGTTCCTTATCACTTCAAAAACTATTGTTCATGCCTAAAGTAAAAAAAGTGCTTCACTGGTAGAAGGTGTTGTTTCTTGGGCATGCAAAACAGCTGTTTGGATCTTGGACACTATGAATGCTATTCCTTTAAAATGTACCTGCATTCTTTATTTTGGCAGGGTGATTCTTCTTGATTATGACAAGAAAAAATAAGAAGGTTAATGACAGGTCAGGAACAAAAGTATGAAACTGGTGCTGAAATAAGACATTTTTCTTCCCTGCTGCATCTGTCACATTGAGGACTAGTTCTCTATACAGCACAGCACAACAAAGGAGACAGTGATGTCAACGTCTTTATGACAGTCTGCTCCAGCTTTCTGCCCTTGTCTCAAATGGAGAAAGTCCGTACTCAGGCAAGTGAATTACAAATGAGTCGATAATTGCATTTTTTAAAATTACCGAATCACACATTCTCAAACCCATGTTCTGTAATGACTTAGTCCATCTAAAATAATTCTCTGTCTGGATGGAAATTGACTTTAGATTTATGGAACATTTGTAGGAGTGATTCTAGCACAAGGATTAGAAACCTGTGCTTGAAGACTAATGGGCAAGTAAATACACAGTATGCAGAACAAATATTTCTCTCTCTCTCTCTCTCTCTCTCTCTCTCTCTCTCTCTCTCTCTCTCTCCACCTCCCATTTGCTCTTGCCTACAAGCAGTAAATTAAATATTTATCACTTCTGCTTCATAGTATGTCATTTGTTTAGGTTGTTTTGGGAATACCAGCATTTTTATTCTTTGCTTCTCATCCCTGTACTTCACTAATGGTAAAGCAGCATCCTCTACGCTCTAGGTTTCCCGGAGCCTACAAAGCTGAAAATAATAATTGTGACCAATGTGTTTTCCAGCAAACAGGAGTTTATCAACTGCAAGATTATGGGGCTGGCAGAACAGTTTCAATCAGCATTTGAGGCTACACGCTAGAAGCAATCTCAATTATTGTTCAGAAGACAGACAAAAACTCTCTGCCGGATGCTAGTATTATGAGTTTGGTAGGGGTGGGAATGTGAGATCCTTCTAGCTCCTGGACCCAGTATGTGTTTGAATAAAAGCTAGGCTAGTTTCCTGTGTTGTGACGGTAGCCTGGGTGATGAGCCATTAAGGGGATCAATGGAAAGGGGCTCTGTGTGAGAAGGCAAACTCATAGATAATTTAGAAGGGCATAGCCTGAGTTTAGCATTGTATAGGTTGATGTGACCTAGAAGTAAAGAAGTAAGCTGGAGAGAGAGAGTCAAAGCAACATCTGAGAGAAATGTTTCATTTCTGTTTGGATCCAAGGCAGAAATATGACCCTATGGGGGTATTAATGTTGGGGTGTTAATGCTGTGAACCCCTCCATCACAGACTTAGGTTGTATACATGTGTAAACCATATATAGTGGTACCTCAGTTTTCGAATGTAATCTGTTCCGGAAGGCCATTTGACTCCCAAAACATTTGAAAATTGAGGCGCAAAAATTGAGGCTGCAAATTTAATTGAGAAAATTGAGAAACACTCAGCGGAAGTCGTTTGACTTCCAAGGCATGTTCGATAATGGAAGCATTTACTTCTGGGTTTTAGGCATTCGAAAACCAAAATGTTCGACTTCTGAGACACCACTGTCTCCACTGTGCCTCATTCCAAAAAGGAGTCATGAACTCTGGGTAAGTGTTTGGAACCCCTAGAATTTCCCACTGCTCAGAGACTGGGGTGGCATGCAACCCTATGATAAACTCCAACATCAGAATTGTATCAAGCTGCTTGGAGGAAGATTAAGTTGCTAGCTTTATAAGGACAAGCTAATTCATACATACGTCTGCATCACTTTTTCTCATCACTCAACAACAGCAACATAATATCACGATCATTTCATGATGTGGGTGGGGACTGAGTTAGCTAACATGGATTGCTGGAACCTCCAGAAGGTAATATGTTGGTCCCCATCTCTTCATTTTCCTGAGAAATAATGGTATTTATGAATACAAGTAACGGTTTATGCCTTACTGAGGCAGGGTGATGTGGTTGAACCTATCAGTATACAGGTTGATCATTTGGGAGTGAATAATATGAATCCCCTCCTGCTTCTTTTAGGCTTGCTAAGTTACCAATGTACATGTTATTTGATTAACATGGTAGCTGGTTTCTCTCTGTTCTTTGCTTATGCTGTTGTAAGTTGCCTGACTCAATGGCAATTGGCGATAGTAGCCCCTGCCCCAAATCCTTTCCCAGCAAATCCAGGAAGAAAACTTCATGAAATGAGTCTAATATGCACCTATATTGAAATCAATGAAAGTTTATCGAGTAGTAATTTGTGACATGAATATGTGAGAGTATGTGTACAGTGGTACCTCGGGTTAAGTACTTAATTTGTTCCGGAGGTCCGTACTTAACCTGAAACAGTTCTTAACCTGAAGCACCATTTTAGCTAATGGGGCCTCCTGCTCCTGCTGCGCCACCGGAACATGATTTCTGTTCTCATCCTGAAGCAAAGTTCTTAACCTGAAGCACTATTTCTGGGTTAGCAGAGTCTGTAACCTGAAGCGTATGTAACCCGAGGTACCACTCTACTTCAAATGAGCTATCTTAGTGAGGGTGTTAATGTTTTACAATATACAGCCTCTGAATCTGCAATTTGAAGAATGGGAGCGGAGCAGGGGGAGAGGGGCTTCCAAATCTTTTCATAGAATCATAGAACTGTAGGGTTGGAAGGGAGCACGATTATCATCTCATCCAACCCCCTGCAATGCAGTAATCTTTTGCCCAATGGGAGGCTCAAACCCATGACCCTGAGATGAAGAGTCTGGTTTCTTATGAAAAAAATCACTCCCACCAGCTGTTTTCGCCACCACAAGGAAAAAGACAGTGAATATTTTTGAAATCTCAAAAATAAAAATAAAGCACCTGGATATTTTTAGCTATCAGTTCACACCAAGAACTTCTGCAGCAGTTTTAACCTTGCCAGTACTGTACAGGAGATTCTACATGAATGCTATGTTGTCATTATTTATATTTGATATATGAAAAAATATTGTAAAGGGTTTCATTTATAGGCAAACAGAAAAAGCACCCACATTATTGCTCCTCTCCCTTAAAAAAAAAAGATCTTATTTCCCTTCACTTATATTGCACCTTTCATTTTTAACAGCTCATTCACACTCAACTCAGAACCCAGGGGAGGGCCCACTAAATTTCAATAAAGTATTTAATGGAGCTACACCATCTGTGTTTCAGAGATTTTACTACTAACTGAGGTAAAGGACCTTGTGATTTCAAAATAAGGGGGCCATTAGTGAAGTCAAAGGACCTTCAACAATGCATTTTTCATCCTGAAATATTAAGTTCAAAGTTCCTGCATGAATACTTTGTAACTTTTATTGCTTGCTTACTCCTGTTTCATTGTTGATAAAAGCTATCCAGATCTTTTTTGACATTTACAATGATTAATGCATTTAAAAGATAGAAAAGCAAAATGTAACCCTTTTAACTTGTGACTGCATTGGACTTTTACTATTATACAGCTTGGAACATTAACAATTTGCAGTCAGTTGTTCCTCCAAATATGTTTGTTTCCCCGGAATTGTATCTGTCTGGTTCCATTAGCTCTGCTATCCTATCAACTTTCTTCATTTCATCTTTCAGTTAAAGGCTCTTCATATTCTCAAATGTATTGCTTACTCATGGGTTCAATGCGTCATGGGCTTGTAGTCTTAAAGACTACATAAACACATTGTCCAACACTTACACACACATTTTGTGGGATCTGAGGAGATTACATGATGTGGTTTGGACTGGATTAAAATATCCTGCTAATGCAGCTAGTTTGATGCAAAAATATAAATATCCAGTGCTTCCCCCCCCCCTAAAAAAATGTTTAGGGGTACTCTCATTTTCCTACTCATGTTGAAATATTGCCCCTCAATGAGGCCAAACTTAGATTCACAAAATGTTTAGGGGTATGTGTACCCCTGTGTCTCCCCAGAAAAAAGCACTGTAAACATCTCATAACAATGAGAATGAAAAAAACTAATTATATTCTAAAATCTAATATGAGAAAGAACATTCAGCATTATTTTAGATAAATAAATAGGTAACTTTGATCCAGTAATAGACCCTTGTACTATTTGACTTCAGATATTTAAGCAAAGGTAATATTCATCCTCTTTCAGGGATGCTGTTGAATCCCAGAATGCAGATCATACATTGAACAAGTATTAGATAACCTCCAAGATGCCCTTCAACCCTATAATTTTGTGATTTTATTACTTTTTAACAGATTTAATTATATAAAAACAATATTAGCCTTCATCCAGTGTAGGTTGCTGGTGGAAATAAGAATATACATATATTTTCTGTGGGCTCAGTTGAGGTGTGTTTGACAATACCCATCCAGAGCCAGGAAAATGCTTTTTCATAAGAAATAGAGTTTTTCTGTGCAATGCAACATTTTACCCTGAATATTGATTAGGATGATAAGCAGCTGTGTTTTCCTCCTCCAATTAAAAACAAAAAAATGTAAAAATGCTACAAAATAGTGTAAAATATATTGAAAGCCATCTAGAAAAAGGAACATTAACATTTTCTGGGGATTTTTCTAACCCCATTTAAGAAAGCTGCAAGTAAACTGTCCTTGGATACAGAAATGTCCTCCAAACAAAATTATATGGTTTATACTAACCTATTGACAGCCCTTTTAAAATTTCTCTAACTATGTGGCTATTAAAAAACAATGGAGTGTTTTACTACCCCAACCCATCAACATTGGCTAAACTATAAACACACCCCAATACCAAAATTCGGTGCATTTCAGGGTCGTGCTGCAGGTGGATTTTCATTTCCAGAAGGAAAACAGTAAGCGGTAACTGGCTAAAATTTGAGGACATTCTACAGCTGACTATTTGTGTCAATGCCCTAGAAAGACTATCCTGTAGGTCTGTGTATGTGCAATTTGCACAATGAAAGTAGTGCACCTGGGCCCAGTAACATACTTCTTCATAGTCTTTATTCTGGTTTATTTCACCAAGGACATAGGCTGTGGCTCTGCACACCACCAGCATGCTGACCCAATAGATAATCCCTGGGGGAATGGGACCCTCAACAGGGAAAAACAAATCCCCACCCCTGCTTTTAAAAAAAGTTATTTTCTAGCAACTGAGGGCATAAAATCTAGTCCCAAACAAGTATTTATTTCATTAGTAACAATTATTTTGGCAGCAGATTCATTCTGTTACCACAGAATATTATTAGCTTTGCACTGCCAAAGTTATAAGTGTTAAATGTTATAAGTGTTCAATATATTGTGTTTGCCTTTAAATTCCTGTAATAGGAAGTTTCCCTTAGGCAAAAAGGTTCCACTTTGGCAAAAGCGTCAGAGAAGGGTGGTATTCTTGCATTAAATAAGCTTCTTGATGACTCATCACTGGTAACAGGAGCTGCAGAGCTCTCACTGCAGGAAGCTGAAACTTGAGAAGTCTGTTTGTGGTTGTGGCTAGCAGCAGCAGCTACACAGAAGTTCTGCAATGATGGAAAAGCTTAGGATCTCCCTCTGGAACCAGAGATAAAAGTTTATGGAACTTCATAAAGGCCTGCAGCTCATTGTTTATGTGCAATGTGTTACTTTGTTACATTTATCTGATTGTAATTACTATTTAAGGCAGCAAAGCTTTGAAGTTCATGTTTGTGGTGGAGAGAATTCATTTCTACACAACGTCTACATCAGGGATTCCTCTAAACAACTCTAACAATGAGAACATGAGAAGAGCCACCTGGATCAGGCCAATGCTCCTACTAATCCAGCATTGTGTTCTCACAGTGGCCAACCAGTTGCCTATGGGAAGCTTGCAAGCTGAACATAAGAAGAACAGCACTCCGACCTCCTGCAGTCTTCAGCAGTGGCATTCAGAAACATCACTGTCTCTGAGAGTAGAGTTGGAACATGGCCACTGTGTGCCTTCTCTGCAGTCTCTTTCCTTCTTCTGATTCAGGTTTTACAATAATCTGTTGTCATGTCTAATTGCGCTCTCTCTCTCTCTTCAGTGCTATTCCATTTTGTGAGAAGTGTTCTTAAATGGAGAGCAGTGAAGGGCTGCAAAGTATTGTGGGACTGGTGTGTTCCTGTCAGAAGAAGAGGAAGCCTACTGCATATTTTAAGTTCTGCTGAATTAACATATGCATTGTCCTCGTGAATTACCCAGGTTGCTGCTGAGCTATATACTGTACAAAACCACAGACTGATACAAATCATGGCCTTGGATAACTCACAGCCTGAAAGACAAGACACAATGGGCAGGAAAGACAAGGTGACAAGTAGAAAAGAAAAGCAATTAACAAAAATAATAGTATGTCTTAGAATAGACAAGCTGTGTCTGCATTTCTTAAATGGGTGGTGCACCTCCCAGTTTGCTACCTTTCTTTGGAAGATTGACAATATTTCCCCCTACCTTGCAAATGAGAATTGCTTTTTAGTCACCAAGTAGTAGAAATGGGATGGTACCTGAAGAAGGCATTCAGTGAAGTTCAAAACCACATTTTTTTTTATAAGGTTGCACACACTTTTTCCAGCCTCATCATCCTGGAAAAAGGTGACAAGTGTGATGCCACAGAGTTCTGTCTTGAGCTCACTGTTCTTCAACACCTTTATAAATGACTTGGATGAAGGAATTGAAGGGACGCTCATCAAATTTGCAGAGGCGTAGCTGATGCTGTAGAAGACAGTATCAGGATTCAATATGCCCTTAATAGATAGAAGAACTGGGCTACATCTAACCAAATGAATTTCAATAGGGACAAATGCATAGACAGGAATAGCCAGCTGCCCAAATATAAGATGGGGGCACCTGGCTTGCCAGTAGTACATGTTAAAAGGATCTAGGGGTCTGACCACAAGCTTAACATGAGTCAACAGTGTGATGCAGCAGCCAAAAATGCTAATGCTATTCTAGACTGCATCAACAGTATAATGTCCCAATCAAGAGAAGGAACAGAACTGCTCTATTCTGTCTTGATCAAACCACACCTGGAGCACCGTGTCCATAATTATAATTTGTTCTTTGCCTAAAACTGCATTTACCTTTGCCATTCAATTATAATTGAAATCTGGAAAATGTGCAAATTAAAATTTTATCCAAATTCAATAACCTTTGCCTGTGATGCAATTTTCAGTTATATTGTAAAATCTAGTTCTCCCCCATCCCCATTGTATTTGTATGTTCCTCAATAATAAATATTATTTAACTGCTCACATTTTCAGAGCACTTTCCAACCCTGTGAGCAGACACAAGCAAACCAAAAAGACTTTCAAACCAAAGCCTCACTTTATTTCAAACATATTTCCCCTATAAATTATAGAAGTGCCCCAAGTTTGTATCTTTGGTTTCAACTCTCTTTAAAATCTCTTCTCTTATATCACAATGTCTGCTTCCATATTCCCCCCACCCCCAGCCAGGAACTGAAGTAAATATGGGATCGTAAATCAAGTCATAATGAATCAAATAACTATCAAGTGCTGGGTTAATTGCTCCTGCCCAGGATGCTGTTGTTTTCCCCATGGAGGACTGTGCTCACTTCACCTGCAAATGTTCAGCCAAAGTTTAGCTGATCATTGCTAAGCTTGTGTTAGAAACACAGCCCATGATGATTCAGTTGTTCTTCTCTGGATGCTGAAACCAAAGATGGGGAGACAAGCAAATGCTTGATTTTTTATTTAGGCATTCAAGGGAACATATTGAAATACAATCAAATAATGAAGTCCTTTTCTATGTGCCCAGTCTGTTTCTGGGCATAATTCAAAGTGTTGGTGTTGACTTTTAAAACCCTAAATGGCTTTGTCCCAGTGGCCAGAGGATTGGAGAAGATCAGTCTACATCCCAATCCCAAAGAAGGGCAGTGCCAAAGAATGCTCCAACTACTGCACAATTGCACTCATTTCACACGCTAGCAAGGTTATGCTTAAAATTCTACAAGGCAGGCTTAAGCAGTATGTGGACCGAGAACTCCCAGAAGTGCAAGCTGGATTTCGAAGGGGCAGAGGAAGCAGAGACCAAATTGCAAACATGCGCTGGATTATGGAGAAAGCTAGAGAGTTCCAGAAAGACATCTACTTCTGCTTCATTGACTCTGCAAAAGCCTTTGACTGTGTCGACCACAGCAAACTATGGCAAGTTCTTAAAGAAATGGGAGTGCCTGATCACCTCATCTGTCTCCTGAGAAATCTCTATGTGGGACAAGAAGCTACAGTTAGAACTGGATATGTAACAACTGATTGGGTCAAAATTGGGAAAGGAGTACAGCAAGGCTGTATATTGTCTCCCTGCTTATTTAACTTATATGCAGAATTCATCATGCGAAAGTTGGGGCTGGATGAATCCCTAGCTGGAATTAAGATTGCCAGAAGAAATATCAACAGATATGCAGATGACACAATATTGATGGCAGAAAGTAAGGAAGAATTAAAGAACCTTTTAATGAGCGTGAAAGAGGAGAGCACAAAATATGGTTTGAAGCTCAACATCAAAAAAACGAAGATCAGGGCCACTGGTCCCATCACCTCCTGGCAAATAGAAGAGGAAGAAATGGAGGCAGTGAGAGATTTTACTTTCTTGGGCTCCATGATCACTGCAGATGGTGACAGCAGCCACGAAATTAAAAGACGCCTGCTTCTTGGGAGAAAAGCAATGACAAACCTAGACAGCATCTTAAAAAGCAGAGACATCACCTTGCCAACAAAGGTCCATATAGTTAAAGCTATGGTTTTCCCAGTAGTGATGTATGGAAGTGAGAGCTGGACCATAAAGAAGGCTGATCGCCAAAGGATTGATGCTTCTGAATTATGGTGCTGGAGGAGACTCTTGAGAGTCCCATGGACTGCAAGAAGATCAAATCTATCCATTCTGAAGGAAATCAGCCCTGAGGCTCACTGGAAGGACAGATGTGAAGCTGAGGCTCCAATACTTCGGCTACCTCATGAGAAGAGAAGACTCCCTGGAAAAGACCCTGATGTTGGGAAAGATGAAGGGCACAAGGAGAAGGGGACGACAGAGGATGAGATGGGTGGATAGTGTTCTCGAAGCTAGCAGCATGTGTTTGACCAAACTGCGGGAGGCAGTGGAAGACAGGAGTGCCTGGCGTGCTCTGGTCCATGGGGTCATGAAGAGTTGGACTAAATGACTAAACAACAACAACCTGAAGGAGCATCTCCACCCCTATCACCTTCTGGCGGTTCCGTCATTATGAAAAGTGAAGATACAGGGAAGCAGGCAGAGGGCTTTCTCAGTAGTTGTATCCACCCTGTGGAACACCCTCCTGTCAGATGTCAAAGAAATACATAATTATACAACTTTCTGTAGACATCTGAAGGCAGCCCTGTATTGGGACACTTTTAATTTGTGGTGTTCTGTTGTGTTGCTATGTCAATTGTGTGGGTTACAAAAATTATTATAAATTATTATTCAAACCCTTGAATTTTGGTTAGAAACTATGAACATATCAGCCACTATCTATCTATGTATTGCAGCTCACCAGCGGCTTGATAGATCAGCCTCCCAATTTGGATGCCTTCATGAGTCTGTTAAAAAAGTACCTTGATAGATCGCAACATGTAGCTGATGTCCATCAACTGTATCTTGGTATTTGCTGTATTTTTTTTAAAAAAAAGCATTTATAACTGACACTTAAAACTAACTTACATTATAACTAAAATGCAAATTATAAGCATTGACCCTCCAATACACGAGTGATTTCTGATAATGTCCACACAGTTGCACAATACTTGCATACATTTTGTGTCGTATGCAAGTTGTACCCTCTTTTGTGAATGGGAGGAAGTTGCAAAAATAAATCAGGGGTAACATACAAGTAATATAACATGTCACAGACAGAATATCAACAGGCGAAACTTTCCCCATATTACTGGGGTGCCTGTGGGTGCAATGATGTGCTTGAGGACTTCTCCTGTTGCCTGTGTGTGCCTACTCAACCCCCTCACCCCCAATCATGAGATGGTGAGGATGGTTAGGTTTTTTGTAGCATATTGTATATTGTCAGGGACTGGACTGAGCAAGAAGACTGGGAAGTGTCCCCTTGGTCTGCTCGGCTCCTCTCGGAAGAGGAGGGGGAGGGGAAAGGTTCGCCCCCCTTGTCTCCAGCTGTTTCAAGAGGAGAAGGAGACATGGCTGAATTACAGCTGAATGAAGAAATGCCTAGTTACCAGATAGTGGAGGAGGAGGGGGGAGAGTGAGATAGCAGCCAGCAGACACCTCCCTGGAGAGGCTGGGAGATCCTCCTTCTCCAAGGGCTCCTCGATCACTCCGCATTCAAGAGAATGCAGAGGAGTGTGACTCTTGGGAGTTTCCGTAGGTACTCAGGGTGTTGTTGGGGATGGAAGAGGAGGGACTCAGAGTAGGCGACGTCTCCTTTGTGTGGAGACATGGATTCTTTGTCTTGCAACCAGATGACTGAATAAAAACCATAAATACAAACTTGCTTGTGCCAGTGTGGTGTAGTGGTTAAGAGTGATAGACTCGCAATCTGGGGAACCGGGTTCGTGTCTCTGCTCCTCCACATGCAGCTGCTGGGTGACCTTGGGCTAGTCACACTTCTCTGAAGTCTCTCAGCCCCACTCACCTCATAGAGTGTTTGTTGTGGGGGAGGAAGGGAAAGGAAAATGTTAGCCGCTTTGAGACTCCTTAGGGTAGTGATAAAGCGGGATATCAAATCCAAACTCCTCCTCCTCCTCCTCCTCTTCTTCTTCTTCTTCTTTTTCTTCTTCTTCTTCTTCTTCTTCTTCTCCACACCCAACACCTGTTCATCAGATAGGCATGAAAGATTCCATAGATCTCTCACTTAAGTAACTGTTGGTGCTAAAGTTGTTTTAATAAAATGATACTCTAAAGCATTTCCTGGATCCCTGAATAATTCTACAACCCTTTCCTGCCCTTTTAATAGGACGAATATATCTAGATCATGAGGATCATTGCAGGGATGTGAGTGCCTTTTAAGCTCTATTCTATGCAAGCATTTGGAGAGGCATGTGTGCATTTGCTGCTCCATCATAAGAAGGAAAATGGAGGTTCACATCTGAAAGCAAAGCTATATATAATCAGGAGCAGCAGCCAAGACCAGGTGCTAACTCCAGTGTCAAATTATGCTGATCCAGAAATACCCTCTGTGCTGTATCCATTCTGTATATCCAAACATAAACCAAAATTTTTTATTGAAACATATGTTTCCACAACAAATAAAAATGGCAGAATAAGTTTATTCAAGTGGTACAGAAAGCAGAATCAAAACACTGGAAGTAACCTATTTGTATATCAGTATCTCTATAAGTTCTTTTCGTACATATTTCCAGTTTATTCTACAGCAAAACATATACACAGTTTTGCTCCTGCTATGGTCAGAGACATAATGCCGGGGGGGGGGGCATCCATGGTAAACATACCATAAATATACTAGGATTGCTGCCTAAATACTTGTTTACTGTACCTCTTTTCCATTTGCTATGGATTTTTTTTTTTAACAGATTTGCTTCTGGTGTTGTTTTTAAATGCATTTGTGCTGAAAACTGCAATTTGAATTACGACATTCCATGAATTATGTTTTCTTTTATCTTCTTGCATGATGTATTAGGGAATTGTAAAACCATCCACGATTTATTGGTTGTAAAATGACACAGTAAACATTTCACTCTGGCAGGATTCACAAAGACAAAGGAGAATGCGGAAGCGGGGGAGCTCTTTCTTAGCAGTCCAGAAGACAAACCTTTTGATGACTTGTCAGAAATATATTTATATATTGAGCCAGTATACTGCACAACCCAAAATAAGCAAAACAAGAATACATAAAATCACTGGCCATCTTGGCATTAATATCCAGACAGCGAATTCCACAGTGCTTTAATGCTGGTAATCAGGGCTTGCTGAAATCAATATGGTGTTGTTAGTATTCTAGCTGAACTCTGAGTGCTTCAGTACTCAATTTGCAGCTCATTTTCAATATTATCATTTCTCCTTGGCTACTACGCAGTGTTGCTGCTTGAGCACTTTATTTTCAATGGCCTCCCCTTTTCATTCATTGCAGAGTCACCTCTGTGGCTATTGTTTTTATTAACACCCCCACTCCCAATTTCAAAACAATCCCTCATCTTATATTAGTCTGTTTAGTTTCCACTGCTAGCACCTTTATGAATCAGAATACAGACGTTTGACTCCCTCCATAGAGTAGCTAAACCAAATGTGCTTGGATTTAAGAGGATGGTGTACCTGCAAAGTCTATAAAATGTTTGCATTAGCACACATTAGCTTGCATTAGTCTATGATGTCATCACATCATCATGTTCTGTGATGTGTTGCCATGACTGACGGCGCCTCATCATCTGAGCAGGCACAGAAGGTTTTAAGACTGGGCTGTAAATGCAAATGGCTTGTATCTTTTGTTCTGAATGTTTTAGCTGTACTGTGGATCAGAGTCAAGGTCATCTTTTTAGTAATTGATTTTAGAGAATTACTTGGATATTCATGGTGGCATTTTGAGCATCATTTATAATCCACAGCCCTTCAGTGTTTTATAATGCAAGCCAATATTTAGCATATCACCCCAATTTTGGTCAAAATACAGTAACTAAAACTGGAAAGATAATTGAGGCTGCAATCCTAACCCCACTTACCTGGTAGTAAGTCCCAATGAATTCAATAGGACTTACATCTGGGTAGGCACAGTTAAGATAGCTTTATTGGTTTCTGATCGATACTTGCTGAGGCTTTTGAAATGCTCATGTCATAGTTTTATTTTATACTAGTTTTTTTCCTTTCCTTTGCAGTTGCTTTTGATGATTTCTTCAGGGTATATTGATTATGTATAGAGCGTCTGGAGAAAGAGAATAGTTTATGTTTGAAAAGGGATCTTACAATGAATTCTAAGCTTGCTGCCAAAAAGGGTAAAATAAATGTAAACATACCTTGAAAATATATATAGACTGGAAATGGCAAAGGGCAAAACAAAACCCTGCAGTTATTGATTGTTTCAATACATCCCCACCCCACAAGCCTGTATATATTCCTGTAACTCAGGATAATACTTGATGCATCTAATGAAAAGGACCATAGTGTATAAAAGCTTGCATCATGACAAAATTGTTAGTCTTTAAGGTGCCACAAGTCTCTTTGTTGTTTCTATAGCTGTCCAGACTCCCCACTCACTAAAATTCATTGGTAAGCAATAACCGAAGAGAGTTGTAAGACATAAAATAGAAAGTTATCACATACTTCTTGTAGGAAGGATGGGGTCATTCTTTCTTGAGCTGCCTCTTCTTGAAAACTCTGAAATATCACCAACCCTAAAAAATCACAGTTTCTTGGGAGAATCTCTTATTATACCACCTTAACAATCATGCCCCCCTTCATGGATCGCTGCCTTGTCTTGACAAAGGGGCTTGAATAATTTAGAGAAGCTGTGAGCTATGCCGTGCAGGGCCACCCAAGACGGACAGGTCATAGCTGAGAGTTTAGACTAAATGTGATCCACCTAGAGAAGGAACTGGCAAACCACTCCAGTATTTTGCCAAGAAAACTCCATGGACATAAAAAAAGAGGGGCTTTGAGAAGAAAGTGAGAGTTTCCAAGGCATGCTCTGGTTCATGGGGTCACGGAGAGTCGAACACGACTAAGGCAACTAAACAACAAACAACAGTCATGGCTCCCCTCAAAGAGTCCTGGGAACTATGGTTAGCGAAGGGAGCTGAGAGTTGTTAGGAGACCCTCTCACAGAGCTATTATTCCCAGTACCCTTGAGAAACAACAGTTCCTTTGGGGAGGGGCATGACTGTTAAAGGGATTTAAGAGTGCTGAAAAAGCATGGTGTGGATGTGCCAAAATTCGTTTAGATTTGTACTGTAGGCATGTATTTAGGAATGTCAGCTCCTATATGGAAGGTACACCCACATATAAACACATTTACTTAATGGTTAATCCAACTGATTTCTAATAGAAATGCATGCTTAGAAGGGGCAGTCTGACTCAAGGACATAATCCACCATTAATTTCAATGGATTGGGTTCAGTGAGGATTTTGCCTTAGCAGAAAGCACTTTTTCTGCTCCTACAGGTTGGGAAACCTGACTTCTGCTGATTGCTGCTAAGCATTGCAGCTGTCTGCACCATATTCTATTCTTCTTCAACCTTCAGGAACAGCCTGGGAGGGGCGGGCAAAAGGTGTAAGTGTAAGTGAAAAATGGTTGCTTTGATGTGTGAATGGAAGTGCTTTCTGCTAAGGCATCATCATCGCCACCACGGTATACAACCTGTATGCTTTATTTCAATGTGGTTTGCATGAGAAGACTTCCTGGTAGATTTGCCCTAACTTGCCTTTGCCCCAAATGAATTATTTTCAGTTGCATTTAATTTTGGCTGACTTCTCATTTTTTGTTTGTTTGTTTTTAAATATGGATCAAGTCAGAGAAAATATGTAATGGGGTCTAGAGGTGCACTGTAATGGTTTTATTGGACCCCATTTTGTATGCCCTGTTAAATCTTGGGTGACATTCATTGGTAATCAGGGCCAATCATTCAAAATAAATACCAATAAACTTTGCCCAAAACATGTATTTAGCTTATGCCTCATAGTTCACAGAAAAAGCTTTTAGAGATTGTTTTAAGTTTGAAAACATTTCCTAGATTGTTTACTTTTCAGTGCAAAATGGCAGAAGTGAGAGCTTCTCTTCATTCCCAAATCTATTTGAGAATTAATTTCTACAAAGACTGTGGCAGAGTTCAGCCACTCCCGTTCATGTGATAATTCAAGCTATCAGGTAAACTTGTGAAACTGTTTCTGTCTTAGGTGGGTTATTATCCTGCAAAAGACTAAGGGTGTTACACAACACATTGACACGTCTTTTCACAAGTATTTTACAGGTCATTTTTGGCTGCTACTGCCTGCACCTACTGAAAAAAGCTATTGGAAGGTAAGTGGAGAATTGACACCTGGGTTCCTACATCGCAGCCCAAAGCTTTTCTCTCTCATAAAGTTGTTGAGTCACTGTCAAACTAAACCCTGTGTTGCAACAAAAAACTCCCACTCCCAGTGTTGCCTATATTCTGAAGATGCAGAACAAAATTATTCAGTGACCTTGCTGCCTATCATATAGTAGCTTTATCATATATGGGTAAGCATATGCTTTACGGAATTATTGGGGTGTAACACTGCTTGTTTTTGTATCTGTTTTGAAGAAGTTCTTGTTAGTAAAGCTTTGGATCATATTTATGTGTTTGGACAATTCCCAAAAGGAGTCAGCTTTTATGCATCCAGTTGCTTCATGCTACACAATATTAATATCTGCCCTATGTGTACTTGTTGAGCTCTTCCAGACTGGGTTGGGGTAATGGTAACCCTAATTTAATCCCTGAAAATGCACTTCAAGGTAGTTCTTTAGCAGCATTTCAGCCAGGTAGCACTTCAAAACATGCCTGATATCAGTTTATTCCCCTTCTCTATCAATTTTCTCCTAAAGAGGGGTAGCACACCATCTGATGAAACATTGCACAATAAATGTTATTTATTGCAGTTTGTAGTGGGGCTATTGCTTCCTGTTGGGAAGTACTATCCAAAGAAAAAGGATAGTGATTTTCCCGCTCACATTCAGGCGGGATTGTTAATTTCTTTACCTGGTGCTAAAAGCAGGAGGCCATTCAATAAAGGCAGCATAACTGAAGACACTGCTGCAGTGATCAGGAACTGCAAGGAGAAGATTATAAGGGGAATCATGGAGATCCTAGCTACTAAAGGTACACAGCAAAAGGGCAGCAATCTGGAAATCAGTGAGGCTTATTCAAGACAAAAATAATGGACAAGAAAATTCAACTGTGCCTGTCCTGCAGGAGCTATTAGGATCAGAAAGGACAGAAAACATAAATGAGTTTGATTAAAGAGTCTGCACTGGTCAAAAATGGAAGTGAGAGACATAAATGAGACATTGTCTAGGATGCCTGTTGTGACCAGAGAAAGCACTTTAGAAAGAACTGAACATCCTAGTCTGAGCCAATTAGTAACACAATTGATTTTTGCAAGTCTGACAGAAAGAAAGGGGATTACTGGAAATGGCTGCTGCTTTTTCTAAAATGAGAACACATATTTGGGGGAGAGACAAACCAAAAACCAACCTGGAGAGAAGGCTGGTAGATGAATGTGTTTAAAAAGCTACTTTCAATTGATCTGAATAAATGTTGCAAAAGAATATTGTCCCCTACAGGAGGGGAGAGTGCTCTTGCGCTCACATCCTGCTTGCTGGTTTCCCATAGGCACCTGGTTGGATATTGTGAGAACAGAATGCTGGATTTTATGTGTTGTTGGCCAGCAGGCTCTTCTCATATTCTTTTGAGAAGCTTTCTGAACATTTACTTGCTTGAATTCTGCCTGCGGGGTAGACTCTGCAGAACACTGGCAGCTACCAGTGCTTATTACAGGCTTTGGGAAAGCCTCAGGCAGAGCCAGCCCACCCATGAGGTATGGTAAAGCAGCTGCCTCAGGCGGCGGAAGCTCAAGATGTGGCACCCTACTTGCCCAACTGCTTCTACCACTTCCTGAATGCCAGTGTTGCTGTTCTTCCCTTCTCCTAGGGCAGAGAAGATGAGTAGCAAGGCCTTCCAGAATGCCTTCTGCCACACCATGTTATGTGAGAGGGGTGCGTTCTGGCATGTGGAATTGCCGCTCGCCTTCCTCGTCCTTACAGTGGAGAAGTTGAGTGGCAAGGCCTTGCAGAACGCGCCCCCCCCAGTTTTTGGTGAGAGGAGGGCATTCCTTTTTCCCCCAATTTTTTTTATTGATTTTCCAAAAAATTTAAACAGACAAACAAACATAGATCTTAGCTGTACTTAATCTGATCTTAGTAACATTGTTAAGTGACTTCCTCAAATCCCCCTGGCTGAATTTCAGTGTATATCATTGTAACAGTTTTCCAAAACAGATTTCTCATAAAATTAACTTAAATCACTTAACATCTTTCTTTCTTTTCATTTTAACTTTAAACATATTATTCTATAACATCACATATTTAAATCCTAAGCCTATCTGTTATTTGCAAGTTTTTCCAATTAAATTATCTTAGCATATTTAACTAAATAGTCTTTGAATTTCATCTGTTCCTCCTGGTACTCCTCCTCCTTCTGTTCGCGGATTCTTCCAGTAAGGTCAGCTAGCTCCGAAAAGTCCATCATCTTCATCTGCCATTCCTCCACTGTTGGGACTTCTTGTGATTTCCAATTCTTAGCTAACAAAATTCTAGCTGCAGTTGTGGCATACAAAAACAATCTAACGTCTTTTGGGGGCAATTCCAAACCTATTATGAGAGGAGGGCATTCCAGTGGCAATGGAAGTACTGGGGTGGCAGGAGGTGGCATATTCTTGTTTTGCCTCAGGTGACCAAACAGGCCAGGCCTTCCCTGGCCTCAGGCAATGAGCTTTCTGTGTTCCCACTTGCTTGTGACTATCTGTTTGTTTGCTTGCCTCCCCCTCTAACCTGGAAAGACCACTGGGAGAAACAAAGAGAGAGGGAGAGAAACACCATTGTGCACCTATAGCAGCAAAACTGGATGATTTCCTCTGCCCCACCTGCAATAAAACATGTCTCTCCACAGTCATAGCAGGCACTGAAACTCTCCAGTGGTTTGACTTTACACCCAAAGGCACACTCTTCCATTGTCTCCCGAGACAGAAGGATGCCAACAAAATTATTGGATACTGTTCTTGTTGGCTTTTCATATGGATTTAATTCTTACTGTTTTAACATTGCATTTTGTTATTTTTTTTTACAGCCCCACAACATTCAAATGATGGGCTGAGAGCCAGAGTGGTGTAGTGGTTAAGAGCGGTAGACTCGTAATCTGGTGAACTGGGTTCGCGTCTCTGCTCCTCCACATGCAGCTGTTGGGTGACCTTAGGCTAGCCACACTTCTCTGAAGTCTCTCAGCCCCACTCACTTCACAGAGTGTTTGTTGTGGGGGAGGAAGGGAAAGGAGAATGTTAGCCACTTTGAGACTCCTTTGAGTAGTGATAAAGCGGGATATCAAAT
This sequence comes from Podarcis raffonei, assembly GCF_027172205.1. NCBI lineage: Eukaryota > Metazoa > Chordata > Lepidosauria > Squamata > Lacertidae > Podarcis > Podarcis raffonei. The sequence continues at coordinate 32,690,267 of NC_070612.1, forward strand.
CCAAACTCTTCTTCTTCTTCTTTATAAATGATTTAAACAAAATAACCCCACAGCACAATTCTAACTATGTCAACTTAGACATAGGTCTTACTGAATTCAGATGGGCTTATTCTCAGGTAAGCGGGGTTTGGACCGTTTTTAAAAAAAGTAGCTGAGGCCTGGATTCTCTAACAATAGTCAGCTGCTTTAGCAACAAAACAAACAACAACCAGGGATTCTTTTTCCCAGGCTTCCTTGGAAAGTAGATGGAGTTTCCTGCAATAATTAACTCTTCACTCCCTCAGTACTGTTGCATTCACTTTAACACAGCATTGAATAAAAATGATTAAAACAATAGGAAACAGACATAACAGTGGAATACAAAAGGGACGGGTGGGAGTGGGGGTGGGGGTAGAGTCTCCACATAATTTCAAAGTGCTTGTGTTTGAAACATGGGTGTTCTAATTTGAAATATCTTGTAGGAGCACATTACAAGACTCTGACTATTCACTGGCATTCCACACATTGGCTGGCAAAACCAATTCCGATATGCACTATGTGTTAAGTTTATAAAACTGCAAGATAGAAGACTTTCCAGGAATGATAAAGCCACAAGGGATCTCAGAACTGACTATGATCCTTGCACTGCAGCAGCAGCATTGATTTTCTGAGGGGAATTCTTGCAACAAGAAGAAAGCAATAGGTATGTTAGAAAAATGGCTTAGAGCACAGGTTTCTTTGATTTTTTATGGCCCTCTTCCAACAGCAATGAATAATACACCTCAAAAATATTGTACTGAATTCTGCAACAGAGGGCACTGCTACCACTGAAACTGTTTCAATGTCAACTGTGAACATAAAAGGCTTTACATAAATATTGAGTCTCCGGGGAAGGGGCCTTCTGAAGCATTCAATAAGATGTTCATTATTGCAGCTTTAATACAACAATGTGGAAAATGTTATTCAGAGGCAAACAACACCAGAACATGAAGGAATCCCAGCGAGGACCTCCAGAGGTGCTTTACTGAGCCTGATATAGGTGGCCAGTCATCAATGAAGGGGCAATGCCAAAATGGGTCATTTATTTGGGGAGGACCAAAAGCAAGTCCTGGGATACTGTTAAGTACTCTAGTGATATAAGGATACAGTGGTACCTCAGGTTACATACGCTTCAGGTTACAGACTCCGCTAACCCAGAAATAGTGCTTCAAGTTAAGAACTTTGCTTCAGGATGAGAACAGAAATTGTGCTCCAGCGGCACAGCAGCAGCAGGAGGCCCCATTAGCTAAAGTGGTGCTTCGGGTTAAGAACCTCCGGACCTCCGGAACAAATTAAGTACATAACCAGAGGTACCACTGTATATGCAAGTGTGCAGAATGTATTTGATCTGCAGGTGCAGATTTCATTTATTTATTTATATTAAATTTCTATACTGCCCTTCATCTGAGGATAAGTGAGTTGTGTACCTGCAACTCACAGCTGTCAGGAACAATGCAGAACAGAATTCCAAACAAAAACATGCTCTCTTAAGTCCACATCGCCAACATATTCACACTTCTGTCTCAGTGATGTCTACGCTGGCTTGATGATGTCCACGAAATGGAAGAGGGCAGAATCCCCGAGGACGTGCTCTGTGAGGAGCCGGCTTCTGGCACCAGACCAGTTGGCAGACAAACTCTGTGCTACAAAGATGTCTGTAAACCTAACGTGAAGGCTGGCAATGCCAACCTTGCCATGGAGGAATCCCTTGCAAATGACCACAGTGCCTGGAGACAGGCAGTCGAGTTGTGTATCCATAGCAGTGACCGGAGGAGAAATGACTGCTGGGAGGAGCACAGAGAAAAGAAATGCTATGGTGCATTTGCAGCAGCACAACTGGACGCCTTCATCTGCTCCAAAACATGTCTCTCCTGCATCGGTCTCTACAGCAGGTGCTGCAACCTTCCTTGCCCCCCCCAAGGTGACCTGCAAGCTTGACCTTGCCCCCCCCAAGGTGTACTCCTCCATTGTCTCCCGAGACAAATGGATACCAGCAGCATTGTTTAAAACTCATTTCATCTTCCAAGGAAACTACGAGAACTGTAGTTTCTGGAGGGGCTAGAAAGGATCTCGGAGTATTCTTTGCATTCTCAGGAAACTATAATTCCCTGGGTTATTTTGGGGAAGGCACAACTGTTATACTTATATAAAACTGATATATGTTTGAGGTGTAAAAATGTTCTCAGTGTTGCTGCCAGTCATTATGCTGTTGCTAATTTCTGATTCAAGCAAAACCAAATTTACTCTGAAATGGGTACGTGAACTAAATCTGTCACTCTCCACTTTCAGGTGACTAAGATTTTATGTCTCAACATGGAAAGTGGCATGTTCGAATCAGAAGGGGCATAGTTGTTTGCGACAAGAGCAACTTGCCAAAATCTCATCTTTTAACAAAAGTGTAATGGTCGCTGTACAGGCATGCTGAAAATCAGCCCTGTGAAAATTCATTGGAACAGAATATATAATGGGCATACGGCCATAAAAGAAGGATGATTTGCCCTTTTTACAACCCTGGACATTTGGCTGTTCCACTGCTTCTATTCTGATCTTAGTGCTGCTCAGCTGCTTGGGATCCAGAACACTCTAAACAGCAGAATGAGTCAGTGTGATACTTAATAGATCTTTTATTAACAGGACCATTGACGTATGAATAATGCTGTTGCATAAGTCTTCTCATGCTCTTGGAACTTTAAGCTCTGAATGCTCTTGTGGACCATTTAAAGCATTGGAACGTGCTGTTTCCAGACCTCTAGTACAGAAATAGGTTTCACACCATTTACTTTCATTATCCATATATTTGCTTCCCATAGGCTTCGTTGAGACTTTCTGAAAAAAAAGAGGCTTAAAGTGAACTGAAGGAACTTTTTAACTGTTCTTTTACTAATTGGAACAGTAGGGCTATTTTCTTTCCACATAGAAATACCTGCTTCTCCTTAACACTTATGAGGAAGACACTGTAATCAAAAGTAAACATCTGGAAAAGAAAAAAATCAACTTGAAAGGATAATCATTTTTCTATGAACCATTAATGCCCTTTCAAACTTCCCTTCCCACAATGTAAAGGCAGCATCAAAATCCATTTGACCAAAAGAGCAACGTCAACTCTGTAGAAGACATTAAAAGATTAGGGAAGCTTTAATAGCAATTAATTAATGCAACCTGGAGCCTATTGATAAGTTTAGGGCGAAAAGTCATACTTCCCCCTTATCTGCATGAAGGTTTATCTGTTCTTTGCTATCCCGACTTTGAATAATTCATTTTTGAATCTCACGCATTTCCAAATACCTGCACCCCTTCCACTTATACCAAGAGAGAATTCTTCTGCTTCAGAGACTTAATGTGTTTAGATAAGGAAATGTCAGATCTTTATTCGCATTAAAATCAAATGAGACATTACTTTTGAGAATGCCTTTTTGGCCAGTGCAGACACAAAAAAGAAGCATTTCTGTTTATGGGCGTAGCCAGGATTTTTGTTGGGGGGGGAGGATTTTGTTAGGGGGGTGGAATTTTTTTTTTGGGGGGGAACCAATGCGATTGGTCAGTTAGTTAAGTACTTCTTTTGTTTTACTTGATCTAGGGGGGAGATCTGCCCCCTGGCTATGCCCGTGTTTCTGCTTTAGAGTAGTCTTTTGCATGCTGCTTTCCCCCACCAAGGCTATGAGGCAAGACTTAAGAATCAGGCCTAAAATAATCTTCAGCTTTGCTCTTTGCAAATGGCTGAACTGTGCCAAAATAAGCAACAAACTGGGCCATTCTCTTGAGTCCATTCTAGTTTGTTCACAGTATTTACGATTTGGGTAGCCATATGCTGTGTATGAGTTTATGGGGGCATGTTTGTCCTTAGAGAACTGTCATCCCCACAAGGATTTAGAGCAGTGCCTTCCAGTTGTTGTTGTGATACTACTTCCATTAGTCCTTGTCAGCATGGCCAATATTCAGGTATGATGGGAGCTACAGATCCCCTATCTTGGATTTAGACCATTGTGCGAACTCTTCCATCTCTCTGTGCTTGTTTGTTTTTTAAATATATATATGATTTTCAGTTATATACATTTCAGTAGTAGTTTTACAGTCATTTTAACATTTCAAAACTCAACTTCCTTCCTCCTCTTTCTGCGGTTCCTTAAATTTATTTTTATCATTTCCTGCATTTTCTAAATTAACTTAACTTCTTCTTTTATTCACCTGCTTTAATTATTTTCTCCTATGAAACCGCAGGTTATTACAGTAATCCTGCCAATGTCCTTATCTGTTTACACTTTATTTGTACATATCCAATAAACCATTTCTATTCTTTTATAAAAAGTTTGCTATCTAGATTTCTTATTTTTCCAGTAAGTTTCGCCATTCTTTATAGTCCATAAGTTTTTGTATCCATTCTTCTTTCATTGGGACTTCTTCTTTCCATTTTTGGGCAAATAATATTCTTGCCACTGTAGTTGCATACATGAATAAATTTCTATACTGTTTAGGGAGTTCTATCCCTATAATTCCCAGAAGAAAAGCTTCTGTGTTTTTTGCTTGTTTTGTTTTTTACAAATGTTATCTTAAACATCCTTTTCAATTCATTATATATCATTTCCCAGTAAGCTTTCACCTTACTGCAAGACCACCACATATAATAAAAGTTAAAGGTATATTGCAGGGGTGGGAAAATTTATTCAGCCCGAGGGCCACATGAGGAGTCTTCAGGGGGCCACCCACCATTGGAAGGTGTGGCCAAAAGCAACAAGTGGGTGGGGCAATAGATGTGACACGTACAGTAGGTTACATTCCAGCTATGCAAAAGTCACCCCCCCCACCCCTTGTACATTTCTTGATCCAAGCAAGCAATGGGCAAAATCATAGTCCAAGGACACCTGCTAATCTTCATTTTGTGTTTCTGCTCGGGGGGGGGGGAAATATGCTCTAATGAAGGCAGAGATATACGAAAAATACGAAGGCCTATTCCTGGCTACTTTGAAGGTTACCTTGATTCCCACCAGCACCAAAAAAACACAGCATTTGAAGACTTTTCATTGTCGATTATCTATACCTCAGAGTAACTGCCCCATGCTGATAAGACATTTGAGTGTGTACCTGTGCATGTGCAAAAAGGGTTTATGTCTTTTATGTGCAGATCAGAATCAGACACCCACTATATTTTTTTATATAACAACAGGCATTACTTAGAATCAGGTGTTCAGGGGGCGGGGGAATTGCCCCTCTTGTCTTCCTAAGTGGCAATTCTGGAAATAAATCCACAGTGGTTTGCAACCATAAAAAGCTGGCTGAGATATTTTCTCAACCAAAGACATATGGAATAAAGCTAAATGACTTGAACTATACAAGATGTGTAATAAATAAGTGCAATAAATTTCAAGCAACATATTGAATGCATTCTCCTACTGTTCTTATGAATGTAAATTATTATGCAAATTAAATTTCTGATAGTAATGCAGCCAGAATGCAGCAGTACTTCAGGGTTCCACAGAAGACAATTGGGCTTCATCTATAAATGTGGCAATCTCTTCGGTATGATCTATGAGTTCATTATAAGGACTCTATATTGAGGCAGTTCCAATAGGACTGGTGTTAACTATCTGTGCTGTATCTATATTTTATGGTATAGATTATTAAATAGTAATAATGCTTGAATGAAGAGTGCAAGCTGTAGAAAGAAAGAAAGAAAGAAAGAAAGAAAGAAAGAAAGGGAACAGGGAATACCATAAATCAGAAAGTGGGCTGTCTTAACTTCATACTGCAAACATCTTGTGTTTGAATTCCCTATTGCTTAGTGCTCAATTCAGTCTTAACGTTGCATTAACCCTAGATCTTTCAATTAACCTTCCTGCTTTGTTTTAACTTATTAGAAAGAAGTATAAATGAAGTCCCTAATTCTTTTACTCATCATAGAGCATTAATTGGCCCAAAGTAGACAAATTCTCTTTGAACACTTTAACTGGTCTGAATTTCAGTTAGAAAATGTAACCCTTTAGCTTCCTTGTTGAGTCAGCATCAGTGGCATTAAGAATTCCACTGATTCCCCCCCTTAATTTAAATGAGTAGATTTCCTTTTTTAATGTTGCACACACACCTCAAACTACTGACAAATTATCAGCTAAATCCCCAATAATTGGCTGTATCCTGTATTGGACTTGAAATTGTAAATAAATAAACATGCTTCAGGCAAGTTCACCTTCATAATATTGGCTGTTATTACAGCCCATATACAGCGACAATGTGATCGTTCTCTTTTTCATGATTGCTGTTGTTAGCATTTATCTTTCTCAGGAGATTCCAGGGGTTCCAGTGCTTACCTGGGGTTCAGTTTGCTTGAAATGAAGGTCAATGGTGTCTGTAAGACATATAATTTTATTTGCACAGATATATAGTCTGAGCATAGGATGGAAGGGGAACAGTATTAACACTTCAACAGTGCCATAGCTTTGGGGTTCAGCCCAGATAAATGGTCAAGCCTCTTCTTCCAGCTTCCAGCCAAGCCAAAAACTCATACAAAACACTAGCTCCCTTGGCCTATAGTTCTTTTTCTAGGATGAGGTAGCATCTAGTCAGGTGAGGTTGGGAAAGGCCCACTCTCTCTTCCTGGAAGCATCTCACTTAGTAGTTGCTATGGCAACATGGCTCACTCTTAGAGATGCTGAAGAGGCCAGCTAAGGCCACTAGCCTAACAAAGAAACTGGTCTGCCCAGTCCATCAGGTTCTTCTTCTGGATTTTTATTTTGTTTTTTATTAAATTTGTATAGCCTATACCCGCAGGTCTCAGGGGGGAAGAACTCTACTTTGGTGGTCATTTTCCTTCTCACTTTGTGGTAGTGTAGGTGCTGAAACACAGTTGCTTCCTGTCAGTCAGGTGGTGTGCTCCTTCTTCCAAAGGCATTTTAGCCCTCCTGAAATTTGGGACAATGTTGGAATAAAAAGGAGCCTGGGCACCTCCTATGTGAGCTGTGGTTTCCAACTTGATCAGTGAGGGAAGGATCTGAGCTGCATCAGAACATTCCCATAACGTTCTCACAGATACACTGTAAGCCCTCTTTGGCTGACCAAAGGCATCAGAACGGCCACTAGCAAAGGGGGATGTATTTGCTTGGCATATTTGTTCAGAGATATGCTGCCCTCTGCAGGTGAATTTACCCTTCTGTACCAACAGCAGGTATTTCATGTCCACTTGTTTGGATGGAACGTAGTGGGGTGAGGAGAAAAAGTGCAATGTTTCTGTATAGAAAATCAAATGCACTTCTACTTGTAGCTCACAGAGGGTGAGGGAATGACTAGTAGCCTAGGAACCATCCCTCTGAAACCAGCCTATATGTGATGCAGAAGATCTGTGGTAAGAATGTCTAGCTTTTTCTTTTTAAGGATTTAAAAGCACCTTTGGGTGTGTTGAAAAAGAAAGATGGCACCATGCTCTTTCTAATGTATATAATGCCAATATTTGCGTTAAATTAAGGAAGCTATGAACGTGAATCTATGAAAGAAAATCTATATCTCAAGGCAGAAATAAGTCTCAGATAAGAGAAAGGCAGGCCAACAAGCAAGCCATTCAAACATGGTAATATCAATGGACAAACTAAAGGAATGGGCAGTAGTGAGAAAATAACATTTCTTAGACCTATTAAGAATATGAAAATAGCAGACTTTAGCAATGGAAGAAGTATGAATTGAAAAGGAGAATAAATATTTCTGGCAGCAGGAGGAAATTGAAAGAGCAGCAACTGAATAAAACTAAGACAAAGAAGAGGAAACATTACAAATTAAGTTTTAGGCAATTCAGGCTGTGTGTGGGGGGGTAGTTATTTCAAGTGTGGAGAAAACAAATAGGCAGAAATATTAGAAAAAGGAGAGGGGTGTGTGCTTTGTTTTGTATATTTATTTTTTGTCTTTGAATTATGTTTGGCTTTCTTTGTATACGTCATATGTTATTCTGAGATTCCATTATTCTGTAATTGATGTTTATATTGATGTTTATATTGTAATTGAAGTTTATATTGTATATTGATTTGTGTGCATGCACGTGGGTTCTATTGTATTTGATCTCTATTTTGTACATGACTTTGCTATTCTTTTGTATGGTATTGGAACTCTGTAAAATGTTATGTAATTCTGTCCTGTTGTATTTGATGTCAATCTTCTGCACATCACTGAGATTCTTTTGACTATAAAACACTTAAGAAGTTTTACAAATAAGGTAAAAAACAACTGTTGAGAAATGTTTGCAGGCGAAAATAGCCAAAACAGCATGAGATTCAAAAGTAGATGAAGAAGGTGTCAGACTATCAATAAGACTATCTCTTCTTCACTAATATCAGCAGTTAGAACGTATGAAAAGAACAGAGAGCTATATAAAATGGCTGAAAGTAACATACATAATTTTATTTCTATGTATAGTTAACTTTCTATAGTTAAAACCATGCTCAAAGTAGCTTACAACATGAAAAAATACACAATTACAAACATAACAAAAGTAGTTATAAACAATAAATATATTGTTGGGTGGGGTGTAAATAATAAAATTATTTTTATCATTAAATAAAACATTGAAAGGTACACAACCAAATTAAAACAATTCCCACATAAATCATAATATCTAAAATAAAGATACAAAAATAATAATATCTATACCAGCATAAAATATGCACCCAACAAAACTCCTAAATGACACTCCAGCCCAAGAATCTGTTCAGCAGCCTCAGCTTTTGCAGCTGGAGTCAGTCAAGACCCTGCCTTCCCAGGCCAGGTAGGAAAAGGCGTGCAAGGCAGACACCAGGTCTCCCAGGACGCACAGCTGAGATGATTGGGCTATCACCATACCCCCAAATACTTTAATGATAGATGTAATATGTAAACCCCCTCTTGAAAAATTGAACCTAAGAATGGTAGTTCTTTGTGCATTTTCAACAACACATGCCGACAGTCCTGTTGAATGTAAGACCATGCCAAGGTATCTGGATGTTCTGACCTGCTCTTTATCATGGTTATCAGTACACTTATGTAGTGTACACCTTTTAGAAAAGACAGTTATTTTGCTCTTTTGGTAATTTATTGTGAGCTAATGTCGAATCCAAGTTTCTGTCAGCAGAAAGAAGATAAAACAATAAGAAATAATCTGACAATCACAGAAACTTTTTTTTGCAAGAGACTAAAGGTTGATAGGGATGCGGGTGGTGCTATGGGTTAAACCACAGAGCCTAGGGCTTGCCAATCAGAAGGTCGGCGGTTTGAATCCCCACGATGGGGTGAGCTCCAGTTGCTCGGTCCCTGCTCCTGTCAACCTAGCAGTTCGAAAGCACATCAAAAAGTGCAAGTTTATGAACTTTGCACTTATGTGCAAAAAGTGCAAGTTTACCTTCAGCGGGAAGGTAAATGGCGTTTCCGTGCGCTGCTCTGGTTCGCCAGAAGTGGCTTAGTCATGCTGGCCTCATGACCCGGAAGCTGTATGCCGGCTCCCTCATCCAATAAAGCAAGATGAGAGCCGCAACCCCAGAGTCGGCCATGACTGGACATAACGGTCAGGGGTACCCTTACCTTTACCTTTAAAGGTTGATAATTCAACCAATCACACAAAAATGAAATGTACAATAAATAAATTGGACACACAACAAGAACAATTAAAACTGGGACCAGGCTTACACCTAAAACCACTGTGTATGACAACCAGTGATGAGTAGATCTAAGAAGTCAATAAGAAAATAGGAAAATGATGAGACATATATGGTTGAGAGAGGGAAAATCTTCAAACAAAAAGAAGCAGGGGAGAGAGGCAACCACAACACATGCAAAACCAAAACCAAGAACTTCCTCCCTCCTGGCTTCACAGCAGCAGCAGTGACAACCTGCAACCTGTAGGATTGTCCCAGCCCTTCCTGCAGCAAGCCAGCTTTAATAAATCAAAACCTGAGAGGCTGCCTTCTAATTACTGCTGTGTCATGAAACAAATCTGCTCAGAGCAGCCAATCTGCCTTACACATAAGGCTTTATACTTACAGCTAAGGTAAACATGCAAGTAAGTGCTCAGGGTGTCTGCACCAAGTAGCCCCTCCCCTGGTTGTGATCAGAAACTAGTGTTGTACTGAAATATGGCCTCCATGTTTTCTAAAGTGTACTGGGGTTTACCCAGGGGTCAGCAAACTTTTTCAGCAGGGGGCCGGTCCACTGTCCCTCAGACCTGGGGTGTGTGTGTGCTGGACTATATGGGGGGGGGAATGAACTAATTCCTATGCCCCACAAATAACCCAGAGATGCATTTTAAATAAAAGGACACATTCTACTCATGTAAAAACACGCTGATTCCTGGACCGTCCGTGGACCAGATTTAGAATGCGATTGGGCCGGATCCGGCCCCCGGGCCTTAGGTTGCCTACCCAGGGGTTTTACCTTATCTGGAAGATAACTTGATTAGTGGTGTGTTCGTGTTCTTTTCTTTCCTGTACACATTTTGCCACTGCTCTACAGCCTCCCTGACCATCCAAACATCCTGATCTGAGAAAGCTCAATGGAACAAGCTGTCTTGTGATGTCTTCTGCTAGGCTTTAAATGAAGCACAGGTGCCCAGGAAGACTGCAGAATGCAAAGTACTGATTTGTAGCATGAAAGAAACATCCCTCAACCACTTCAAGAGGAAGGCGAGTGCAACAAAAGCACCTTGCTTATGAGAATTTCCTTCAGTTTTCCTCTCCGCTTTGCTAATTTTCAAGGGCTATTTATGTTCTCTGCTTTCCGTGAACTGAACCACTTATGATTCAAGAGCGTATAAATGCCTATATGCATGAAGAGACCTGTTCTTTATACATTTGCACTGTATGTGCAGGTGCAAGAAAGAGGGTCTCTTCAGCACAGTTCTGCTTCTGACTCATGTGCTATCCTTAACTGTAAGTATTTGACACCTGAAGGAGGGCTATAGCACCACAGAATTAATACCATAAGAACACCTCTGTCATTCAGTTGTTTGATTGATGTGTGACCAGTATTCTGTCAAATTGCAGCCAACATCGACTTTTGCTCAAATAAAATCACGCTATAGGTGCAAAATGGGTTTGCTTACCCAGGAATATGTTCTATGCACTCAATAAGACTTGCAGATTGTTCTGCAAGGCTGCAAGGCTGCACACTCATACTATAAAATGTTATACTGAAATAAACTGTGATTTTTTAAAAAATGAAAGCTGCTTAGGGTTGCATTGAAATACTTTTTTTTAAGGTCCTCTGGGTGTTCTGTTATACGTTTAATAAAAATCTGGAGAGTGATCGTTTGATAGAATGAAAAACCAAAATTAAACCTTTGGATAAGATCCTGTGCTGAAGGATGCAGGGTGGCAACTTCCACCATCCCTTGACAAGGATAAACGAATAACCTTGGGATATATTGTTCTTGCTCCAGTGAAGCCTGGTGTATAATGTAAAATCTTGATCTGCAATATAAATTATATGCACTGTCAAACTGAGCTCTTTTTCATCCTATGTTGCTGTGTTAAACAATTTTGGAAGATTAGATGGACATTAACTTATGAGCCACTTTTCCTCACTGACCTCCTTGAAGATTGCAAAAGTATTCTTTGCCAAGTCAACTTGTGATTAAGTATTAATATTCTGAATTATTTATCAGAATTTATATATATATATAATAGGGAGGGGATAGTGAAGGTCAGGAAGCTTTTAATCATATGTTCTGACTAGAATATTGCATTTACAAGAAGATGAGATATTAAATTTGTTATTTTGGTTTTATCTGCACACCTGCTGTTTGAGATGATAGCTGATTTTCAATGCATATAAACTAATACATCTGTCATAAAAGCACTTGGTGAGAATGTAGTGAAACTTCATTGTGATTAAGCCCTACTGAAATTAATTGACTTGCAGCCCAGTCTTGGCTGTATTTGCTCAAATATAAACCCAACTGATTGAAATTAAACTTACTTCCAAGTAAGTATGCTTAGGATTTCATACTTTAACTTTTTCACATTAGCCTCATTTATTTCAGTGGGATATAATGATGACTAACATCACTGGATTGAATCCCTTTCATTAGGAAAATGTCATTAGGTTTATGGTTTAACTGGCAATCTTATGCTTGCTTTCCTGGGAGTAAGCCTGACTGAACTTTTGAGTAGAAGCATACAAGATTGCACTGTTAGGGTTGAGTGATCTCAGGCGAGTCATAGATAAACGCTCTGAGGCTGACTCTTTTATTAAAAAAAAATATTAATAAATTTTATTTAAGATTCAACAATAACAATAAATCAATAATAACTAATACATCAATTCACTATTTGCTACAGTTGACCATCTTTAACAATAGTTAACAAACTACAAAACATCGCTTCGAATTAGTCAACTTTTCATATTTAATTTTGTCTCTTTTTTAGCAGATTAGAAAGAAAAGAGAATAAAAGGAAAAAGTGAAAAGAGAAGAAAATTAAAAAGGAAGAAGAAAAAAGAAGAAAGAAATTAATAAAGAAAAGAATTAAAAAGAGAAAATAAATACATTTAACTTCCAATTAGACTCATTGTATTGCTTCTATAGTTCTTTCACACACAGTTCCAAATTACTGACTCTTGAATAGTCCTCGTTTTTTAATTGGAAGTAGTTAAAAATTATAATAAATATATCCTAAACTATATGAGACCCTTTCAGTTTCTCTATTGTGCTCTCTTGCTACAGAGAAGGTTAGATTTGTAATGAGGTTATACCCAGCCAGCTTTCTTACATAAACATAAAACTTCTGCTGTTGTTGGAGAAGCATACATTTTCTACAAGTGGTCTTGACTCACTTGAATTTACTTGCATCTATTTTTGTCTTTGGCAGAAATAAATGTATCCCTAAATGTATTATTAAAGCTGTTTAAGTAATGACCAAAGCAATAGCAATAAAATGTCAAAGGGAAATACTTGCTAATGGATTAGGAACCTGTTTGCCAGGTTTTAGTCTGAGGCATGTTTTATTAGGCCCACAATAAATTCTTCAAAAGGATGTTTCTAATAAATACCCTGACAAAGCTAACTGCTTTGCAACAATGATGCTGCAAAATTAGAACAAAACATCATCCCAATAAAATAAGCAAATTGTAATTAATTTGCAAGTTGACATCAAGTACTGAATTAACAAGTGGAAGAGAGATCATGCTGGTGAGACAATTTTGTGGAATTATCTCATGGGGGAAAGATAAAACTTGCATTTAAATGTCATGAGCTTGTTAAGTCATAAACTGCCAGTTTTTGTTGCACAAGTTTCTACTTATCTGAATGCAGCATATTCCTGAGCCAATATGTGATGAATATGTGAAAAATACATTCTGTGGAGCCTGCCTATAAAATCTGTACTTGAAATAGACAATTCAGAGCAGGGCAAAAAAATCCGAATTCAGGTTAAAAATGTGGTTCTGATCTGAAAATTTTGACACCGTCTCTAAATTTGTCATGTGTTCAGTGAAACAACTGTTGAGTCTTGTTTACATGCAGCTTCTTATTGCAAGCTCTGCTTTTATGCTCTGTCGTCTTCTTTTTTGGTAGCAAACTATCTTTCAATATTTTAGTTCCTTTGCACCAGAACATCATAATTTTTTCAAGGAAAATAAAGATGCACGAGAATGACAATCTGTTTATGTAGCCTTAGGGCTACAAAGCCCATTACATTGTAGTTGAAGGCCAATTAAAATGCAGATGTGCAAGACTTTCTGGGCCCTTTGTTGGATATGAGCAGCTGAGAAAGACTGTGGTGGGGTGTGAGGAGAGCCAATGAAACCAGACAAAATTATTTATTTATGTATTTCCCACCTTTCCCCCTGATGGGACTCAAGGGACTCAAATAGATGGATCGATTACCGCCTTAAGAAGCAACAACGAATACGTCTGAGATGAGGGAATAGAATTGAAAATGGAATCCTGTTTGTAGGTTTCATACATTCTTTGGCATATCTCAGAAATGCCTCTCAAGTACCTTTTAAAAAACCTCAGAGGTATATAGGAGTATGCAAGTTGTGGAGAAAGCGGAAAGGAAGGCTCTGTCTTGTAATTTCAGAACTTGTCACCCAGTGAAGCCGAATATTTGGAGATTCAGGACAGACAAAAGGAAACATGATCCACACAGTGCGTCATTAAGAGATGCAATTCACTCCCATAAGATGCAGCGATACTGGTGGCTGCTAAGACAGCTTTAAAAGGGGGTAATAGACAGATTAGACAGAGCTGGACCATAAAGAAGGCTGATCGCCAAAGAATTGATGCTTTTGAATTATGGTGCTGGAGGAGACTCTTGAGAGTCCCATGGACTACAAGAAGAACAAACCTATCCATTCTTAAGGAAATCAGCCCTGAGTGCTCACTGGAAGGACAGATCCTGAAGCTGAGACTCCAATACTTTGGCCACCTCATGAGAAGAGAAGACTCCCTGGAAAAAACCCTGATGTTGGGAAAGATGGAGGGGACAAGGAGAAGGGGATGACAGAGGACGAGATGGCTGGATAGTGTTCTCGAAGCTACCAGCATGAGTTTGACCAAACTGTGGGAGGCAGTGGAAGACAGAAGTGCCTGGCGTGCTCTGGTCCATGGGATCACGAAGAGTCGGACATGAGTAAACGACTAAACAACAACAACAACAACATTAGACAGATTCACAAAGTATAAAGCTAGCAATGACTAGACATGATGGCTATATATAACCTTGAGTATCAGAGGCAGTATGTCTTGAAATACCAGTTGCTGAGAACCGTGGGGGAATGCAGTTGTGCTCATGTCTTGCTTGTGGACTTCTCAGAAGCATCTGGCTGGCCACTGTGGGAACATAACACTGATCTCGATGGGCCTTTCATCTGATCCTGCAGAAGCTCTTCTCATGGATTTAAATCAAATTTAAACATCATGGTTCCCAGAGTTCCAATGCAATACTTTGTATCACATTCAACTTCGAAGGTGCTTCGTGCTACAAACAGCTGCTCTTAGGCTATTTTTGCTAACTGCATAAATTTTTAAGTGTGCAGAAAGCACTTCTATATGTTTTGCTGTGTACAGTGAGAAGGGGGTAATGGAACTTACTGCCAGGAAAAGATGCACAAACAAAACTTGAGTTTTCCTGCAGAGTCTCTGCTGATATTCATGAGATGCTGACTTTAGTTTGCTTGAAATTGCCTTGCCAATTTCATAGTTGTTTCTCAGTGATCATGTATAGAGGATAGTGACTCATAGCTGCTGCTGAACATGTGATTAGGAAGCTTGTGGGTTTGCTTGTTTTTTAAAATAATAATTAGTGGGTGTTTCCATCAGGACCACAACGTGGGAGTAGAAGAGTTTTAATAGTTTCCTCCTCCTGCACTGCCAGATTCCTGCCGCCCCAAAAGCATATTTGAATGGGGGTTGGGGGCATTTTTGACACTACCATGGTGAATAACAAAGGCAATAAAACTCTTCATCCAGTGTGCAGTTGTTCCTATAAAAATGACACCCACCCATGACTGCTATTAAATCATTAAAAAAACAGACCCTAATTGGACTTCCTAATGATTTGTATAGCAACATATTTAAAGGCTGTCATGCACCACGGGCTTATGTCCATGCCTACATAGAAATGCTTTATATTTGGATGATTAAGAAAAAAGATGTACATGGGATGTACCAATTGGTGGAAGCCTGACAAAGTGCTTCTGGGGAAATACGTTTGCCCTTGCCTCAGCTGAGTTTTGACTTACTGTCACTGCTAGAGTTCTGCTTACAAATGTAAGCACTTGGCTGTTTCCAGAATTTCAACTATGATGCTTTGTCTCTGTTTAGGACCCACCTCTTGGTCCCACCCTCTGATGTTCTCTTTGCCCATAGCCTCCCTAACAGTCCAGTGCCTTCATAGATCATCCACTAAGCCACTACTGAGAAATGATGACTGTAGTGCAAGCACTATAAAGATCACACCACAATAAACACCAGCCTCTGTGTAGAAGTCTTGCCTGTTTGTTTTTCCATTGCAGCAAAGGTGCTATTTCTTGTCTGTACAGCAAGCAGTGCTTTGTCTTTTTACAAATCGATACCCAGTACAACAAAGGCTGTTATTCTTTATTAAACCGAAGAAAAGCAGCTACTGCTGTTCTAACAGGCTAATCCAAGAAAACTTTCCCCTGTATAAAACCCAAACTGAGGAAAAACAGTTATTTTTACAGTGGTACCTCGGGTTACAGATGCTTCAGGTTACAGACGCTTCAGGTTACAGACTCTGCTAACCCAGAAATAGTAGAACTTTGCTTCAGGATGAGAACAGAAATCACGCGGTGGTAGTGCGGTGGCAGTAGGAGGCCCCATTAGCTAAAGTGGTACCTCAGGTTAAGAACACTTTCAGGTTAAGAACGGACCTCCGGAACAAACTAAGTTCTTAAACCAAGGTACCACTGTATTGCAAACAAACTGATGGCGCATTCTTATCAGCCAAGAGGAAGAAGAGTCAAGAGCATAGGTGGTTACCCTGACTGATCCAAGCACCTTGTCCATGTCCTTAAACTCTACCGACTGAAACTCAACCAACACAACAGGACTAGACAGTGCTCTGAACACCCCTTGAGATTCATCTGATGTGAAAGTGGAGTCAAGTGCTTTGCAATCAAGTCATAGCAAGTTACCATTGGTTCCACCCCACTTCCTTTGGGCCAGACTGTAAAATACCCAACACTATCTGGACAAACTATGCCAGATGGTATAATGAGGATGCAATGGTGGCAGCACAAGTTATTGTACAGCTGTTTGGATGTTTCATTAATTGCTTTTTGTTCTGTTTTGAAGAAAGTTCTGCAAGTAAGGCTGCTGCGACCCCCGAGGCTGCTGCGACCCCCGACGGAGCTAATGAACCGAGGTGAGATTTTTGCCAACTTGACCTTTACAAGATAAATAATGGTGATGACCAGGAGTGGCTGTAGAACATCAGGCTTTTATTGGAGTGATCTAAGACCTCTCTCTAAAAGAGCTACCCTAAAGGGAGCACAAACAAAAAGCACTCGGCCCTTTAAGAATAGGGGTAAAGTCAAGCCGAGTGAGAATCAGCAGGAAACTGAAACTTCTTCCTCCTGCACTGAAGGGCCGGCTGTGCAGAGAGAGGATTGTGTAGAAGAATGCCACAACAAAGGGCCAATAAAGCCCAAAGTAAATCCAAACATAATTGGTACAGTCACCGAAGTATTCCCAAAACAGAGACTTAAATCCCAAGCTTCTCCTGAACCATCCCAAGTCCGTGAAGTGGAAGAACTAATGTTAAAACAAATTGCAGAGATGTCTTCGGGAAACCCTAAAACATCAAGAGACTCCTGCTTCCAACTTGAGACAAATGAGGATGAGGATTTATCAGTTATCAAATGGCTTGTGTTTTAACTGAGCATATTGAAAATATAAAATCTCATCTGGCCACCTGTACAAAAATCCTCACTATAATGATGGACACTTGCAAAACTCTCTGTAGGGAACCCAACGGGGTGACTGTAGAATTGGAAAGTAATAACAACTTCCTTCCTACCACCTGCAAAAACAGATCACCAAGGAAGGCCAAGAGATCTTGTAGGGCTACTGCCTTGAAAAGGAGGCCCATAAGGGTAAAAAAGAGCAGAAATGTTAAAAATTTTAAGGCAGTGCGTTACAAAAAAATGGATTTTAAAAAGCTCTTTAATCTTCTCAAGAGTATCCCAATAACCGAGACCAGTGGGAACACTGAGAAACTTCTAACCAGGAAATCTTCTAAGCGAGAACGTTCTATAAACCCTTGCCCTGACGCTGCGATGGATTGCTTGGAACCCTTAACACCTACCCCAACACCTAACTCCAAGCAAGACATTTTGATCCAAGATCCATGGTCTTACATTCTATCTGTAGATGAAACCAATCCCTCTAAGAAGAGAAATCTGACAAATCTAACAAATAAAAACTGGAATCTGGTGCTGTACCGAAACAAACTCGTTTTATCAAATTATCCTAAACCCCCAGGACTCCTGTCACAAGAAGAGCGTAAAGCCCACCTACTGAACCTTTTAAAGATCTATATGCCAGGCATCCTTAATAACCCTACTGATTTGGCCCAAGTGGAATATCTATACTTCAACGGATTCCTTGCCAGAGCGGTGGTCTCATTCTATGAGGGGAGACTGGCAAAACTAGTGTATAAATGTAGAGAACATCTGGAGACGAGTGGTATAAGAATCTCAAGGTACTTTAAAAATGAAGCACCTCCAATTCCACTTATCCCCCATATTGTAAATTTGCCAAAAACTCAACATGAGATTGACCAATACGTTCTAATTGATATAAACTCTGCGGAGGACATCTCCAAACATCCTACTGGTCTGGTTGCCAAGGACTCTCAAAAGTTGGACCCCCTTGGGCCCAGGTATGCGGAGAATCAGGGAATCGTCCTTGATAGCTTTGATAGTAACTTACTCCACTCTTATAGCGTTCTCTCGCAAGAAGTTCAGAAATACTTCATAAAGTTGATACCCTTTACTTCTGCCTGACAAAAGTGTCGGAGGAACAACTGAGATTACCTAAACAAAATATGCTTGATAGAGACTGTGTTTCAGATTCTGTCCCACGCTTATACCACCAAGAACTGGACCTGTGGGTTGGGAAGGCACCTACTCCTACCAGCCAACAGGTTGTTGCGGAGATGAATCCACTCTTCCATATTCTGGAGGCGGAAACCCCATCACCAGACCCATCTATCATGCATCCCATCTCTGAGGCAAATATGGCTACAACATCTGCCTGGGACAAAATGAGGGAACTTAACGAATCTGAATTAGGCTCTCCATGTAAACTGCCCCATATGGGTCCACTTACTTGTAACTTTATTAACCCACTCTCTTCTAACGTGTGCAAGTTGAATAAATCCATAGATACCATCGAACCGGTAACAGAACCAGCTGAACCAGACCAACAAATGAGAGATGACCCCATTTTATTTTCAGCCCTGAAGAGTGATCTGGTTGAAGACCCGACAGGTCGTATTAACAAAACTATCCAAACAATTAATGATCACTCAACTAGTGACACAATACCTGTTGACTTAATTTCGCTCTCTCTAAGTAATACCCCCCCTAATTCTACCATCTGGCTCTGAAAAGTCGACTATCTTAGGCCTAACATCTGCCTTTAGCGAGACGAGTGGCACGACTTCACAGCCAAACCACCCCAATAAATCTAAACAGTTGGGATGTATAGCACGATTGCCACCTTCTCAAAGGAAAATTACTGATTTTTTTGAAGCTGAAACTCCCTCAAATTTAGAATCCCATTCCCACATGATCTGACTACCCAACGACCAACCCAGCCACTCCTCGATGTCATTTTTATGCTGGAATATTGCGGGATGGAGGGGGAAGAAATTTGATCCAGACTTCTTAAAATTTGTTAATTTATTCCAAGTAATTCTCCTACAAGAAACTTGGGAAGAGGAGATGATTGACATAAATGGATATGATACCATTTTGCTTCCAGCTAGCCCCTCTCTTAAAGGTGGACGCCCTAGGGGAGGTTTGGTAATAGCAATTTCCCTCAAATTGCAAGCAAAACTTACACTTGTTAAATCTTCCTCTCCTTACGTGATTACAGGATTGATTTCAGGAGGGAAATTTGAATTACTGGTAACAAATGTTTATTTCCCCCCTGGGGGGGCAGGTAGTGGACCTCCATTCCAAATGGGAAACACTTGAAGAACACCTAGCTTTCTGTTACACTAAGTTTCCAAACATTTCATCAGTCATGGGAGGTGATTTTAATGCTCGTACAGCTGCAAATTGGGAAGCGCTAGGCAAGGCCAAATGGTGGGTCATACCTGATCACCAGAACTTGGATTTCTCCCCCCATATACAGAGAAAATCGAAAGATAATAGGGTCAACGAAGCGGGAACCCTTCTTTATCAGCTGATTTTACATTTGAATTTGATAATTTTAAACGGAAATTGTCCCCCGGATATTCCGGGTGAGTTTACTCATTTGAGCACACTTACAAATAGTGTTCTCGATTATTTTATTGTTTCCAGAGATTTATTCCCAATTTTTTCTTATTTTAAAATAGAAAACGTCCAAATGAGCGACCATCTCCCCTTGAGTGCCAAGCTTTCCCTAGACTGGCAGTCTATCAAGTCTAGACACCCCATATATATGGGAATAAATACTGTAGAACAAGTGAGAGGAATAAAATGGTCAGAAACTCAAGCCCAAAAATATATGGAATTTTTCCAAAAAGAGATAATTCAAACTCATGTTGTTTTAGATTTAGATCTGTATGGGCATGAACAAATTATTAATTCATTCTCTCTGCTTACAGAAGATCTTATGTCCTTTTTTACAGTACCAGCCATCCAACTAAATCGGGCCCATTTTAAGACCGGTGCCCCTTGGTTTAACTTAAAATGCGAACAAGCTAGACGACATCTCTGTGCCATTTACAATGAATATAAATCTTCTGGTGCTTTAGTATTACCTAGGAATTACCAACAAGCAAAAACAGCATATAAGCAAGCCCAGAGAATGGCTAAGCAAGAGTGGCAACAAAATCGCTGGCAGGTGCTTATAGTCGCCTCTAGTTCATGTAGCTCACCGCAATTTTGGCAATTGGTTAATAGAAGATCAAGGAGATACCCCTTAACAATAATTCCTGCCCCGGTCTGGGAATCCTTTTTAAGGAAATATTTTGTGTCACCAGATTCCAATACCAACGCTCTTGATGATGTATTTGATCATCTCCCCATCTGGCCTCCTACTGACCCTGATGAAATCTTGAATTTAATCTCTAAACTTAAAATCGGCAAAGCCCCTGGGCCAGATTTGGTTCCGGCGGAAGCCATAAAACTACATTCCGACTGGTGGGCAAAAATCCTGGCTGTTACTTTCAATGCTATTAATGCAACTGGAAGGGTACCAAAAATATGGAAGGACGCTATTATAATTCCAATATATAAAAAAGGCTCCCCAGACGATCCGGAGAATTATAGGAATATTAGTCTACTGTCAATAGTTGGAAAGATATACGCACGTTTTCTGCTGAATAGACTTACCCAATGGGCTGAAGAAAAGAAATTGATAGGCCCCGAGCAAGCAGGATTCAGACCGAACCAGTCAACTACGGACCATGTTTTAGTCTTGCACCATCTAGCCCGAAAATATTCCTCTTCAAACCGAGGCCAACTTTGTGCGGCTTTTATCAACCTTAAGGCTGCATTTGACAGCATCCCCAGAAGGTTGCTCTGGGAAAAGTTGGCCCAATGGGGAATTGATAGAAGACTTTTATGGTTAATAATCCAGCTGCATGAGGGGTCGGCTGCTAGGGTGAGAATAACCCCAGCCGGCGATCTCACAAACTCTGTGTCCATCAACAGAGGAGTCCGGCAAGGATGTATCCTAGCTCCTTTTCTTTTCAATTTATTCATTAGTGACATGAGGATACCATTGGCTGAATCTCAGGAAATCATCCATGCCCCCCGTCTCGCAAACTATCGCTGCCCATTATTACTCTATGCTGATGATGCTGTGATTTTATCCTTCTCAAGAATTGGCCTCAGGAGAGCATTAAAATTCTTTGTTTCATATTGTAAAACAAATTCCCTCACTATAAATCAATCTAAATCAAAAGTACTAATTTTCTCTAAAAGTCGGAAATCCTATAAGTGGCAATTAGATGGAAAACCTATTGAACAGGTCTATAAATTTCAATACCTGGGAGTTTTTCTCCAATATAATCTGGGTTGGAAGGCGCATATTGCACATATTTTAAACAAGGCCAAGGCCCTATCCTTTGCGCTTTTGCGCTTTTTCTTTTCGGACGGGGCTCTTCATGTTCCATCTGCCTTGAAAGTATTCAAAGCTAAAGTAATTGCAACATTGGCATATACTGTTCCTTTATGGGGGACCGCAGTAAACTTGATGCCCTTGGAGGTAATTCAAAATCAATTTCTAAGACGACTGCTAAAACTTCCTCAGTGCGTTAGGAACGCAGCTATTCGCTTAGAATTAAAAACTACATCTTTAGAAAATACTCTTTGGAGGCGCAGCCTTTGTTACTGGTTGTCCTTAAGGCATAGGCTCCCGAATCTGTATCTGATCCAATGCCTCTGGAGAGATGATTTTCCCGTCCTAGGGGCAAAAGAGATCCATTCTAAAGTAGTGACCTATGGATTGTCTCCATCAGAATTATTGGAATTGGACCTAGCCACAGCAAAAAAAAACCCTCACTCAAAAACTTGAGGCGATTGACCTACAACAAAACACCATTTTGGGTAGTGGCACTTGCTCACCATTAAATCTTGGCATAGTGCCCTCACAGCAGATACCATCTTATTTGACTTCTTTGTCTGTAGCGGCCCACAGATATGCCTTTATTAAGGCAAGATTTAACGCCTTTCCTTCCAATGTCTTGAATAATAGATTTTCCAATGGTCAGATTTCAGCGGTGTGTGTATGTGATAATAGATCTATAGAATCTTTACAACATATACTATTCTGTTGCTCACTACATTCAGTTTCTCGGATCAGATTTTTGTCCCCTTTATTATTGGAAATCCCTTTCTGTAAGTCCCTTTCTGTTGCCAGATTTCTGATAACAGTATTAGCTTATAAGAGGAAAAATGGATTACCGTATTTTTCGCACCATAGGACGCACTTTTTCCCTCCTAAAAAGCAAGGGAAAATGTGTGTGCGTCCTATGGAGCGAATGCAGGCTTTCGCTGAAGCCTGGAAAGTGAGAGGGGTGGGTGCGCACCGACCCCTCTCGCTCTCCAGGCTTCAGGAAGCTATCCGCTAGCCGTGGGAGACCCAGCTCTCCCACGGCTAGCGGAGCGCTGCATTAATCCCGAAGCTTGGGGCGTGCGGAGCTCAGCGCGCCCCAAGTTTCTGGGTGCCGGCAAGGTCTCCGCTAGCCGTCTAGACCTTGCCGGCACCCAGAAGCTTGGGGCGCGCTGAGCTCCGCAGCCCCAAGCTTCGGGATTAGCGCTCCGCTAGCTGTGTCTAGGCTGCGGATAGCAGCCTGCTTCCCGGAGCGTCGGGCGCCCTGAAAGCAGAGCGCCCGGCGCTTCGGGAACTCATCCGCAGCCTAGGCAACCCTGCGGGAGATCCCGCAGGGATGTCTAGGCTGCGGATAGCAGCCTGCTTCCCGGAGCGTCGGGCGCCCTGAAAGCAGAGCGCCCGGCGCTTCGGGAACTCATCCGCAGCCTAGGCAACCCTGCGGGAGATCCCGCAGGGATGTCTAGGCTGCGGATAGCAGCCTGCTTCCCGGAGCGTCGGGCGCCCTGAAAGCAGAGCGCCCGGCGCTTCGGGAACTCATCCGCAGCCTAGGCAACCCTGCGGGAGATCCCGCAGGGATGTCTAGGCTGCGGATAGCAGCCTGCTTCCCGGAGCATCGGGCGCCCTGAAAGCAGAGCGCCCGGCGCTTCGGGAACACATCCGCAGCCTAGGCAACCCTGCGGGAGGTCCCGCAGGGATGTCTAGGCTGCGGATAGCAGCCTGCTTCCCGGAGCATCGGGCGCCCTGAAAGCAGAGCGCCCGGCGCTTCGGGAACTCATCCGCAGCCTAGGCAACCCTGCGGGAGGTCCCGCAGGGATGTCTAGGCTGCGGATAGCAGCCTGCTTCCCGGAGCGTCGGGCGCCCTGAAAGCAGAGCGCCCGGCGCTTCGGGAACACATCCGCAGGGTGGGGAGCCCTGCAGGAGTTCCCTGCAAGGCTCCCCAAGCTGCGGATAGCAGCCTGCCGCCCGGCGGGTGGGGCGCCCTGAATCAGAGCGCCCCTCACGCCGGGCAGACATCCGCAGGGTGGGGAGCCCTGCAGGAGTTCCCTGCAAGGCTCCCCAAGCTGCGGATAGCAGCCTGCCGCCCGGCGGGCGGGGCGCCCTGAATCAGAGCGCCCCTCGCGCCGGGCAGACATCCGCAGCTTAGGGAGCCCTGCAGGAGTTCCCCGCAAGGCTCTCCAAGCTGCGGATAGCAGCCTGCCGCCCGGCGGGTGGGGCGCCCTAAATCAGAGCGCCCCTCGCGCCGGGCAGACATCCGCAGGGTGGGGAGCCCTGCAGGAGTTCCCTGCAAGGCTCCCCAAGCTGCGGATAGCAGCCTGCCGCCCGGCGGGTGGGCGCCCTGAATCAGAGCGCCCCTCGCGCCGGGGAGACATCCGCAGGGTGGGGAGCCCTGCAGGAGTTCCCTGCAAGGCTCCCCAAGCTGCGGATAGCAGCCTGCCGCCCGGCGGGTGGGGCGCCCTGAATCAGAGCGCCCCTCGCGCCGGGCAGACATCCGCAGGGTGGGGAGCCCTGCAGGAGTTCCCTGCAAGGCTCCCCAAGCTGCGGATAGCAGCCTGCCGCCCGGCGGGCGGGGCGCCCTGAATCAGAGCGCCCCTCGCGCCGGGCAGACATCCGCAGCTTGGGGAGCCCTGCAGGAGTTCCCCGCAAGGCTCTCCAAGCTGCGGATAGCAGCCTGCCGCCCGGCGGGTGGGGCGCCCTGAATCAGAGCGCCCCTCGCGCCGGGCAGACATCCGCAGGGTGGGGAGCCCTGCAGGAGTTCCCTGCAAGGCTCCCCAAGCTGCGGATAGCAGCCTGCCGCCCGGCGGGTGGGCGCCCTGAATCAGAGCGCCCTCGCGCCGGGCAGACATCCGCAGGGTGGGGAGCCCTGCAGGAGTTCCCTGCAAGGCTCCCCAAGCTGCGGATAGCAGCCTGCCGCCCCGGCGGGTGGGCGCCCTGAATCAGAGCGCCCCTCCCGCCAGGCAGACATCAGCCAGCCCCACAAGCTCGGGGGACAGCAGGGAGGCGCAGCGCCACTATCCCGCTGTTCCTCGACCTGGTTCGGTTTCCCTGACCTGCTTTTGGGGGGGGAAATAAAGGGAAATTTTTTTCCTTTATTTCCCCCCCAAAAAACTAGGTGCGCCCTATGGTCCGGTGCGTCCAATCGTGCGAAAAATACGGTACTCTATGATTATTGATTTTGCCTAAATAATATTGATTTTTACTGATAATTTGATATTTTAAGCGCTATATTGTTCTTATTTTAATGGAATTTAGAAACTTACGGTTTGAGATGTACTTGATTTAAACGTATTTTAATTTATTAATTTTATCTTGTTATACCTGTTTTGCTGTATGATGTACTGAATATGGGCCTATGGCCGTAATAAACTATCTATCTGCAAGTAAACTTTTGAATAATATATAATGAGAGTGGACAATGTTTCATTCCAAAAGGAGTCACCTTTTATGTATCCCATCGGTTCTAGATGCACAATATTAATATCTGCAGTACCAGGGATTCAAGTGGGCTCCATGAAGCAGGAAAGGGTGCTCAGTCTAGAAATGCAGACATTAAAAATGGAAGAAAGCAAAGCCAGATGTGCTGCCCCATTACAAAACCCAGGCAATTCTACACTTATCTCATGTGAAATTTGGAGACAAGGAATTTTGGAAGCACCCTTAAACTAGCAGTGCATCTCTGTGTTTATACCCTTTATTTACCATCAATTAAGAGAGAGAAAGAGACTTTTGCAGTGTTGATAAATTGAGAAGACTGGGACTAGCTAGGTTCTGTGTGTAACCCACAGAATTAGGTAAAGTGAGTACTCATTACAGTTCCAATAATCTGCAGCAACTGGTGGCCTATTTCAGATCTTGCAGACAGAATTCTCATCTGTGGTGAATGCCCATTAACTAGGTGTAAACATTTGAATTTATGAAACTGACCTTCCTTCAGATGGTCCACAACTGAAGAAAGAAAATTTGAATTTGGCTAGGGGAAAGTGTGTGTGTGTGTTCATTCATAAGGAACCAAAGCAAATGCAAAGATAGCTATCCCTTTAAAAGAATATGGGCATTTTCTTATTGATATAATAAAACATATTCTGAAGCAGCTATTCAGATATACAACTTTCAGCTTCTCAAGGATGCACAGATAAAAGGGGGTGGGGAAGACACTGAAAATGTGACATAGTTCTGAATGTAGAGACGACAAGCTCGCAGTCTATAGAAAGCTGCCTATTTCTCTGTTTACTCTTCATGTGACTGAAGAAGCTAGATGGCAAAGTCCTGGTTATTGGCTTCTGCAATCTGCAATTCATAGAACAGGATCTCAACCACCAGAAAAAAAGAATGGAGACCTTTTACATCTCTCCAAAATGGCTGTTGTCCTTCTGATCCTGATGAGCTGTCAGGGAAGTTCTGAGGGGTCTCCTTATCTTCTAGTTCCTACAGGACAGAGAAGTGTGTGCAAAAACTTGACTTCTGTACCAAGGTAAACTATAGCATAGTGAGATGAAGGTGGAATTAATGAAATTTGTCTTCTGGTAGTAAGATTCTCTACTATATCATGGTCTTTTTTGTGAATGGAAGGGCTTAGCAGACTGGATGCTTAGCAGAGATTGAAGCAAATGGCAATCGCACTGATTATATCATATCCTCTAACATTTTTCAAATGACAATAGAAATGTATGTGCTTGTAAAACCCCAGAAATTACTGCCTGAACTTCCTGCAGTATTCTACATTGATAAGGGCTCTGCTTCACCTATATTCAGTTACTCTACAATAGCTTCTCCTCCACTGCTTTAATAGCTGGGTAGGTGCTTTCGTTCTTTTGGTTCATGATACTTTTTTTTTAAGTCCCTACAATATATTTTAAGCAGTTCAAAGTATATCCCTTGGCTTGGATGGGTACTAGAAACATTCATTCCTCACTCCGATGTTTATCTTCTTGAGACCTTGGAGAAGCGTGTAAACCTTGAAGAAAGAAAACCTAGCGACTCTCACTAACTCAAGTTTAACAAGGGATTTCTGGAAGACGAAAAGGAGGATGGTGATTTACAGACTACAAAGAATAGAGCCTGTCCTTGGTAAATAGAGACAGTTGGAACATATGGTTACATGCACACAGTCGTATTGCTTCTTTTCAGCCCAGCTCTTATCTGCTTATTCTCGTCTTAAGATGCTGGTGGAACTTGCTGAACTGGATACGAGCTTTGGAGTACGGCAATGCTTTGGCAGGCAAGCATTATGAGGTTCCTAAATTCTAAGCTTACCTACTCTAACCTGGAACAACCATTTCAAGACCTTCAAACCACTTCCTGGTACCAGATGATATCCAGTGAAAGAAGGGAGATGCACCCCTTATTTCCTCTTACTGTTGCCAGAGAACAACTGCTGTCACCACCCTAGTCAGTAAAAGAGGTATAAAGCAAAGGTGGTCTGGGAATGGGTTGGGAGGATGTTTGCAAGGAAGTGGAGATGGGGTCTGGTGGCTTACAGATGGGTAAAAGGGGACCCCTGACCTTTAGGTCCAGTCGCGGACAGCTCTTGGGTTGCAGCGCTCTTCTCGCTTTATTGGCCGAAGGAGCCGGCGTACAGCTTCTGGGTCATGTGGCCAGCATGACTAAGCTGCTTCTGGCAAACCAGAGCAGCGCATGGAAACGCCGTTTACCTTCCCGCTGGACAGGTACCTATTTATCTACTTGCACTTTGATGTGTTTTCGAACTGCTAGGTTGACAGGAGCAGGGATCGAGCAATGGGAGCTCACCCCATTGTGGGGATTTGAACCACCGACCTTCTGATAAGCAAGCCCTAGGGTCTGGGTTTAGACCACAGCGTCACCCGCGTCCCTTACAGATGGGTAGGACAGTCTAAAAACAGCAACACATTTTCAGATGTTTTAAAATGTTGTTTGCTGCTCTGGGCTCCTTTTGGAAGAAGGGCAAGATGGAAATTAATAAATAATTGCATGCATAAATATTTGGCTTGACTCTGAAAGCAGCAGAGCCATTTGATGCCATTTTGGCAAATGGCTTAGTTTATTTCCAAGCCAACTATTGTGTACAAGGGAATGGCGAAGCAACACTGGAGGTGGCCACAGAGTGCTTAGTGGGCACATCTCACTGCCTTCTCATGTGTGAAAGGTACCAGTGGATGTGATGATGAGTGTAGGATTGGACCAGGGTCCCACCTTATGCAGGGGAGATCTATACTCCTACATCAGTACATATAGAGAACCCCATCATATTCAGGCCAAATGCAATGGTGGTGAGTCACAACCGATAGGCACACAATGGTGGGGAGTGGTCTTACCCATGAAGCCCCACAACCTCCTCACATGTTTTTTGCAATGTGCACTACGACCTTCTGAACCAGTGCTATTTTTCTAGAAAAATAGGTGCCGAAACTAACAATGAATGCTTCCCTTGTTCTCTTATAATGGTAATGACACCCACCTGAGAGGTGCAGGAACTGAGTTCCAGCTGAAAAAAGCCCTGTTCTGAAACCCCTTTGCCATCTTATGTATCCGTCTCAGATGGACTGTGGGACTTGGACTCTTCAGCTGAGATCTTGGAAAGGATGCAGCTCAGCTGTAGAACATCTGCTTTGAATGCAGAAGGTTCCAGTTTCAGCCACTGACATCTCCAAATAGACCCGAGGGAGACCTCTGTCTGAAGCTCTGAATAGTTGCTGTCAGTGAAGCAGATAATACTGTGTTAAGGACCAATAATCTCACTCAGTATAAGGATGTTACCTGTATTCCTATTTGAAATGATGGCTCTTCTGCACCTGCATATGCTGCCTGTTCTCTTGCTCCTGTATCTGTTCACATCTGAAGTCCTATTTGGATGTGTGGTTGGCATGTACAGTCTACACATGAAAAGAATGAGCCGGGAGATGTGGCTCCTAAACTTCACCTGCCTCACCTGCATTTCAATCTCCATCACATTCCATAGCTAGTGACTGTGTGAAACAGTTGTCTCCTACAATTTGGGGGCTTATGGGAATGGTGGAGGAGCAGATTTGAGGTGCTCATTATCCCTGCTTGCCCTGTAGGTGTGTAGGCTTTGCATATGAGCATCCCACCCAAATAGGGCTCTTGTCTTAACTAGGCTGCATTTTAAAAAGAGAGAAATCAACATGTTTCTAATTCTCCATCCTTTCATATGAGTAGGTGATGCCCCAAACCTTCTTCTAGTGTTCATCTGTTGGCACTCGAGATTGCCAAGTTAATTAACCACCAAATGGCATTTTCAAGCAATGCCTGTTGCTAGGCCCTCATTAAGAGTTTTCGTAAATTCAAATGAAGGTGAAACTGGGGCTCTGGGGTGTAGGAAAGGATGTAGTTTCAAGACGTCCAGTGGCACTTTTGTTGTGTTTAATCAAGCAGAACAAAGTAGATATTAGATCCTAGTAGACTCCTTTGCTTAGCTTTCTGTAAGATGTATGTAAACCTCAGTGGCCTGAATGCTAATTAATAGAACAAATTAGACTCTTTGACCCAAAGGAAATTTAGTACCATGTTCTACTTTCACTTACAAAGATATTTTTATGTAGGCTTTCAGTGGCTCCATGGCAAGGAATAAAATAAAAATGTGTGGTAGTCCCAGAGCAAAATGAGAAGGAATCAGATTTAAGCACTGAGGCTTTATAAAATTTGTTTCAATAGAGTGAGCCTCTTACATGACTTATTGTCAAAGCAATTTGACATCTCCAAGGAGACGGTTCTCTCAAAGAATATAATTTCTTTTCAATTGCAGTTTGTAAATCAATATTGTGTTGCAAACACAAGAAATTAAAACATGTTCAGTTGCCTTAAAATAGGGCATTTCTTCCTATGCCTTTATTATTCTTTAGAAGCTAGGTGCTGCCCATAAAAGGCAATAGTTTCCCCACCAACTAAAGATGGCATACATTCAAGACTGTCAATGTAGTGTCTGCTAGACGTTGTGGACTCGAGTTCCCATCAGCCCCAGTCAATGTGGCCCTTGATCAGGGATGTTGGGAGTTATAGTCCCAAACATCTGGAGGAAACCATGTTGACTACTCCTGACATACACAAACATGTGGAGCACCAGCACTGATCTTCTAAAAGAGGGAGGGATTTTGAGCAGAAACACAGCAGGAGGAGAGAAATCTTAACCTTTGACTGTGTGTAGTTTCCCTGCTTCTCCGGTAGTTCAGCATTTCTGCTAGAGGAGTCCACAGGGTGCCCACATACACACATTTTCTTTGAGTACACATCAGCTTGTCCCAAACTTGACCTTCGCTTATACAGGTTACGTATAATAACTAAAGCAAGTAAAAGTGGTAGCAATATACTGTTCACACATCTCAGGACCCAAGCAGCCAACTTTGCTGCCTTGTTCTGTGGTTTATCACACACAGCTCTTGGTGTTTGTTTTAATCAAGGGTTTTATTGTAATAGTGTTATTAAAACAGACTCTAATTAATGTTAATAGGGAAATTTTATTATAAAGAAGGTCATATAACCACCGATTAGTGTCGTTGCCTTGGCATACTTCATAAAGATAGAAGAAATGCTTTGCCAAACCAGACAAAAAGCTCTTTTATTTCAGCACTCTGTCCCGAACTGTGGCTAGCTAGAGGCCTCTGGGGACCTCATAAGGAAGAGGAAAGCCATATTTTTTCATCCATAGGTTCTGGTAATCAGAGGGTATAATGTATCCTAATATGGAGGTTTCATTTTTTGCTCTCATAATGGTTAACAGCCATTAATCGACCCATCTTCCGGGCACTTTTCCACTCATGTTTGAAAGCTGCCTGGTTTAAAAGCTTCTGCAAAATCAGTCTAGCCCTGCTTTATGCCTCTAGCACTTTGCCAGCGGTAACTTATTCAATTTTCTTCCACCTAACTGGACAGGTCGACTTCAAAGGCTAGCTCTGTTGTATTATTTCCTTAGAAGAGATACTTACCACATATGCAGTGTTTATTTCATGATAATAAGTATCCTGTTTAGGTATATTTAACTTTAAAGAGCCACACACCTTAAAATTTATGAAAGAAAGATCTAAAACTGCATTAGATGGGCTATTTAAGAAATACCAGTTCATTCTGTAAAGTGAGAGCTTTTCTGAATGGAATATGTTTTTTCTACCTCCAACTCTAAAAGCAAAGTTTGAAAATTGTTTCCAAACTGTAGACAGGTTGAAAGATTTACATATTGTTCTCTGACTGCATTGTATATTGGCATGGACTGATTTGTGTGATTTGCCAAAGGATTACAAAGTGTCCCAGAATGTAATTCAGTCTTATATTTCTTCAGCAACTTTCCTGGTAGCCATAGATACAGAGGCATACCTAGGCTCATTTCCACCCTTGGCAAGGAGGAATAAAGCACCTCCGAAGCTGCCAGAGACCAAGGACCACATACTCAAAAAGCTTTGCTTTCCATCATCTTTTGCTCACTGCTTTCCCTCCCAGCCACTCTGAGCCATAGTGGAGAGGTACCATTTTTGCATTTACTGGGGCCCTGGGCCCTTGGGTTGTGGCTGACCTGTCCAACCCCTAGGTACACCCCTGCAGAAATTTCATGTAGGTGAGAGGGCTCATTCGTTTCTGTGCTAGTCACAAAAGAAGAAAAGTGCCTTTTCCCACAAGCAGAATGCAAATGTAAAGGGTTGATGAAGGAAGTAGGGATAGCTCTGTCCTTCCTCCACCAGTCCACATAGCAGAAGGTGGTGGCTTATTTTTGGTTTTGGTTTTGCCAGTTGCCAAGATGCTAGAAGCCTGTGTTCCCATACAAACCATGGAGGATGGGGCTTATCCTCATAGTAGGTTAAGCTTTGTGCAGCCTAGTAACTTTTGTGGACTTATTTTCAAGGCTGTTGTAATTCCTATTTGCAGGGCAGCTACACAATAATTCACTCCCCTTACCCAAACCCAAATTGTGTGAATGGTTCACTCTTGGTCAGACATCATGAATGGCCATACACCTTTCTGTTTTCATTGCTATGAAGCAATAAGGAAGATATAATGTTAAGCAATAATGACTAGATATTGTTACATGCCACCTCAATCTCTGAGTGCTGCAAAATACCAGGGGTTCCGGGGTCTGTGTTTCTTTTTGGAAGTGAAGCACAGCAGAGACTGTGGTGTCTTTATGATACAGTTGTACCTTGGTTGCCGAATGCCTTGGAACTCGTACATTTCAGCTCCCGAATGATTGAAAACTGGAAGTGAGTGTTCCAGTTTTCAAACGATTTTTGGAAGCCAAACATCTAGCACAGCTTCCGATTGGCTGCAGAATGCTCCTGCAGCCAATCAGAAGCCGTGCCTTGGTTTTTGAAAAGTTCCAGGAGTCGAACGGACTCCCAGAACGCATTCTGTTTGAGAACCAAGATATGACTGTATGTGGTTTATCTGCACATATCTACAACCTAAGCCTACAATGGCACTGATGTCCCAAGATGGTCTTGTTTCTCCCATAGCTGCAGCCTTGGATTTAAACAGGCATCAGCTTTGATGACTTTGACCCTCTCCACAACTTGTTGTCTTTACCGGACTCTAGCCTATATCCTCCAGATCACATTCCAGCCAACTCTTAAATTGCTCCTTCCAAAACTGCTTTGTCTTCTAAACTAACTTTGAGAAGAGGGAGTTGCCCCTTTCATTTGCCATCTGGCACAAAGCCCCACTCTTTGGCATCCCCATTGTCTCATAACCTTCATTTTGTCTTCCTTTCTCCACACAGTTCCAGCACTATCAATGTTTTACAGTTCTTTTGTTTAGTTGCCTATCTGTGATGCAACTGACAGTTTTTTGAACAGCTTAGGACTCCTTGCCCTTAAACGGTATGGATCTGGATTCGACTTGGGCAGCTACAATTTTCAGTAGCTGGTCACACCACGTTCTGGAGAGTTCTTTAAAAGCAGATATGTTTTTTATACACGAGTCTTTCACTTGAAGCTGACAGCGTAGTTAATCAAAATAAAGGAACAACATACCAAACTACAGATAAAGCTCTGTATTCATCATATCTCTTACAATATGATAAAGCGCCAAACTGCAATTGTCATCCACATAATTATATGTTCTCACAAGGCAATCAAAGAAACTGGCACACAATATATTACTAATGCAATTGCTGATAGTGTTTCCTCCTAAAAGTGCTAAATTAAAATCGGCTGCTTTTACTATTCACCAGTTCCTTTGGCTTCTCCTACGTAGTGAGACTCTGAAAAAGCAAGCTGGAATGGCAGAAGTAGACTTCAGAGGTAGAGGGCAGGAACAGTTTGGACAATGAAAGTGCTTGAGTTATCCTTCTGCCCACTTTCATAATTGTTTGCTAAACTGCATCAGTGTCTCTGTGGGAGCCTTCTCTCATTGTTTCAGGCACAAATGTACATTCTATATATGCCTTTTATGCTGGTGGTGTGGAGAAGGACAGGAGAGAATAAGTCAGGAAAAGTGCGTTAGTAGAAGGAAATGAGTCTGCTCTGTTTCTGAAAATCCTAATGGCCAAGGAAAGGTACTTTTCTGTACATGCACGTATGAAAGTACTGCTATGAGTTAGTGGGTACCAGACTCCCCTAAATTCCTGCATTCAGTAAATGTTAAAATATAAGCCAGGTGTGTTTTTTGACCAGGAAATTGCCTGGGGTGATGGGCCATTAGAAGAAGAAAGGGAAGATGATGAGATATTAGGAAAGCCCAAAAGAGGGGACTGTGTACCAGATGGCAAATGGGAGGGGAGCCTTCCCTGTACTCAGAGTTAGTTAGAAGACAAAGACAGAATTTGAAGTGTTATATTTGGGTTGGCTGTGATGTGATCTCGGAGAAAAAAGTTGCAGTCTGGTAAAGGCGGCAAGCAGGAAAGAGTCAGAGCATGATGGCTGATGTCTTTTTGAATCCAAGGCTGCATCTATGGGACAAACAAGAGCATCTTGGGGTTTCAATGCAGTGAACCCCTCAGTCATAGGCTGGAGTTGTATATATGTGTAAATAAACCATAGCCTCCACTGCATCCCGTTTCCAAAAGGAAACAGACACGAGGCAAAGAGCCTGGAACCATTGGAAACTCTCACTGCTTAGAGATTAGGGTAGTATGCAACAGTACTTTCACACATATTCAGTGCTGAAGCTGATGTTCTTTAAGTTAGGAGCTAGCAATCATTTTGGACCAGTGGCATGTTTGGAATTGTGAGAACCTTCTGTGGGCACCAGTCACAAAATGGCTGCTGTGGGTTTGTAGTGGAGGACAAGCCATTGCAAACAGGAACTGAACAGGAAGAACAAGTGGCCTCTCACACACTTGTGTATTTTTGAGAGATTATTTACTGTGACCTTGAGTGAATGCCAAAGAAGGTACTAGTGGACACACTTGTGCCGGTAAGCACCACATTATTGACTCCTGATATAGCCCTGTGGTTGTCACCTTTTAAATTATCTTTTAGTCCTGTCTTGGTTGGCAAACCCTGCTTTAAGAATGGCAGGAGAAAAATGGCAACACACCGCTCAGGTAAAAGAGAGGGTGCAGAATGACAACTTGCACGTGCACACACAAGTGTATAAAGTTACAACCTAAAGAGTAAAGAGACCCGAAACAAAATGATGTTACGTTGTATTTTTCTGATAATATTTGTGAAAGGCAAACATTTATTTTAATTTAACACGCAAGTATCTCTTCGTTTGATGGAATTCAGCACCATACATTGAATTTAAATTGATGGTATGGCAATCCAGGGAAGAATCAATTTACATTTCTCTAATTTAAAATTGTTGAAGTCTAAAGAAATCAATTGTTATATGTACATACTCCAAATGTCAGCAACTTTGGAAAGAGATGAATTTTGCTAACCTGTAGAAAGTCAACATTTATGCATTCATTATTAGATTCATAGAGCTAATAGCCTGTCAGCATTTTCCTTAAATCCAGATTCTTAGGACCAAGTTAAGCACGATAGTGGTGGACACTCAGTTTTCTTCCCACCTGCTTACTTTGTTGACATCTGCAGAATGTTAAAGTAAA
The DNA here is from genome assembly GCF_027172205.1 of Podarcis raffonei. NCBI lineage: Eukaryota > Metazoa > Chordata > Lepidosauria > Squamata > Lacertidae > Podarcis > Podarcis raffonei. The sequence continues at coordinate 32,724,991 of NC_070612.1, forward strand.
TGGAGTGTATGGGACAGGGAGATTGAACCTTCCTGCACCTTACTTATCCCCAGTTTGCTTTTTAAAAGCTTCTTCCGCCCCACCAAAAATGCAAGAATAGTGTGAATTGAACTTAAGACTGGATTAATGAGAAACAAAAATCATAGAATTGTAGAGTTGGAAGGGACCCTGAGGGTCATCTGGTCCAACCCCTTGCAATGCAGGAATATGCAGCTGTCCCATAGGGGGATCGAACCTGCAGCCTTGGCATTATCAGCACCATGCTCTAACCAACTGAGCTATCCTGAATTTGACAGTTTCTTCCACCCCTAGCCACACTGTCAAATCCTAGGGTGCTATCCAACTAACTTGTTCCATCAGCGCTAGGACAATTGAACTTTCCCCTCACACGTCCCACTGTGTGACCCCTAAATCTGTTCTGAGGGTTTGCCAACCCTCTGAAGCTGATCTGGGAAAGGTGCAGGGTGTACATGGGGGAAGAGGTCCATTTCATTGTACAAGCGGAAATCTTTGTGCTGATGGAATGATTTAATTGGCTACTGCTCCTCCTTTCCATTTACATAGTTCTGGGATGTGTTGGGCAAGCCACCATTTTTAAAAGGTTGAGTGGGTCCTTTCATAGCTGTGTCATCTACTCAATGTTAGTTCTAAATCTTCATAAATAAATACATTAGCCAAATACTGGTTGGCCATAAGGACTGTTTTAGTGGCAAAGAGGGCCTTTAAAATTTAGAATTAGATGGTTTATAATCTCAAAGGAAGCATAGACACTCTGCCTTGCTTAAAGCAGCTGGTTCTTTCAGCTTTCCTTCCCATCTGTACAATGGGAATAATCCATAAATGTTCTAAGGAATTGTTTGTGGTTTCCTTGCATCTTAGATACGATGAAATATAAATTTGCCTGCAATAAAGGGGTATCGGAGAGTCAAGACATTTTCAGTAACAGCCAGCGTGCATTCTCGTAGTGTGAAGTGCTTATAATTTATAAGCAAGAAATAATATTAATAACTTGCTTCTTAAATGTAAGTGCTTTTTTTCTAGAAAAAAAGGTGCCCGTACTCACCATGAAGTTATTACAGTAATTGCCACACTTGTTAACAACAATAAAAAAGAGGTGCTGGTACTGCGTACCCCCCTGAAAAGCACAGTGTAGCATTTTCTGGATAAGCATCCTGGTACATGTCATTATTTCACATTAAGAGCCAATGAACTGCTCTTCCAGTTTTTCCTAGCAGTTCTTGAATACCTGTAAATAAGTTGTGCTATTCATACTCATCAATCAAATGTTTCAACCAGCTGTTTAAAGCCGGGATGGGGGGACAGTTTTTAGTCTGGCAGGCCAGATCTTTATTTTTCGCACCTGCGGTTGGCCAAGCTTGACAGGTGGGTGGGACCACCCAACTGGCAATCATCTCATTATCATCTCTTGATGACTGACACCTGTCAAATTTCCAAGAACGTCATTGTAGTGCAACCTTCTTGGAAGTTGCACTTCCAGCACCACAGATGCTTCCTTTAACCTGCCATCAGCTGATGGTTGGAGGTAGCCAATTCGAAGTCTCTGCAGAGGGGGAGATGCTCCCCAGACTAGAGCATGTTCCCTTCTGCAGAGAAGGGAAAGCAAAGAGAAAGCACTTTGAATACTAAATAGTTCCTTTGGGAGCAGTGGCGGCCAAACTTGGCCCTCCAGCTGTTTTTGGACTACAACTCCCATCATCCCTAGCTAACAGGACCAGTGGACAGGGATGATGGGAACTGTAGTCCCAAAACAGCTGGAGGGCCAAGTTTGGCCACCACTGCTTTGGGGTGAGGAGTGGAGAGAAAATGCTCCTTTTAAAAATGGAGCATTTTCCCCCCTTCTAAAGAAGCTTGCAAAGCCTCTTCTGTGATGCTTCCCAAATGCATGTGTCAGATACTTGCAATGCTTTGTGCGAGGTCCATTGCAAGCCCTGTACTTGGCACTTTGGTAGCACTGAAATCCCAAATGCCAGAAATCAGCAGATGCTGAGCACCTGAACACCAAAGTGTTCTGGATTTATAGGGAACAAATCTATAGTTCTAGCAACCAGAAGGGCTTGTTGTTCAAAGGGCTTTGCAGGGCCTGTGTTAGGTGCTCGGGAAGCAGTGAGCACAGGGGTTGCAAAGCACTTTGCACAGAGCTTCCCAATCACCTGATAATCTGCTGGTTTTCAGATGCTTTGAAAGCACTGCACAAGGGGTTTTGCAGGCATTGTCAATCAGCAGCACATGAAAAGCCCCTTCAGACCCACAATTACCTGCCCGACTCTTGACACCATACATGACATCACATTAATGAAATGAAATAAATGAAAGGAACGAAAAACAATATATCCCTTATCAAAATGACTTGGTTCACACATCGTGGTAAATTGGGATTATGCAATCATGCTGGCTTCTGGAGAGAAGCTCACACTTGGTTTGGTCCCGTCTGGTCATTTTAGGTCAGTACAACTTTCGTTTAGTGTGTCAGCCAAACACAGGATCAAGCTTTTTTCTCCTTAATCATGATTTATAGCGAAGAACAAACCTTGACTACAGTTTTTGGTCAAAGACAAGATAGCTTTACCATGATTCTGTGTTACATAACATGCTAAGCAAACATTGGCTTAAGTAAAAAGGTAAAGGTAAAGGATCCCTGGACAGTTAAGTGTGGCTTAGACACTACACTGATCTAAAAGAACTAGGGAGAGTCAAAGCAGCTGTTATCTCCTTCCTGGGAACCAGCAAATTCATTTGTTCACACTAAGCCCTTATGTGGAAACACTGCTGATATGAGGACAGTGAAGAAATAGCTCCCACAATTCAGTATATAAAAATTGTATGTGTTATGTACTGAAGTTCTCACCCTGGGCCAGCAGGTGGATACTGTAGATAGTTATGCAAATGAAGGATCGAAAGTGACGTTCAGTGATTGGATAGTTTGTATGCAAATGAAGGATCGAAAGTGACATTCAGTGATTGGATAGTTTTAGAAAGTTGCAACAGTTGCGTTGTTCTGGAGCTCTATATAAGCAGGCTGACTGAGCTCCTCAGTTCAGTTCTGTTCCAGCTTACAAATAAAGAGCTGCTTTGGAAGAATCGCTGTGTCGTCTGATATGTTCGCCCACAACTTAACAGTATGGATTAATTTGGATCTTTTTAAGTTAAACAAATGGTCATTTTTATTTTTATTTTAAAAAAATGTATTTAAAACCCATATACCCCTATACCCCTACTACCCATATACCCCTACTTTCTAGAGAACTCAGTGTGGGAAACTGACCAAAATACCCAAACAACACTTCAGTTATAACTCAGTCCTGAAGTATATCCTCTAAACAGGTTTTCAAGGAAGTTTGAAATGGTCTGTCTGGATATATATACCCAGGGACATGCCTTTTCTAGGGGTCAGACTTTAACAACATCCTCATTTATCAGAGTGATTAGGTAAAGCTGACATAATCTTACCCAACAGCAGATTGGGTTCAACATCTCACGTGGGTTTCTTTTAGGTTTTGATTTATGTCATGTGGATGATGGAGCAATTGTAAAACAACAGCATAGCCCTGGAATAGCAAGCACTCAATACCTAGAAAAAGATTTGGCAGGCATTTGTTAGGATATTCTTGGTAAAGGCCCTAATTCATCCCTATCTCATGAAAGGAAACTGAATATGATCCATTGGCTTCCTTCCAGCACTATTAGTTTATGGAACAACACAGAGATAAATGAGCCTAACAAGGGAAGTCGTAAGTAAGCAGACTGTTTGCATGTGTTTCCCACAAAAGCACAGGGGCCTCGTAGCATCTTTGAGGTTATTCATTGGGAGCGTCGGAATAGCAACATGCAGACTTACTCATTTCTGTAGATTTTTAACGTTTCCATTTTTCTAATATTTTCTAGACCAGTTCATAGCCTGAACTATTGATAGTAGAGAGCTATAAACTTTATAATATATTTGACCAGATTGTCACATTTTGCATAACACCAGATATGATGGCATAGCACAGTTTTGTAGCTGGCCCTGTGAGAAAGAATGGCGGCAAATAAATGAGCCATACCTGCACCCAACTTCTTATTAATGTCACTACTTCCACCAAGTGGGTATATATTTCCCCACTCTAGCTGCCTCCATCAAATGGAAATCCTCTCTGCCCCATAACCAAAGTGCACCCTATTTGACTAGTGGAGAGGTGGCGCTGGCCGTGGTGCTGGTTTCCAGGTAGATTTCCCCATGATTTTAGTGTGATCTCACCAGAAGCTGCCATGCCGTGTGGCATGGTAGTGGAGCAGTGGAGCGGCATGGCGGCACATTCCCATTTTGGGACATGCCACTCCTGAACAGGACCAATGAGAGGTGTAGCCTGAGGAAAGGAGGTGTGGTCCTGAGAGCCAGACAGAAAGGGCTGTTGGCCTGCATTTGGCCCTTCAGTCTGAATCTCCCCACCTCTACAATAAAGGTTTTCCTTCACTGAGCATATGACTTCCACCATGAAAATCAAGATTGATGCAAATGCATCTGACCTCTGCCTTTAAGTCATCCTGCAGATACCTGGAGCCTGGTTGGCAAGTATATTTAGGTTCTCTTCATTTCTGCAGGATTTTTCTGTGGGCTGTATTGCAAATACAGGGTGTTTGCAAGTGCTAAATGTGAGGTGGAACACACTGCTGCAGATAAGGTGCTTTAAAATGATACTTTTGAAGGTCAAATGAGGAACAATCTATCATCGCATCAGCACTGAGAGATAAGCAGAAGCCATTACGTAGTCAATAAAGAAAGTAAAACGGCAAAGAAAAGCCATCAAAGTAGGAAGTCTGAGGAGCAATTCCCCAGGTGTCTTATAAATTGATGTTAGACTCTGACTAATCTTGGTTTCCCAGGTTTTTACCTATCACTGCAACACACATAAAGATTAGTCATATCAACATGGGAGTGTCAGGCTACTTCTTGCCCAAATTATGCAAAACTGTCAGACTTGCAAATGAGTAATCCTATTGTTGAAGATGTTCTCTGTTACAATATCCGGTCCTGGCAGGTGGCTTGGCATGTCCTGTGTGTAACAAATTTCATACTTTCAGCCTGTTGCAAACAGCATTATAACTATGAAATTAGAGTGGTTCTGCATGGGATTGTAAAAGCAGTAAAAGCCTTTTGGGTTAAACCCACTTGAATGATGTATTTTCTGGAGTTATGCAAATGCATCTTGGAGTTTACTTTGGTCCTGTCACACACAGGTTTTGTTCTACGGGCTTTTTGGAATAATGCAAAATGAAGTATGACTCGGTGCATCCAGAGTAAAGGCATTTTTTGAAATGCAGCTGTTCAGTTGCTTTGTTGGTGTTGTTGCCTTTATGTAATCTTTATCCTAATACCTAGGATGACAATGTTTCAGGAGGAGAAAATAGATAGCTGCCTATCCCATTTTGAAGTTTGTGAATGCTTAACTGGGAATGGCATCTCATTTCCAGAATATTCTATTTTTAAGCATTTTATCAGTTAAAGAGTAGGTTGTTATTTTGCCTTCAATTCATCATGTCTCAGAAATGGAGCCATTCACTTGAACTGTCTGCACTTTGTTTAATCCTTCATTGACAATTTTTGTCAAGGAGATTTGGCCTTATCCACAATATACATTTATAGCATGGTGGTGCCAGTTTAAACAGACATGGCTTCTCACAAAGAATAATGAGAACTGTGGTTTTTCAGGGTGCTGAGAGTTGTGAGAGGTACAAAGAGTTACAATTCTCAGAGTAGTTTAACAGTGAATCCTTTGTCCTAATGAACTGTGGGAATTGTTAGCTCTATGAGGTCTCCTAACAATTTTCAGCATCCTTAACAAACTACAGTTCCTAGGATTTTCTGAAGGAAGCCATGACTGTTTAAGATGGTACCATAGTGCTTCAAGTGTATAGTTCAGATGCATACCCCACAAGTGTCCTGGAAAAACAGGGACGTCCCATGGCCATTTTGGGCACCATGATCTCACATTATTTTGCTCTGCAACTTTCTTCACCTGCAATCTCATGTGGCACCCCAAAATGCACATTTGGGGGCATCATGCCTGAAAAAAACAATTTTTTGCCAGTGGAAAATTGCAGTACAAAATCATGGCTCCCCAAATGGCCACTCTGCTCTTGGGAGCAAAAATGGGAAGATGGCGTCCAGGAAAATGGTGCCCTTGATTTTGCTGTTGTGGTGTTGGAGGGAATGCAGATGTGTCCTAAACTGCATTTTCATCTTGGTGCCTTATTAAAAGTCTCAGAAGTGTGTGTTAATGTAAACCAGGGTGCTCTGGTGTTCAGATCCAGAGCCTGTTTCAAAGTAATTTCCCTTGTGTGAGTATTTGATGCAAAGCAGTAGCAAATGCTTCCCTACTTTCCTCCCATGGGAAACATGGGAAAGATTCCTTCGCATCTTTGTATAGTCTTACTAAGGGGTTTGGCTCATATTGGTGTGCACTGCAATAAGCCATCCTTCTTCGCTTGCATTTTCTTGTGTCTGCATTTTCCGTATTTATTCACCTCTCTAAGGTATATCTCATTATTTGGGCATCTAATCCACATGGCTATTCCCCTAGCAGTGCCCATGAAACATTTGAAGGTATTTTTTTTATTTATTTAGTTAGTTAGTTTCGATATTTATATGCTGTCCACCAGCAAAAGTTCTCTAGTCAATTTGTAAGTAAAAAATTAAAACCATAAAATACAAACATGCAACGTGAACATAAAGCAGAATAAAGCCAGCAGCAGAGAAGAGCATGTGCATTAGAGATCTTTTAAAATGCATTTTAAAAATATTTATTTAAAGTATTTCTATGCAACTTTTAATCATAAACATTAGATGGTTAGACCAATGAGCCTAGCAACCAGGGTTCAAATTCCCACTTGGTCATGGAGTTCACTGGGTGACCTTGGGCCAGTCACAGTCACCCAACGTATGATACCTCATAGGATTGTTGAGGGAATAAAATGGGGAGAGGAAGCACTGTGTGCACTATTTGGCAGAAAGGTGGGATAAAAATGTAATAATAATAATAATAATAATAATAATAATAATAATAATAATAATACAAAAACAGTATATGCAGTGTATAAGACAATAAAATGGATTTAAAAAATCAAAATCTATAAACATGAATTCCTCTCATGCAACGCTTCCACTCTCTCAATACCCACACAATTTAATTTTTCAATTTAAGATTGGAAAATTAAAAGGTTTTATCTAGTTCCCAAATTACCGCAATGTAGATGCCACGTATGCAGTGTAATCACATAGGATGCTGGTCTGGAAAATACGAGGCGTGTAAATTTAAGATGTAAAATCAATTTCACATGAAAAGGTGGTGACAGAAAGAAAGAATGTCAAATAAAAACAGCAAGATATTTTTTTAAGAAAACTGAAGTGTTTAAAGTACTTTAAGAAAGTGCTGCAAGTAATTGTAGACTACATGATAGCAGCAGCCTTTTGAAGAAACACTGAGGGTAATTTTTTTTGACAGTAGAGACAGATATTACAGTGTTTAAAGATAATTACTAAATAAATGGTAATGTTGAGTTTGAGAGTTTGCTGTTTGATAGTAGGAGCGATTGTTCCAAGATAAACTCGCAGTTGTGAATACTTCATGAGATCCTTTAAACAGAAATACTGTAATATTATAGGAGATCTGAAAAGTATTTTGTTGATCCCATGAGAAAGCAACGCAGGAACAGTAATGTGTGTGTGTGTGTAAAAGGGAGAGAGAGAAGTTGTGGGGGCTTGTTCCTGCTTCTTTCCTGTCAATATCTGGAGTATGTAGAGGAAATGGGGGTGGGGTGGAGGTGGCACGGCAGGATTAAGACCTTTAGAGGCCCTAAGCATTTAGAATATATTGGTGCTCCCATATACATCTAATTCAAAATATAAAGAACAATAAACCATTAAAAAAATATTTTTCAAACTAAGAGTAAGATGGAAAATAATGTTTATTTTTGTATACTTCCACTTTATTTATATCTTAAAAATGTCTGCCTACTTTTTCTAATTCCAGAGTCTTTGATCAGATCCTCAAAACTAATCTTAAATAACACATCTGCTTCTATACTTAGTAGAGGTGAGGCCTCTCTTGCTGTCTAGCTGTTCTGTTGGGATTTAAGATAAACTGAGAAAATGAACGCTCATCTGAACAATGGGAAATTTCTGTGGTGCCCCCCCTTCCCTTGATGCCCTAAGCATGTGCTTATTTTGCTTAAGGGCTAATCCAGCCCTGGGGGGCCCAGGAATGCTGTGGTAGCATAATCCATGAAATTACATTTAAGGATGGAATCAAATTACTTTCTCCCCATCACTGCATAGTGGTTTCCCTAGTTACCATTTAGTGTGATCTACGGTGTGGCTCATGGTCTATTCGTAGGCTTGTAATTCGTAAGCAGGCGCGCGTAAATGGAGGAGCTTTTAAAAATTACTAGCCACGGATCTTACAGCACCAAATGCCAATGAAACCTCCCCTCTCCCGATCTATTCGCTAGCACCACCTCCCAGCACGTTTCAGGTTAATACAACGCGAAAAGCCCCTCCGCTGGGAGAGGCGATCGAGGGGATGGTGAAAAAAGGGGGGGGTTCCTGCCGTCGCAGGCTTTGCCTAGACCCGGAAAGGAGAAGCCGGGAAGCGGTAACCGGCACCACTGGCGGAGCTAGGACCTTGTGAAGCGGGCCAACGATGTGTCCCAGGCAGGCTTTCCCCACAAAGGTGACTTTAAGCCCCTGAAGCCCCGATCCGCCTGCAGTTAAGGTGTACAGCGGGTTCCTGACTTCCGTTGCCGGTTCCGCAGCCTACCCTGGGAAAAGGACAGAAACGATCCCCGCAAAGAACCTGGGTACCGGCAACCACCCACGGAAGCGATCCGCCAGTACAACTCTCACACCAACAGCCGCACAGCTAACGTAAGCAAGCACTCCGCAGGCACAAAATCACACAAAAACACCACAAGCGCACAAGCACGCACACACAGCAAGCACACAAAACGCACACAGCAAGCCCACAGACTGGAGAGAGAAAAGGGGGAAAGCAAAGCGAACTTCCCTGAAGGTCGGTCTTCTTTCCTCTGAAACCCCGTAACCACGTGGAGGCAGGAGCAGCGGACGGCAAGCGATCCTGACTCGTGACGGGACAAAGGTGAATGAGGCCGAGGAGGGGGCTGGCGACGCAGCATATATTATGCTGAAGAAACGCCCCCCCGGTGTCACCTGGTTGGTTGCCCACCGGCGGGGGCGGGCGCCAGCCAGGTGAGGGAGGTAGGCGGGGCTCGGGCTCCCGCCCACAACCACTCCCCTCCCTTCCAGGGAGGAGAGTCTTTACCATTTAGTGTGATCTATGGTGTGGCTCATGGTCTATTCGTAGGCTTGTTGAAGGCACATGAGAGATTGCACAACCACAGTTGACATAGAGCTGAGCCCATTCATTTCAATTGATTTAAACTGCCTTTGAGAATCTGGCGCTTCCTTCAGTCCCAACAACATGGCCAGGCTGGCAAAGGCTGGACCTCAAGGCTGCTTCAATCTGTGTTGGGTGTGATCCAATTTCTGATCTACTATTGTATAATAAGATATCAGAGATTTAGTTGGTCACGCTCAATAGATCTGTATAAAGTATATAAAATAAGTCCATACAATAGAAGCAGCATAAAATTGTTTATACAGAAACTACAGTAGTCCTACACAGATATTCTGGAATATATCAGTATTCTCTTGGGAAGAAGGCAAAGCAAGAAGCTATGTCTAGGAGAGGAAAAGACCACACTTTGTGACAATCTTCTTATCCATAAGAAAAAAGGTAAGCCACGTTGGCCCATAAGAAAAATATATATATCAAAATTCACAAAAGGCATTTTTTTAAAGGCCAAATGAAAGAATGGTATTGTGTTATTGTGGATTTTGGCATTATTCAGTGAAGAGCGATAAAATTAATGTTGCCTCTGGAAGGTATCATCATGTTATTGTTTTAGCAATACAGAAATGCAAAGAAGAGTTTGGGGTTGTGTAAGCTCCCTGCTATGCCATTAGCACAGATTTAAGAGGAGAGTTATTGCATGTTAATTAAATACCAATTGATTACTGAAGACTTCTTCATTGAGGATTAACAACTTTGCAAGACTGCTTTGCAAGGCTAAGCAGCATCTCATATATATGAGAGCGGTTAATCCCCAACAAATATATCCGCTTCAATTGATATATCTTTCCTCTAAAGAATTGTAAATATTTACCAAATTGTCAGGCACATGTTTTTGAGAGGGGTGTGAAGACAACCTATCTTCCAGTACATAGAATCATAGGATAGCAGAGTTGGAAGGGACTCTGAGGGTCATCTAGTCCAACCCCCTGCAATGCAGGAATCTCAACTAAAGCACCCATATATCACATACACAGCCCAACAAGACAACAAGAATCCGCCAACAGCATACGAATCAATATCGCTAACCTGATACAAAAACACCCACCCACCCCACTCACACATGACAACAAAGTTCACCACAGCCAATCACAAACAAACAACCACACTCTAGGCCAACCCCAACCTCTCACCACCAAAGGAATACAAGCAAGTAGTAAAGAAAACCCGCACAAAATCCCACACATACGTTAAGTAGAATAGAATCATTGCCACCCGACCCGACCCCCACCCACCATGCCCCCCTCCACCTCCTTCCCCCCTTTCTTCCTAATGTAACACTAATGTATCAATGAATGGAACTGATCTGTAGAAAACATAACTTGAAAAAGAGACATTGCACATCTATGTGTAAACCAAGAAATCTTTAATAGAAAATATATTTTTTTAAACAACAACAAACTAAAACTAAAGCATCCATGAGAGATGAGCACCCAACCTCTGCTGAAAAACCTCTAAGGAAGGACAGTCCACAACTTCCCAAAGGAGTCTATCAAAAATAGAAATGAGATTCTTCTGGCATGACTTGATTTTGAGAAACTCTTGCTGTGTCTTAATAATCACAGTATCCTATTCTACTTGCTTGTTCTTCCTCTTGCTTCAAACATAGCCAAAATAAGCTTATTATTATTTTTAACCTCTTTTGCAAACCCCATGTCATTCTGAGCTTTTGCCCACTTGACCTTCTCCCTGCAACTGTTGGCTACTCGCGTATACTCTTTGTGATTTTTCATTTCTTCCATTTCTTATACATACCCTTCTTAAATCTCAGCTCATCTGTAAGCTCTATGCAGTCACACCAGTTTCCTTAGATGCCTCCCACGATCCTTTCTTGTTGGAATTGTCTGCCTTTGTGCCTTCAAGATTTCACCCTTAATAAACTCTCATCCATCTTGGACTCCCTTCTTTCTGAGTATTTCTGCCCATGGGATCTCACCTAGTAGCTCCCTTAAGCTTTTTGAAATTGGCCTTCTTAAAGTGCAGAGTGCATGCCCTGCTACCACAGCGCCACCTGCATCCCCCAGTTTAAATACATATCCTTGATTAAATAAAGACAATGATCCTATCACATGGGTGAGGAACCTGTTACCCTCAAGATGTTGGACTCCATTAGCCCTAGCCAATATGACCAGGTTCCTCATAAATAGTTTATTCTGATGGGAATGAGTCTAGGCTCCCTCTGGGTTCATGTGCTTTTTTGTTATCTGGTTCTATTGTGAAAAATTTAGGAATTTGTGCTTCTGTTTTGGATTAACCACACCTGGTTGTGTCAGCTGAACAAATTGTGTTAGTTTTAATCAGAGTACAGTGGTACCTTGGTTCTCAAATGCCTTGGTACTCAAACAACTTGGAACCCAAACACTGCAAATCTGGAAGTAAGTGTTCCGGTTTGTGAACTTTTTTTTGGAAGCTGAACATGCTGCGTTTTGAGTGTTACACTTCCATTTTGAGTGTTACCCTGAGGTCTGTCTGATTTTGCTATTTATTTTGCGTTTTTGTTTTTGTGGCTCTTTTTGTTTTGTTTTTGTGATTGTGTGGAACACAGTTCAACTACTGATTGATTGTGTGACTGCAGTACATTGTTTATTGCTTCCATTTTATGGATCAATGGTCTCGTTAGATAGTAAAATCTATGTTACATTTTTGTTTTAGAGGTTGTTTTTAAAAGTCTGAAATGGATTAATTAATTTTGCAGTACTTTCTATGGGAAAGCATGCCTTGGTTTTGGAATGCTTTGGTTTTGGAACAGACTTCTGGAACGGATTAAGTTTGAGAACCAAGGTACCACTGTATAGCTTGAACCATTGAACTACAACCTCATTCCACAATTTACAAATCTGGATTGTTTCAACCAAGCATGGTAAAGATTAACCATAGTTATGGGCCCTGACATTATGGTAAACTGTGGTGAACTGGAATTTGATGGAAGGGGTTTGATCTCCTCCTTATGGCTGCTAGACAGGGAAGCAGGGGAGAATATGCACGCTCAAAACTTCTTTGATTCTGCCCTAAACTTTGAGAACTGGTGGGCTTCATGACTGTATTAAAGAGATTCTGAATGGAAAATATGTGATACAGAGTTTTAACCTAACACTTGCAGAAAGAATTTGTATTAGTGTGTGTATGATATTCATTTATAAGTTGTTCTTGTTGCCTTAGTAAATCAAACTACATATAGATTTTTACAAGGTTGCCCAGAGCCATTTGGGGTAACTTTTAATTTTGTTTATAAGTTGAAATTTCTCACCTAACATTTTTGTTGTTGTTGTTATTAGACGCATTAGAGCCCCAATTCACAATCCAATTAAGTTGAAACTGTAGTACTTTGATTTAAAGTAATTTATAACCTGATCCAATGAGCCATTTCACTGACCCAGAGGTTCATAGGTTCAGGCATCAGCTTCCAGGAGGGACACAAATCTAGCAGGATTATTTTCAGCTTTAATAATGTTATAAATCGAGCTCCCTTTACCTATAGGCTGGACAGTTTGAACTGCTGAAATAGAAATGAAGCAGTTACCTAAGTCCTAAAAAGCTCATGAGTTAGCTTGAAATTGCCATGATCACATTCCAATTTGGAGGGGGAAGATGATGCTTTGGAATCCAATTCAACAAAGGGAAGATCATAGACTCATATATTTGGAGCGGGACTTTGAGTCCATTTATTCCAACCTCACTGTTCAGTGCCTGTTGCAAATACAAATAATCAGATCATTAAACGTACTTTGTTGAAGCAACTATCTATACAATACGTACACTATAGAATAAGAGCATCCTCTTAATCTATTTTCTGTTGGTCAAATACTCTCTTTTGAGGGACCCAGGTGGCGTTGTGGTCTAAACCACTGAGCCTCTTGGGCTTGCAGATAGGAAGGTCGGCGGTTCAAATCCCTGTGAAGGAGTGAGCTCCTGTTGTTCTATCCCAGCTCCTGCCAACCTAGCAGTTTGAAAGCATGCCAGTGCAAGTAGATAAATAGGTACCGCTGTGGCGGAAAGGTAAACAACATTTCCATGTGCTCTCGTTTCCATCACGGTGTCCCATTGCATCAGTAGCGGTTTAGTCATGCTGGCCACATGACCCGGAAAGCTGTCTGTGGACAAACCCTGGCTCCCTCGGCCTGAAAGTGAGATGAGCACCACAACCACAGCCTTTGACTGGACTTAACCGTCCAGGGTTTTTTTTTACCTTTACCTTTGTAACTGCAATCAAATATGCACATGTAAGAGCCAGTGTGGTCTAGTTGTTAGATTGGTGGACCCAGAACTGAAGAAATGAACCTCTCACTTCAAGACTGCTGTCTACAGAAACATGGATCCTTTTTTTTAAAAAAAAAAAATTAACTGTACAATAAGGTGACTGGTGTCCAATAGAGAGTTTCACAAATACTCCATTGGTGATCACTTGCTTGGTGTAAAGGCATTACGATATTGACTTTTACTGGTGTAAAGGGGCTGTGATACTGACAGTTTTATTTTTTGTCCTTTCTCTAATGCTCCCTAACCAAAAACTCACCTTTGCCCCAGTGATCAGTTTCCAATTTATTGAGATACCCACCCAACCACAAAATGATGGTTACTCATTGCCACCAGTGTATATGAGAAGTTTGGTTTTCATTGTTGTTGTTCCCCTGTGTCATTTTACACTTATTTACATGGAACCCTGTTTACTATTTTATTTCCTTTTCCTGCTCTCTGGAGAGATTATTTTGGAGCTACTCCCACCACCACCACTAAGTAATTTAATGCGAAATGCCAACTTGGACACCTCCCTGCTCATTCATAGCTTCTGTTCATCTATGACCAAGTTAAAAGCATCAATCCCAATACAGATCCCTGGACACCCCCACGTTCAGGCATTGTGTTATTCCACAATATCCGAAAATATGATGTCCAAAATTTGCATTGTTCCTGCAATGATTATTCAGCTTCTTGCCTGCTTTGGATTCCTTTCGTTAGGCCAAAATAAATCCACATATTTAATTTTCTTCAGTATATACTTTCATGCCACCATCTTAATGCTGGTTTTATATAGCTGAACTATATATCCTGGTATTTGCAGCAGAGAATAATAACATTCCTAGATCAACATTAATCTGAAGAGCTCAGGAAGATTTGGGTGGGTTAATTAAAGCTTTAAAACATCTTTATAAGTGCTGTGGTACAATACTTTGTTTACACAAGAAATGAAATATATATAATATATATTATATGTAAGAAGTTAAAACAGCCACACAGTTGTTTATGAATTACGCAGTATTACCTTGATCTCTTCCCTTGCTAGTATCGCTTTACAAAGTTGCGGGATGGATTCCAACTGTCAGAGTTACAGAAATACCACTAAGCTTCACTGTGCTCAAAGTCCTCGACACTTAGGGAATCTTTTATATAAATAGGGTTATATACAGACTTAGGCTGCAATCCTAACCTCATTTATCTGGGACTGAATATCACTCACTTCTAAGTAGACATTGGTTAGGATTTCCCAGAGTGAACACCACAGCTGCTGAACTCCTGTGCTACCCAAGGCTAAGCAATGAGTTGACATAGTGCTGTGCCCTAACCCAGGCTAGTGGTTTGTCACCCTCAAACAAACCACGAGCAGTAAACCAAGAACAAACCTTGGTTACACCTCATGTTTGGTCTGGAATGAGACAGACCACAAGCCTAGGTTCAGACACAATGCTAAGCCAAAACCTTACCCTAATATATGCATTTGTATACACATTACTTGCCAGGAGAACTGCATTGCAAAATAACATAGTATTTCAGAAACTGAAAATTAGGTGGCTTCACCTTTAAATGTGAACTGAATCAGATTTCTCCCTCATCCCCAAAGGCAGCCTGTGCCCACAGTTCAGTATTTTAATTGTTTTAAAAGTACAACCTGCCATTTAGCAGAATACATTATCATATACTTTTGAATATTGGGTTACAATGTAGCTATTATGTCATCCTCAAGCCATAAAATCATGCTTGCTATATACCAAAAAACATAAAAATGTAGATCCCTTCTTCATACAATTTGTGTGTTTGTGTGTTCTATATAAAAATAATCATCATAAAGCCTCAAAATAGGAAAATACCAATTTTGTAGAACTTGTAAACATTTCCCACATTTTAAATGAAGTTAGATGACTTCCAGAGTTCACTGGTTAAGGACAACCTTTCTTTTCCCGGATTGTGTTAGTTACAAAATTGAAACATACCTTTGTGACATTCTGCCATTATACTAGCTTGGCATTGTGTTCTGGAACTGGAAACCTAACATGACTGCTTAGAAAGAGGGCTTTGTCTTTAAATCCAAAGATTTTCAATTAGGATTAACAGGAGAAAAAAACCCAGCTTAATGAAAATCACTTCCCCCCATAGATCTTCTATTTTTGGCCATCACCATCCCAATCTGAGAGCCCGTTTTTAAAAGCATGCATCATTAATGTACTAGTTAAAAGACAATGAACTATTGTGAAACAGTCAATAAGATGAAGCTGACTTGCAAAAAATCAGGCAGCCCACTTATAATTTGCAAGTCCTGTCCCTTTGCTTGCACCTACACAGGGCTCAAAGCACCATGTATAACTGACTGCACTATAAATAATGTTTAGTCTTAATTATGGGCACCTGGTGGCATATCTTTGCCTTTCTTGACAAGCATGGCAGAAAATGCAGAATGCTGAATGGCAGCATATGCTCTGGTGACTCCAGTTTCCTAACTCTTTATGAAGGGTGCAAGCTGGTGCATTGGATCTTTCCATCCTCCGGCACATAAACACTGTATTAAAGTAAGTTATTCTGCAGTATGCAAATCCTGCAACTCATTTTACATCACTTCCAGTGGACTGGACCAGAACATAACGAGCCATCCTGAGAGCCAAATACCAGCTGCGGCATAGATTGGCCGGAAGCTCACTGCTCTCAGCACTTCTGTTCACAGCAACAAAGCAAGATCGATTCTGTGTATGCTGAAGTCCTGCTGATGAGTGCAGTGTTGTCTGCCAGTGTGCTGAGAATATATTGTTGGCATGCTCCACTTGGAAGGGAGAACAAGCAGTACAGTAATGCCATCAGAAAGGACTGCTAGTTTCATTTGAGGTCACAGGGGATGGAGGAATTTGCTTTAGCCACTTGCTACTTTGACTCGTTTTAATTGGATTCAAACATTTGAGAATGGGCCCTATTTGACGTTTGCCCTGCAGGTCTACAGTCACCAGATAGACAGATCTGTTTTATATTTTTGGTGTTTTGTTTTTTTAAAACTGCTATGAGAACTGCCTGGGTATAAGGCAGTATACAACTTTAATAAATAAAAATAAAATAGTTGGAAGACTAGACATGCTTGCAGATTGAGGGCCCTGCATGGGAATCTGATATGGAAGATCGAATCTGTTGGTGCAGAGGGCGAATGTGCTGCTTGTTGCCTCTTTTTTCTTGTTTGTTGGTTCCTTTTTTATTTCTTGTGGCTTAAACACAGAAACAAAATAAGCATTAAACAAACAAAAACAAGATTGATTTCTCAATCATTCCCAAGCAGGAAGAAATGGACAAGACAAAGGAGCTCTGCGAAGCAACCTACTGGTATTGCTAGACATACTTTGTTGTTATTCTTATTTGAAGTCCATGAAATGAAATAAGTTGTGCAGAACACTCTTTTTTTTCAGCCTGAAAAACTGGCATGTGTGTTTGTGTGTGTTACAGGAACTGGCCTGGAAGTTTTATTTATCTATTGTTGATGCACAAAGCTGTCAGGGAACATGTAGATGTGTTGCCTAGGTCTTTGAGCTATCAATCATTTAATTTGCCAGGCAAATTTCATCCCTAGGAACCTTGATTGCACATGGGATTGATGTTTCTTTGAACTGAGTTTGACTAAATAGAAAGAGCAGGACCTCACAATGGTGCCATTCCTGCTCTAGAGAGAATAAAAATTATTGGAACCGGCTTTTGTAAATAAGGCATAAAATGAGGCATTTGATTTTCATCATCATTACTAGCTTGGATATTTCTTGGCATGGGGGAAGGGATAAAATCAGGGACTTCTTAGTCAGCCATTTCCCCTTCAGAAGTTTCTGCATGCAATGTGTGAATAGATTATGCAACCTGTTTTCCTTCAATGCACAAAATCAATGCAATGAAATCAGAGGACTCTGCTGAAGAAAAAGAGAGAGGCTGCCTGTGTTAACTACAGTTTCCAGTGAAATTTGAGGGGAATTTGGAGGGCCTGTTTAGGGGAAACACCTGCAGGAATGTCAATAAGCTTAGGGAAATGTTATCATAGTGGTGCATGCTCTAGTTATCTCTTGCTTGGACTACTGCAATGCGCTCTACGTGGGGCTACCTTTGAAGGTGACCCGGAAACTACAACTAATCCAGAATGCGGCAGCCAGACTGATGACTGGGAGTGGCCGCCGAGACCACATAACACTGATCTTAAAAGACCTACATTGGCTCCCAGTACATTTCTGAGCACAATTCAAAGTGTTGGTGTTGACATTTAAAGCCCTAAATGGCCTCAGCCCAGTATACTTGAAGGAGCGTCTCCACCCCCATCGTTCTACTGACTTCCACTGAGATCTAGTGCCGAAGGCCTTCTGGCAGTTCCCTCACTGCGAGAAGCCAAGTTACAGGGAACCAGGCAGAGGGCCTTCTTGGTAATGGTGCCCACCCTGTGGAATGCCCTCCCATCAGGTGTCAAAGAGATAAACAACTACCTGACCTTTAGAAGACATCTGAAGGCAGCTCTGTTTGGGGAAGTTTTTAATGACTGATGTTTTAATGTATTTTTAATCTCTGTTGGAAGCTGCCCAGAGTAGAAACCCAACCAGATGGGCGGGGTACAAATAATTATTATTATTATTATTATTATTATTATTATTATTATTATTATTATTATTATTATCAGTGTGGTGTAGTGGTTAAGAGCGGTGGAATCGTAATCTGGTGAACCAGGTTCGCTTCCCCGCTCCTCCACATGCAGCTGCTGGGTGACCTTGGGCTGGTGACACTTCTCTGAAGTCTCTCAGCCCCACTCACCTCATGGAATGTTTGTTGTGGGGGAGGAAGGGAAAGGAGAATGTTAGCCGCTTTGAGACTCTTTTGGGTAGT
Source organism: Podarcis raffonei (assembly GCF_027172205.1). Taxonomy (NCBI): domain Eukaryota; kingdom Metazoa; phylum Chordata; class Lepidosauria; order Squamata; family Lacertidae; genus Podarcis; species Podarcis raffonei. The sequence continues at coordinate 32,743,515 of NC_070612.1, forward strand.
GATAAAGCGGGATATCAAATCCCAGTGGCGTAGCGTGGGGGTGCAGGGGGGCCCGGCTGCACCGGGCACAACATCTGGGGGTTAGGGTTAGGGGGCGCAAATCCACGGGTTAGGGGGCGCAAATTACTTGCCTTGCCCCGGGTGCTGACAAGATGTTAGGATATTTCCGTTCCACCTTAAAAGGGAGCAGGCTTTGTGAGTCACAGAGTCTGCGTATTTCCTGTTCACAGGAAGTTTATGTTGTGTCTTTGTTTTCGTTTCTCTCTCTGTGTGCCTGAACACGCAAGCAGGCAGTCATGTTTTTCTTTGTTCTGACCAACGCTGAATAAACTTCTAAATAATGCTCACCTGCTGTGCATCTTTCGCTGTATGAATTCTGCTGATAGAGCGTGCATCAGCCCAGGAATGTGGCAAGCTATTTTCTGGAGCTCGTGTCGCTAATTGCTGATACTGCGTGTCTACGGGAGATCGATGGATGTCCGGAGACGACGTGGGGCCATGATGGGCTTTATCTCCCTGGCAGTATCCCAACACAACCCACGCTACACCACTGTCAAATCCAAACTCCTCCTTACCTTACATACTTCTGCAAGCAACTCTTGGTAAATTAGTTGCTCTGATGCTTTGTTAGTTTTTCTGATCTAGCTCTCCCAGAATACACCTTTTGGAATGTATATGGTCATAAGAAACTGCCTTAAACAAAGTCAGATCATGGGCCCAGAGCTGCACTACTAAGGAATTATTTTTTAAGGAGGCTGCTTAACATTGTCCTACCTACATGCTAGATTTTTGAAAGAGAAAACAGTATATTTCACACTGATTTACTTTCAAGTAAGTCTGTTTAGGATTGCAGCCTTATTTTAAATTCCAGTTTACGAGTACAGTGGTACTTCGAGTTACAAACGCGTCAGGTTACAAACTCCGCTAACCTGGAAGAGTTACCTCAAGTTGAGAACTTTGCCCCAGGATGAGAATAGAAATCATGCGCTGGCAGTGCAGCGGCAGCAAGAGGCCCCATTAGTGAAAGCACACCTCTAATTAAGAACAGTTTCAGGTTAAGAACGGACCTCCGGAATGAATTACCGTATTTTTTGCTCTATAAGACTCACTTTTCCCCTCTTAAAAAGTAAGGGGAAATATGTGCATCTTATGGAGCGAATGCAGGCTGCGCGGTTATCCCAGAAGCCAGAACAGCAAGAGGGATTGCTCCTTTCACTGCGCAGCAATCCCTCTTGCTGTTCTGGCTTCTGAGATTCAGAATATTTTTTTTCTTGTTTTCCTCCTCCAAAAACTAGGTGCATCTTGTGGTCTGGTGAGTCTTATAGAGTGAAAAATACAGTAAGTTTGTAACTAGAGGTACCACTGTACTTGATTAATATTCATCCACCTCTCCTTTTCTATTACTACTAATCAGTCAGTTCAGATAAATACAGTATCCTGCATTGTTCTTTATACACCTCACCTAGAGAGAGATTTTCCCCCACTACAGAATATTCTAGAAGTTCAATCAGATTATTATAACTATGTATAATCATGTTCTTATAAATTGTCCACAAAGCAGTAGGGGAAGCAAATCCTCTTTAATCACCTTACTGTAAAGACTATGCTTGCATGGAAACCTAAGCAAATATCCTTCTGAAATTTGTTCCCTTCGGAAGGGGCTACCATGTCTGCAAATATAATCAAATTCTGTTGAAATAAATAAATAAGTTGCATATCGTTCTTGACATAAAATCCTCAAAACATAAAGGTACCTAGTACTTTGTATTTACTTATCTGAAATATGTCAGCCTTTATACATTCTGAAAAGACTACTCGGTCTGTAAATTTCACTCAGTTTTGAGATATGGCCATTTAAATTTTTCCCTCATAATAGTGAAATCTGACACATGTCCTGATCTGAGTTGAGATGAAAGAGGCCTCTTGTGGCCCAAGCTACAACAATGGACCACTTTTGGAATAAGGAAATAACGGCTTGAATACGCCTCATTTTGGCACACAGATTGCCAGTTTGGATCACAAGGCTGAATTAGGCTGAGACACAACAATATGGAGGATGAGCATTGGCAGTGGAAAGGAATCCTTGAATCTTTGCTTCTTCCATTAGCATTCAACCCTATAAAAAGTTTTTAGAATTAATACTCTGCTAAGGGCAGATCCTTTTGTACACTTGGTTGCTGTGTGTCATGGCCTTGTAATTCATTCCCATTTCCCTTCTCAATCTCTTCGCCCCTTACCGCTTTCTCACTTAATTCCTAGCCCTATACTTCAAAGTCCTGTTTATTTCAGATAGTAATTCACCTAGCTAGATAATCTGGCTTTTGTATGCATTTAAACAACAGTAAAGCAAGTGTATATCATAAAAATAATCAGCACACAGTTACATCTCTTCACTTGCCTGAAATGGATAATGGAAATAAAATGTTATTTCTAGGTTTGCATGTCTGTGGTTTAAAGCAGCAATTTATATTCTGTGCCCCCCCTTTTATTTGCTTGTTGAATAAAGACTTTAAAGCCACTGCTATAAAATGGGAGGATCAACCCCGATTCTGTATTAGCTAATATAGTTGAACAAAAATACAGAAATTCATGTGGCAATCTTGTTTTCTCAAAGGTTGAGTGTGACAGGACTGTCTGTCTCTCTCTCCACCCCTCCAATTTAAGCATAATAATTGGCTTATAATAAACTTCTAAAATAAGAATTACATCCCAGTTATTAACACCACTAACCATTGGGAATTCTAAGAAGCAAGCAAGCAACAAAAATCAGTGCAGTTTTGAAAAGTTCAGTCTGCCATCTTGATTCACAACGGCATCCTATTGTATCCAAACATAGACAAAGTTATTTGTGTTACTTTCAACCCTTAGGAAATCAGATGCAACAAAAATGCTGGAAGCAGGCATGGAAAGCTTTCATCCCTCGTAAGAAGTTCCATGCCTATTAAGGGCCAGGCTATATGTGCTTATTGTGTGAATTCAATTATCATGCACATTTTAGAAAATGCAAAGAGCAGTGGTAGGAGGGTTACAAATAGTGTTTGGATTGCAGGAGGTGCGGAGGTCAAATTTAACTCCCACCCACTGGCCCCTGGTCCTGATGAAAATTGTCTTCTACTATTTACAATTTTTTTTAAAAAAAAATCATTATAGGTGTCTTCGTGTCTTCATCTCTTCTTCCTTTTTTTAAAAAAACAACAACTTGCAATAGTTGCATAATACAATATGATAGACTGCAAAATAAAGCTCAAGGTAAAGTGGCAATCCTTGCTACAAACTTTCCAATTGCATCTCCCCCCCCCCCATTCATAGTAGCAAATTGTAACAACTGTTACCATATGAATGGGTAAAAGCTTTGGTAATTTTTTAAAGCCATAAACTTTCTTGACTGCATCAATCCTTAATACAAAAATTTCACTTGTAGCGTCTGAGTTTGGAGTTTCAGGAAAATGCCTAATGGTGTAGTCTATTCTCCTTGAATTAATGTAATAATAACAATAACAATAATAATAATAAATGAATGAATGTGGCACTGTATTTTCAGTAGTTTCTTGGTTTTTTATCCCCACTCTGTATCTGTGTTTCATTTTTCTACTTTCACCTTTATTTTTATTTGCCATATCCATCATTTTTATTATATATGCCAATAAAATAATAATAATAATAATAACAATAGATTTTGCACACTTCCTCCAGGCAATATCTTAGGGGAATAAACCTTTATAATCTCAAAGGAAAAGAACTCCCCTCAATTCCAACAATAGTCCTACTCAGAGTAGACTCATTGAAATTAATAAACCTAAATTATTCATTCCCTTTAATTCCATGCAGCGAACTTTGTGAGTAGGATTAGCCCTTAACGTTTATACCAGTAGGGACCAGGTGGGGTGTCTGATGGCATCAAAGATAAAGACTAAGCCTGTTCCTCTCTGATGCTGCCTAGGCAGGTAGGATCAATTTAAACAGGAAGGTGAAACATGTTCAGAGCCCAGATTAGGATTAGGAGAATATGTTGGATCTGGACCCCAAATCTGCTTTTTCTCCACAATCACAGCAGACAAGTTCAAGCCTCTTCTTTAAAAATATGACTAATGTCACATGTAGTTTAGCCCCAAGAAACGCCAGTGCAGGGGGTTTACTCCAGATTCCAATCCTAAATAATTACCGGTATTTACAATTATTTACACTAATTTTTTACTGTTGTTAACATTGCTTTTGGAGTATATTTGGGTTTTAATAATATTGTTTATGCACAAGAGCTCTCTGTTTTTGACAGGTCCCTTGTCATCACACCTTGCTTTTAAAAAGGAAGTACCATAATTGTTTTTAACCTTTGACCTCTTCCTGAATGACCGCTTCCTTCCCTACAGGACCTCTAGGGTGCTGAGATGGCAGAGAAGGCTCTCTTAGTAGTTTGTCTGCCCTCAGAGACTTGTGTGGCAAGTCAGGAAAAGGTTTTCTCTGTGGCGACCCCTAAGTTGTGGAACTCCCTCTCCACACATGTGTATGTGGTGCCTTCTTTATACAGATTTTGGGAAAAGCTGGACACACCTCTTCACCCTGACTTTTGATACCTTTTGACATACAGTTTTTAGGACCCACCTTATTTTTATGGTTGTAAGTTATTTTAATTTTTAAAAAAATATTGTCTTGTTGTAAGCCACCCTAGTACAGTACTTTACAGTGAAGGGTAGGTAACCAAGAAACAAGCAAAAATTACCTCTCAGCACAGGTTCGTCATGATTCAGACAAATGCTCAGGTTGGTTGTGGAGATTGATGGCAGCTGGTACTGCCAGTGTACTTAAGAGTGCCTTGAAATGTTGGTGTATGCCTTTGGCTAGTTCACATTGTATATTTTCCTTTTAAAACAGAGTACTCCCCCCACACTTCCCCACACTTTACTCTCCTCCCCCACTTTCTTTTTCTGTCCTTACAGAGATACTATGCGGATGTCAGGCAGTTCAAGTTTGACTTGAAGGGCAGGGAAGAATGTCATGTAATTGCACAAAACTGACCTCCTCTGGCTTGATAATAGTAGGTGGTGCCATATTGACCACAAAGAACACAAGATAAAACTGCCTCTCTTCTCTACCTCCTCCTTTCTCTTTCTATCTGAGCTAGGGAAATAATTGATAGGGGGGCTGAGAAGGTTGAATTCCATTTGCTGTCACTGTCATCTCCTTGGTTCGGCTATTTAAAAAAAGAAAAAGGGGAGGCCATTAGGAGCTGTGCACTCTTTAGGGCAAGATGAAGATTATTACATTGAATTGACAATCCCCATTGCTTGAGCAGTGGGGGTCATAACTATCTTCTTCTTCTTCTTCTTCTTCTTCTTCTTCTTCTTCTTCTTCTTCTTCTTCTTCGGCTTCTGCTGCTTCTGCTTCTGCTTCTGCTTCTGTTGGTTTTTTTATCTCTCCTTCACTTACATGAAATAGAGAGGGAATTGCTGGCTGGGCCCAAGAGATTCTAAATTCTTCTGAATCAATTTTTAACCCCTCCTACAGCAAATAAGCACTGCAGCAAGGAGGTGCCTTGTCCGAACCCAAGCAAAGATGCATACGTTCTTTATACAGTGAGCAGTCTGCATCATCATCTGACCAGGGGTGCAGGTGGCCAGTACCCAACTAATTACAGGTAGTTCCACTTCTGGGCTCTGAGCCCAGCATCCTAGTTCTCACAGATATAGGTACCATCAAAGCAAGCCAATTAGTGTATCAAAGGAGGCATGTATAAACCTACATGAGCTCATAGCCATAGCAACCACCAGTTAGGGTTATCTTGAGTGCCAAGATGGCGCAAGCACAGTTTCAGGAGCAGTTCACCTTTGGGACAACACACTGACTGTGCTTTTTTGATATCTGTATTAGATTATTTGTTGTATTTATATATTCACTGAATTTTTGTAAACTGCTGAGGAGATTTGGTCATTGGATGGTCTAGTAAAAATTGCACAAGCAAAACACTGTTCTTCCCTAATGATTATATATTGTATGTAGAGTCTATTGACTAACAGGGATTTTACTGTTTTATACATATGTATTATATAGCATCAGTTAAAATGAAAGACTAATTATTCTTCATATATATATATAACAACTTGGGAACTTTTATTTTGAGTTATAAAAATATGACTGGAGGAGAATAATTTATTCAATGGGAGAAATTTTTGTTTCTCCCACTAAAATAGGTTGCTTTGTAAAAACTACAACAGTACTATAGAGGAAAAAATTTCACCAAACCCATTTAGGTTGTGCTGAAGGAGCCTTCAAAGAGGCATGAAAATGGCAGTTTTATCTGGCTGTAAATTAAAGGTGTTTGTTTTTTATTCTAGTTTACATTTTCACTACAGATTGTAGGCTGATGATGTGAATTGGATGGACAGATGTTGACTGATCTATAAACACTTAATTAGATTCTGAAATGTAGCTTGAAGTTTGAGATGTGGGTTGAATTCCGGGACTTTATCCTCTGTCAAAACATCTTACTTCCATGTGGGTTTTTCTGCTCAGTGTAGGAAAAGCAGAATGTTTGCCAGCTGAGCAGAGTGACTTAAAGGAGTGAGTGATGACATTTATATGTGATAATGACTATTTCAAATTACTGATTTTATTGTTTCCAGTTGCACGTTAAATCAACCCCCTTTTAAAATGCAGTCATAGCAATTCATAGTACTGGATTTTATTGTAACTATTTAGGCTTATTTAAATGAATGTTTAATGCTACTCCTCCACAAATAAAGCAAGATTACGTTTAGCTGGGGTTCCACTTTTACTCTCATTTATGTTGTTGCCACACCATACAAGAAAAATAGATTTTTGACAACATTTTTCCAGCTTTTGGATTCAGATTGGAGTGCCAATAAATGCAGTTTGGAAAAATACTGGAAGTGATGTGAGACATCTCAGTATCTCCAAGTAGTTTTCCCTTTTCTGTTCTGACATTTCTGTTCTGGTATTATAACTTCAGATTATTTTTGTGTATTGGGAAACAGCATTCGGTTTATTGGAATGAGACCCATCTTTTACCACCAATATGGAGAATCTTTAGGATCCAAGAAGACGCAATGATGGAGAGCCATGACCAGAAACCCCCATGTTTGTTTGTTTAAGGGAGGGATTTTTGCCTTCACCATCTATGCTGTTTTTTTGTTTGTTTTTTAATTTCACTTCATTATTTTTCCTTTATTTTTATTATTTCATTTATTCAAAGAGATTTGCTTACTGCTTAATTTACAAAACTGCTAAAAGGTTTACATAAAACAATGCGAAATATTCATTAAAGCATACCAATAAAATCAAACCTTAGAAACAAGCTGAAATAAGATGTATCAAAATATAAATAAAATCAGTAGGTTTGTTTTGTTTTCAGTTTTTTTAAAATGCATAACAAAATGTTTTTATTTGCTTCACAGGAGAAAGTAAGATTTTACCCACAGAGCAGAAAATCTTTCAGGGCTACTTCAGGAAAGCAGTGCAGGAAACAGGATTAATTTGCTTCCCTGTGCTATGACACCAGTCCAATCCCTTTGGCTGCATTTAACTTTACAAGAAAACATGGCTGATCCTGTTAACAGATCTCCAACATGAGATCTACTTCCACCCTTGGACAATGTGCTGACAGCTGTAGCATCACTTTAGATTCTTCTTTTTAAAGATTTATTCACCAGTTTCCTTTTTAAAAAGAGGTGCAATTTGAACAGGTGAGCAGATATTAGGATAATATTTGGGAGAAAATGCATTAATAACATCTCCATATGAACGGTGCTCCACATGGAGACTTCGGTTCACACAGACAGAAATCTCTGTAGGCTGATACAACTCCTCCTTCACACCATTGCAGATCAGCGCCAGGTGAATGTGTGAACCAAGGCAGATTCTGAGAAGTGGGGTTAGAAACCACTCTGCCAATGGGACTTTGCTTCTTTGTATTTGCCATAGGTTTGCGGAGAAGGCACAGATGGTTGACGGGAGCTTTGTACTGATTTAAAAGCATATGAGAGCAACAACATTTTGAAGGTAAGCAGCTCTGGGTCTGATCAATACCTGGAACAGTGATCTGCTGGAGACCATAGTATGAGGTAGCTTCCTATGTTCCTACAATGATAGGGAGAGAACAATCGTTTGCCTTATGTGATATAAAGGATAACTCCAGCTCTTTGCTTGTGTTATACTTGGGAACTGTAGTAGCCCAGAAAACCCGACCCCCTAATGCCAGCCCTGAAATCTATATGCTTAGTCTTCTCATCATTCATTGCTTCAGTTCACAGGCTCATAGGAATGCCCCATGGAGTGTCCTTTATGTATACACTACCCTTGAATTAGGGGACAAAAGGACTATTTTAGTTTGAACAGTCTTTCATTGCTAGTTAATTGCCCACCGAAAAACAAAAGCAAAAATTAATATCGCAGCTGTGTGTGTTTCAGAGCAAAGCATCTGAAGCATCTGTGTATTTGCCCATATGCAAAATGACTCTACTAGAAAGCCCCCCCAAAAAAACAACAACAACAAAGTGTGACAGTTACAGACTTGCTCAGTTATTTACAGGAGAAGGGAGGAGGTGGTGGATTTGCACAAATAAAAAATTCATAGGGTAAGCCCGAATTCAGGTAAGCCTGAATTTATTTAGGCCATGAAGCAAGGGAGGTTGAAGAGATTATTGTATATGCATAATTTTGCATATGAGTTCAATAACTTGATTAAAATGCTCCATGAAGTCCCAGTTATTTAATCAAATTGAACCAGTCTTTGCATAGTTCATCTCCACCCACAGGAGTGATGCTGTGCACAGTTGACCCTAATTCACAATTCCATAGGGATCTGATGTGCACCTAAATGTTTATGCAGATATTGAAACAAATGGTGTCTGTCTTCCCTTTATAGAGTACCAGGCAGACATTAAATTTCCTCCCTGTTTGTGCTTAGGAAACATTAGATTGAGACTTGAGCTACATAGGGTGATTTTTAAACCAATGAATGGGCACCAGCACTAGAACATAGATGAAGCAGTATGAATCCAGTTCAACAGCATTCATAATTTGAGAAATTATTGCAGGTTTCCTCTTTCTAGCCCTGTCCAATCATAAGACCAATACATTTTGTTGTTGTTGTTTAGTCGTTTAGTCGTGTCCGACTCTTCGTGACCCCATGGACCAGAGCACGCAAGGCACTCCTGTCTTCCACTGCCTCCCACAGTTTGGTCAAACTCATGCTGGTAGCTTCGAGAACACTATCCAACCATCTCGTCCTCTGTTGTCCCTTTCTCCTTGTGCCCTCAATCTCTCCCAACATCAGGGTGTTTTCCAGGGAGTCTTCTCTTCTCATGAGGTGGCCAAAGTATTGGAGTCTCAGCTTCAGGATCTGTCCTTCCAGTGAGCACTCAGGGCTGATTTCCTTACCAATTGATAGGTTTGATCTTCTTGCAGTCCATGGGACTCTCAAGAGTCTCCTCCAGCACCATAATTCAAAAGCATCAATTCTTTGGTGATCAGCCTTCTTTATGGTCCAGCTCTCACTTCCATACATCACTACTGGGAAAACCATAGCTTTAATTATACGGACCTTTGTTGGCAAGGTGACGTCTCTCCAATACATTTTATATGTGCTCAAATACCCTCTCTACATTTTCCCCCCTATATTTATTCTTGTGTTGGCACTGATGACTAAATATTGCTCCATCTCTGAATGTAGGGGTGGAGGAAGGGGGGTGCAGTGGGTGTGGATCGACCCGGGTGTCACCACTGAGGGGGTGACAAAATGCCGGGCGGCATTCACTGCAGGGCCTGCATCGTGCCCCAGTCACTGCGCCACTGTAGGATGGCTGAGTGGGAGGAGGCAGGCAGACTCCAGAGGCCCTATGGGCAGCTTGCCCCGCCCTCGCCCTGCCCCTATTGGTGGCTCACACCACCCCTGGGCGCGCAGCCCCAGGCCCCCAAGCAGCTTCCTCCGTCGCTGTCTGAATGAAGCCCCGAGGGGATAAATCACCAAAGATGTTCTCCAATATTAGATCTCTCTGTGTGTGCGTCTTTAAAACTGCAAATGTAAAAACTGTTACTCAGATCTGATCTTAGTAAATATTGGCACAGGTGAAAAATATATCCGAAACAGCCGAAATCAGACTTTTAAAGTAAATAGATGACCTTTGCAAGTATTTCTAGTAAAAGTACATTGTTTTCTGAAGCCCAATGTTGACAGATGCTGTCCTTAAAACTAATACGGCCCAATGTCTCTGTCAATCTCTTTTCTGCCACTAACCTAGCATGCATATATGTCTCTTGGGAGTAAGAGGCATGCCAAATGCTGTTATCCTTGAGTAAGAAGCCTGAAATGGCTGTGTTACCAATATGACCTGCAGGCAGGTGACCAGGGTTTTGTATCCCCTTGAGGTCCTCGCTGTCCTCATGACTGATGGTGAAGGGGAGCCATTTTTTGCCTGACACAGTAAAGTCACATCTGATCATTTCACTCCTACCAAACTCAGTAATCAGCACTGAATGTGACCCTGATGTGAAAAGTCAACACTTTTAACTGATGAATTGTATTCCTGCAACCCTCTTACTTCCTGAGTTGAATCAGTTATCTTTTCAGACATGTTTAACATGCTAATTTAAAGCAATGGCATAACTGAGTGCTGGACACATTTATTCTCAATATTTTTACTTAACTAAAGCAAAGCTATTTTTATTTTGTTCTTTTCCTCTACCAAGAAAAACCCTGAACTAAACCAAGTGCACAGAACTTTTTGCCATATATATTTTATTTTTATCTTGTGCTGGGGATTGCATTTGGCCAAGGCACAGTCTGAGCCCTCCTTTGGTAATCCTCACAGAACTCTAGCCCAATGGTTGCCATTAATTTGATTTTGAATTGATTTTAAAATGAATTGATTTTAGAATGCTGTGTTACTTTTATTGCTGTTAGCTGCTCTGAGCCCGGCTTCGGCTGGGGAGGGCGGGGTATAAATAAATAAAAATATTATTATTATTATTATTATTATTATTATTATTATTATTATTATTTGACAACAATCTTGTGGTAGGGATTACATTTGAAAAATAAAAGTTTTGTACTAAGAAAAACAGAGCAAAACAATATACATGAAGTGCATGCACACACATCCACATATATGTATCAAATTATGAGGAGACCGATTACGATGTAACAAGAATGCATAAGGGAGACCACAATCAACATCACCAAGTGAAGTTAAAATCAAGTGAAATGAATATTTGAAGAAGAAGAAAATTGTTCCCCTGCTCTTTACTAGAAGGCAATGTACACAGAAAAAGAGAAACCTCTTTTTTCAAAAAAACAACAAAAAAAAAACAACCCAACAGCAAATAGATGAAACAATAAATATTCAAAATGAAAACTGTCATGGAAGGTTTTTGAGATGCAGACAACACCATAAGCTTTGCTTTGTTTGTTTGTTATATAAATAACTCTTCCTATCAACCATATTGCTTTCCCCAACTGTAAGGTTTTTAAAAGTGACAGCTGTTGTTACTGATAGGTTAGCTGACTGAGAAGAGCTATTGTAGCTTAGAGGTAGGGGCTGCGTGTCAATAAAATGAGTATACAAGAGCAATTTACTCCATTTTTATCCGACAGCACTTCAGGTGATAGAAGAAAATTATGAGGACAAATCATGCACTTCTCAATAGGCTCTTGTTCCTTGAGGCTCAAGCTAGTGCCATCCTTAGCCATTATCTTGGGTCTTCACAGCTTATTTGATGCTATTGTGTTATCAGGCACACATCTGCTTTCCTATTTCTCCTGCGACAAACTTTTCCATCTGATGCTGGTTAAACAAGTGCCAACGAACTAATAAGCTTCAATTGCTTGTAAACATATTGTAGCTTGTCAACCAAATTCACCCAATAAAAGGAAAGTGAAGTTATGAGCCTGTCAGTTTCCAATTGACTGGGCAAACTTTGACTTTCCCCAAGCAGTAGGAAGCAAGGACATTCTGCATTAAAAAAACAGTCTATCACAGAGCTCAGAAAGGAGATTGCAGTGCTCAGAAACAGCCTGAGAGTTTTCTCCTCACTTTATTAACAAACTAAGTACATGCTGGTTAACTGCACTTCCTTAGTCAGCACTTGTCTATATTATTATAACCTGGCCTTTGTTTCTCCTTATATCTCTTGCCATTGTTTGTGCTTTGTTCGTTTTATTCAGCATCACTCCTGATTTGTTTATACAAAGTATGTGGAGATGATGATAGCTATTTATTGAACATTCATTCTGATTTATCTGCACAAAGTTGGTGGGGAGGTTACACAGCAGCTGTTTCTTGAGCATTTATTCTGTTTTGTTTGACTTTGCTGGACTCCAGCTTAATCAGTCTCAACCAGCATGGTCGATACTCAGTGGTGATGAGTCCAACTAAGACAAAAGAGCCACATGTTCCCCATCCCTAGGCTAACCTGTGGCTTGGATACAACATCCATCGTCCTTTAGCACTGGCCATGGGGCTGATAGGATTAAGAGTTCTGCAACACCTGAAGGGCCAAAGAATAGTCATACTTTTTAAATGTGTCTACATAAATAACATCCAATACCTTCACATGCCTATTATGAGATTCTCATTAAGGTGAGGCTGGGTGAATCATTTTCTTCAATATTCCTTCAAAGGCAAATGGGTTGGTTGGTTTTTTGCAGATTGTTGTTTGCTCCAATTCAATGGTAAAGAGCATGTTTTTACGGGAAAAGCTCTGGGGCAAAACCCCCTAACAAAACAAAACACCACACTACGCTTGGACACTACACTTTAAAGTGCAGACATGTGCCTGGAAATGCAGCACAAAAGGAAGTCTGGTTGAAAGACAATGAGGTATTCAAGACTATCCAAGGAGTTTAATGGCTGCCACTGTTCTCTTGTCCCCCAAATCCAATATCTCAACCATGGCACTCTTCCAAAACCAAGCACTTTAATGGAAGTAAGACAGGGATAAATAAAGACCCCCAAACTGGGATTTTATGTGGAAGCGTCTTCCATTTGAACCATGTTCTCTTAGAGCAAATCTATAAATGTTGTTCTTTATTCATTGTTTAAGTTCTCTCTCTCTCTCTCTCTCTCTCTCTCTCTCTCTCTCTCTCTCTCTCTCCCCCCCCCTCTCTCTCTCTGTGTGTTGTGTGTACTGTGCAAAAAGAGAGAGATGCTGATGCAGTTGGTGAAGTGAGCAGTCACATGCTCCAAAGCCACAGCCTGAAAAGGCAAAAGGGTCAGGATGTAGTTTCAACATTTGAACTCCAAAGTCCTCTGAAAAAGCAAAGGCAAGCAAGGGGACAGGAATTGTTTATTCATGCATGAAGCAGCTGAAGCCGAAAGTCCAAACTTTTGACATGTGCTGCTTTAAGGGCCATTTTCGAATCCCAGAAGTGCATGCAAGCTAGAGAAAATAGGCTGCTGTGCTTGCATGCATAAGCAGATTTTGACGAGGCTCAGAATATCTGGCACATCTAAGATTAGAACCTTTATTTCAATTTTCGTTCTGCGCAGAGGACACTCCAAGGCATGTTCAGCATTTGCACAAAGGGAATGTTAAGCAATGAACAAGATTTCTCTGGTCTGGAACTTAATACTTCTAATTGTGCCGAGTCTAATGTGTGGTGTATTCTTGATTGCTCAGAACAAGGTCACGAACAGGGTCAACAATCCCCAAAATTGTGCATGTAGGATGTCATTTGTGCTGGATTAACCTCAATTTTTGCAGAAGAGTATATTACATAGCATGCATGGCAACAGGAAAAAAATGGCTGTAAACTAAAGAAGCAGCAACTTTAGTATCAAAGTTCTATCTGAAGAGGCATTTATGAATTATTATTATTGTTGTTATTGCTATTAAATAGGATGCCCCTATTTTCATCAGAAAAATCTATTTGATGTAGATCAAATAGCAAAATGGAGCTAGGTCCATCATTTTCTTAACACCGAGGGGAAAAACTTAGAGGAGGGCTGGCCATTATATTGTTACTAAATGGAACTGTCAGACAGCTTAAGTCAAGAAAACTGGGATAGGAGCAAGGGGGACTGAGCCAAAAACAAGACAACAAGCACATTCTTTTCAGTGATCTTATGAATGGGATGAAAACCTATTATTGTGTAATTAAAATATTATTGAATAATCTTAGAAGGGGCAGGGCTTGGCTGTGACTGTCATGAAGGGACACTGCATTTCTGAATTTGCCACTGCACTACCAAATGGCAAGGGAGCGAACAGAGACCTTTTTGCCCACAAAGCAAAACAAGGGTTCAGTCACCAATAAACACAACCCAAAGGGATAACCCATTGCACTAATCCAGTTGTATTGAGACATGATTGAACACCCTACTGAGCTCCACAAAAGTCGAGAACATGAGAAATAAGAAGCAATGAGCAAGCTGCACTTGCCAGAGGCATCCCTAGAGCACAGAGTTAGCTGAGAAATCAATTTCTTGGGCATTTCTATGGTCTGTTTTATGGAAAGAGATACCACTGATGAAAGCAGACATGGAACAAAATTATGTCACCATTTGCAGGCTTTAATTTTTTGTTTTGTTTTTCATGTCTGCAGGAAATCATCAGCCTTCTGCAGTGGGGAGGGAAATGAGCTACTGTTTTCTTTATTGTTTTGATTTTGGAAACAGAAGCTATTGCTGAGCCTAGAGTTTGCAGCATGTGTCAATAAGTTATTTATTTGGTGAGGGAGGGGAGAGATGCTGCTTGCTGCCTTGGCAGCCAGAAGGAACAGCTGGTATTTTCTATTCTTGAGATGGAATGCCAAGGATAGAAATACATAGGGAACCGGTAGTGCAAAAAACTCAGAAATCTGTCTAAGCAGCTGTTACTGTAATGTGCCTAGTGCAAACATGCAAAATGTCACTGTTAAGTTGCCAAAGATTTTGGCAGTTTATAGTGCTAATATGGAGTATTCTGTGCCGGACTACAGAGTCAAATGCCTCTGCTCCGTGTGCAAGAAGCTACTAGATTCCATCCTTGCCACACACACCAACCCCAAATTTCTATGCATGTTTGCTGAAGCGTTGCCACTGGGGAAAGGTCTAGGTAGCACAGAAACACTGAAATGCTTCAGTAACATCTATGGTTCTCTCCCCCCCTTTCCTTTTGGAAACTTGAATGTAGCCTTACAGCTGTGAGTAGGAAGGACCCAATTAGTCATGCTCACTACAGAGCATGAAGAATAAAAATAAAGGAGGGGAACGCTCACTGGGGTTGTTCTATGTAATTAATCAACTGGGGCAGGGCTGTGGAGTCCCCATCTCATGGATCTACTAAGGCCCACAAGGCTACTTTGGGTAAAGTTCACCCACCTTCCCATGCCTGGTATTTTTTGTCAGGTGTGGGAAATTTCAGTCCCTGACTATAATGAAGAAGAGTACACTCCTGGTTCTTTCTTTGAAGTTGGGTCACCCGATGCCACCATGATCACCTGTCAAAATGGCCCACGGTGGTGGGGGAGCCCAGGATCTGACCCACGATCCAAATCCTCTAGCCTGTCCCTAAACTAGAGCTTTGATTGATGAAGAGGTCAGAGCCAGTTTCAGTTGGTGGGACGGTGAGTTCAGCACACATGCGTATTTGTGAGTCCAGAACAAACAGAGACTAGCAAAAGAGAGCTCAGGTAACTGAAAATGGCTTCTTTGTCGCTTACAAGGAATGCTGCTCCCAACTTAATGGTAGGCATTGTTGCCACATCCTGGGCTCCCCTAAAAACTAAGGCCTAGTGGCGTTGGCCAAGGGATGAGTGGGTAATGATAAACAAGTCCTAATGGGCCAGTCCTGAGTGGGACTTAGCCGCAGTTTATTAGGTGCCTCACTCTGCTCCAATTTTTGCACCCTCCCTCTATAGACAGCAACCAATTTGCACAGGGGTTATGTTCCAGACTCCCATGTGCATTGGCAGGGCCTGCGGAAAGCTGCCCCACCCTGTTCCTTCCCTGCTGAGCCCTTTTTGTGATGTTTTCTGGCTTTTGTGTGCGTGTGGTTGTGCACTTATCAGACACGCCTAAAATGGTTGCTGCCTATATGGGCTTTGTTAGTTGCCTATTTCTGGGAGCTGAGTGGGGATTTATGGAGGCCCCAACTTGGCCCAACTTTGTGTCTACTCCATACTGCCAGGAGTTTCCTTGTTCTGGATGGTTTATTTTCTTATTGGTTTAATTGGCTATTAGTATGTGCAGGAAGATGGACGCGGGTGGCGCTGTGGGTTAAGCCACAGAGCCTAGAGCTTGCTGATCAGAAGGTTGGTGGTTCGAATCCCCGTGATGGGTTGAGCTCCCGTTGCTCGGTCCCTACACCTGCCCACCTAGAAGTTCGAAAGCACGTCAAGTGCAAGTGGATAATAGGTACCGTTCTGGTGGGAAGGTAAACGGCGTTTCCGTGTGCTGCTCCGGTTCACGAGAAGTGGCTTAGTCATGCTGGCCACATGACCCGGAAGCTGTACGCTCCCTTGGCCAGAAAAGCAAAATGAGCACCGCAACCCCAGAGTCGTCTGCGACTGGACCTAACAGTCAGGGGTCCCTTTACCTATGTGCAGGAAAGTACCTAACTATATGCTTCTGGGATTTTTTCTGTGGCACAATTGAGTTGGGGGTAATCTTGAGTCATCCATTGCCAGCTTGGCTTCCTGGAACCCTGGGATGACCCTTAGCTTGGCCTGCACATCTGGGTCAATGCTGAACCAATGGGGCCATGGTGGTTGATCAACTTTCATTCCCAAGGCTCTTGTTGCAAAGTGGAAGAATCCCTTCAAATCCTTTGCAGCAGAGCCACAGGAGGAGCCTGTAGATTTGCCCAATAGTGTGAAAAGGAGTTTATCCCTCCTACCTTAGGGAATGTCCCTGTCTGGACTATGTGTTAAGGAGATTGGGGTGGCTTGTAACAATATAGTGCAATAGCCAAAAAGAAAAGGAATTTCAATTTATTGCCAATGGTACAAGCACATCACTGCAGCTAAAAAAAGGCAAAGATTAAAAATACATTATGACCTCTCACAAGAGGATATGTATGTACCACAGATTTGTAGAGCATGATTTGTTTTTAACATGTGCTTTAAAAGATGAAAGTGGTTTTCATTTAGTTGCGGGCTCTGATATATTTTCAAGCAGGTAACATTACGAGGCTTCATTTAAAACTTAAAGTCATAAAAGTTCGCATATACCAATAATTTGGTTCTTTCTAATTATGTAGCCTACCCTAAATGAAAACAATTTTCATGAATCACACATGAATTACTTGCTTCAGTGCCGGTTGCATTATAAAATTTTGATTTAATGGGCACTAATTTTCTCTTTCCACCTTAACACAATTTATTGAACCTATCTCATTGTTACTTTAGTAAATACTCTTTATCTGGGTTGGATATGGAAACTCAGACCTATCTGTTAGGAGCCCAAAAGGAGATTAATAGAATCTGCAGTCCCAGCCAGTCATCAGAAGGTTATGGCTTGCTATTGAACTTCTATTACTGTAAAAATGTAGCATGACAGCAACCGATAAGCAATGGAACTACTAACCTTTCTTCCTCACTGGATCACAGATGGTCCCATCTGCACTGTACTTTTAAAACAATATTGTAACACTTTAAATAGTTATGGTTTCCCCCAAAGTGTCCAGGGGATTGTAGTTTGTCACAAGTGTTTGTCAAAAGCTATACATTTGCCTGAGTTTCCTGTTTAACCACTCTGGAAATGTGAGGGGAGTAAGAGTTTCCGAACAACTCTCAGGCACCCTTAACAAACTACAATTCCCAGGATTCTTTGGGGGAAGTCATAACTGTTTAAACTGATATGACAGGGCTTTAAAACTATATTACAGAGGCGGCCTTACTTCTGCAATCCTATGGGAACATGAGTGAGGAGAAATGGTTAGTAGTTCAGAGAGAACCATACTGAAGATACCCCTTCAGATATTACTGGACTATAGTTCCCATAGCCCCTGACCATTGCACATGTTGGCTGTGGCTGATGAGAGTTTGGGTTTAATGATTCTTTCTCCATAACTGCTTTTCCATAATATCTGAATCAGGAGAAGCTGTGAGAATTCTGGATTGGTGTCTAAATGCAGTGGTGGATCAGCTCAATAAATTGTGCTTGAATTTTTGGAAGATGGAGGTTCTTTAGGTGGATTCTGGAGATAGGCAAGTTACCTGTTCTGGATGGGGTTACACCCCCTCTGAAGGGGCAAGTACACAGCTTGGGAGTCCTCGTGAATACATTGTTGTCATTAGATGCCCCCGTGTCTTCTGAGGCTAGAAACACCTTCTAACAGCTTTGTCTGATTCTCTAGTTTTAGCCATTCAGGAACAGGATAGCCTAAACACTGTAGTCCATATGTTGATAACCCCCAAGGCTGGATTGCTGCAATGCACTCTTTGTTGGGCTGCCCTTGAGCTTGGTTCAGAAACTCCAGCTGCTGCAGAATGTGATGGCAGGGATAATCATGGGGGCATATGGCTAAAAACACAACATCCTCATTAAAATATCTGCACTAGCTACTACTGAGCCAGGTTTGAGGTCCTGGTATTAATTTACAAAGCCCTGAACAATTCAGCTTCACTGCCTAAACCCTTATATCCCACTTTGGTCACTAAGATCAGATTCCTCAGGTTGACAAAACTCATTTGACATCAACACAATTTAGAGCCCTTAATGTAGTTGACCAAGCCCTGGGGAAGACCATGCCAATAGAGATTCAGCAGGGGCCTTTTCAATGCTTTTAAAACGTTTCTATTTTGCCAGGTTTATGCAGGCAATTAAGAAAATATTTTGCCATAACAGTTGATGGTCTCTGATTTTAAATGTTGTATATGTTTTTCTTAAATATATTTGGTGTTTTATGCTATATAAATATATATATATTAAATACATAAACCTCTGGAAGGCCACATCTCTGCACTAGCATGTCCTCGATCACCCAACTTTGAGTTTGCCCTACACATCTATCAACATCTTTGTTCTTACCTTAATCCACACAGTCCATTTCTTGTTCCAGTTACTCCAGTTACTTCTTCCTCAGAATTTCAAACTTTCTGTATTTGTCACTTCTAGGTCTCATCTAGTTCAGAATACATGCTTGATAATCAGTAAATGCCGAATGAAACTGGTAACAGTCAACTGCACAATGCAGATGAAAGTGGCACAGAGTACAGAATTGGTGGAATTTATACTACAAGCTAAGTAAAACATCTTTAAAAGTTATAGAAGGAAAATTGTTGTGCATCAAAAGAGAAAGAGAAATTCACTGAGGAATAACTCTTTCATTTTTATTAAATGACAACAAAAAATAGATTCATCTTGGTTTGTTTGTTTTGTTTAAAATGCTTTCATTTGACTGAAATGCACCTCAGCATGTAGTTTTTGAGAGAAGCAGCTAATTTTGACTCTGCATCTGGAAAATAAGAGGAAGGGGCCCTCGTAAGCCTGGCTCTTGTAAATTATTCATCATGGGGTCAGATTTACTGCAGTCATTAGCTCCAGCGTGGTCTATGAATAGTGCCTCATGCACAGATGGTATTTCTGGAATCCAAATGTCAGAATGAACTCTTTGGCTGTCAGCCTTCTTAAGCAGGATTATGTCATATCCCACAACTACTAAGATGCATGGCTATAAGCACATCCTAGTGATGCCATGTTTAAATATGCTAAGCAGGAGGAAATGATTCTAAAACCATGCTAATGTTTTCATCTGGATGAGAATCAAATTTTATACCCCTCATCCATATGAAGGGTCCTAAAACCAATCCACAAAAATGATCTTCCTGTATGTCTACTTGCTGTGGGCAGAGGAGGGAATAAAGAGGCAAGGCGGAAATAGATTGGGTGGAACTAAGGGCCAAACCTAGACAGCATCTTAAAAAGCAGAGACATCATCAACTTGCCAACAAAGGTCCGTATAGTTAAAGCCATGGTTTTCCCAGTAGTGATGTATGGAAGTGAGAGCTGGACCATAAAGAAGGCTGATCGCCGAAGAATTGATGCTATAGAATTATGGTGCTGGAGGAGACTCTTGAGAGTCCGTGGACTGCAAGAAGCTCAAACCTATCCATTCTTAAGGAAATCAGCCCTGAGTGCTCACTGGAAGGACAGGTCCTGAAGCTGACACTCCAATACTCTCTGAAAAAGATCCTGATGTTGGGAAAGATTGCGGGCACAAGGAGAAGGGGACGACAGAGGACGAGAGGGTTGGACAGTGTTCTCAAAGCTATGAACATGAGTTTGACCAAACTGCAGGAGGCAGTGAAAGACAGGAGTGCCTGGGGTCACGAAGAGTCGGACATGACTAAACGACTAAACAACAACAAAGGGCCATATGCATTAATTACAAAGTACCATATATATTATCCAGAGGATGGTAACAGAACAGAAAGCACAGGCATAGGGTGAGCCTGGTGAAAGGGGCAGACCGTAATCCTGCCTGTCTCCTTAAACTCCACACATTCAGGTAAGTGAGGAAGCCTTTCCAGGTCCCCTACCACCAAAGACCTGGTCACTCAGGTTAGCTTCAGGGCATTAAATATCCCACCCATAGCCCTGAGCCGCAGGCCTCAGAAAGCACCTATCACATTTAAGGATGTTCACCTAACTTCCTTCTGTATCTGTTCACCTTTCTCCATCTTCCTGCCTAACTATGGCTGATTAATCTATCTAGCCTCATCCCACTGCACTGTGACCCAAAAGAATGACATCTCAAAGAAAATAAAGCAATAAAATTATCAGTGAAAACAGTTAAAACAATTATTTAAAACCATTTTATTGTTTTTTAAAAAAATCAGAAATAAGCTAAAAACAAATTAAAACACACACCAACATCCTACATGCCCTGCATGTCTGGGTAGACTTGTCTAAATGGAAATGTTTTTAGCTGGCTACAAAAAGAGTATAGTGAAAGTGCCTGCCTGGTGTCAATAGGCAAGGAGTTCCAAAATGTAGGTTCTGCCACGCTAAAAGATTGATTTCTTACAAATGCAGAATGGGTGTTTCTGTAAGACTGCAAGCTCTGCTGATCAAAGCAGTTGAGAGGGCATAGATATGGTAAGGCGATGCTACTGAAATAGGAGGTCTGGGTAAATATATTAACAGAAGAGTTCTGCACAGTTTCTGATCAATTTTCTGTAGGTAATTTGATTGCTAAATAGACATTTAAGAAAGGTCAACAACTTTACAGAGAGTCTTTGTTTTAAGCTGTCAGACATCAACAAGATATGGCTGATTTTGATTACAGATCTTTACTCCCACACTGCCTTCAGAGTTTGCATTGAATGCTTATATAAATAATAATGTACAGAATCTCCATAAATACATCTATTTTCCACTGTCCTAGATGATGTTCTTGATAATTGCCCTGTTCAGTTGATCCCTGCTCTTACCTCTCCTACTTAGGAATACTGTACTCTGCTACTAGTGTTTGCTAGGTGGCACAAGCTACAAAAACAGAAAATAGGTGTCAGTGAAGAACAGGTCAAGGATTTAAAGCACCAGGGTTCCAATTAATCAGAGTAGTTCATGAGCAAGTTGCCTGGGAACAGCAAGGCTTCAAGCCTTTCAAACAACCAGTGCAATGTTAACTTTTTCTCATCCAACAGGAGGCAACGTATAATTGGATGAGATACCTGCATTCATTCATTCATTCCATTTTGTTCCCACCTAATTAAAAAAGTATCTTTCAGTAGTGTACAGAAAACTAAAGCAACAACAGATAACGTAAACAACAACCAATTTTACAAAACATAGTTACGTCTATAAATGTTCCATTAATATAAAATTACTGTGCATATAAACCAATATCAGACCACCCTCCTTCTGACACACCTTCTAGAATGCAGATGTTTGGCACTGGTTAGATGTTGCTATATGGGAGTTTTAGGTTTTTTAGATGATGCTCCAATAGCTGTGCTGAGTTGGGATTCTTTATGCCATTCTCCAGCACATAAATTACTTTATACATTTCCTTAAGGAAATATCTTTGAAATTCTGGCTATTATTTCAATTTGAGTGATGCTTATAAAACATATTGTTCGATATTTGAATATATTAGGTTTCCATATTTGTTTTAGTTGCCCAAAGATTTAGAAATAAATTGGTTTCACAAAATGTAGTATGATGCACTGGAGACCACTTCGATAAAATGTAATGTATTTCTTCTTATGTTATGTTTTGTATAGATATATTATAGTATGCAATTTAGGTATAGCATGCAATTTGCTCCTCACATTTTAAACATTTTTGGGTAGTTTTTTTGGCAACGGATGTGTAAGTGTAAACAAAAAAAGTAAAGGGACCCCGGACCATCCAGTCCAGTCACGGACGACTCTGGGGTTGCAGCACTCATCTCGCTTTATTGGCCGAGGGAGCCAGCGCACAGCTTCCGGGTCATGTGGCCAGCAGGACTAAGACGCTTCTGCCGAACCAGAGCAGCACACGGAAATGCCATTTACCTTCCCACTGGAGCAGTACCTATTTATCTGCTTGCACTTTGATGTGCTTTCGAATTGCTAGGTTGGCAGGAGCAGGGACCGAGCAATGGGAGCTCACCTCGTCACAGGGATTCGAACTGCCGAACTGCTGATCGGCAAGCCCTAGGCTCTGTGGTTTAACCCACAGCGCCACCCCCATCCCAGTGTAAACAATACATGAATTCAAAAACTTACATCATGTGGTATGGCTTAATTTCTAAATTGTATGGAATCAACCTTATCTGAAAATTATACTTGGGACCCCTTACATGAAAGCGCTTCCCATCTCCCTAGATGCACAGATAATAACTGGGGTTTTTTTAAATGAGGAGACAGTAGGACTCTACATGTGTGTAATGACACACTTTTCTAAATAAGCGCTGTATAAGTTCTATGGTGATGAAAACAGCAAGGTTAAAAATTATAGCCCAATCATGGGAAAATACTACCAGCCATCATTGAACAAAGGGGAGCACTACTTATGCGGGAAAACTACAGATTTGAACTTGTGCAAAGATTTCCTTAGTGGGCTGTTTGATAGATTAGCAATGAAACCAAGATTTGCCATGGTGAATTGTGCTCAAAGAAACAAAGAAAGCTATCCTGTTAGTGGCTAAGTGATTGGAATTTGCACGTGGAATATGAACAAGCATTTTTAAAAAAACAAATACAAATACAAGAACCATTAAACACACAACAGCTGTGGAAATCTTGGTTTATTTATTCATGTTTCGTGGGAAAGCTCCCATGTTAAAAACTTTTGGAATAGAGTATTCTCCATTATAACCACAATTACAAGCATTTTATAGAAAACATTTCCATGTCATATTCATGTGACAGAAAACACAAAAAGGAATCTGGCAACATAGTAATGCCACATAGCCATTGTAGAGAATATGCTGTTAGGCAAACAGACAAATTTGGCAGGGAGCGAATCAAGACAAGTCCACAGTGTAGAAAAAAATTAAGTGGTGATTCGCTTTACTTTAGGGCCAGCTGACTTACAAAATTATTTCATGTCATTTTCTTCACTCATTGAAAGAATCAACACATTTGAGGACTATAACTTTTTGTATAAGATCACAGGTTTTGGCTGTGCCCTTTGCTATGACCTCCAGAACTCTGAAACAGATTGTAGAATTTGCTGAAATAGCTCTGGCTGAAATCTATGACCCATTTTTGCAGTAACATGTGAAAAAGCTCTTAACTATTTTACCTACGGAGTCCTTTCTGGAAAGAGTGAAGGAACAGACATTCACTGACACAGCCAGTCAAGTCTAAGACATTTTGTTGTCCGAGGCAGAGGACAAGATGGCAGCTCCTCCCATTCTACTCAGAAAAACTAGTTAACCTGGGAGCTGAATTTTATTTCAACCTTGGGGCCAGGACAGTGTCTCCCTAAAGGAAGCAGCCTAGTTCAGGGCACAAAGCAGGTCATTTGCTCTATTCTCCAACACTACACTGCCAATCCCTGTCCCTAGCATCTGTTGACTGAGGCAGATTCCTCATTCTGTCTAATGGTGGGGCTGGCCCTGTTCCCTAGTGAATTTATGTATTGCTACCTTTCTATTGAGGCATTTGAGTATGGCTTCAAGATGAAGGCAGGAGATAAAACAGGATTCCTTATCTCTCTTCTGATCTTTCTTGGCAGGATTACATGGGCTTGCCAGTTCCTCAGCTGGGTTCCTCAACTGGGTCAATGTGGAAATGAAGAGAGCAAACCAACAAACCATATCATGGTGTCTTGTGTATCAGAAGGCAATGTGTCTCTTAAAAACAGGTAGCATAAACTGTTTTTGTGTGTGTGATATATTTCAAAGGAGTTCAGGTTTCTGAATGTTTCTAAAAACTGATTCTTTTTTTTAAGAACACTGGAATATCAAGCAAAAACTGTAAAATTTCTTTCTTAATTTCATCTGAAAGAGAGAGAGAGTACGTGAGCAGGAGGAGGAGAGACCCTTCAACACTGCTAATAAATCAAGAAGACTGTCTTGTTTGGTTCTGTGTGTAACCCACTGAATTAGATAAAATGAGTACTCATTACAGTTCCAATAACCTGCTGGAGCAGGTGGCCAATTTCAGATCTATCGGGCAAAATTCTCATCTGTGATTAAAGCTCTTAAACTACAAGTAAACATTTGAATGGCTGAAGCCGACCTTCCTTGAGAGGGTTCACATTGGAAGAAAGAAAATTTGAATTTGGCGAGAGTCAAGAAAATGCTTCTCTCTCCCCCCCGCCCCCCGCAAAGTAACCAAACTGAATATAGAGATAGCTAATCCTCCTCAAGAATATGGGCATTTTCATATTTGTATAATAAAACAGTGCTAAAATTTCATTCTTAATTTTATACGAGAATGAGAGATGGACACATGCCTAGACACATGACAAATTTATTATAAATAAACTAGCCAACACACAACTTACTTTCAGAAATTTTCTGATAGAAGCTATCAACAGAATGAGAACATTTAGTTTTGCTATTTTTATACAAAAATCATGAAGCAACTTTCTGTGGAAGTTAAACAGCCAAATCAAGTGAATATTGCTTGAGGCTCAGTTTTACTTGTATTTCACATTTTATATGCATAATGCTTATTGTCCATTTGGAAAAGCAAATAATGTTCAATGACAGAACACACTGGGTGAGATTGGTAATTGCGTTATATATTTGGTTTCATAAATGTGTGGCTGGCGCTCATCCAGAAGATTAAAATAATTTCTTTTTTCTGCTCTGCTGCATCCAACCTTTTAAAGTACATGCACCATTTAGAAGTAAGGTTCACTGTGAATTGCAAACAACCTCTTAAGATTGTGAGCTATTGCTTCTTGCAGTACACCTGCCAGCAGTGATCCCTTTCCCAAAGGCACTCTTTTATATCTTCTAAAATCACATTAAGTGAGGCTCCTGAAGACTACCAAAGAATATTCAGCTGTGTGAACTGTGAATTTGCTTATGCAAGAGGTAGGGAAGCCCACCAACTTGGACTGCTTTAAAAAAGGATTGGACAAATTCATGAAGGATAAGGCTAGTAATGGCTGCTAGCCATGATGAGAATGTTTTGCCTCCATGGTCAAAGGCAATTATGCTCATAGATACTAGTTACTGGAAACTGCAGGAAACAAGAATGCTCTTGTACCCAGGTCTTGCTTTCAGGTTTTGCACAGGCATCGGGTTGGCCAATGTGAGAACAGGATGCTAGACTAGATGGCCATTGGCAGGTGGTTCTTATGTTCTTAAGCAGGCTGCAGGTTGACAGAGGGTGAGGAGGGTCCAGGCGGAAACTGATCAAATCAATCAATTTGATCCTTGCAAGTTGTACAGCAGTTTTGCTGATCCTTATACTGATCTTCTTGGGAACCTAGAGAAAGCCCAAGGCAGTACACATCACAGCATTTCTGCAGGGAAATGTTGCTCCAAACCTGTGCAGTTCCTCCATGTGGAACCGTTTCCTGCAGTTGCTGTTGACTGGGGAACTTTCATGTTGGTGAGTCCGAAGCTCAGGAGCAAAGGCAGAAAGTTTGTTGTGATGCAAGTTTGTAGTGCCTGACAGCAGGGATGGGGAACATGTGGCCCTCCAGATGTTGTGGAACTTGCACTGTCCTCATGCCTGAACTTTGACCATGCTGGCTTAAGCTAAAGAGAGCTGGAATCCAACAACATATGGAGGGCTGCAAGTTACGGTTGCCATACATCCGGAATTTCCCAGACATAGCCGGCAATTGGCTGTCAGAAACTGTGTCTGGGCAGAACACTACAACCTGTGGGTGGATCTACACACAGGGGGAAAATGCTACAGATAAGTCAGAAATTAAACTGTTATAACAAAAGAAAATAAAACACTATGGAAAATAGCTTAGAAATTTTCTTTGCTCTCCAGAACCATCTGGTGTTGCATGTTTATAATGCATTCAAAGTGCTGTTTTTTCACTAATGAAGCTGAGTCCAGAATCAAATTACTGGCAGGTTTCATTTGCCTTTGGTAATTTTGTCAGGCAGAAATCCAAGTTGTGCCTTTCCTCATTAATAGGAGATGCCTCACTGGTTGTATTTCCACAAGTTCAAGGCACAGGAGCCTTGTTTGGGAGGCAGCAAGCCTAGTTTGTCCTGTAATTTGCTACTATGGAAATCTGCAGACTATAGCAGGGGTAGGACCTGGCAGCATCTGGTAAGTTTAAGCTGGGGACTTTATAATTGAAAACCTTGGATCTTGAACCTACCCTGGCAGTGGCCCAAGGCCAGCATATGCCAGAGGAGCTCAATGATTGTTCTGATGCCCAGATACCAAAAGCTGCCAAAGGCTTGGTCCAGCAGCTGTCGCTATTAAGAGTGTAGCTTGCCTACCTGTTCCCAAAGAGCATTGCCTTGGATAAAAAGCCTGGCCAATGGAAAGCTGTGGTGCATGATCCATATCAGCCAGGTTCCTCTGACACAACAGAACCCCCCTGTCAATTCTCTAAACCAGCTTTTCTGCAGCTTCCTGGGTAACCTGACCCTGGGTTTCTAATTAAAGGAACAAAATTTAAAAACTTGAGGTAAATTAAAATGAAGCTTAGAAGGACCTACTCAAGTAAACTGCATAGGTAGCCTGTGTGAGGACACAGACATAAAATGCAAGTCAGTTTTCATTTAATATTGTAATTCAATTCTATTAGTTTTTAATTGAATTCTACTTCAGCTAATATTTGCAAATGAAAACTCCTCGTTTTATAGGAAGCCATCTCCCAATGTGAAAAGTCTGAAGTAATCAGCTCATTGCAAGAGCTTTTGGAATGTCAAGAATTATGATAATGGAATTAGTATCCTATTTAACCTGCTCCATGCAATGTGATTTTGTGAACTGTGTCCAAAATGCTGTGCAACAATGGTTATTATAAAAACAGTAATAATAGTTGAAAGGAAGAAGGTTTATTATTATTATTATTTCAATAGTGAGCATAATTTTCATCTTGCTTTTATTCTGGTCCGATTTGTATCCTGAAGGTCAATTTAGCAGAGGGATGAAATTATTATTTCCAAGGCTTATTTGTTTGGCATGCCTGAGAGAGGGGGATGGAAAGAGGTAGGGAGAGAGAGAAAAAAAGAATATGTGAGTTCTGATTTGGTTAATGAAAAATGAGTCTCCATTCTGATAAAAGCTGAAATCTACCTGAGGGGTGCTGGAACTGAGTTCCTGTGAGTTCCTTCTGGAAAGGAAGAAGAAGCCCTGCCCTTAGCAACCCTCCCCATCCAACCTCACTCTTAACCTCTCCTGCCAAGCACACAGATAACTAACCCCCATCCAACCAATTATTACAGAGCAAATGTCTGGACTATCTGACCCTCAGAACTCTCTCTAGGTCATGTCCACTCCCAGCCACTCCACTCTCCCCCTCACCATTTCTGTTCCAAAACTTTGTGGTTTTTTTGGGGGAAGTGCTTTTTCCTGGCAAGGATATGCCCTTTGAATTGTGACAATGCCTCTTGATTGCCAGAATGGATGGTGTGGGGAGGGTGGGGAGCAGAAACACCTGACTTTGTGGGGCCTACATTGAGAGCTACATCCATTGCTCCTCCCACTTTTCCTTGCAGCCCTGCCCCTCAGCCGGATGCACTCCCTGGGAAATTGTCCATAAGGGGATGTGACCCTGAGGCCAAAAAAGGTTCCCCACCCTGGACTAGGCTACATAGAAAGAAGAAAAAACTTTCCTGTGCTCAATCCTGTGATGCAGCTTCTGCCACAAAGTGGTCCATGGTCTTACTCCACTTTCTGAAGTAACATAACACCTGCAAGGTTCTTACCCTGATCTAACAGCAAAGGAATGTAGAGAGGCATTTTTTTCATGGCTGTCCTACTACTGTTTGAATTCCTTTCCCTGTAAAATCCTATGCCCGCTTACCTGGGGGTATACCTCATTGAACACACTGGGGATTTTCTCTGAATAGGCATGGTTAGGATTGCACTGTTTTCAAAAAAATACTATGTGAACTTCCCATTGAGTTTAATGGGACATAGACCCAGGTAAGTGCATATAGAATTTCAGCCTTCCAGTGCAATCCTAAGATGGAACTCCATACTTAGGATGGAGTTCAATGTAACTTACTCCCAAATAGGTGGGTATAAGTGCAGGTGGCACTGTGGTCTAAGCCACTGAGCCTCTTGGGCTTGCTGATCAGAAGCTTGGCCGTTCAAATACGTCCAAGAAGGTGAGCTCCCGTTGCTCTGTCCAAGCTTCTGCCAACCTAGCAGTTCAAAAGCACACCAGTGCAAGTAGATAAATAGGTACTGCTGTGGCAGGAAGGATAATGGCATTTCTGTGCGCTCTGGTTTCCGTCATGGTGTTCTGTTGTTCCAGAAGGCGGTTTAGGCATGCTGGCTACATGACCTGGAAAGCTGTCTGTGGACAAACACCAGTTCCACTGACCTGAAAAGTGATATGAGCGCCACACCCCATAGTCGTCTTTGACTGGACTTAACCGTCCAGGGGTCCTTTACCTTTACCTTTATAAGATTGCAGTTGTTTTGTACCTTGAGCTGTGGGAACAGGAGGTTAGAAACTGAAATTAATAAGCAATGGTGTTTGTGGTGTCAGGGCAGTTTTTGTGATAAGTGGATTAACAAGAAGTTGAATACTCCATTACTTTATGGATTTTATATTTATAAGTCATTTCCCTTGCTGCATGCCAATTTAAATTCCCCATGCCACTGGAATGTATTATTTAACATGTAATTCTAGAGCTGTTTATCTCATACTCAGTTTTACTCAGGACAGAAACAGGGCATGTAAAATTCAGCCATGAAGTATGCTTTTATCATTTTAACAGAGATTCAAATTTAGAATTATTAAGGAGCCACCAGGAAAGAAATTAATTTCTATTATTTAAGCAGCTTCTAGATAGCGTCCCTACAAATCTACATAACGGTTATAAAGAAGCAAGGGCAGTTATATCTCTTGAAGCCCTTGGAGAGTCTTGGGTCACCCCCGCACCTTGCCTGGTAGATCATACTTCTGTACAACAAAAGGCAGTACACCAAAGTGGAGAGTTTGTTCCCTAGTTCTTGGGAAGCCTTATAAATGAGTTGGAATGTCAATATCTCATGAGACATCATGAGAAGCAGAGAGGAAAATAAATGGGCTATATCTCCGTCTGGAATAAAGTGCAGAGGAAGTAAATAAAGCAGAGTGACCTTCCTACCTCTTCTCAACTTGGAACACCATTGGCACAGTGCTGTCTTCTTCATGTGAAAAAAAACATATTTTTTCATGCCAAACTTGCATTGCCTGGAAGCTTGGCGTTCTTCCCTCTCTCATTTCGTGATGACCTCTTCCCAGTGTCATATTTTTGCTTTAATAAGGCTTTTCATTTACGGTAACTTTAGTGGCCTGGCTTCTTCTCAAGACAAAGTTTTAGATTATATTTATCCTTGATATACAATTGACTGTAACCAAATTTTGGGGAGGCTGATTGACAGCAATTTCGAGCAATATGTGATATTTCAGCCTAATGTATTCTAATTAAATAACTATAGAAGAATATATTCCAAATAACTCAGATTTGTTTTACCAGAGGTGTAGATCCGCTGAATATTTAAAGAATGTTCTAGTGTTCTAGACTCTTCTTGATCAGAATCTATTGCAGAAAGCCTGTGAATAAATATGAAATAGGACCTAACAGGCATTACTGAAACCTATTAGGATGAGACCTATGACCTACGGAATTGGAATAGAGCAAACAGGAAGGGAGGAGTAGCAGCATTATATCTAAGGAATGTATACACTTGTGAAGAGATCCATGACCTGCAGAATGGAAGGCAGATTTAGAGATTCCGACTAAACATCAGGAAGAACATTCTGACAGTAAGAGTTGTTTGACAGTGCAGTGGACTCCTTTGGAAGGTGGGGGACTCTCCTTCATGGGAGGTTTTTAAGCAGAGGTTGGATGGCAATACTACTACTACTACTACTACTACTACTACTACTACTACTAATTTATTATTTATACCCCACCCATCTGGCTGGGTTTCCCCAGCCACTCTGTCCAGCTTCCAACAAAATACTAAAATACAAGATTTAACATTAAACATTAAAAGTTTCCTTAAACAGGGCTGCCTTAAGATGTCTTCTAAAAGTCTGGTAGTTGTTTTTCTCTTTGACATCTGGTGGGAGGGCATTCCACAGGGCAGGTGCCACTACTGAGAAGGCCCTCTGCCTGGTTCCCTGTAACTTGGCTTCTTGCAGCGAGGGAACAGCCAGAAGGCCCTCGGTCCTGGACCTCAGTGTCCGGGCAGAATGATGGGGGTGGAGATGCTCCTTCAGGTATACTGGACCGAGGCTGTTTAGGGCTTTAAAGGTCAGCACCAACACTTTGAATTGTGCTCCAAAACGTACTGGGAGCAACTGTAGGTCTTTCAAGCATCTGTCGTGGATGCTTTAGTTGAGATTCCTGCATTGCAGGGGGTTGCATTAGATGGCCATTGGGGTCTCTATCAATTCTACAATTCTATGGTTCTTCTCCACCAAACACCAATCTAACTTTAGCTACACATTAGCCACGGAAATCAAATTCTGAAGCAAAAACCCTGAATTTAGACATCAGAACATGCATTCCTTTTTTCCTGTTGTTTAGTCACTCCAGTTGCCTGGAATTTCTCTCCCCCAAACACATCTCAGCTGTCAGATGGTTTGAGCCACTATGCTGTAGCCTTCCTTAGTGAAGATTAAATTGTCTGGTACAATATGCTGACATTCAAAATTTAAGGCAGCTATTTGTCTAGGACTCTTTTTTGGCCCTGGCACATTACTCTCTAGCTGGCAGCACTAAAATTCATAGATTATGAGCTCGCACTGGATTTCATAAATGTTCCACAGTCATAAGCAGAAGTGCAACCACTCCTGCCTTTCATATCTTCATTGCCAGACAACAAGCTGCTTCAGATTCATTTCTGCCCTCACCCAATTTCCTTCAGTCCACTTCAGCTTGGTTATGAAGCTCCCATGCAAAGCAGTGGATAATTTCCCTCAAACTAGTTTTGCAAGGAATTAGGTGTTGCTATTGGGGATGAGTTTATTTAAATCAATATGCATTAAGAAAGCTGACTGGCCATACAGAAGAACGAGACTGAGAAGTGATCTTTGGTGCAACCTTTGATCTTTGCATCAGTGTCAAATTAGTGACTAATGAAGCTATTAGTACCAAGTAATCCTTGCAAACAGTATTCATTTGAAAGTCAGCTGACACTACGGAGGAATAAGAAACACGGTTAAATGAGACACAGCATAAAATGTGAAAGCAACTATAGATTCAGACTCTTCATAAAGTAAAGGTGTTATCTTAAACATAATTGTGATAATGATTCTAGTCCCTTTGCGTTATTTTAATGGTCTTTTGCCATTTCTTATCCTGCAGCAGCAGCAGCAGTAACAAACTAGGGATTGGCAGATCAAACACCTGAAAAGCTGTTACCTTCATATTTTGTTGATGTTTTCTGTAGCTGAGAACAGGCTAAAATACAGATGCTGACTAATTTAGTCATCATGCACTTGATCTGCTATTTGTGATATAATTAGTAGATCAATAAGTGGTGTGTCATTGTCTTACCACCTAGAGGAAACGTGGGATTATTTAAACTACCTGCAAGTAATTCAAATGGATCTGGGTCTGCTATTTATAACTTTATTGCTGTAACAACGCAGCCCTTTGCACATTCACTAGGAAATTCCTACTCAGTTCAATGGGACTCATGCTAGATTAAGTAAACGAGCATATGATTGTAAGATTAAAGCATTTCCAGATGATGAATTCGGAGAATAAGAAATCTTAGAGCACAACAAAAGTGCAGTTAATCATTTGTTGCTTGAGATCTATCTGCTGTGGGGAAACAGAGTATTTTCAGAACACAATCTACTGTATATTGACTTTTCTCCCGGGAGATGTAGTTTTCTTTATGTTGCAGATCACTGCTGATTTATATATTCAGAGAATATTGACTTTATTCCACTTCAGACTGCACATGTGGAATGACATTTCAGATGCTTTTGTACATAAAAACCTTTTTTGAAAAAATCTTTGAGTTGAAGGAGCATTTGGTCATGCTATCCTACACCTTGAGCCTAGGAATGATCCTGCTGAACTTATAGCTTGGCTTTTTCTCACCCGAGACACAGTTTTAATGTTATGTATGCAATAAGATTTCTTTTGAAATATGAAAAAAGTTCACAGAAATTCTTAAGATGGAATTCATAAGGTCAGCAGTGCATAACATTTAATCAGCTTGTACACTTGTTTTCAAAGGTCAGCAGCAGAATTCCGTGGGATTTCATTTATGTAGAAATTCCGGAGTCTATACTTAAAGAAGATGATAAATCTCCAAACATTACTAATGGGGGCTGTAAAATGTGCAAGGATGCAATACTGTAATATCGGGTTTGCTCTCCTAGCATCCAGACAATTGACTTGACATCAAAAAAAGATTTTGGAAAGTTTCAAAAGACAAATACAAGAAAAAATAGACCTGAAGTCTTCAGTTGAATATACAGTGGTACCTTGGGTTAAGTACTTAACTCGTTCTGGAGTTCCGTACTTAACCTGAAACTGTTCTTAACCTGAAGCACCACTTTAGCTAATGGGGCCTCTCGCTGCCACTGCGCCGCCGGAGAACGATTTCTGTTCTCATTCTGAAGCAAAGTTCTTAACCTGAAGCA
This sequence comes from Podarcis raffonei, assembly GCF_027172205.1. Taxonomy (NCBI): domain Eukaryota; kingdom Metazoa; phylum Chordata; class Lepidosauria; order Squamata; family Lacertidae; genus Podarcis; species Podarcis raffonei. The sequence continues at coordinate 32,776,649 of NC_070612.1, forward strand.
CTATTTCTGAGTTAGCGGAGTCTGTAACCTGAAGCGTATGTAACCTGAAGCGTATGTAACCCAAGGTACCACTGTACTCTATTGCTTATTGTACTCTATCTAGGGTACACACTATTCATTGTGGTATAGAAGTTAGAGTGTTAGACTAGGGCCTGAAAAACCAGGATTCAAATCCCCAGGCAACCATGAAGCTCACTGAGTGACCCTGAGCGAGTCACTCTTAGCCTAACTTACTTCCCAGGGTTGTTGTAAGCATGAAATTGGGAGGAGCAGAACTATGAGGTGGGTATAAACAACAAGAAGTGCTTTTTTTCCGAGGGGGAACTCAAGGGCACGCAGTACTGGCACCTCTTTTTGTTTGTTAAAAAGTGTTACACTTACTGTAACAACTTCATGGTGAGTACCGGCACCTATTTTTCTAGGGGAAAAACATTGATGATATTATTATTATTATTATTATTATTATTATTATTATTATTATTATTAATGTATTCTTAAAATTGTGCAATCTGAATCCTATAGAATATTCTGTGGCAGAGCAAGAGATGTTATGGAATTTGTCCCAGCTGCAATTCCTTCATCTTCATCGTCCAGCATTGGGCCCTATCTCCCTCAGAAGGTGCCCAACAGTCCTGCATGTCAGGTCACTGGTCACAAATAGGAAAATATTGGAAGCCAATGAAACAGAGGAGCATCTGATCAAACCTCAGCTACATACTGATGTGGTTATGATACCCCAATGTTCTGCCTGAGAGAATTGCCCCGACCTATACAAACGGATGCATCGGGTGCCTCTCTTCACTGCACTCCCTTTGTTGAAACCTCTAATAGAGAATCCATGCTCCCTTCCCCCTTCTTCCTCTTGACATGATAATTACGGGGAGCTTCTTGGCATTTCCTGCCTATGTGATCAAAATTCTAAGTGCTTTTTTTAAATTGCGCACTCCAGACTATTTAACTCATTGCAATGGGTAAGACTGAAACTGATCTGCTAGAATATTAAATGGTGATGCTGTTTTCTTTTCGACATTTTAAGAGTGTGCCTTTGGCAGTTGCCTCGGGCCTGAACTAAAGCACATTTATAATTGGGTGGTTAAGGAAGTGGACCAGAAATCTGCTCTGTTAAGAATGTATTTGGCCTGATTAGGAAAAAATGCATATTGGTTTGAGTTTCTCTCTGTGTGTGTGGACCATCTTCTTTTGGAAGGTGTCCTCTACATGAAAGTCTGCTTTAAAGATAAATAATAACACTAAGCATCTGGACAGCATATTGAGGAGGCACAAAGGTCACAGTATCAGATTCCTCCACTATGGTGGGATGTGAACTTTCCAAATTTGCATATACACCAGAATGACTAACTTGTGGCTCTCCAGAAGTTGTTGGACTTCAGCTCCCATAAGACTCAGCATGAGCAATGTCAGGGTTGATGGGAGTTGAGGTCCATCCATATCTGGAGAGCCACAATTTGACTTCCTTGATCTAAACTTACACATACGCATAAGCTTGAGAGAATGTTGTTTTTCTTTTTGGTGATACATTTCCTCTGTTTCTGGCCACAGTACGTAGGTGCCACATCAGTTCATTTCAATCCAGCCAACACAGGTGTCACTACAGTGGTGAGGCAGCTGCTGAACCTGATATGGATCCATAGGAGCCAACTCCTAGGGACTGAGGGGTCTTAACACACACACATAAAATATTTGAACGGCCTCCCTCCAAAGTTGATGGGCATTGCCATTCAAATGGTGCCTATACACCGTGTCATGTGATTGATTATGCAGGGCAGGGCTTACTTATCCCCCCCCAATATTTTGTTCAAGTTGGCACCCCTGTCTGCACCCACTTTGTTTTGGTAGCATATGGAAAGATAGGCCAGGGCAAAGATGATGTATCTGAATCGCACCAGCACTTACTTCCTGTGGCATCATCCGCCTCTCCCAATCAGACTCTTCACTATCAAGGCAACATGAACACTGACTATGAGGGAATGGGTTTTTCTTGGCCATCAAGCAATTGCCAGGGAATGTATTAATGGGCCTCCCATTTAGGTTAATGATAACTGAGGATTAGGATGCTAGCCATGCAGGTTTTTCTTCTGCAATGTCTATGAAACATAGCACATATATTTCCTCCCCCCCCCCCCAGGTATATTTCTTTTTCTTAGATTACAGAACTGCATCATTCATGCACATCAGAGTAGTAAACATTCCCCTTGAAGGACATGAGTGTGAGAGGAATATAAAATAACAAGTTTAATATATTACATTTGGATAAATAGTAATTCTATTCAAAAATGGGGAGCACCTTGTGAATTCAAATAATAGGGGTTCTGGACAAAACCTAGCTGTCAGGTTTTTTTAAAAAATAAAATAAAAAACCTGAAATTTTTCAGCATATGGCGTGTCTCTGATAAATGACTATTTCTCCCTCAATATTTAATGATAAGGCTAGGGCAAAGCATAGAAAACTAGATGGAACACAAATGGTAGAAAAATCAGAACTGTAATCAAATGGGAATTTGTGTGCAAATACTTTAGTTTTTCATCATTAATCATTTATTATCTAAAGTGACTGGTGCATGTGTGCAAATGCATCAGCTACAAAGTCTCCCAGAATATGTGTTCTGAAATACAATCCTCAGATGAGATCCATGATGGCAATCCAATCCACAATGAAATAAATGATATTTAAGCAAACCTTACACTGTTCAGGATTGCAATTTATAGAATTTTGCACCCCCAAAATGGTTGGGGGCTTGTTTTATTATAGTTTTATACAGTGAAATGTGATTCTGTAAATCACTGCTACACAGGATCTGAAGTTAATATTCAGTTAATATGAATTTTAGTAACTAGTGTAATATAGCAGAGGTGGGATTTAAAAATAATAATAATTCGTGTCTTTCAAGAGAACCCAGGAATATTGATAGGCATTAAAAATTCTTCTGATGAAGCTTAGCAATTCAAATTCAGTTCAGTCATGTTAATGCTGGGTTATTGACTTATTAAAGTGATCCTTTTTAAAATATATGGTTTGTTTTTTTTACCAGTTTGATCATCAGTAAACACCCCCTCAGGAAATTGTTTCTGAAAAATTGTATTTGTGGGATTTTCTCAGAAAAGTCAGTTCTATATCTAAAAAAGAAGAAGGAAGAAATTAGAAGAAATATTCAGACTGCTTAAAGCCACATTGAAAAATTCACCTAAAGAGGAGGCAAACATATTGCCTTACATTGGTATCCATTGTTGTTACTCACCTGCTTGCTAAAGATGAGGAAGTCCATGTATTGTTCATTTAACACTGTAATGCACATCTTGTTCAGAGTGTGCATGTTCTGCATTGGAGGGTCAACAAACAAAAGGGGGTGGACACAGCACTAGTAACAGGAGGGGAAGATGAAGCCAAGCCACTACCTTGCTTTCCATACTACCAGGTCTCTCACTACCCTCTTACCTTGTACTTGGCTGTGAGATAGTTTGATAATTAGCCAAAATGCACTCACTGAACTTTATAACAAAAGCTGCAACAGGAAATCCTGATTTGGATTGTGGCCATGGTATAGCAGTATATTAATAATAATAATGCCATGGTGTATGTATGTGTAAGCCTTTCCCCTGTGCTGTGGCCCCTGTCCAAATCAATATTATCTGTTTCCTCGGGTTTCCTGTACCTCGGGTTACAGACGCTTCAGTTTACAGACTCCGCTAACCCAGAAATAGTACCTTGGGATAAGAACTTTGCTTCAGGATGAGAACAGAAATTGCGCGGTGGCGGCGCTGCGGCAGTGGGAGGCCCCATTAGCTAAAGTGGTACCTCAGGTTAAGAACAGTTTCAGGTTAAGAACAGACCTCTAGAACGAATTAAGTTCTTAACACGAGGTACCACTGTAGTCAGAAAATGGAGACTGTAGAGTAGGATGGAGAAAGGGAAGCAAGGATTAGCGGGGTGACATTTGGGCTTCAGTCCTGTCTGCACACACCACTTAAGTTTACTAGTTGCAGAAGAGCTGTAGTAAGGACCAGAGAAAATAAGAGATGATGGAACATGTGGTATTCCCCACTCATTATGAGCTGTCATAAATGTAATTTGCAGTCATTACTGCCAAGTAGAAAAGATTCTCAATCAACAACCAAAGGAACTATTAAACCAATTTGTAATTTCTTTATAGATAGTAAATACAGTCACAACTAAGCTATATACAGTGAAAGTGGTGACTATACGGAAGGGAACCAGGGTGCCTTGATTTTGGTTGTTATTCTAGAGTAGTATCTGTCCTTGTGTACTGCAGTGGCTGGTGGGTGATGGAAGAATTTATCACATATCCAACTGGAAACCCCTACCTTGGCTGCATTTTACTTTCCAAGTGCTTGGCATAGGACTACCAAATTAGCTCATCAAAGGAAATGATGAATGAGATACTTACTTCCAAACATTTTCTTGTGCACTCCCTGCAGAATGCTTGACTGCCTAAGAGTTATAGTAGGCTAGCTGTTCATTTAACAGAAATTCTCAGTAACTATGGTGATGCACCGCAACCTTTAGCCTGTATCATATACAAAATAAATACTGAATAAAAAATAAATGCAAACAGAGCTATCAAAAACGAGGAACTGCAGACATTTTTATACAGGTTGTCATTTTTCATAGGCATGAAGTTAATACATCTTTGTCAATAGCAAATTACTGGGGAAGAGAAATCGTGGCAATTAAGCCGTGCTAATCAAAATTTGTGATCTCCTTTAGTCAACAGACTGGTTCTAAAGCAAACAGCAATCAGATGTGAAAGAGCTTCTTTCATTTTTAGGTAAGCCCTCAAAGGAGGGGGAGAAAGTTAAGCTTTTGAGGCATTATAAAAATGAACCTTCAAATGATCTTGTTTACAATACTCAAAACTACAGGCTACAATCTGGAATAGGGAGGAGCGGCTGGGGTCACTAATGTGTGACAGGTCCTGATGGCAAATACTGAAGCCAAAGAGTCAGAGGAACAACTTGATATTTACTTGTTTAGGAGCAAATGGATTTTTTTTTTATTATGGTAGATTCCTCACTGTCTTGCTATTCACATTATACCTCCTTGTCTTTCAGACATATTCTTTCTTGCTGTGTAGCCCATGTATCAGCATCATAATAAACTTCCTTATTGAAAGGTTGTTTGGCACCCATAACAACCAACTGACACCTCTTCTGACCACTTAGTGAGGCAGGATATAATTCTTTTATTATCTCTAGTTATTTCATTTTCTAAAATACATTTGCCATGACTGCTCTTCTTTCCATTTAAGATTATGCTAAAGTGGGGCTTAAATGGATATATCCTAAATATTTCATGACCTGTCATTTCAGGTCTTGGGTACCTTAGGGAGCACATTCTCCTACATCTATCTCACCTACCGCATGAAATGGTATCTACAGGGACTACTTTGGAAACAATCTTGGAGAGGCTGAAACTTGGAGAAATTCTTTTTCAGTTGCGGTTGTCATATTGTGAGATCTCTTGAGGATATCTGCTAAGTCAGGGGTCAGCAAAGTTTTTCAGCGGGTGGCTGGTCCCTCAGACCTTGTGGGGGGCCAGACTATATTTTGGAAAAAAAACCCCGAACGAATTCCTATGCCCCACAAATAACCCAGAGATGCATTTTAAATAAAAGCACACATTCTGCTCATGTAAAAACACCAGGCAGGCCCCACAAATAACCCAGAGATGCATTTCAAATAAAAGGACACATTCTACTCATGTAAAAACACGCTGATTCCTGGACTGTCTGCGGGCCAGATTTAGAAGGTGATTGGGCTGGATCCGGCCCTCGGGCCTTAGTTTGCTTACCCATGTGCTAAGTGTTTTGTCACTGGATTCTTGAGGCATTCATTAAAGACAAACCCATTCCATTTTCAATAGGCTTTATGAGAGTGTTGACTATGCATCTTCGCATCTTCTCTGAGGGTTCCCCAATCTTGCAGAGCAGATTTGGGGGTGGTGTATGGAATCCATGAGGGAGGGGAGGGTAATTTCTGCTGCATGAACAGAAGTCTTTCTGTTCATGCAATGACTCCCTATTGGATTCAACCTCAAGCCAATATTTCTCAAAAGACACACCAGAAAACAACCACCACACAAGATATCACAATAATTTTAAAAAAGTGCAATATGCATATACTGTATAAAGTACATGTGCTAAAATACATTTCAAAAAAAGGAAAAACTTTCCTCAAACACTCAATATTTCATGGCGGAACAGGTTGGGCAGACACTGATGTTGCATAATCAGGGACCTCCACAGACTCACACACTTTTTTACAGTAAAAAAATAATAATTAGAACAAGCTTCCAATAAATCATGACACAACAACCTAATCTGCAGTGATCCCCTGTAGGTACAGCAGATGCAAAAACTGCAGGCACTGCTCAGTTAACAATATATACACCAGAGCAAACAAATCAAAAGGGACAAGGATCCATGTATGTGGTATGTACCTAAGTGCAGTGTATCTCATTTGTTGCAACCAAGTCCCCAACAGCTACTCTGCTGGGGATGCTAAACAGTTCTTCCTTCCCTCTGTGAAACTGTGCATCTGGAAAAAGCAGCACATGACTTTGAAAGAGAATGCTTTTCCTCTTCAGATGCTAACATTTATACTATTTTGACAGCAAATACAAAATTAACCATCTACACTGACTCTCTGACATGACCTTTGCCGTTTTTCAACCATTCCACTTGCTCCTATCCTTTCAAGTAGCCCTCATAGCTTCCGTTTTGTTAGCACCATGGGAATGAGCCTGGGTGGAACTTGGGTTTGCAAGCACCCCTTCCCTTCTCCCCTGGGATGGCTTTTAATGAGATCAGAACCATTAATTTCCATTTCCAATAAACCACACTTCGACATTGTGCACAGTGTACCGTATGGTTTAGGGTAGGGCCGGTCCAATATATTTTGGCACCTGAAATGAACCAAGAATAGCATCCTCCCCACCAGGTAGGAAGGGGTGAGTGAAGATCTACATCAGGAATGGTGGTGGTGGGGGGGAGTAAAATCAACCTTACTCAATGGTGGAAGTGGGAATCAAAGGCCATCATGGGGGGGCGACATTCTCTGAATCTTGTCAGGCAGGTGCAGAGCCTAGGAGACCACAGAGGGCAGTCCCTTCCATTTCCTGCCTAGGGATGGGAGGAGACCAGCAGTGCCTCCTATTCACCAAGAGGGTGCTATGGAGGCAGAATGGGGGGCTGCTACTGAGGAGGCTGCTGCTCTGGCCTCCAAGACCACTGCAGCAGGCAACACATGCCTTGGAGGCTGGATCTGCCACCTCTGTGGATCCTGCCACCCGAGGTGGTCACCTCAGCTTGCCTCATGGGTGGGACAGCCCTGGTTGGGGGGGGAGCCCAACTTCAAACCTGGCTAAACTAACTTTGCTTGCTTCCCTGAACCACAGTGAATTCTATTCACAGTAGCTATGTGTGATGTTAACATAAGAGAGAGTGCTGGAGGTAAATAGTTAAACAGGTTGCCCAGTCAGGACCCAGGGGGGTGGAGTCAGTGGGACTATAAAATCAGTTCTGGGAGGAGTTCGTGGAGGAGTTCATTCGGAGTTGTTGGTGGGTAGTTGGTTGGTTTTACTGGGTTGGCTGGTTGGGAAAGGCAGTTGGAGAAGCAGTTGGCAGGCAGTTGGTAATAGAGAGACAGTTAGGGCAGTGGGTTCTTGAGTGTGGGGAGGTAGAAGAGATAGAGAGAGGAAAATAAGACTAAGAAAGTAAAGAGCAACAACGTTTGGAATGCCGTAAAAGTTTGTTTGTCTGAAATAAAATACACTCTTCTTTATTAATTGAGAACCTGACTGAGACTGAAGTGATTTTACCAGGGAGGACCTGGTTGGTGGCAGCGGATTAGTGGTGTATGGGTCAATAATCCGTGAGACGACCGGGGGCTCCGTACGAATGCCACACTATGGACAATTGAATACGGAAGTGAAGGCTTTAGCAATTCTTACAGCAGAAGAAGTGTTCAACACATGAATCTAAGTCTTATACATGACACATAATCTTTGAATCAGGCTAAGAGGGTGATTCAAAAGCGAAGGAGGAGTTTCTGTTGAGAAAATCCAGAGTAGATTGCTGAAAAACGAGGTCTCTATCTCCCTCCATACTATACAAAAGTATTGGCCATTAATATAGTCTGACTGGGGAGGGACCAGATAGCAGATATGCCAAAGAACCAAAATAAAGAAGGTCCCTAATTATGAAAAAGAAAATAGACCAATTCATAGGAACCCACAAATCAATGAAAATTATAGAAAATTTTTTTATAAGTGGACCATCAAAACCACGCGTGAAATGAACGTATATCTAATCAGTATCTCCCAACTCTTCAAACCGCTGCTTTTCAAATCCCTCAAGTTGTTAGATGAGAGCTCATGGATTGCATACCATTCGTACCTCATCAGAACACATAAGGAAAATATCACGTATATGGTATCTGTTATTTGATTCTAGAACAAATCTTTTGCCACCCCCTTAACCCAGAAAAATCACAGGAGTAAAGTGATAAAACTTGGGTTGTATTATTATTATTGTATTATTATTATTATTATTAATTCCCACCCATCTGGCTGGGTTTCCCCAGCCACTCTAAAACATAATAAAAACACCAGGCATTAAAACCTCCCAATACAGTTCTTTCCATCATTATTGCAGTTATTAATGTTGCACGTTTGGAAGCAATAGGATGAATAAAAACTTATTCTTATTGAATTAAAAACTGTCCAGTCCAAAAATATGGTTCAAGAGCTTAATTACTTTGCTTCAAAACAAACATAAAGCAAATAATGTTACATCCAGATGGTTTCATAACATCATGTGCTGATCCAAATACAGGCATAGAATCTTAGAAATATGAAATAACTTCATCCAGAGCTGAAATCAAAGCTCTGCTTCTCCAACCCAGCCTGAGAACTTGAGAATCATTTGCACATCCTTTCTTCTCCAGTGCTTCAGAACAAAGACCTAACTCACACACCCAAAATGGAGACTTGTAATTGAATACCTCATGTGATCTAAGTTAAAAACCAAGTGTGAGTTGGCAGAGATACATTCTCACCTTATCATTAACTTCTTAGACTCTCTGAGAGCTGCTTCTTCTTCTTCTTTTTAGCTCAGTGGAGGTTTCCATACCATGCTACGCTTTTAGCAGTACAGATACAGAGTTATTTTCCATTTTTATGTACAATTAAACAATTATGCATGGGAGAACAGAAGCACACATCTGCAGAAAGGGGGAGAAGTGAAGTTGTCCAATGGCGTTCATTGTTGTGTCACACCACGCCCACTGGTGTGAATGAAAATTGGCATGACATGCCAGTATATCGGTTGAAAAAACCACAGTTCCATATCACAACAGGTGCTGCTGTGTGAAAGGAACATAAGAAAATGGGACTGAATCACTAAAACAATATTACCCATATGTGGATGCACCTTAAATATGCATTTAGTCACACAATATATTAAGAAGATGTGAAGCAGAGGGCTACAGACTGTGAGAATGCTCAGGTTGGAAGGAGAGGATATATTGTTTATTAATATCCTTCCTAACTTGTGCTATCATGTTCCTTTATTTAGCAGAGTGCATTCCCCTTTACACAGCAGAAAACTTGTTGCAAACTCATGTAAGTTTCTTAAAACAGTACGCAATTCAATCTGGCTTGTCCAGATTGAAATGTGTTCTAATATTTTCCTGGTAAAACCCCTTGAATCCCTCCTAAAAGAATAAAGACACCACAGTCTTATTCATAAGTAACAAAAAGAAAGTTTACTCATGATCAGGCAGAGCACAGTGTGATCCCTCAAGGCAGGCTTAAGACTTAAAGTTACAAGCATACTGTATACAAACAGGTTTACCCCATACGTGGGTTGACCTAGTGACTGCAGTTAGCAGTCCGGCAAGTTCACAGGATGAGAGGAAGATGGAAAAGAGAGAGAGTGGCAGCATTCCTTGGCCTTTTACCAGGTCACGCCCATCCACTAGTCACATGCAAGGAAGGATGCTCCAGGCCAGGAGGAACAGGAAGTTTTGACCAAACTGAACCAAACATTCCCTTGTGTGTCCACTCTAGCAAAACAAGGAATGTTGTATTTGACTGCTCCGAGTGGATTAAATCCTACAGAGACTTCTCTGGTTCTAAGCCATGGAGAGTTTGTGTGTAGACAGTACTTCTGTGCTGCTCCCAGTTTCTCTTTATTCTATGGTCTTTTCCTTCTATCCAGACAAGGCATGCTAAACATATGAAGGGAATTCATTTCAGAAACAATTATTTGAATAATCATGAAAAGCTGCTGTAACATTGCCTTTGACAACAAGCCCTCTAAAAGCCAATTAGGATGTGAAATTTATTCACTCATAATTTGTATTCATCCCTGCGATGTACCCACACTCTCATATTCTGCCCTCATTACCACTGCACAACCCAGCTGAGTCTAGTGGGGATACGTAGCTGTAACAGATGCCAAAGTGTGGTGTGCAATATGCCTGAGATTTGGCATTCATATTGATGTGCAGCCCTCTGACCTAGTTCAACATGATACTTCATTCAATGCACAGGTATTCTATGGGGAGGGTGTTGTCATGGCACGTTCCGGCTGCAGAAAAATAGTAGGAAAACAAAGCAATAAAAGAAAGCAACAAGAGCATGTACCAGCTGTAGCTTTGACAGGATTGCTTATTCATGGCTCAGTAAATCTGTTCAGGTGCAAGGTACGTCCCAGCAAAAAAAAAAGTATTATGACTAGAATGACCCTTCCTGCATGGTTCATTCTGAGCAAAAGTGACTCGTGGCTTTCCACTGGCAGATTGGCATCTTGGTCCCCAGCCCACTGAAAGCTGCTCTCAGAAATCTGAATTGCAGAGCTGCCTGCTTACTTTGATGCCCTCAGCATCCCAATCCTTTCCTTGTGCGGCAGGCCATCACCTCTCCTCTGTCCCAATGGTGTGTCTGTCCATTACATTTTATCCATCCTTGCATCTGCTTTAGGCCCCAGGCTTCTCGTTTCTTTGTTCCAGCTGTTCAAGCACTCAGGCTGAAGGATAGGGTGACAATAGGGCTCTGGAAGAAATTATGGATCAGAGAGAAACAGTTTGCCCACATGGGAGAGAGAAAATCTTACAGGTCTTACAGAGCAATTCAAACCTCCTGTGCAATGGACTGGGTGTGTGTGTGGGGGGGTTTGTTTGTTTGTTTGTTTGTTTATTAGATTTATATACCACCCTTCATCAGAAGATCTCAGGGTAATTCACAAGATGAAAACACAAGATAGAAGGAGAAATAAATAGTTAAAACAATACTCCCCACAAAAATGTTTAAAAGGCTGCAGAATATTAATCAACCAAAGGCCTGGTGCCTAAAGATATATAAGGAAGAGGCCAGATGAATCTCCCCATTTCACAAATGGGGAGCCATTGCAGAAAAGGCCCGTTCTTATGTTGCCACCCTCCGGACCTCACGTGGAGGAGGCAAATGAAGAAAGATCTCAGATGATGAGCATAGAGTCCAGCTCAGATTATGGGGAGAGGTGGTCCTTGAGAGGTGTTTCTCCACACATAGATGTCCCCGATGGCCTCTCACCAGCCACTGCCTGCAGAATGTTGTCAGTATTGCTCTTTTGCTATGAAGCTTCCTCTTCCACCTAGCTTTCCAGGCCTGTGCTGAGCCAACAGGCATTGGACCTAATTCAGGCTTGGCTTGATCTAGGTTGCCATAGTAATCTACCTGACCCCACCTTCTGCCCCAGCTGCTCTGCACAGCAGTGATGTGGATGAAGCAGTGGCCCTGCCACTCTGTAAAGCCCTGCCATGTTGGGGGTGGTTAGGGTTGCCATTTTAGGGTCAGGTGAGGTGTGTGTGTTTCATATCACACTGTCTCCTTTAGCTTAAGCTTTTCCTTTCCACAATTTTCCAAATGCTGCAATCCTGACTGGGGCTGTGGGGCAAAACTGGCCCGTGCTAAGAGGAGCTTTTTTTTAAAAAAAAAAATGTTCCTAATGTGTCATGTGGTTTGACCCAAACTGATTTTAGCATGATGTCAACGTCTTCCAGTGAGAATATTTATATCCTGATCTACTCACGCCTAGGAAAGCTTGCAGAAATAGAGTAAGACATTTATGTCACAAGACATTTCCTGGCTCTGTAGCCTCAAAAATATTATTGCACTGGGACATTTGCAGTTTTAAAAATTCAAAATATTATCTATCAGTTATATATTCTCTCCCTCTCACCTCATCACATGTAGTGTGTATGTTCTTCAGAATAAGTAGACTGACTTAACCTCTATACTTAGGCTCATCCATTTAGCTTATCTTTATACATGTTGCCAGTCTATTACTTGTTGATCATAAAAAATATGGGTGTGGTCCATCAAAAGTTCAACAATTATAAATATCATTGATTTCAATGAGGGAGACAGGGCTTATAAATTATTATCTTTGGCTAGACTGCTGTGCCCTATATAATGTTGTTTGGACATTCTGAAAAGAAGTTATTTGGAAAGACATTTGTAACATTTAGAAATGATTACCAAGCAATAAATAATAATATAACAGCTGATCTCATACAAAAATAAAAATATGATGATATGCATAGATGAATACTACTTACTTTCTGAATATTTATTCATTTTGTGAGTCACCTAGGCCGAAGCCTCTAGGTGACTTGCAATATACTAATAAGAAACTGAATTAAAAATACATAAATACAATTACATCTTGTAAAAAAATAAATCAATAACTCATTATACATTATAGGTAAGAAAAAGCTTCCTTGTATTAAAAGCAAAAATAGCTCAATAAACCCAGAATAACACAATAAACAATAACTCAATAAACCCACAATAAAACTTTCAGCAGGAAGGAGTGATAACCCTGAACCCTAAAAACTGTAACCCTCTTATAAGTGATAAAACTACTGAAAATTACTAAAAACAAGAAAAACAAAACATAAAAGGAGAAGAAAAAATGAATATATTTGCCTGACACTGAAAAGATAGCAGAGAAATTTCCAGATTCTTGGGGAAAGTATCCTATAGGAGGCGTCTGTCTTGTTGCATGTATGTAGGTGCTTTTACCTTATGCTAGCCTATGGCCATAATAAAGATTTGACTTTGACAGTCCCTGTCTGACCCATACCAAAACCTTGAAGTAGACCCTGGCAACCAATACAAGTGGATGAGAACCAGGGTAATATGTACTGAATGCTTGTCTCCATTGGTGAATTCATGGGCTAATTCTGCAGCAGCTGAAGCTTTTGAACCATCTTCAAGAACACCTTCCTGTATAGCACATTGCAGTAACCTAAACAGGAAGCATTGATCCCCAAACCTATATGAGCAGCAGAACGTATATTGCCACTTACACGGTGCTATATATGCAGTGTCTACAACATATATGTTTTTTTCTCTGTGATAGCTAATTTATGAAGCAGAACAGCATTGAGTAGTGCACACATTTGCAGAATGAAAAATATATTCATTGCTATGTTGCAGTTTTCAGCTAAAAGAAACAACACAATCATTTCCAGTTCCCAGAAAGTAAAGGTTTCTGTGTAAATATTGCAGGCACCTAATTAAAGCTGTTAATTAGAATGCATACGATAACTATGGAAACTAACCACTACAGTGCAGTTTTACTAATAGAACAAATTCTTACAGACAACATTTAATTGCACACATTATACATTGTATTTTTAGATCCTTAGAAAAGAGTTGATCTGTTTTGAGGCCCCCCTGCTGGTGCCACTCTTCTGTATGCTCTATTGTCTTTACGCATTCTTACAAGAGGCCATTTTTTTGTCACTAAGGGCATTATTATACTTGTCTCTTCTAAGGCTGTGTGCTTTTCAGAGAGTGGTGCTTGTGGATTACTGTTTAGCCATAGGTTTGCTTTGATTAGATACACTCGTGAGTGATGCATCGCTCCCCACCTGCCATGATATGGAATGTGTCTAAAAGGCTTATGCCACAAGACTTCATCTCTTTGCCACTTCAATGGGTTTATGTTTCACGGTCTTTTGTTTTATCGCCCCAACAAGAGAAGAAAGAAACACTGGTAACATCACATTCACATTGATTATGGCTCGTCTGCTCTGTAGGATTTTGCCCTAAGCACATTAGCTTGTTCAGCTTTCAGCAGATCGATAAATAATGACTGAATTCCAACAGTTTCTGAATACAAGATGTGAAGCCATCAGTCTCTTCCTTTCCTTTTCCTCCTAATCATCTCTTCACCCCTTTCAGGAAAATCGATACACATTTCCATCAGCATTTAGAGTTTCAATAGGAAGCATTTTCTTCCATGTAAGTGTTGTGTTAAGGCACAAGGTGACCACAGGGTCTCCACTACTCAAGATTACCCAGAGAGCAGAAATTGCCAACTGAGCAGCATTTTAATGTTTCAATTCTTTACAAAGAGTAAAAAAAGCCCTGCCATTTTCTGTCCACGTCAATTTTCATTACCACCAAACAATAAAAGCTAAAGATCCCAGCTATTTCTCAGGAGGATTGCCTCACAAATAATAATTGCTTATTAAAGTGTTCTTTTCAAGGAAGATTGGAAATGGTGATTACTTTGCAGCTAATTTCAAAAAGAACATATACTGTTACTATCTCTTGGTGTGTGGTTGGCTATTCCCATGCATATTTGCTTTGGGAGAAAAAAAATAAACTCATTAAACAGTCCTTAAAAGTACTTACTGTGACTGATGAGAAAATGCATCTTTCCCTTGGATTTAAGAAGGAAGAAATCTCATCGGCAAGCTCTCTTATGTGGCTGCATATTAAATTTTCTAAATGGCGTATCATTGCCCATCAGCAAAGGTCAGAAGTAGGCAGGTGCATTTTAAAGAAAAATGAATAATTGTAAGAGAAATCAATTTCAAAGTATGGAAGGAAGGATCGATCTAATTGAATACACAATATTCATGTAGTTTTTAAAACAGGCCTTGAAAACTAATTTGTTTACTCTGACTTTTTCACAACGATTTTAATTGGGCTGATGAAGTCTACTGTCCTTTCTATGATGGGGTGCGATAATTTTAATGAACTGGTTGCTGTTTAAATGTATTTACTGGCTGCTTACTGGATGTGATGATTGTTTTATTTTAAATTATCTTTATATTATTATACACATGTCTGATTTATAAATTCAGGCGACATTCAATCATTTGTGCAATAGAATATCACTTGTGCAATAAGACTTTCCCTTCCTCTCCTCCCACCAGGCTCATCCTCACCACCACCCCACATCTACTCCATAGGGTTGAGGGGCCCTCCAGGTCAGATTGGGGAGACAAAGAGGGATGCAGTGGAACAGAGAATAAGGGGAAGTCTGCTGTTACATCCATTGCTACAACACGTGATGTTGCCGTCTGTGGGCTGTCTTCTCAATAGGTTTCTTTTTAAAAGGCGGATTATAAATGTATTAAATACAATAATACAACCAATGAACAATACAGGCTTTATTAAACGAGCCAGTAAAACACTTGCTTGGGAGTTAGAAAAACTAATCACCTCATAACTAATGCATGGTTACTTTTAGCAACCAACAGAAACTCTAACAGTTACCTTTCTTGGAGTATGTTTCTGTGTCTCTAATTTAGACATTAGAACCTAAAATGGTAGGACCTAAAATTCTGGTATTTTCTATATAATCCATTTTGCATTCATCTAAATTAGGATAAATTCCACTACAATTAAATCATGTAATGGAAGACTAGTTTAGATCAGAATATGTTATTTTCCTGCTGTTGTGATTTTACTGAAAGTGAATGCACTAAATTCTACTATGCAAATGACCAACCAAGGGAATAGGAATCCAAATGGCCAAAATATTGGGAAATTATAGAACAAGAGGGGAAAAAAGTGAAACTACAGAGTTACGAGAAATTGAAGTCTAAAGTAAGAGACTGGCTTCACTATTACCAGATAAATGAAGTATTCAAACAGGACAGGAAAATTGGCTTCCAGGTGGAAAGATCAAAATTAGAAACAGAATTGTTAGAACCCAATACTAAGAACCTGTCAAGAATGTACAACTTGCTGTTGAAATGGAATACACAGGATGAAACGGTTAAATCAGCTATGATTAAATGGGCACAAGATATTGGTCATGACATTATGTTTGCTGACTGGGAACAGTTATGGACCACCGGTATAAAGTTTACGGCATGTAATGCCTTAAGAGAGAATATTATGAAAATGATTTATAGGTGGTACATGACCCCAGTCAAGCTTGCAAAAATCTATCATTTGCCCAATAATAAATGCTGGAAATGTAATGAAACTGAAGGTACTTTCTATCACCTTTGGTGGACGTGCCCAAGGATTAAGGTCTTCTGGGAAATGATCTATAATGAAATTAAGAAGGTGCTTAAGTGTACCTTTCATAAGAAACCAGAGGCTTTTCTCCTGGGCATGGTAGGCCAATTGGTGTCAAAGAAAGATAGGACATTTTTTATGTATGCTACAACAGCAGCAAGAGTTCTTTTAGCAAAGTATTGGAAGACACAAGAACTACCCACGCTGGAAGAGTGGCAGATGAAGGTGATTGACTATATGGGACTGGCTGAGATGACGGGCAGAATCCGTGACCAAGGGAAAGAGACGGTGGAAGAAGATTGGAAGAAATTTAAACTTTATCTTAAGAACTGTTGTAAAATTATTGAGTGTTAAAATGTCATGGGTAAGGTAAAGCAGATTTGCAGCGATAAATGATTGGGTAAGAGAAAAAGGTTAAAGAAAGTGAATTATAAGTAATTGAGATCAGGGGTTGCTGAAAAAGTTTAAAACAGGGATGCAGAAAAGGGAGGCATGGGGAAGTCGTCAAAATTGGGTATAAGGAAAAAAGGTTATGAAATTATACATGTTTATATGTTTGTTTGTTTTTGTATTGTTATTTGTAATGTGTTATAATATATGTTGGAAAATCAATAAAAATTTTATTAAAAAAAAGGGGAATAAGTGATATTAAAGCTTACTCTGCTTTTCTAATTGCCATGAAGACTACCCCTCATTTGTAGTTCCTGGTAAACAAAACCATGAAAACATTTATTTCCACTACTTTTATTGTATTGTAGGCTTGTGTTTTAATGCTTTGATAATTTTGAATTTCTTTATAGTCCACCCTGATATCTGGTCTTCAATGAAAGGGTGGCTTATCATTTGTAATAAGTAAATAAAGGGATGATTAGTAGAATATAGCTAAGGACTGACCGGAGATGAAGAAGGTAAAGCCATTTGCCTTGAAATGTATCTTTTGCATAGTTGTGGATTGTGCTGATGAAACCTCTGAAGCTAATTGTCTGAGTGTCCCAAATGCCATGTTAATTCAGACAGAAAAGTATATCTGGCTATTGATCCCAGTATGTGTTAGAGCAGACTGATGAGCCTAAGGAATCTTGATCCCAACAAAACAGGAGTTAGGCAAGTGTTGGAAGAGGGAATGGTCCAGAATAATGTAGAGCGAAGATGAGGCTGAAAGGAGGAGTATGAGAAAGGGAAAGAGGGGAGAAAGAGAAGATGCACAAATGTCCACGAATACCAAGGAACCTGAAATTTGCATATTGATTTGAAAGAGGCTGTCAGACCATAAGTTCCGGACTTCTGGTATATTTATTGGATTTTTTATTTGTATATTTATTTGATGAGCATAACCACTCCAGTGGTACAGCATCTGTCTTGCATGGAGAAGGCCCAGTTTCAATCCCTGGCATTTCTAGATAGGGCTGGGAATGTTCCCTATCTGGAACCCTGGAGAGATGCTATCAGTCAAATTAGACAAACCTGAGCCAGATGGACAACTGCAAGCTCTTCTCTGCCGAAACTGTCATTTCATGGTGTGAACCCTGAACCACAATGAAACAAAAGCAGAACTGAAAGGGACCTACTCAATTCAACTCATGCAGCTTGGGTCAGGGCTGGCACAAGACAATTTGTTGAATAGCATGGAGGACAAGAGGACTGTCTCCTACCAGAAGCCTGACACTAATGGCATCCAATGTACCTGTGGCAGCTGTCTGTCCAGTTTATAAAACCAAGGACAGGCCTTTTGCCTGGACAGCTCTGTCATCTAACAGTGGAGCTTGGCTCAGGAGGAACAGCCAGAAGGTTCTTGTAATCACCCACCAAAATTCGTTGCTTGCAGTGGCTACCTAATAGTAGGGCTGGCCCTGAATGGGGTGGTAACTTAAGGTGGTAGTGTCTGTTTTGGCTCACCTGTAATGTGGCTAGTCCAGTTTATATACGCCATCTCACCTGTGGGGAAGGAAATTGACCATGGGAAGCAGCCTATACATATGCTCATAATCAGTGGGTTCTAATTATTTTTAAAGTCCTTTAATTCAGACATCACTTGGCACTTTTAATATCAGTAAAATTATTCTCTGCTGTACAAAGGCACTAAAAGATAACTAGATGGTGAAACTTTGAAATCTATTTGCAGTGCTGTGCCCGACTGCACATGGCAATAAAAAAATCTGTTGAAACGCTAAAATTCCTCAGATGAAAGCAAATGTTCCAAAGTCTTTGGTGAGTGATATGAAGTAATATAGAGGTTTCTTACACTTAACTGATCCTGTCACTATTCATAAACTAATTTATTCATCTTGCAGCAAAGATAGAAGTGTTGGATATCTAATTGCCCACTTTGTAAATGTGTAGAAGTTTTGGAATGTAATTAATCATCATCACAAGAATATTTATCAAACAGAAATATTTGCATCCTCCATGGTTACATCATATATATAGATAGATGGGAAAAGCCCAACACTGGGAGAAAGT
The DNA here is from genome assembly GCF_027172205.1 of Podarcis raffonei. NCBI lineage: Eukaryota > Metazoa > Chordata > Lepidosauria > Squamata > Lacertidae > Podarcis > Podarcis raffonei. Next base: position 32,795,460 of record NC_070612.1, read on the forward strand.
TTAGGGCAACTGATCTTAAGTTTTTTTCTCTGAGCCCAAACTGAACCTAGAACTCAGGTCACTTCCCAACTGACCTGTTTATTGAGCTCACACGTTAGATTTAAGTGTTGGGAATGATATGTCATCCAACCTCCAATTTATTTGTGGAGAGGTTATATAACATCCCATAAAGCAATCAGTATCCCACACTTTCCAGTGCCTTTTCCTTACTGAAAAAAGTCATGTGTTCTTGGAAGTGTACTTGTGCAAGAGTACCAAGTTGTGTAACTTGAATTTGCTGGAGTGCAATTGAACTGCAACGAAGTACAGACAGGCAAGAATATTGTTTTTATTGCTGTTAAGATGTGCACATACCTTTCTTCCACCATCACGAAGGGCAGAGTTTGCAGCCATTCATTAAAATGCACAATTACTAATTTGCTTACTTTTATTCCATTTTCAGTAGCAACCATTTGTCATTTCTGAAGATAGGTATGGTCGATAAGGATGAAGTACTTAATAGAAATTTAAATGCAGTCAATGCTGACATAATTATCTAAGGAATAATGCACAAAGAAGAAAGATAAAAATGATGAATAGTAATTCTATTGTCTCTAGGTTTTTTTCCTGGAAATAAAATAAAAATCTATAAAGTACTAATATTCTTGCCTTTCTGTACCTCTGTATTGTGGATATTACTGAAGTCTCCTTCTATTTCAGGGGTAACCAACGTGGTGCCCTCTATGTCTACAGACTACAACTCCCATCATCCTTAACCATTGGCCATGCTGGCTGAGCATGCTGGGAGTTGTAGTCCAAAAAATCCAGAGGCCACCATGCTGGCTACCCCTTCACTGAGAGAAAACATGAACACCTTGCAGCTAATTTTGAAATTGTCTCCAAAAGTGACTGCTAGTCATAATGGCTGAATGTTGCCTTCAGTATTAGATATAATACACTCTGAAAACTAATTGTTGGGGATCATGAGTGCTATTCATGCTAGTGGGCTTTCCTCATGTTTCTGATTGGCCACTGTGGGAAGAAGGATGCTGGACTAGATGCGCCTTTGGTCTGATCTAGTGGGGCTCCTTTTATGTTCTTATGTAGATTTCTCTGGGAAGCTCACAAACAGAGTCTGAAGTGAGCAGCACTCTTCTGTTTGCCCATCAGATCTGGTTGGAGAAAGCCATGAGACTTATAATAATAGAATCATAGAATTGCAGAACTGGAAGCAACAGCAAGGGTCTTCCAATTCAACTTCTTGCAATGCAGGAATCACAGCTAAAGAATCCCTGACAGACGGCCACTTAGTGTGTCAGTAAGAGGCAACCAAACAGGTACTGAAGGATCGGGATCCACTGATCTACAAAGTATAAATCGTATTGCACAAGATTCTAGGACTGAAGCGTAACTAAACTAGCAAAATGTTTTTGCTTCCCGCTTCAATAAGCTAATGAACACTTCCCTTCTCCCAGTTGCTATGTCTTTCTTTAATATATTTATTTTTTAATAAAAAAGTGTCACGCTATGGCTTCATTAAACCAACAAGCAAATTCCTCCTTTTGATATCTTATTAGCATTTCCAATTTAGAATACACAAATTGCCTTTCACTAAGGTCACCATGAGGATTGATTGAGTGAAGGAGCTAATTATGTGAACAAAGGTTTAATATTTTGACAGATAAGATAGAGCCATAAAATACAGCACAGTGCATACAATTATGAGCTCACATTTGCATTTTTGCCACAAGGATGCTAGATGCACGGGCACCCTTAGAAGAGTCGCTTGAAACACTCTAGAATCAAATATCAGGAATTGGTTTCATATGCCACAGGTGATCTAACTCCATCTCACTATACTCGCAGAACTGAACTTATCCCCACATTGAATGAGATCAGGATTCCACTTGAAACATTTAATGGGAGAACTTTTGGCTTCTGGAACAGGTTCCATGAAATGTATGGCAGATTAATTTTATAACTCCTAAGACCTTTTAGAAATAAAGAAAGAGGCAGCCCTGGAAAGAATATCACAGTGATTAAGCCTTGTAATTTGCTTTATGCTTATCCAGAGAGGTCTTGAACTAGATACATTTCCTTAACTGCTAATAATTATGGAGTGTAACCATATACGTAATTTCTAATTACTTTTTCAAATAACTAATTAAGGTTATCTATCACTCCTCAAAGTAAAAAGGTGCTAAGGTGAGCATAGTCAAATCTATGAACATTCCTCTCATGTCCACTTTAACTAGAAACGAATGATAAAAAAAATGTTCAGAGTTAACCAATAGCAAATTTGCTATCATGGCCAATGACCCAGAGGTGCTTCCAGTCATTGTAGACATAACTGAGTTAGATGGACCTATGAAAGCTTCAAGGGATGCTCATCAAATCTGCAGATGAAACCAAACTGGAAGGGGTACTACAGAAGACAGAATCAGGATTCAATATGCCCTTAACAGATTGGAGAATGGGGCCCAAACTAACAAAATGAATTTCAGTAGGGATAATTCTCAGGTTCTGCACTTAGGCATGGAAAACCAGTTGTACCATGACACTTGCTCACTCAAGAAGCAGTAATGGCTACCAACTTGGATGGCTTTAAAAAAGGATTGGACAAATTTGTTGAGGTTAAGGCTATCATAATGGCTATGCTCTGCACGCCCCTATTCAGAATAAGCCATCTAAATACCAGCTGCTGGAAACCATGGGAGGGGAGAGTGTTGTAGTTCTCGGGTGCCATTTGTGGATTCCTCACAGGCATCTAGGTGGCCCCTGTGAGGAGAAGAAGATGCTGGACTAGATGGGTATTGGCCCGATCCCACTTTTCTTAAGTTCTTACCTCTGTAATTAAAATGATGCCCAGAGGGACCCTAAAGATCTGCTGCACCCGGAAGACCACTGTACTGTATAGCTATCTCAAATGCATAACACCAGGGCTTATCCAAGACTAAGCCATATTTGTTTTTTTAAAAAATGACTACAGTCCCTTATCATGATGCACTGTACTACTTGTAGCATAATCACTAGGGACATATACCTTATATTCCAAGTTAAGAAATATTTTGCTTTTTAGTTTGCAAAAGGAAAAATGGCTCTTTTCTTAAATTGTGTATCAGGCAGCCATCAACATCAAATAAAATATTGCTCATTTCAGCAAAACATTTGGATAAGATCTTGGTTAAAGTAACACCCTTTTATTCTATTTTCAGATTGCAAAGTGTTATCAGCTTTGGAAAGCATTTCATTCGTCATAAAAGCAACCTGCAACGGCACGCTGCCAGCCCATTTCAAATGCCTGTAATGTAGAAAAGCTGTCATTGTATTTATCAGAGTGGCAAGCTGTCACCCAGTCATAACAATGAATGCAATTAAGAATTTTAATAACAATAATAACCTAACAGTTATTTAACTTGAAATGATTTGGATCAGGGAAATCTGAAAGAAAGAAAGAGACATGGTCTCAGCTTGGCTATAAACTCACTGAATGGATTTATGTTTCAATACCTGTCAGTACTCAAGATAGATAGATATATTAGCACTCATCCTATTCTTTTGATTTTATTGGTTTTAAACTTTTTAAAAAAGAAATATTGCATTTTTAAATTGCTGTCATGAGACCTTGTGGTGAAGGGCAAATAAGAAATCAAATTATTATTTGGCTAAACATATTTTTTCCAGCTCCAATATATTACCACTCCTTAATTAATAATTGGCATAGGTAGCAAAGGTTTGTGACAATTCTGCACAAAAGCTGGGGGCAGAATTAGGCCAACACTCCTGCATACTGCTTTAGCACCCCAGGCCAGGTTGATGCTATCTCAGTAGACAAGAGATGCATCTCAGTGTATTGCAATGAACAGCAGAATCACTATCTCATCATCTGGATTTTGGTCATGGCACATCAGATAAAAAGGTTAGCTGCTACTTGCCATTGTTTCACATGATGATGCCAAAGAAAGAGAGGGACTGGCCAGAGGCTCTTGCATGCAACTGAAGAGGCCCTGCACATTGGAAGAGTCAGTGGACCCACACTGCTGGGCATTCCTGTACTATTTCATGGTTTCCTAGATCCCACACATCGCATCCTTGCATTAGGCAGAGCAGAGCTGGCCCACCCATGAGGCAAAGTGAGGCAACTTTCTTGGACTGATAGATCCAAAAGGGCAGCAGATCCCAATGTAGATCTTTATTCCTGCCCCACCAGCTTGTTCCTGATGTAGATATTCACTCACCCCCCTTTCCCTGATAGGCTGTGTGTGTGTGTGTTTGCATGTGCCATATTGTGGTTTGCCTCAGGCTCCAAAATGTCTTGGGCCAGTCCTGAGGCAAGGAAAGATTATGTATGTAGACCATGAAACATGAAGGTTTCAATGAGAACTGGAATCCTGACTACACAGGGTTCTAGATCATGTATAAGCCTATGCTCATGGAGGCTTCCTTGGCTTAGATGTCCATGCCTAACATCCGGTCACTAGGAATGGGGTTGGGCACACATCTCTGATACCATTTTCCATGTGTAAATCCTCTTTGTGCTTATAATTCATGAAGTGGGCTCAAATCTTTTAAGAATACTGCTTACTTCTAGATTCGCTGCATCTTTCTGTAAGACAATTTCCAGCATATTCTCTCTGCTGGATAACTAGAAAGCAAGGTATTGGGGCCACTGACGATACTTGCCAATTAGATATTGTTACTGTAAAGCTTCTGAGACTGCAGCATTCTAAGTACAATATTGGAACAATGAGATCAGTCAACAAGAGAGCTGTCTAGAGAGGTTGTGTAATAGACATTGCTGCACTTCTTATGTCCGAGACTGATTAAGAAGAGCTTTTAAATTATCTGCCCCCTGAAGTATGTTTCATCCATCTGAGTTGTTTTTCTTCTACAATTGTTTCCAACATTGTCACATCTCGAACACTATCACATCTCAAGTATTCTACAAATCTGAGACTGACATTAGAATAGTGCTTGCGTGGGTGGAACAATGAACCATTTTCCTGAAGATATATTCCTAGCTAAGATTTGTATGCTTTTGCTTTTTGGAGGTTAGCGAGCCTGAGGGAATTTGGCTTAAAATTGTTAGCTCAATACTCGTAAGTAGCAGAGAGAGAAAAGCAATGAAAGGGGGGAAATTGGAAAGCTATAAAAAAAGTAGTATGACCTCATTTCCAGGGATGTAGAGCAAAGAACCCACAACTCCTATTAATGTCAGTGGAGCTTTATCAAACAAGCCACTAGAGCCTGTGTCATAATGCAGTAGTATAAATTTCCCTGAAGAAAACTGTAGTTTTACAGATTGTGAATATCAAGGTGGTTTTAAAGTATAAATAACATAATAAGGCATACTTTTGACTCCAGTACCAGAGTTGAGTATTCTCTTATTGTCAAAAGTTTATAATAATCTGTGCACAATAAACTTGGCTGATAACATACCTTAAAACAAAATCATTCATTTTATAGACACTGCAGAAGGCTTGCAAAATGAATAGCAATTAGCTCATTTTAATATCCATGTACAATGACTGGATCTACTTAAAATAGTAATAAAATAAGGAAGTGTTTAACATGGTTAGCATCTGCAAATCAATATTGAATTACTATTTGCAATATATGCAGAAATCTGGCAAAAGTTCTGGTGGCCATTTTATATTTCTGGCTTGGTAAGAATCAGGACCCTCCAGAATGTGTGGGAGACCAATATCCTCCGTTGTTTGCAGAATGGATGAGGAGAGATGGTTTCAGATGGATTTTACAAAGTTGGTTAAAGCACAGGCCTTGGATGACTATTTTAATTTGCAGTGTAAAAGCCAAGCATCATGGAGCCTGGAAGACCAGAGGAAGGATGAAATGGAAGGGAATATCCCATTATATGCAGATGCTACAAGGAATATGCCAGGATATGGAGGAGAAGCTTCCAAGTGGCTGACGTAATGCAAAATTAGACTCAACCCAGAGGAATAATGAAGGGAAAGTGCATACACTACAATATGCTCCAGAGGAAAAGTGAGACACTTGTCTTTTGGGGCCATACTCCCATGTGAGTCACGTGACTTGCATGAGGGCATGACACCCCCCCCAAAAAAAACACACCCAGGATGTCCCACTTAAATCAGGACAGTTGAGAAGTATGGAAATGCAAAGTCCCATGTTAAATCCCTGCCATTCAGATATGGCCCGAAAGATGCTTTTCTGGAACCCTGATTCTCATCAGCATAGACAATACTGAGCTAAATGGACCAGTGGTCTGTAGTGATGTGGGGAGAGAGTCTATTCAGCTTGCAATTAAAGGCAAGCCTACCCAATTCATACATTCTGAAAATCTGGCAGGTGAAGTATTCTACATCATCTGCTACCTGATTCCTTTAACTGGAGATACTGGTGTCTGAATCTGGGATCTTCTGCTTGCAAAGTGTATGCTTAGCCACTGATCTGTGATCTGATCTCTTGCAGGCCCCATGCTCTTCCTGTCTCCCAGAACAGAAACCAGCTTCTCCTTTATTGCCCCATCTACTGTAATGAAATGCATTTTCTCTGTTGCTTAGTTCCTCTGCCTTATGTTATGGTCTTCCCCTTGCTACTCTGCTAACTGAGCGTCTGGAGATATGTTGCCCCTAAGAGTCATCTGGGCTCTTACTGTTATTGGACTGCCTCTACTTTTTGAATTCCATCTCCAACGCTAGATGTTTTGCCCTTATAATTCAGCAAAATAATAACCTTGCATTCAGATGGTGAAATATATATGCCTGCAATATTTTCCCCCACTGCCTAGATGCAACCACATAAAAATAAGGAATTGTAATGAAAATGTCAAGTCACCTTTAACTATTGGGGTGTGAATATCATTGAAATAACAAGCGTATGTGCATGTTTACAGTGTTTCCGTGGAACGCCTGCTTCACCCAGGATGGAAAATATAATTTGAAAATGTTACGGCTGCGCACTTTACAAAATTTCATTATCATTCATCTCTTTCTTTCCAGATATAAAAATACTTGTGGAATTATTAGTGATTCCAAACTAAGAAGCAATGAATGAAGAGTTTCAGCACCTTTGGTCAGTGATTACATGGGAACTATGGCAATTTAATAACAACACACTTCTATACATGTCTAGTCAGAAATAAATCCTACTGAGTTTAATGGAGTCTACTCCTAGGTAAGTAGGTATAATGTTGCAGCTTAAATTATGTCAGCTCTCAAATCGGGTGGTTAAGATGTTGTTGGGCTTGAACTCCCATCATTTCTAGTCACTGTGGCAAATGGTCAAGGATATGTTAAACAGTTCTGTTTATTTCTTTTTAAAATGAATAAACTGTGATAACGGATATGTTTACATGCCCCAACTGTCAAAAAAAACATGTTTCAATACACTGTTGAAAATATATATACATATATGAGTTCTTCTTTCCACTCTTTGTTTTATCTGCTACTATTTCAACTTTATTACTATAACATGGATACATAAAAGGCTTCTCTTGACAGCAGCCTTCAAGAAGTTGGTATCTTTATCACAAAAGAAACCAACTTTTTATCCTGCTCATCAGTAAGAGATATCAACCAAATCAAGCTGAAAGAACTATCAATATAAGGACTACCACCCTTTTTTCATTTTCATTTACTTTTGGTTTCTGTCATAGAAGGGATTTGTTCTAATCAAGCTAGGGAGAACCAGGTCTAAAATCCTGGAGAGCCACTGCCAGGCAGTGTAGAGACAATACCAACCTATATGGACCATCTGTCTGACAGCTTCTGTGCGCAGATTCAAGTACTGGCTGTCTTTTATGTCTTCACTGGATCAGTAGCCACTGCCAGTATATTCCACATAGGCAATTTAATGGTCATTGGAGGCCCTCCCACTTTAGGTAGTGTCATCCCAAGGGGAAGGGGTTCTTTTTGGCTTCAGGTAGGCAATAAAAGAATTATCAAGTTGCACTTCAACAGTCCTTGAGATACTGTGGTTCTAAGCCTAAGGCTTTATAGGTCAAAGCCAGCACTTTGAATTGGGTCCAGAAACTAATTGGCAGTCTGTGCAGCTGGGCCAGGATTGGCCTTTTATATGCTCAAACCATCTAGTCCCGGTGAGCAACTTGTCCACTGAATTCTTCACCAGAAACATACCATGGTGCAAAAGCTGCTGAGAGGTTTAGCAGAATTAACAAGGACACAGGCAAACTGCTGTAGCTCAGTTAAACTTTTGATACCGAGTCCTACAGAGAGTTCTGTGAAGTTGGAAATCTACCCCACTGCTTTGAAATGTACAGCTGGTCCTCTTAATAAAAGTATGATGGTGATGCTGTTTCTAATTTATCTCCCCTCTTTCCTCATTGATCAATACAGATACTTTCATTTTTGGTTTATTTTCTCTTGCTACTGTGCACTGTTTTTAAACATTTTGGGCACCAATAGAATATTTGTGTTTGCTGTTACTGATGTCATGACTGTGCCTATAAATCTAAAATACAAAATGAAGAATGCCAAATGCTACACAGGTATGATGATTTCTTTTGGATTTATATGTTAAATACAGTTCAGTATGGCATTAAGGAAACCCAGGAGCTCACTCCTGGGGAATTACTGATTTATAATTCTGCTTGAGGCATTTTAGGCATTCAGAAATGCTCTGTGCATTTCTTGCCTTATGACTTAAATCAAGTTTTAAGGTTATCGTTTTTTGAAGCATAGTTTTTTATTATAAAGTATGCTGAACAGATATTTTAAAGAACCATTATGACACTATTTGGAGAGGTTCCACTTTGTACAGTCACACTATTTTATGTGATTTGATTGTTGTATGGCATATTGTGCTGTGTATGTGTGTATTTGGGGTGTGTGTCTTTTTCCAGTTTTTGGTAGAGAGTGAGGTAAAAATAGAGTGAGGTAAAAATAGTTTTTTTATAGATTGGAACGTATAAATAAATAAATAAATAAATAAATAAATAAATAAATTTATCATGGGAACTTTCACTCTTCTTTCAAACAAATATTTCCCAGCCAAGTAAAGGTAAAGGTAAAGGGTCCAGTCGTGGCCGACTTTGGGGTTGCGGCGCTCATCTCACTTTATTGGCCGAGGGAGCCGGCGTACAGCTTCCGGGTCATGTGGCCAGCATAACTAAGCCGCTTCTGGCGAACCAGAGCAGTGCACGGAAACGCCATTTACCTTCCCGCTGGAGCAGTACCTATTTATCTACTTGCACTTTGATGTGCTTTTGAACTGCTAGGTTGGCAGGAGCAGGGACTGTGCATTGGGAGATCACCCCGTTGCGGAGATTCAAACCGCCGACCTTCTGATCGGCAAGTCCTAGGCTTTGTGGTTTAACCCACAGCGCCATGGTAACACTGCACAAATGTAAGGAGTTCGAAAAAGTGTGAGCTATTTCAACAGAGGAAGTGCTGCCATACTGTTTAATTTCCTGCAGCAGGAATATAAACATATCCTCCTTCCCAGCTACACGCACACACTAAATGCTGTTCAGTTATGATGAATGTTGCCGTTTTCTCTGTTGGCAGATATAAATTCCCTCCTGCACCTCCTTGCTCTTCAGAAATTAAGGTTTTCCACCCCTAATGTGGACTTTTCTTTCTCCACAACATTCATAATCTTATATATTCATTCACTTATAATATACCCTTCCTTCCACCAGACTGTCATGTCCCCGCACCTTGTTTCTAGACTAAAAAGCCTAAATGTTGTCACCTTTTCTTGTAGAAGTCATTAGGTGGTGCAATGGGTTAGTGTGTCTGGCTGTTAACCAGAAGGATGTTGGACCAAGCCCACCCAGGGATGGCTGTAGGCAGGATTCCTACATTGTAGGGAGTTGGTCTGAATGACCCTCAGGGTCCCTTCCGATGCTATAATTCTATGATTCTAGGAGCTCCAACCTCAGGATAATTTTGGTTGCTCTTTTATGAACCTTTTCCAGCTGTACAATATGCCACAGCTAAAAACTGGCCGCTAAAATGCTAAAATGCTAAAAGAACTAAGTAAGCATGAGACAGCGGCCTACAATGACTCATGCAACCTTTCACCAAATTGTACCTGTATATATAGAGTGTTCAATGTTAGTGTTGGGTGTGGGTTGGTTGGATGGTAGAATGCTGGTTGCGTTTGGTGTGTGTAAAAGCTGTCGGTTGTGGTTGGAGAAGAAGATTTTTTAAGAATAAAAGCAGCAATACTCTGCAAGAATATTCTTTCTCAAAGACTCTTTTGTGCCAACTAAGGTCTGAGGACTAGGCAAAGGATTAAAAAAGAGGTCAGAACCTTTTCTTTTTCAGACACTGACACAATATCCTTCTGGAACTGAGGAGACTAGAACTATACACATTATTGTACATGGAGTCACACTATAGGACTCATATAAGCAATATAATACTGACAGTTTTATTTTTACTCCCTTTCCTAATCACCTCTAACACAGAATTTGCCTTTTTCACAGCTGCCGCACACTGCACCAACATCTTCACTGACCCCAAGGTCTCGTCCCTCAGCAATCACTGCCACTTCAGACCCCATTAGTGTAGATGTGAAATCAGGATTTTTTGCCCCAATGTGTATCACTTTACACTTTCTTACAGTTAATTCAATTTGATCTATTCAGTTGATCCGCTCACATTTCCAGATGGTATGCTTATTTCAGATGTGACTATCATTGTGATTCATATTTCTTTAACCTTTTCTTTTTTAAGGAAAACATTCACATGTCCAAATTTCCTCACGATACTGTTGGCTTATGCAAATGGATGATGTTATAATGTCCTTTTAGCACAGGCATAGGCAAACTCAGCCCTCCAGATGTTTTGGGACTACAACTCCCATCATCCCGAGCTAACAGGACCAGTGGTCAGGGATAATGGGAATTGTAGTCTCAAAACATCTGGAGGGCCGAGTTTGCCTATGCCTGTTTAGCACCTAAAGTTTAGATCATCTACATTGTGTGTGTTCCCTGGACACACTATATTTTATACCTGCCTCTTTATTATAATCCCTCAAAGGGATTTGTTTTATAGGACCTGGTCCTGTAATGCACTAATCTGAGTTCTGTTGCCATACATGGATATGTTTATTATGTACCAAATGGAACAATTTGCTACAGAAGCTAGAAGATTTAACAGGAAATGTCTCCAGAGCATAGAGGGAAATTGTAAAAATAAATAAATGACCAGTTAAATTAGGAATATGAATGATTTCCTCTGTTCCCCTGGAGGGACTTTTTATTCTCTTTATTGCTTGTGTGTCTCTCTCTGTGTGTATCTATCTACTAAATGCAAAATTATTTATATCTTATCAGTATATGTTGGGTCTTTGTTGTTGTAAAAACCACCTTTGGTCACAAGCAACATAGATTTGCTTTGAAATTGAATCTTATTGGAAAAATATCATTTACCAAGCAATTCCATGCATGTTTAGCTCAGCAGTAATCAGATTGAGTTTAGTCAGGCTCACTCCCACTTAGTATGCATAATTTTGCAGCCTAGCAGAACAATCCTATATATGTCTACTCATAAGTAAGTCTCATTAGGTACAATGGGGCTTAATTCCAGTGGGTATAACTTAAATATAAATCAAAAGGGCAATAAAATAAATAGTATTCAAACAAACAAGCACATAAAATATGTGATGTCAAAAGCACTGGCAAGAGGGGAAAAAGTTTACTTTTGAGTACAATTTTACCACAATAAAGCAGAATGCTATTCTGGAAGCTTTACACGTTCAAATCTATAAAAGGACAAATAGAATTATCGGTAAATCAAATGAAATTGTTTGGTCTCAGTCTTTTGGCAGACCTCTTCAATGCCCAAACAGGTAGGATTTCTTCTTTTAAAAAGAGTTATTGAGTTATCAAAATACAATGCAAAATATGATATTTAGCGAAAGGTCAGAAACAAAAAACAAAACAAAGGCGTTTCAGACGCTTAAAATGTCAAGATGCACGAGAGACTTAGTAAATAAAACATTTCTAATGCTTCAGTCCTAATTGGAAGTAAGTTTCAGTGAAATCAATGGGACATTCTTTCAAGTAAATGTAGTTATGATTGAAGTCTTAAACTGTTAGTGACTATTTTCAAGACCAGGTAACCCAGCATATATAATATGTTGATTATGTGTGGTGCTTGGCAGTAACCTCACTTACTACAGTTGTATCTCATTAAGCTTTCATCCTGAAGTTGGACATTTTTTGTTTATGTTCCTTCCTATTCATTTTAAGCTTCAGTGGCCTAATGTCCTGTTCTGCACACCATCATTTATACTTTAAATATGAAAGATTTTCATTCTGAGCTTTTAAGCTATTAGTTCTAGGATATGCTCTTCACTTATAACCAGCTTCTAATACGCTATAATGACTAGGAAAGATGGAAATATTTGTAGCGTACTAATATTAGTTAATCAATATGCTTTAGTTCCATACTATATAAAACAGGTAGGGAGGATTTGAACCCGGAGGAAAAATTAATGGGAGCTTGGAAGCCAGTGCTAAAATGGCAGCTTTTAGATATTTTTGAATAAATTACCGAGAATGTGGGAGAACAATTGTTTACCACAGAAGCTGCTGGCTCCCACATGGACCTGCCCTGGTCTTTCAGATCATCATAACCAGCCTGTGAGGTCAGAGAAGGCTTTCTTGGTAGTAGTGGTAAGGTTGTACAATACCTTTATTTTTACAATTCTTTTTTGTTTGTTTGTTTCTAGATAAATGTCACTAACTTTAAAAAATAAATAAACTAGGTTTCAATATGTGTTCTGCTACCTTCAAGGAATTGCTTCTACAGGAAGGGGCAGGTGACTTCACAGTGTAGGAGATGACAAAGATACAATCTATGGTAGTGCTGAGGGAGGTGTCCAAATGCCACAAGCTACTGCAGAAGAAATCTTGCAAGGACTGTTACTTGTCTGTCACTGCAAAAAGTGAGTGCATGAAATCTCATGAGATGTGGGATTTCCAAGCCTCAGTCAGTTTTAGGGGGCCGCCTTTCCCCATTGTTGGGACTATAGGAAAGGCGTCACCTGCAGAACTTACAACAAAGGCAGACTGCTATGGGCACTCCTTCAGGTTCCTGGGTCCCAGATCATACAGGGCTTTGAATGTTAAAGTCAACACCTTGATGTGAGTCCAGCAATATATTGGCAGCCAGTGCAGAGTCTTCAAAAGTAGTGTAATATTATTTCACCTTGCTGACCCAGCAAGTGTTCTAGTGGTCATATTTTGTGCCAGCTGCAGCTTCGAGACAATCTTCAATATATAGCACATTACGGTAATCCAACTGACAGGTTAATAGAGCACAAATAAGAGATATTTGTGGTACATAAATGCTTTAAAGTAAATAAATACAATGGATTACTATAATGTAGCTATTATGATCCAGGAATGGCTGTAGCTGGAAAAATGCACACCAAACCACTGAAGGCATTTGATTCTCCAATGATAGATTCAGCAGCAGGCCTTCCTCCTCACCAAGCTGTGCCTGATTCTTCAACAGAAGTGCAACTACATGAGCCAGTGTGGTATAATGGTTAGAGTGTTGGACTAGGGCCTGGGAGAACAAGGTTCAAATCCCCATTCAGCTATGAAGCTCAGTGGGCGACCTTGAGCCGGTCACTATGTCTTAAAAGGTAAAGTTAAAGGGACCCCTGACATTGCGTCCAGTCATGATCGACTCTGGGATTGCAACACTCTCGCTTTACTGGCTGAGGGAGCCGGCGTACAGCTTCCGGGTCATCTGGCCAGCATGACTAAGCCACTTCTGGTGAACCAGAGCAGCACACGGAAACACCATTTACCTTCCCGCCGGAGCGGTACCTATTTATCTACTTGCACTTTGATGTGCTTTCGAACTGCTAGGTTGGCAGGAGCAGGGACTGAGCAATGGGAGCTCACCCCGTCGAGGGGATTTGAACCGCCAACTTTCTGATTGGTAAGTCCTAGGCTCTGTGGTTTAGCCCACAGCGCCACCCGCGTCCCTTTCACTATGTCTTAAGAAGAGAAGAAGAGTTTGGATTTGATATCCCGCCTTTCACTCCCTTTAAGGAGTCTCAAAGCGGCTAACATTCTCCTTTCCCTTCCTCCCCGACAACAAACACTCTGTGAGGTGAGTGGGGCTGAAAGACTTCAAAGAAGTGTGACTGGCCCAAGGTCACCCAGCAGCTGCATGTGGAGGAGCGGAGACGCGAACCCGGTTCCCCAGATTAATGAGACTACCGCTCTTAACCACTACACCACACTGGCTCTCCTCACATAATAAAATCTTAACCTCACATAATAAAATAATAATAATAATATTTTATTTAAATCCCACCCTTCCCAGCCGAAGCTGGGCTCAGAGCGGCTAACAACAGTAAAATGATAAAACATTCTAAAATCATTTCATTATAAATTGTTGTGAGGCTGAAATGAGGAGAACCATGTGACCATCTTGAGATCCTGGGAAGATAAAAGTTGTGTATAAAGGAAATAAATAAAACAAATAAATAAGCTAGATAATTCATGTTTGGTGTTCCATTTTCCAGAACTGCTGTAAATGATCATGCATGAAAGGACAGGGATGTATATATCAGGAATCATTTTTCAGTGGTCATGGAAGATGCATGTATGTGCAGAAGTTGTTTGGAAACTCAATAGATACTCAACACCAGGGTACGAAAGTGCTGAAAACTGAGAAGAAATAAAGGGGCAGGTTTATCACATCTCTAATTTTTCCCCTGTTGCATTATTAATAGCAACAAATTTTGATCATGGATGCATCTGTTGCAAACCTTCAATTTCTTTCTTCTTTTACTAAAAAAATCTTCTTATCTTTAACCTGGTGAAGACTTTGACTACCAAAGACACATCATGGAATGACAGACATTGTGAAATACACAGAAAACTGTTCAGGCATAGCTGAAGAGATCCCAGTAGACTGCTCTCCAAACCAGACCATCTGCTGCATTATGGTCTCCTGTTCATAAAATAGTAAATTCTACTAGGTGGATACACATCTTAAATCAGCCTGTGTCAAATCAATTCATGCTGTGCCTGTACTAAAAGCCAAGAAAACTGAAAAATCATTGACCTGCCCTCTGTTGGTTACTGCTGCACTGATTAGGTTGATGTTCTTAAAATCACATGAAGTCATGTAAAACTATGTTCAGTACAATGTACTGTAAGGAGGATCCTCAATTTATGACTTCTACTACATGCAAACAAATGTTTAATTACTGTGCTTTTGTTCTGCTCCTTTCTGATTTCTTTCCTGCACTCTGTGACATTTAACACACTATTTTACTTGAAATACAACAAAAATTAGTGATATTATATGCTTATCTCTTAATATGTAACCACACACACACACACATTTTCATGATTTAAGGACTAAATTGTCTAGTAGATCCTCATATACTTAGTGGAGATCACTGAAAAAAAGTTTTTTATGTTACTTGTAGGGATGGACAAATCTGTTCCACTCGGTCCCATCCTGTGTTAGTCTCTGGATTTCTTAATCTATGTCTTGCTCTATTCCTGTGTGGATTTTTTAAACAGACTTATATTCTATCTTGAGGACTTTTTCAACAGCATGAATGAGGATGAGCTTGCTATAAAGTATTGCGTACATTGAAATTCTCTACTTACCTGCCAGCCTATTTTACCTGAGCATTTGAGAGGGGCAGGGTCCATCCCTATATATCTTATACATGTTTTATATATGCCAACACACACACACACACACACACACACACACACACACACACACAGTACCGAACAAAAATCACCTCCATCCAGGTGCAGTGTAACATCAGTAATTTATATGTGAGTTATATTTCCAGTCTTAGATTGAAATAACATTTTTTCCTGCAGATGTAACTAACTGTAGCTTAATTTAGTCCCACCTCCATAAAACCGTTTCCCCATGTAAAATACCAAATTACTTACTGAGTGAAAGAACAGCAACTGTAGGCTGTATCTAGTGATGAGGGAGAAATTTGATCAGTTTGCATTTATAGGTGAACCTTAGAAAATTTGTGCAATGAAAACACCGCCTTCCACGGAAATTCACACTTCCCCTGAGTTCGTCAGTCAAGCAACATGTACAGAACTGCATACATTAATGAAAACAGCATCCCAAAACATAATTATATAATAGAAGATTGTTTTGCAAAAATATGTATATTGAGCAATATTGCATACAAAGATGTATATATTATGAGTACACTAAAATGCTACTGAATGAGGATTTGTTTTTAAAATATTAATAATCACAAACTGATTTAGAAAAGCGGAGAAATGAAGTTAAAAAAATGGTGCAGAAAGAAGAAACTGAGAAAAACCAAAATTGACAGATTCACCAATCCTTGAATTAAACTCATATTGTACTTGACCTGATGAAATTAATGAACCTAAGTTAGTGATGTCCGTTAATTTAAATGAGTCTATTTCCAGTAGGAATAACATTGAATACAACTCAGTAGGTGTATAATGGTAGAAGAATGTCTGTATTTATGCTGTGTGATTCTATTGCATGTTTGCAATGGTGATCCTAAGCATGTTTACTCAGAAGTAAGCTTAGTACTTCTTAGTAATCGTGGATAGCTTTGCCACTGGTCAGCGTAATCCTATGTGTATTAGCTCCAAAGCAATTCCAGCAGTGTTTAAACAGTGTTTACTGCCTAGTGAGTGTGTTTAGCATATAATTACTGACATTTATAAGTATTCTTTATACAAGGCAAATATGTGATAAAGATTGGTTATTGCTTATTGTTAGTATTCAACAAATAGTGCATTTTAAGAGCTAAGTTGCTATTACATCCCTATGTTATGAAGAATCTGGAATAATGGCAATTCCTTAGAGACACAGTAAATGAAGATATAGAGAGCATAAAGAATACCTTCCATTGCTACTTCTGAAGAAATGTGGATAAAAATTAGTAATTTGGTATATCCCTGCCAAAACTGGCTTAGAAAAATATGCAGAACAACTTGGTTCCTCTGTGTAGCTTTAATAAACGAAAGTTACCTAAAAGCATAGTACAGAGCTGTCAGACCCTCATCTTTTTAACATGTTGACTTTCAGGTAGATTTTGTTTTTTTTCAGAAGGCAGGGAGAAATAATCAACATTTTCTCCAGATAGGTTCACCACCCAACACCCTACTTTTAAGAGAACCTTATTTACTCAACACCATGCTTCCTGTCAGTAGAGATGAGAGCCTTACAAGACCACATGTGACATCACAGCATTAATCATTGTTATCAAGCCATGAATCATTTTGCCTACTTCACAGGCGAGGGAGCTAAATGAGAAGAAGGCCTTAGAGGATCCATCCTGAAAATAAATGAATCAGTGGAAGAAGTGTATCCAATTTATGTGTCACTGCTGAATACAAAGACCAAGCAAGGGTAAAAGTCACCCACAGCTAAGGACCAAACAACATAAAGCACTGAAAGATCTTGGATTTTAATTTTCTTTTCATTAAAATTAAACACAAATACCAGAAAGCGAGAAGCTACTAACAGGAACAGGGAAAGACAGACTGAAGGAATTACGGCTTCACACAGCACAAACTGTGGAATTTCCTACCCCAAACCATAGGGATTGACCATCTTGGATGACTTTGAAAAGGACAAATTCATGTAAGGCTACTAGTCATGATGGCTTAGTATTTTACCTGCAGTATCAGGACAGGTGATCTACTAAGGTAATATGCTATTTTTTAAATTGCAAAGTTATTAAAGAAAGGAAAAAAGAGATAGAAAAATGCTCACAAAAATGAAAATATATATACGTCTGTGTAAATTAAGATTGTTGTATTCATGTTCACTGCATTCTGAATGTGAACTGTGATGTTTGTTTTGTTTATTCCTAACATACCATAATTCTAAAATAAATTCTCAAGTGCCCAAGTAGGAAGCAGAAGAATGGAAGCCTCTTCTTTAGGGGAAGAAAACTTTCATGAAACTGGAGGGCAGATTTTGGCATAGCACTAATTTTTAATTTGGAAAAAAAACCCATATGGTTTGGGACTACAACTCTTAAAGGAAAATCTCTTCCCCTATGTAGATACCTAGACCTGGGGTCCGTTCTCAAAAGTCCATTTTTAAAATGAGGGTGTCTATAAGGGATTTCTTGACAGCGAAGCCCCTCACTCTGTCAAATGCTGTCCTCTTCTCCCAGGCACTTTTTTTAAAAAAAAACTACTTTAAAACATACTTTAATATTATTCTACCATTGTTTAATATAAATAATTTTAGTCCTTACAGAGTGATGGTGACTGACTTGCTTGGATGTTTAGCTTTGGTGGGCTTGCTGAGCCCTCTTTCTATTTTGAATGAAGTGGTTGCCAGGGACTGACTTGCGTGCATCTTGTGAGTTGACTTTTAGTTCTGGATTTTATCACTGTATCAGTGCTTGCTTGGTTTTATTGCTGAGTTATTTTATCTCTTGTTTTTTATTGTGTTTATTCTGCATGTTGCCTAGAGAATATTTTTATTAAGCAGCTCATGAATGGAATGAGTGAATAAGTAAAATCCTCATTACCCAGATTGACAAATGGCTCACAGTTTGTTTGTTTTGTCTGCTCTGCAATTAGTGGATTAGGAGGTGCCAATGAATAGCATAGGCAATCCAGTCAGAAACACATGGCAGTGTAGGAAATTAAGACATACAGTATAAGCACAGTCATTCATGAGTGTCTGGGGGCACCAAGAAAGTGAAGGGTGGATTTTCTAGAACAGTGTTTCCTCATACTTGGGTCTCTAGCTGTTGTTAGACTACAACTCCCATCATTCCTAGCTAGCAGGACCAGTGGTCAGGGATGATGGGAATGGTAGTCCAACAACAACTGGGGACCCAAGTTTGAGGAAACACTGTTCTAGACCTTTACTGAGGGTTTTGTAGCCCCTACGTCTATAGTTGCCCTATTGCCTATACATACTTATGTATGTACATGCTCTTACTTTATGCTGGCCTATGGACATAATGTTAAGCTGTGAGTGAACATATCAGATGACACAGCGATTCTTCAAACAGCTCTTGTTTATTCACAGGCCAGAACAGAACTGAACTGAAGGGTTCAGCCAGCCTGCTTAAATAGAGCTCCACTAGAACGCAACAGTAACCATTTTCTGTAACTATCCAATTACTGAACATCACTTTTGATCCCTTATTTGCATATGTGGACCTGAACTATCTACAGTATCCCCCTGCTGGCCCAGGGTGAGAACTTCAGTACATAACACATAATAAAGATACTTCTTTACTGAGGGTTTTGGAACCTCAGAGCAGGGAAAGGAATCTCTTTGGTGCTTGTCTGAGTCACACAACCAGAGTTTTGGGGCTTACAGCAGTTGTAACTCATGAGGCCTACCTCAGTACTAGAAATAAGCAGTAGTGGATGGCGAGGTGAGGCCGTGGTGCTCACATGACCATCTGTGAGTCATGCCGCTGCTGCTTACTAGGTGTCAGAGGGAAAGATGGCAGCAAGGTCAGCACAGTCACTGGTAGGAGCACCAGACTGGCTCTGCTGGTGCTTGGCACCATGCTGACCCTCTTGTCACCCTCTCTACCTCCTAGGAAGCACCAGTAACATAATCAGCTGGAGGTAAGGTGAGCACCGCTACCCTGCCATGCTGTCCACTACTAGAAATATGTGGCCAGAAGGGTAGGAAGCAGTCAGAGCACTGGTTGCAACTCCAAATAGGGTTATGCTCACCCTCGGCAAGACAGTGGGAAGAGTCTACTAGGTGGTTCCTGCTTTAGCCAGCATGTTCCTGCACAGATTTCACTGCAGATGTCCTTTCCTTATGCTAATCAACTTATGGTCCCAATTAACTCACAAACAAGTGTTTCACCTCTTTATGTTACGTGTGGGTAGAAGTAAGTCCTCTTGAGTTCAGTGGGACTTGCTTTCAGGTCAGTGCACATAGAACTGTGGTCATATATCCTAAGTATGGCAGATGTGGTTTGAACACACATTTTGTGCTTAGGAACTAGTTCCTTGAAGTGAAGCAAATGCAAACCAGAACTTCAGAATATTTTGGAATAGCTGTCTCCATCCTCACTTTCTGTCTCTATTCTTCACTCTTCACATCTTCACTCTCTGCAGTGCTGGATTTACGTATAAGCTAAACAAGTTATAGCTTAGGGCCCCACTCTCTTGGGTGCCCAAAAAAGATTTAAAGGGTTAAAAAACCTGAATGTACATTTCCAAAATATAAGATAAAAAAACAAATAAAATAAAACCTACATATAGCAACAGTGTTTTGTGTTGTGTAGGCTCCTATGATGTAAGTAATGGGCCCCGCCTGCTAGCCTGCTCCCTAAAATATCACTGGTTTGCTCATTTCTATATACAGTGGTACCTTGGTTCTCAAACTTAATCCGTTCCGGAAGTCTGTTGCAAAACCAAAGTGTTCCAAAACCAAGGTGCGCTTTCCCATAGAAAGTAATGCAAAACGGATTAATCCGTTCCAGACTTTTAAGAACAAACCCTAAAACAGCAATTTAACATGAATTTTACTATATATTCAACACAAAAAACAGTGACAATTTGTTGTTGACAAAGGACAGCTGGACATATAAAGGGCCCCATTCTCTTCAGTAATTTAGGGCCTCATCAAACCTAAATCCGGCCCTGACTCTCTGTCACACTTCATTCTTAGTACTCTCAGAAAACTACCACACAAAGGATTCTTGGGAGGAAGCCAGGACTATTGAATCAATTCCAAGCCATTTGGGAGCTGCTTGAGATCTGAAGTGCAGATATGTTCCAAGTGGGAATTCATGTGAGAGCCTTTGCATACCAACAGGTGAGCTAGAGCCATATAGGAGCATAATCTGGAATGAAAGCTGAATGGGTGGTGAAGTCATCTCATTGCCTGCCTGTATATTTGATGAGGATTGACCCAACCCAGGTTACAGGACTCATCTGAACTGATACAGTAATAAAATGGGGAAATATAGATACAAATTTCTCATTTGCCCAATGAGGAAATATAGATTCAGCCCAGATGTTGCCTTGTGAATTGTGTCTCAAACAATTTGTGCCTCTGTGTGAGCATATGCTGGAAACCTGTGGTTGTTCCTTTTCTTTAAAGAACAAGACAGGTTTTGAAAAGATGAACTGGCAAAGTCAGACTAAACTCATCATCTCTAAATGTCAGAATTTTCCTCAAGCACACTCATTACCTGAGAACTCATCTGTTCTTCTAAGCTACTGTAGCCCAAGGTGTTAATTAGTTACACTCTAAGTGCTTGCTGCTTAGAAGCCACTACAATACGATTTAATTCAGTCTCCATTATATTTACACTGCACTGCATCTGGAGGGCTGAGGTTTCAGAAGAGGATGGCTAGTTAAGATGATGTTTTCCTCCTGGGTTCATATTGCAGCTGTTGAGGTTGAACTGCATTGGTGCAGCAGAACAATGAAACTGTGTTGTTGGTTTCTGTTGTTGGTCCATGTAGCTGCCAGAAGCTGAAGGGACATTGCAGTGGTCACAACCATGTACCATGATTTACCCATTTAGCATATCATTTGTTGCATGCTGGGGCACTGGATACATACAAATGGATAATATTCAACAATTTCCATGATTCAGCCCATACTTTTCAAGTATTTCATGGCATATTATATGAAGCATACATAATAAACATGTTCCATTTCATAAGTGTTTGTTGCTATTTTCTGTCTTCTTGAGATTTCATAAACATTTGATTGGGGAGACTAGTGCAATGCTCAAACCAGGGTGATGAAGCAAATTATGTGATGTGAAGGTTTTGTAAGATTACAGAGCAGTGGGTTGTAAACTTCCCCTGCTGTCATTCATGCTCTCTTCTGAGACTTTACAGCATTTGCTGTTGATGCTGATGACATTATTATTTATATTCTACTCTTCTGCTTTCATAATTGGAACAGCTCGCAACAAAATATACATAATACAGCATAAAACACAATTAAAATAATCATATTAAAAATCAACAGCAGTTCAAAGGCCCGATACATTTTAATTAATACTAAAAACTGAGCCATTTTTATAATTAACTGTCAAAAGTTAAAGATGTGTTTTCAGAAAAGGAGCCTAGAGGATGTCTGATGGATCAAGGCTAAAAGAGTGTTCCACAGTCATGGCAAAAACGCCCTGTTCATCGGACTCACTTGTCAAACACTACACAACAGCACTGAACACAACACCTCTGAGACTGATTTCAAAGCCTGGACAGGGTTGGATGGGACTAAGGAATTTTCAAAGAAACCTGTCCCTGGCCTGTTTGGTTTTCTCTAAATGGCAGTGCATTATGTGAAGCCAACCTTGCCACATTGAAAGCAGCCTGGGTGTATCTGTTTATCAAAAGTTTCCTCCCTACATGGAAGAAAATGTTGGAATGGTCTGATCCAGTCCTCCTCACTATTTCCTGAATTTCCTCATCCCAACTGCAAGGAGACATTAAAAGGTAAACGGACCCCTGACCATTAGGTCCAGTCGTGACCGACTCTGTGGTTGTGGTGCTCATCTCGCTTTATTGGCTGAGGGAGCCAGCGTACAGCTTCCGGGTCATGTGGCCAGTATGACTAAGGCGCTTCTGGCGAACCAGCGTAGCGCATGGAAACGCCATTTATCTTCCCGCCGGAGCAGTACCTATTTATCTACTTGCACTTTGACATGCTTTCGAACTGCTAGGTTGGCAGGAGCAGGGACCGAGCAATGGGAGCTCACCTCGTTGCCGACCTTCTGATCGGCAAGTCCTAGGCTCTGTGCTTTAACCCACAGCGCCACCCACATCCCTAAGGAGACATTAATCAAGTGAAAAAGAACACCATAAGGAAAAAACCAATATAGCTCAATTGCACCTTTAAGCTGACATTCAGGAGCAGTCCACAAGCCCTTATAAGCTGTGAACCTATTACTTCCAGGAGAAGGTGATCCCACCCAGAATGAGGTAACCCATCTTCCTTATATCATAGCTGCTCACCATTTTACTTCTATTTAGGCAAATGTTTCTTTTTTCCTCAACTGCTGCCACTCCCACCAAATTGCTACCCACATGACATTCACACTTATAGAAAAGAGGACACAGGCACCCAAGCCTAATTACCAGAGCAGGGGGTTTTCAGGGGTAAGGGTAAAAGGAAAAAAGGAGAAAGACAAACAGACAAACACAAGGATGAGAATGAAGAGGATGGTAGTCAGGGGCAGAGCAGAAAGAAAATGGCCCATCCCTATATCCCACCCACTTTTGTATTTAGTCCCACTCCCCTCTGGTATGCATCCTGGTAGATTTCCCCTGATACAATGTGTTTCCTGATATATTTAAAAAAGCAACCCCAACCTCTCTCACCACCAAAGGAACACAAGTGAACAACACAAGCAACGCTGACACCAAACTCTACATACATTAAACATAATAGAAACACCGCCACCTGACCCCACCCCCATCCATCTTCCCTCTCTCCACCCCCCTTTCTTTTTTCTTTCTTTTTTCTTCTCCCCCTAATGCCTCAACAAATGAAACGGATTTGCAAAAATGTTACATGGAAGAAGAAGAAAAAATACGAGGCACTACACTTCTGTAAAACAAGAAAATCCTTAATAAAAAATATTTTAAAAAAGCTTCTCGCCCCCTTTTTGTGCCCAATTAGGAGACTTGTGTTTAAATCTCTGTTCAGTCGTGCAGCTTTTTGGATGACCTTGAGCCCACCACTATCTGTCAGCCAAATCTGTGTATGATGATAGGCTTCTTGAAGGGAAAATAAGAAATAAATACAGAACTAAATGCTTTTTCTCTGGACCACTGGAAGATATTCCTTGCCACAACTGTGTGAAGGGATCTGTTCCTGAGCCTTTTCAAAAATCTACTTCATATAACTATGACATGACCACGCTTTGAATACTGCACACAATTCTGGTCACCTCGCCTCAAAATATTGTAGAACTAAAAAAGGTTCAAAAAAGGGCAGCCAAAATGATCAAGGGGATAGAGTGGCTACACTGTGAGGAAAGGTTGCAATAATTGAGGCTTTTCAGTTTAGAGAAATGGCAAGAAAGAGTAAAAAAAAAATGTGCATGGTGCAGAGAAAGTGGAGAAAGAAAACCGTTTCTTCTTCTCTTCATTAGGACATGCAGCGAAGCTGAACACAGGAAAATTCAGGATGGAGAAAAGGAAGTATTTATTCACACAGCACATACTGAAAACTGTATTTCACTCCCACAAAAAGTCGTCATGGCCACCAACCTGCAAAAGATGAATAGAACAATTCATGAAAAATAAGGCTCTCAATGGTAGTGTTATAATTCCACTATTGGAGATTGTTTGTCCCTGTACACCACTTGCTGGACTAGAGGGAGCACTGGCCTGATTCAGAAGAGCTCTTCTTGTGCTCTTATGTACTTGAAATAAGTTCTGGCCTAATAGTGAGCCCTACTAGGCAATATTTATGCATCTGTGTTGCATCAGTTTGCACTTGGGCAACTCAGAACGTAGTTTCAGCATATGGATCTCAGAGAAAAAGATGAGCCCCATTATGTGAGACCTTCTCACACAATAGTTCACATGTATTCAGGACACACATGGGAATCATAACAGAGAGAGAGAAAGAGAAAGAATGTCCAAAATGACCATTACATCACTGTGTGCTTTCCTAGTTGCTGTCCTCATATAAGTGATGAGAAATGGACAATTTGTCCACCAGGCGGTCAACCTTTTCCAATTACTTATCAATTCTAATACATTAATTGAATTCCATTAATGCTGTTCTTTGAACCATGAAACTGATATCCATTCCCCACGACCCAAATTTGTCCATTTTTAAAATCCATTAAATTAAATTGTGTGATACACAGATTAATTAATCATCTCTACTCAGCGTTGGAAAATCAGGAGTATTGGGGTATTGATCTTGATGGTGGTTGATGCTGCTGCTGATGGAATTTGCAGCAGGTTTGGGTTTTGCACAATAGTGATATAATTAACAGCAATAAACTTTATAGTTCATTAAGCTACAAAGCAACATTTCACAGAATTGATCTGGAGCACTTATGACTCAGAGTATGTGCAATCCTTGACAACTACCATTTTATTCTGCAGGGATTGTTTTTCCTTTCTTTGCAGCAACAGATGGTCTGATTCTATCTTTAACTGGCAACCTCTCTCTCTTCACATCTGCACCATGCATTTAAAGCACTATGAAGTTAAGAAGCCATGGCTTCCCCCAAGGAATCATGGGAACTGTGGATTTTATTTATTTTTAGAGTGCTGAGAATTGCTAGTAGATTCCATATATCTCTCACATAACTACAAAGACAGATTGATTGTTTGGGGATTGGAGCTCTATGAGGGAAATATAAATCTCTTGACAATTCTCAGCACCCTTAAAAATGACAGTTCCCATGATTCTTTGTGGGAAGACATGGCTGCTTAGGGTGGTATCAGAGTGCTTTTAGTGTATGGTGTGGGTGTGGCTTCTTCCTCCCTTGCTTCCTTCTTGCAGGCCTGCTTTTGGCTTCCATATTATGTAACATAGTCCTGCAACTCACACTTCCAAGGGTTGCAGTAAACAAGCAGGGAATTATATTATCAGGCACTTGGGCAGGTCTATAAAGGATAAATGGGGATGTGTGCTTGATGTATTCCAAGCAACGCTAAAGAATGTGATGTCTGTGCATGCCAAGTGTGCAAACACTTTGGCATTCAGCCACATCCAAGTCCAGTTTTTTTCCTAAGCAGAATGAGGGGCAAGCTGCCGTTAGTGGCTCCCTTTGCAGTGTGGATCACACACACTGCATCTCCTGTTGGAGGTGCTGCAGCTGGCAGCCTCTCCCCCTTCAAAACAGGCCAACCTGAAACAACACTAAAACAGGCTGGCAGCCAATCACCCACTCAGATCAGATCAGCAGCTGGTGGTATGTGCCACAGCATCACAAATGAGCACAGATGTCTGAATCAGTGGCCCGACACTAATTACCTGGAATGAGGGAAGAGTGCAATATGAAAGATTTGAGGCAGGCATTGGAACCAGGTTATTGATGGTAGCAGACCCTCCAAGTGCCCCTATATTCCAGGAACAGTTCTGGATGTACAGAAGTGGTCCTAGTTTCTGATTTGACCCTGGAATGTCCCACTTTTCCTTAGGATGTCCCCATTTTCATCCGAAAAATGTTGAAGGTTATTGTAGGACGTCCCTATTTCCATCAGAGAAATGTTGGAGAGGTTGCAGTTATGCAACTCCCGAGCCAAGGAGATAAGTAACTATACAACATTTAGAAGATATATGAAGGCAGCCTTGTATAGGGAAGTTTTTAATATTTATTATGTTTTTATATATGTTGGAAGCTGCCCGGAGTGGCTGGGGCAACCCAGTCAGATGGGTGGAGTATAAATAAAATGATCGTTATTATTATCATTGAATAGGACTTCCCTATTTTAATTGGAGCCCCTTCATGGATCACTGCCTTGCCGTGGCAAAGGGGCTTGAATAACTCAGAGAAGCTATGAACTATGCCGAGCAGGGCACCCAAGATGGACAGGTCATAGCTGAGAGTTTAGACTAAATGTGATCCACCTGGAGGAGGAACTGGCAAACCACTCCAGCATTTTGCCAAGAAAACTCAATGGACATAAAAAAGGAGAAACTTTGAGAAGAAAGTGAGAGTTTCCAAGGCAAGCTCTGGTTTATGGGCTTGCGGAGAGTCGAACATGACTAAGATGACTAAACAACAACAAAATTTTAATTGGAGAAATGTTAGAGGGTATGTAGTAGCTGAAGATATCTGGGGTGTGAGTACTTGAGAAATTACAGAATCCAACACAAATGGGTTGGATATCCCCCCCTTCCCCCCCTTTATTGCATTTTTATCCCACCATTTCTCCAAGGAGCATGTTGGTGTACATATTTCTCCCCCTCCCCATTGTATCCTCACAACAACCCTGTGAGGTGGGTTAGACTGCAGTGAGCTTCATGGTTGAGTGGGGATTTGAACCGTGGTCTTGCAGGTCCTAGTCCGACACTCTAACCTCTACACCACAAAAATATGGCACTGCTCCAACCTCATATGGAAGTATAGATTGGTGTTTCTTCTAAACCACATTATGCATTGCTTTCTAGACTACAGCTCCCCAAAATGATATATTTCTGGTTAGTGTACTGAATTTTCTTGGCGTGATTGTGGTCTTACATTATTGCTTACAGAAACATCATTGACTGGGATTTCAGATTCTATGTTAACAATACACCAAAGCAAGTTGCTGAAGGCTTTTTGTTTAAAAAACCAGCAGTTAGCTATTGATTGATGGTCCTTATATGTATTCCATAGGATTTCTCAGTCCACAGATATTTGAGATTTCAACGCTCCAGGCTTTGTTTTCATGCCCCAAAACTTTGGTATTGGCTTCTAGATGCTGTGCAAACTCCTGTGGGATGCAGTATGAACCTCACTTCAGGGTTGCACAGAGCATCACCTGAGGGAATAAGGAACACACTTAAATGACTGGTTTCCTATAAACAGCTGTTTACAAGTATGTTTCCTTGCAAGGAAATTGGGCTGCCACAAACTCTGCAGGGTCAATATCTGACCTTTAGCAGACTACCACGACTCAAAGGGATCAATACACTGCATTTTATGTTACACGAAATAAAGCTTCAAGCTTTGTGATGGAGACATTTTGTCTAGCCCTGTTATTTGGCTTGCTTTTTTGAAGGACATTTTGATATTAATTATTGAGCACATGCTCAAATATTTACAGAAATTGTTAAAAACAACAACCCAAGGAGAAGGAAAATAACAGAGTAATCCCTTTGCCTTATGACAGGATTGATTTATAGCCTTGACACTGTTCTTACAGGTGCCTTTAGAGGAGACTATGCCTAGTTAAATGACAAGTCAATGCTTTAAAAGAAACAGAAATCCCACATTAGTTGAAAGCAGAGCTCATTTTTAATGTATTAATTATGAAGCTTGAGAAATGCGTAGATGAAAGTCCACTTGCCCTTAAGAGGCTGTTGCCACCTAAGCCCTCTGATATACTAATAAGGTCTTTGAAAATAGTTCCTTGTATTTGCTCCAGAGTTCTTCCTGCCCAATGAATTTTACTAATTAGGCTCCAATGAAAGGCTAAACGAAGTCACAGTTCAGCCCAGATGCAGCAATTAAGATAAGGCACCCACATGCATAATATGTCTGATGTTATAGCTATTGACTTATTATTTGTCCTAATTTGATGGTTATGTAAGACAAGGGGAAAGTTTTTCATGACCAAGTTACTAGAAGACTTGACCCTTTTGAAAAAAGGAAACATCTGCAAATGAAAGAAATATAGCTTCCTGTGCTCTGTAACTGCAGAGTGTTAAAGTAACTGAGGTTCCTCTGTTCACAAAGTCTTCTCCATTTACTACAATGCTGAATGTAAGTGTAAAAGCAGAACCTTGATGGGTTAAACCAATACTTTATCTAGTCCAACACCCTCTGCTTACAGACTCCAGCCAGATGCAAGACATGAAAGCCAAAGTCATTGTTGTTCCCTAACAAGTGACATCGTGAGGTATAGCTTTAAAGCCCTAAACAGCCTTGGTCCTGTATACCCGAAGAAACTTCTCCACCCCCATCGTTCAGCCTGGACACTGAGGACCACCTCCAAGGGTCTTCTGGCGGTTTCCTCACTGTGAGAAGTGAAGTAACAAGGAACCAGGCAGAGGGCCTTCTCGGTTGTGGCGCCTACCCTGTGGAACACCCTCCATCAGATGTTAAGGAAATAAACAACTATATGACTTTTAGAAGACATCTGAAGGCAGCACTTTACATATAGTATAGGGAAGTTTTTAATGTTTTATTATGCTTTTATATTTGTTGGAAGCCACCGTGAGGTGCTGATGCAACCCAGTCAGATGGACAGGACACTACTACTACTACTACTACTACTACTACTAATAATAATAATAATAATTTGCAAGTGGAAGCACCATTCAACAAAGGGATGCTTGCATAAAGGTTAAAGATGGAGATATCGGTCTATTTATAGTTTGTGCCTATTTCACAAGTGTTTGTTCATAAGTGCCTTTGGATAATAACATTATTTTTAATTAAAAAATCAATTTAGAAATGTGTATATAAATATATATGTTATCTCAATGTATTCATTTCTAAACATTTTACCCAAAATGTATAAAGACATCTAGAGGGCTACAGCCTCTGATTCTGCCCCTATATTGAAGCACCAGTTATTGCAAATGTTATCTCTATGTGAGTGGAACATGGATGTGAGCCTCTGAATTGCCATTGTGGTCATATCTAGGTCACCTCAAGTATGTATAGAGCTTTTCAACTATTCCTACAGATATTTTGAATTAGTAATTAGTTACATCAGCAAGCTGTTCCTTGAAACAGATCACTGGTGTCCACCCATTATGTCCCAGATTCATCTGTTTAGTAGAAAACAGAGTTTCTTCAGCATTTTAGTCCTTTTGCATTACCAACCATTTCATCCAGAATATACAAACAGTTGTGTGCCCATATTGTCACTGTATGACGTTGAATGCTGTCTAGTTACAGCAGCTACATATTAATATTTCAGTCTTTGGCTCTAACAAGGGTGTCAGATTCAGATTCCATTCCCCAACACACACACACACACACACACACACACACACACACACGCTCCACGAGCTACATTAGTTTCCCAGTACAAATAATGCTATGGTCCTTTGCAGAAGATTTAACCTTACATTTGACACTAGAACTGTTAAGAAACAAAGAAGCCGAAACAAAACAGGTTCTTTGTCACAATGTTAATCCAGAATGTATACATCGCTTAATAAGTGCTTGGAAGATACAGAATTTAACAACAACAAAAATTATGCATATTTTTTTAAAGGAGCAACAAAACAAACATAAGATCTACTTTTTATTTTTCAGATCTCTTGTACCAGAAATTAGAATTCTGTAGGCTGGATTTCCTTCTTGCAGTTTGTGTGCCAATACATTGGTCTCATTAAAATTGCAGCATTATAGCTTGGCACAGCTCATTTGGAACTGTCTCCAAAACAACAGCTTTGTTCCCAAGTTATGGGAGCATTCTGTGAAATTTCCCTTTCCAAAGCTGCTAACACAAAGGCTTTGCATAACAGTTAAAATTTCTCACATGCACACCAGAACTTCTGCATGTTGTTTTTTTAAAAAAAATCTAAGCATTAAAAGTACCCATTAAGATGTACATCATTTGAATTTAAAGCAACTGATGTGCTGGAATACACCTACCAGGGTCTCTGAAATTCTTTCAGACATTGATTTATAGTACCCATGAATATGTAGTCAGAAATGTGTATTTTTCTTATTCAACAGGAAGGGTCGTGAGACTTAATAAAAGACTTTTATGCAATTCAGTGGCTTACACTTCCTTGACTGTTAGTAAAAAGACCTGCCTGTTTGTTGTTGCACATTTGATTTACAGTTTAATAGGCATCCAATCGCCCCTTTAGGATGATCTAGCAGACATTTACAAAATAGGCTTTTCAAAAGATTCTTATCGAGCACGTTAATTCAGTGTTTAGTCTGAGTGGAGCCATATGATTAACAATTGGAATATAGAAGAAGAAGAAGAAGAAGAAGAAGAAGAAGAAGAAGAAGAAGAAGGATGCATTCTTGATATTAAACAGCAGCAATACAGTGGTGCCTCGCAAGACAAAATTAATTCTTTCCGCGAGTTTTTTCGTCTAGCGAGTTTTTCGTCTTGCGAAGCACGAAATCCCATAGGAATGCATTGAAATTCAATTAATGCGTTCCTATGGTCAAAAAAAGTCCAAACAAAGCCAAATTTGGTACAAAAAGAGTTTATTAAGTGCTCTTTAAAGTCACACATACTGTAAAGAGCATTTCAAAAATTGAAGGAACAATAAATTAAGTTTCTAAACATGACAGAAAAACATTTAAAAATCAACAAAGTGTACAGTACATTTTCTAAGACTCTGGGGGACAACTCGAAGAAGGTTCCTCTTCCACTCTTTGCTTCTTGCTGAAGAACCTGTCCATGGTCTGCTGCTTCATCCGCCTTTTCATCACCTCCCTGAAAGACAACATGACCCTCGTATCAAAAGTGTTCGCAAGGTCACGTGTCAGGTCCTTGTCAGGGTGGTGCCACTGTGCAAAAGCCTGCACATCTTTCCACTTCTGGCAAATGTCCCTCAGTTCTTTGGAGGACAGCCGCTGTGGAACGTAGACCTCCGTTGTCACAACCTCCAGGAACTCCGCTGCAAAGTCTTCAGCCGCAGGAACATCAGAACTGGCAGCCTCTTCATGCCTGACCACGCTGTGGATTCCAGATCTTGTCTTGAAGCGGTCAAACCAGCCTCTGCTTGCCTTGAAGACTTCTGGCTCACCTGAGGTTCCTGGCTGTTCCCGGATGAGGTCTGCATGCAAGGCCTTGGCCTTCTCACAAATGACGGCCTCAGTCACTGTGTCCCCTGCACACTGCTTCTCTTCTAACCAGATGAGCAGCAACTTCTCCACCTCCTCCAGAACAGCTGGGCGGTTCTTCACGATCCTGGTGACTCCCTTGGCTGCATCAGTCGCAAGGATCTTTTCCCTCATCTTCAGGATGGTGCCGATGGTCGATGGGTTCCTGCCGTACTCCCTGGTGAGGTCTGTCACACGCATTCCACTGTCGTGCTTCCCGATGATCTCCTTCTTCATTTCCAGCGTCACCTTCTCCTTCTTCCTCTCGCCGGCCTCTGCAGCAGCAGTCTTCTTGGGTTCCATGGCAGCACAGCTCCTACCTTCGTAAACTCAGAAAAAAAATAAATCAGTGCTTCACATCCAAAAAATTCAAAAGCACCCAGCCACCCACCACACAGAAATTCAAACCCAGATTTTTTTTTTAAAAAACCAACATGGCCCAAAGGTCACAAAAAATCATAAAAATTCAAAAAAAAAAAAAAACCACACAAGCTTCCAGATTCTTGCAAACCCCTCCTCATCTGTTCCCCCAGCCACTCACCACACAGAAATTCAAACCCAGAATTTTTTTTTTAAAAAACAGCAGAGTGGCCCAATGGTCACAAAAAATCATAAAAATGCAGGAAAAAACCACACAAGCTCCCAGATTCTTGCAAACCTCTCCCCAACACCAAGTCCTTGAATTCCAAACACCCCAACCCAAAATCAAAAACCCCCCCAAAAAGTTTTAAAAGTTTAACTTACCAAATGGCTGCAAAAGAAGTTTTGGGAAAGCTTCAAAAATCAGCAAAGTCCTCAAAAACCTCAAAAAAGGCTACCACACCGCGTGCTATGTGTTGCTCCTCGAAGTCAAGTCGCAACTGCACCTCTTCAAGCAATGCACCCTGGGTATTAACGGTTTTACGAAAAAGGAAACAAACTTGCAAGACGTTTTTGTCTTGCGAAGCAAGCCCATAGGGAAATTCATCTTGCGAAGCAACTCAAAAAACGGAAAACTCTTTCGTCTAGCGAGTTTTTCGTCTTACGAGGCATTCGTCTTGCGGGGCACCACTGTACTGCATTATATACATTAAATATATCTATATGAGTGGATTCACCCTATAAGCAGAAGCTCTGTGCCAGAACTTGCACTTGCACAATGGGACTTTCTGTACCTCTCCTCTCTACACTACACCCCCCCCCCCGCACACGCACACCCAAATTGGCCCTGGAAAGGAGGGAGAATCCCCAGAGCAATGAATGTGGGAGGGAGAGGGATGATAGCATTTGATTAATTTGAGTTCACACAAATTAAGTGTGATTAAGGGTTTGGCTGAAACGTCTGGTAACATGCTCAATGAACGACCAATATAAGCTTTCTAAAATTGAAATCAAGTTATTTGGTCCTGTTATTGGTAGCTGAGTGGATTGGAGTAGATCCAAAGTAAGTCTGAACCAGAATTCATATGCTTGGGCTTTACAGTACCAGCAGTCTGCAGTGGTTCTCTGGCATGGAAGCACACCAAGGGAAAGTCCTGCCTCCAAGCAGAAAAGCCAATACTATTTAGTGGCCCTAGCACTTGCGACCCTGCAGAACTATGCAAAGAAAAGCTCCCAGTGACTTGAAACAAGATGTAGGCACATTTAGTCCTATATAACTTGAACAAAACCAATGAACTGGAAATACATGCATAACAGTAATGGCAGAAGCATCCTTTCCTTCTATTTGTTTACTGTGGTGTTGCCGCTGTGGTAAGCCCAGTGGTACTTCACCCAGACTTCAGTGTTTTTGTATTCAACATAAATACTGCATCTTAACCAGTACTCCTTGAATGGAAAGTCTCCTTCCCTTCACAGAGGGAACTGGGATCCAGCAGAAGCTCCTGTAGGAGTACATCTTTTGTCAATTTGTCCTTCCTTATGCAGGTATTTGATGGAACTTTTATTATGTATCTTAATAGTTGCCCCTATCTTTAACTTAGTGATGTACGGAAGTGAGAGCTGGACCATAAAGAAGGCTGATCGCCGAAGAATTGATGCTTTTGAATTATGGTGCTGGAGGAGACTCTTGAGAGTCCCATGGACTGCAAGAAGATCAAACCTATTCATTCTTAAGGAAATCAGCCCTGAGTGCTCACTGAAAGGACAGATCCTGAAGCTGAGACTCCAATACTTTGGCCACCTCATGAGAAGAGAAGACTCCCTGGAAAAGACCCTGATGTTGGGAAAGATGGAGGGCACAAGGAGAAGGGGACGACAGAGGATGAGATGGTTGGACAGTGTTCTCGAAGCTACCAGCATGAGTTTGACTAAACTGCGGGAGGCAGTGGAAGACAGGAGTGCCTAGCGTGGTCTGGTCCATGGGGTCACAGAGAGTCGGAAACGACTAAACAACAACAAATATTTAACTAGTATTTCCCCCATCCGTTTTTCCATATCCATGATTTACCTCATTTGTCCCATTTTCTTTTCCTTAGAATTATATGTTAATGCTCTTTCATTGGTTTAAAAATAAATAAATGTGTGCATATTCAGTATTGTATTGTAAAATCTATATTTATGCTTTCTCCCCCTTTTATATATCTACCATGTCCATGATGTGCATTTTGGTTTTCTTTTATTTGTTTATTTTTAAAAGATGCATTTCCACTGAATTAAAAATAAACAGTTAAAATGGGAGTAATCGTCATTATTATCATTATTAGACTAATTAAACAATCTATGACTTTTTGATCTGTGGGGAGGTTATTGTTATTGTTTGTTACTATGTTATGTATTTTTGTGTTTTTATATTGTAAACCACCCTGTGATCCAAATGAAGATTGGAATAGAACTTCAATCAATCAATCAATCAATCAATCAATCTCCTTCCTCCAACATCACCTCTCACACTGCCGCTCATGTGCCCTCCCCACACTCTGGAGCAGTTTTATATATATATATATAACAAAGGATCTGTAGTGGGAAGGGTCTGCCACGAGTGTCTTATGGTGTCTCTCTGCAAAGCTTAGCCACTTTTAATCACTACCACGATCATCATCAATATCAATATTAAAAGATGGTCCAAGTCATAAAAAGACCTGTTGAACATGTTGTCATCTTCAAGATATATCTCGGCGTTTCTAATGAGCCCATCATTTACCTGTGATCATTTGAATGCCTCAATAATCACCCCAGATGTTCGCTTTCAGCCTAGAGCTGACTTGCTTTGAGTACTAAATACTTACTAAATGCCTGTCTTGCCCAGAGTTTAATATTAAACAAATTGTGCTGCCCAACCCCTGACAGGGTTTCCGTTCTGCTCTTCTCAGTCTAGTAGGCTCAGATTATGCAGCAGGACCGAATGAATAACATTTCCCTTGTCCTTTTAAATTTCGCATCTAGTTAAGAAGTTAGCCATTTGCTAATAGAATAATAATAGATTGACTTCTTCCCACTGTCCTCTTGCAGAGCTTCTAATGTTTTCTGTCATGGTTCCATTATCTGCATTCTCCTCATTATGTCAGCTCCCTACCTATATTTCTTTCGTGCTTTACAACTATGCCTGCTTTTCCTTCTGTGCCTTTGTAGTATTATTCCACAAAGTTGCACTTTATTAAAATGCTTCAATTTAAATCTTATGGCTCTAGTTTGGGGAGGTATGTAGACTCAAGATATATAACAGGGGCCTGAATGTAATTGGTCTCAGCTAGAGGGTGACTTATGGCTGCTGTGTTCCTCTCCAATTTTGCTTCCCCTCACCGATGCAGCCATTTTATCATCTGTTTTTCACAAGCTCTCTTCAGTCTGAATATGTGAAGACAAAAAGCGAGTAGGGGGACGGGGCACTGGCACTCCTTCAACTGCCCCATGTATGCAGCCCTGCCCCACACTCCAGACTTTTGCACAATCAATGTGTTCAGTTGCACACCCTTCAAACATTCTGCTCAATGCAGGAAAGTCAGGCAGAAGTGCCTCATTGGGTGGGAAGCTACTGCTATGCTAGCACCCCAACAAGAGGGAAAGTGAGAGGGGTCTTGGGGAGGTTGGTGCGGTGCAAATGCACCAATGGTGACAATTCGGTGCTTCTGCCAATGTATCTGCAGAGCACTGACTTCTCTCTGCTGCCTCATTCCTCACAATCTCCCTCCTGTTAACCTTCTGGGAAACTAGCAGGGAAGGTCCAACCCCTCTGGTGAGCTACTTCTGCCAGATTTCCCCGCATCTCGCTGCAATAATGGAGTCAGGGTGCAAGGCCAAGTCAGGACAAGCTTAAAGGAAGGATTTGCCTGACTCAGATTGGGGTCACCATATTCAAAAGCAGGGGCTTTGTACTTTGAGTTCTTCCTCCAGAAGACTCACCCCTTCCTAACCCAAGATATATAAAGACTCTCCTCCCTGGAAGAGAGGGGAGTGGTTGTGGGCGGGAGCCCGAGCTCTGCCCCTGGCCGGGGGCCTTAGCCCCCGTCCCTCCTCACCTGGCTGGTGCCCACGCCCACCGGAGGCAGCCAACCAGGTGTCTCCGGGGGGCGTGTTTAGCAGCTTAATGCTGCGGCTCCAGCTCCGCCTCCTCCTCAGTCGTCGTCGTCCTGCAGCGAGTGTGTCAAGGGCTAGGTGTGGCCATCGCCTATGCTATCTACCGTGGGTTATTCCGTTAAAGGAATCTGGCGGTCGTGTATTCCGTCCGATGCCTGCTTGGCGGGAGGCCATGGCACGACCCTCGGTGACATCAGGGGTGAGCCTATAGTTGGATTAGCATCAACAGGCTCCACCTACTGTTGAATAAACCCACCTCCTATAGTCATCCAATGCCTAAGCCAATACCTTTTCACTGCTGTAATCAATAAAGTTGTGGCCTTTTCTTGCCCATTAACCTTATATCACGTGTCCTTGTGTGTTTATTTCACATAGCGGGGGTCGGGCCCTCGATCCACAACTGAATGACTTTGTGCAAGTAATGAGAATTCAAATAGGTTTCAGGTGGTTAGGTTAATCAGAGGCAGAAGTCAGGAGGAGGGGCTCTTGTGGGGTCAAGCAGGACCCATAGAAAGAGCCTCAACTGATCAGGCCTATGTACACCAGTTTTATGTTCCTACACTGGCCAACAAGATGCCTATGAGTGGCTGACAAACAGGACATCAGTGCAATAGGCCTCTTCTGTTGTTGTGCAAGTAATATTCAGAGGATGGTGCTCTGATCATTAACCTAGTATATAGCCCTCATTTTTAGAAGCCATTGCTAGTCTTAGCATCCTTGAATTTGTCTAATTGCTCTTTTAAAACCACCCAGGTTAGCAGCCTTCACTACAACTTATGTTTGCAAATTCCATTGTAAAGAAAGACTTCCTTTAGTCTGTCCTGATTCTCCCACCATTTGGATTCCTTGGATGATTCTTAGTTTAGTATTATGAACAAGGAAACTCCCTGTTCACTGTCTCTATGCCATGCATAGTTATATACACCTCCAAGAGTGAGTGGTGTAGTGGGTTGACTGCTTCCCGACAGTGATGTCACTGCTGCTTATGGTAATTGTGTGGGGCCGGCATATTGGCAGACCCTAAAAGCCCTGACCATGCCAACATTCCACGCTGTCCCATTAAGCACCAGTGAAGCCACTGCCAGGATGATGGCAGCAAGCCACTAATATGCATAATATTATGCACACTGTCCCTTAGTGTTTCTGTGTACATTACCCTGCTGGAGAACTGCATGGCAAAATTCACAGCAGTGCAAATTCCAAAGGATGGGTGTATTTCAGTTCATATATTGTTTCAGAAAGAGAAAATAGGTAAGTTCACCTTTAAATGCAAACTGAATCAAATTTCTTCCTGATTCCTACCTGCTCCTACTTGTAAACCTAGGAGGGCTATTTCAATTCTCATCAGCTTGTTCTCAAAACCCCAGACGATCAGACTATGCGAGTAGCTAAAGTTAAAATGAAAAGTCTTCCTCATTCTTGCTGCTCCCATTTTTTAAAAATCCAGCAACCACTGATGATTATCTATATTAATATGTGCAGCCTTGGAAACCTCCACCAGTTTGGAGTGACTTTGGGAAATGGGAACATTCACCCAGTTTGAATCTGCTTCAAAGTTAACCTTCTAACTTGAAATTTGAATATAGTTTTAAATCAGCTTGTGACAGATTACTTCGTTTCCCACTGCACTGTTGAGAATATTAGAAAGAAAGAAAAAAGAAAGAAATGCTTTAAGTTTTCATGATCCATTGGGCATGGGAGTGTTTTGACAGATAGAAGAATAGATGACTTTCACTGTAATTTACTGACCATAAAGCTTAAAACTGCAGATTAGGAGGCGGCTATTCATTATCATACAATGAATGTGTATGAAATAATTTAGCAGTAGAAGCACATCAAACACTTAAGTAGCTTCAGCAGGATAGTTCCTTGTATGTTGAGTGTGATAAGCATGATAGCATCATTGATGGAGTAAGTGTCATCATATTCTTTTGTTATGACATAAATTACATGCAGACATTCAAAGCAGATAAGTTAATATGTTTTCTATCAGTAAGTGCAATCTTCCCTTCTGGAATTACCAAAAGTGATCATTTCAAACTGAGCCCATCGAAGGATAGGCTAGACAAAAGTCTAGCCTATTAATCAAGTAGTTTAATCAATGTTGCGAAATAAGGTGATGGGTCATAAGTAGTTGTGACAATATTACAATATATTTTTATAGGACAGATATCACTACACAATTTTATTTCTAAAGAGTCACAAGGCATGGTCACATACTATGCATCTGTTTAGCAATATATATATATATTTCTAGATATGGCAATTTGAAATCAATTTGACATCAATTGTTGTTTTTTTTAAGAAAAAAAAATCACCCTACATTTCATATGAAAAGGATTCCAAAGTGGCTTACAAAGAATTAAAACCAAGACATACCCTACTTCCAGGTTTGAAGATACGTCACAAAAATGGTGGTGGGGTGGGGAGGGGAAGGGAAGGGAAGGGAAGGGAAGGGAAGGGAAGAAGACTGAAAAAAAGCTAACTCAGGCACCAGTTCTTATAATGGACAGCTGGGGTGGGAACAATTCAGAACACGAGGAGCCCAAAAGATATTTTGTTGGAGTGGTCTTGCTTACCACCTCTCCCTCTGCTGCAGCCTGATGGAATTGCTATTGCAAAGTGGCAGTTGAGGGAGCGGAAGAGACAAAGGCAGCTCACCTCTCAGCAAGACCAACAGAGTGGCCCTGTTTCCTGTCTCCAACTCTACTGCATCCCAATGGAATGATTTTACAACACAGTTCTTTCATATGACTATGTGAAATCAGAAGCAGCTCACCTCCCATTAAGCTGGCTTCCTTGCAGGTAGGTCACTGTTACAGTAAGTTCAGCATAGTGTGAATGCACTGGCAGGAGAACTGGATTGGCTCCACTGGTGCATTGGCAGCGCACCAACAGCCCTACCACCTCTCTTCTCTTCCTTCTGACAGTCCCTGTCCATGCAGATTTACAGAATAATTATAATTCTGCCCAAGAATGTCTGGATTCATATTTTAATATTTTTCCATGCATGAAACGCTATCTGTATGCATGAACACTTAACAAACCATAGGGTGAAATTTGTAGAATAAGTCATTTAATAAAATAGGGCTTTTGCAGAAAAAAGAGAGATCTGCTTATCTACCAGGGTAAGATTTAATAGAAAAACTGCAAAAGTCTGGACGAACAAAGAGAAATGCTGAGCTACATAGGTATGGATAACATGAGTGATGCTTAAATATTTTAGCAGCAGGAAACAACACTTGTTCTTGCATAGATTGTGCCGAGCCTCAATTTTTGCTTGGCTGCGCTTAATCTTAAAATAAATTACAAAGCCCCCAAAGGATCCTACTGATGTAAGCTTTAACTTCCTTTTCCCAGTTACATATCCTCACAATTACTATGATTATAATAAGCAATATTTTTTCCTTTGGAGCCATGAAATACTTGTAACAGTGGCAGATTCCCTTGTCCACACAAAATTATGAACCTGCTTGCATTCAGAGGGTTACTGCTTTGTGCATCTGCTTTTGGTAGCATCTAAAACAATCCATCAAAACAATTACTATTCTCAGAAACTTGTGGGCAATTGCCAGGCAGCAGCAAACAACCAACAATATAAAACATCTTCGGTGCTGACCTTTGTTTTTGAACTTGAAACGACTGGAATCCTGCTAAGGCTGCATTCACATAGAAGTTTATTCTTTCCCTCTGACATTTTCCTGTCAATTTCTGCATTTATATTTGAGCTTTCGCGCAATGTAAAGGTGACTTTTGGAAACCTAGCAGAATCTAGTGGAAGTTTAGTTCTTGCTTCTATGTTAATTGCTTCTAGAAAAAATCTGTTTGCAAGCCATTAACCCCCCAAAATCATGGAAATAAAAAGATGAAATTTGGGTCAGTATAGTAGAATATATTTCTTTCCTCCTATTTTCATGGATGATCAGGGGGAACAGAAGCAGGCAAGCATAGAAAGGTAAAGAGTGTAGCAATGTTGTCCAATGACATTCATTGTTGCATCAAGCCACACTCACTGATGTGAATAAAATTTGGTACAACATGCTGGTATATTGGTCAAAAAGCCACAGTTCTATAATGCAACAAGTACCACAGTGTGAAAGGAATGTTAGAAAACAGGACAGAAGCATACCCTGCAAGTGTCCCTGATTTTTTTTTGGGGGGGGGGTTGCGCAAAAGCACTGTGGCCATTTTAGGTGCCGTGATTTCACACCACAATCTTGCCCCCCAAAAGTGTGTCTTTGGGGCTCCATGATCTCGTGTGGGTCATGTGAACATGTACATTGCTCTCACCCTTAACAATGAGCACAAGAAGAAGTCAGGGACGTATGCTGCAATCCTCTACCAACTTTCCTTTAAACTCAGGGCTGGATTTACTTCTGTGGAGCCATGTACATGGTTACACCATAAATAGATTGTGCTCTTCTAAGTGCTATCTAGGTTTCTGTTTATATCCAGGGACACTGGAACACAGAAACTCTTTGCTCAATTCCCCATTTTTGAAAACATTCCAGCAGTTCTCTGTTTCCAGCCTAAAGCAAAACACTCAGGTTGAGAACAGCAGTAAATTCACACATGTATGAAATTATGACCCTTACTTCTTGAAGCATCAGGAACACTTCCTTCCCTTGTTTCTTGCTAGCCTGGAGAACCACACAGTGCTGAGCGTTGCTGTTAAACTACTGACTCCCACCCCACCCCTTTAGTAAGTCTGCCACACACAGTAGTCTAGGATAAAGTACTTCCACTGCACAGCTGTTGAACTGCTGTTTAGTGCCACCAGTAGCCTGGTTCACAAATCACACTAAGAACAAACCTTGGCTACAGCTCATGGTTTGTGAGCAGAAAACTTCACCTTGGCTTAACTTAGTGCAGTAGCAAAAAGGATTAGAGAGGAATAAAGCAACTGTGAGTTCTTCTCTGGCATGGTCCCACCAACCCAGTTTGGTTCAGCATTACAAGCATAAACCATGCCAGTATGCATGGCTCTACCATAAGTGGCACTTGGACTCTGCCTTTCAGTGTGTACTGCAATGCCTAGGTTCACTATAAGAACTGCCTGAAAAATTCACATTGATCTTACCAGTTCTCGGTCCTTATTTGTGTTTATAAATTAGGAGTTTTTGGAAACAGGGATTGTGCATATAAAGTACCAGAATAGAATGCCTTTCATTGCCTAATTTTTAAAAGTTAAAATCATTTAATTCACAGGCAAGAAAGAAATGAATAATTAGTCAGGGAAACTATAATTTGGAACCATGCTCTAATAATTTAAATTTTGATCCACACTCATCTTAAAAATTGGAAGCACTGGCTTGCATCAGATAGGGAAAAATGAGTTTGGTCTTTATTTGCTCATTAATTCTATTTCTTCATTGGAAAGAAGCCTCTCTCTCTTTCCTCAGTGATTAACTACACATAATGAACTACAAGTTCCAGTTTGCAACATGGAGATTGATCAAGTTGCCAGATTGAATCCCAATTTAATTTTAAGAGACATTTGAATTAACTTTGCATGGACATTTTCTTTCCGAATTGATAATAATTGTTTAGATTCTTTAAAGTGAAAGGTCCCAGCCGCTCCAAACATGGCATCTAATAATAAGATGTTTTCAGCCATGCTTACCATTTTATTGAATACCTTGCATATATGAATGCCAAACTGGCTTATGTTCATTAAAAGTCCATTAAGACATTCTGCAATTTGCTTATATAACTGCAGTATGAAACCTTGCAGCTTGGTTTGAACATCAGTGAGATTAAGCTTGTTGATTTGTCACAGACTTGCCTTTATAAGAAATAAGGTGGGTTCACATATAGCTATAGATACACATGCAGAAAAACCTATAATTAAAATTAACTGCAGAGTAATCACACCTTTTTTAAATGTTGCTTTTGAACTTGACCAGGTCTGAGATTTTTAAACATCTGTATTATGGATTCTATAAGATATAAATATAAATGCATGAAACAACCAATCACTACTGGGGAAAAGGCCTTCTGAAGACTCAGGTATCAGAACAAACACGATAGCTATGGAATCCAGAC
This sequence comes from Podarcis raffonei, assembly GCF_027172205.1. Taxonomy (NCBI): domain Eukaryota; kingdom Metazoa; phylum Chordata; class Lepidosauria; order Squamata; family Lacertidae; genus Podarcis; species Podarcis raffonei. The sequence continues at coordinate 32,837,385 of NC_070612.1, forward strand.
AAAGACTTCATTTGGACTTCCAAGTTCAATGTTTATTTCAAACCATGATATTGCCCTCCCTTGAGATTCTGTGATCCTTTCCATGAGAGTTTCATGGACAACAAAGAGAAATAAGAAAAAAGAACATTTTGTTCCTGTTCCCTTCAATTTATCTATTTTTGAGTTTTCTTTCTATCCACAAGGAGAAAAGTGATGGCAAAGGTTGAAATATCCTGTTCTAGATCTCTGATCTAGTTAGATGTATAAGCACTGTAGTTTCCCAGCAGAATATTTTTCTTTGTAAAGATCAGCAAAAGGTTACAGTCCATTACTTTTCTTCTATATCCTACGGCACAAATTGCCATTTTCTGATCAATCCGTTGGCTATGACAGTAACCTGTTAGATGTAAAGGTGGCTTTGGAGAGAATTTTGACTGAAGCTATCACACACACACACACACACACACACACACACCCCACAATTGATCTAGTTTTATATCCACCTTAGAAGAGAGAAATTCAGAAATGACTGATAAAGTCTAGGACTGGAGAACATATAGCCCTCCAAATGTCATTAGGCTACAATTTCCATCAGCTCTGACTATTGGTCATGCTGGCTGAAGCTGTTGGGAATTATTAAGAGTCCAGCAACATCTGCATGGACAGAAGGCTTCCCATCTCCCTTTTATCCCCTTGTGCATTGAGAGCAGTAGAGTGAAAATGTATTCCCTCCCCTCCCCCTTTCAAATAATTGTAGTTTTGTTGTGGAGGAGGGGGAAATTGACTTCATCTCCCATTCAATTGCTCATCCCCTTGTCCCTTAGGAATTGCAAACTTTCATTGCTCCACATGGATATCTACGAACTCATCAGGCAGTATATTTCTGAGCTCATGTTTGAATGAATAATAGGACACATGGGCCGTGTCATGCTGTTATGTCCTCATTAGGATTTATCCGTGAAGTCTGTCCACTGCAATATGGTGGGACAATCTAATTCAGCAGAAGCGACTTTGCTTTGGATTTTCAGATGGAGTGCTGACAATACAAAGGGGGAAAGGGGCAATTAAAGTTTTCTATCTACCTGTGTTTTTTAGGAAGTGACTTTTTCACTCATTCAGATTTCCCACAGTTCATTGATACACAGACCCAGAGGTAGGCATGCACACTCTCAGGACAAGAGTCTCCATTTTGGCAGCTGCTTCACCCATCAACAATTGCCAGGTCCCGGACTACTGTATTATTTAAAAACACGGGTGACTTTTAAAATGCAGTTTGAGATGTAGCACAACTGCAGATAGAAAGGGAACTGGTGGTGTTGTGTCTGTGTGTGCGCATGTATGTACGCTCACATTGTTTATTTTTTTTCTGAATTGCTGTTTCAGCAGCTCTTTTGCTAAACCCTAACCAGCACTCCCTATTCCGGGTGGTAGTGTGAGATCCTTGCGGAAGCTTAGGTCACAATTCCCACATAGTGCTGTCTCACTATAACTATGATAAACTACAGTTTTATGAAATAACAGGGAATAAACAGAAATAACCAGTAGAATTCCCATGCCCACAGGATTTCTAGGCATTATCAGGGCATGAGAGGGGAGATTGCTGCACAGAGCCCTAATCTCCTCAAGATAACAATAATCTTCTATGCTATGGCAATACATATCATGTATAAATGTGTTTAATAAAAATAAATAAAACAAAATAATTCTAACCTAGAGATCCTCCAGTTTGTCACCAGTTCTGTAAGAATATGAATATGAATTAGTGAACCATTTTAACCATATTTTAAAGAAAGGTGTTTGGGTCATTTTGACTGCAATTTAAATCAATTTGCTTTTTCCCTATATTTGATTCCAAAGCCATGGCACTGAAGAATGAGATAGCAATCATTCCAATCATAACTGTTAGTGAGTTTTACCAGGTGCACTTTAGACAAGGATGCTATTACAATTCAATGTATGCAAGTGTTATGTAAATTGTCCAATTGTGAGTTACTGGATAAACATTCAGAGTCTGAAAGTCCAATCAGGATGCCATTTATAAGTTGAAAAGAAGAAAGACAGACAAACACAAAAAGTGAGTTACCTAGCCCTATAGTGACACCTAGAACTGAGGATTATATTGTGTTGGCATTTGTTCAAGGTATACTTGCACCTGAGTCTCATGGTTTCCATGACATCTCACATGTTCTGTACATGTGAAACATTGCCAAGAAGAGCACTGCAAATTTCCTCAGGAGCAGGTCCGACATAGTCAAAACAAGAGGATAATTGCATGTGAAAAAGCATCCTCGCTTTCCACAGAAAACCTTTTGGGGTGCTTCCTTATGGGTGTATCTGCCTGTGAAGGAATTCTTCAACCTGCTGCTTTGGCTAGCAGGCAAAAGCCCAGCCCAACTGACAGAAGTGCTCCCAAAGAATGGCTGAAGCAAATTCACTCACCAGGACTTGCTCTTCCAAGCAGCCACTAGTTCAGACTGTGATTGATCAACGAGGGAGTCCAATGTCTCCTCCCTGGTACAGTACACTTTCACTGAAAATAGACTATTGGGAGATTTGAATGGATTATCTCCAAGGCCTAACAATAAGAGCATCTTATTGAGCAGTTGATATTAACTGTTGTGGCAGAGACAAGGTCAAAGTCTATCTTTTTGACAGCATTTTTGGTGTTAGTGCTTGTCACCAATGCTGCTGAAGCATTGCACTTTTTCAATTTGCCTTTAATCTTACCCTATGGCTCCCAATGGCTCTTCTTGGGTTGACTTAAGATAGGTGCAATAAACTACTTTAGCCTGGAGATGATAAGAGCATACTTGACACCTACAAGAAATAAAGGTCATACCCTCTTTATTGGTCTCTAAGGGTTAAAGGTAGCATAACATTGCTAAAGCCACATGGCCACTTAATAACCGTTTGGCACACTTATGAGCTTTAAGCCCATAAAAGATCAAGGTAAAATATTGGGTAAAACACAGCTTCTGAAAATGCAGTTCTGCTTAGATAAATATAAGATTTGGGAGCTAAAATTATTCCCAGATATTGTTGCAAGATCTGGAAGTGATCTCATCTCACATTAAAAAAAAACACGGTTCGGTTATTTGTGTAAAAAGGTGCTTATGTATGATCAAATGTTAACTGTTAACAGTTGTGTATTTCATTTCAGTTCTTGCATCTGTAGGTTTTAATTCTATGGAATTTCATAATGGGGCTATGCTAACAAAACAAGATAAAATTTGAAAACCTGAAGTTACCTTACACAGCCACACCAATGGCCATTTACACAAGAGTCAAATAACACACTATGTTTACTACATAGCTATGTATGTGCTTTTTTCCTGCTCAGAATTAAGCATGGGTCTAAATCTGGATCAGGATCACAGTGTATGGAGAGGGGAAGTTTAATACTTGCCTCCTCACCCACACCACAGCAATTACCAATAGTGGAAACGCTCCCATTATCAGCAATAGGAACTTTTTTAAAAAGAAAAAGAATGCAAATTGTATAATACAGCTACTACTTTATGAAATTCATAGTTAAGCTTAGATTTGATGGAGAAAAAGCCTATCAACATCTGGTAATCATGATGGCTATGTTCTACCTCCACCTTTGGAGGCATTATGCCTTTGAAAACCAATTTTTGGAAACTGTAAATGTAGAGGGTGCTGTTGCACTCAGGCCTGATTGACCAGTGTGGAAACAGGGTGCTGAACTAGACACGTCTTTTACCTGATCCAGCAGAGCTTTCCTCAGTTCTTATTTAACTTGGGGATTCTAGAGCTGTAAAGAACTACTGCTATTCCTGCCTTTGCAACATCTCTTATTTTCTCTGGCTGACTCATCTTTTGACTTGCTATGAAATGTACTGACAGCCCCTCTTCCTAATTTCTTTTCAAGCTTTGCAATAATGACTATCTTATAGAAGCAATCATATCTTGACACTTTTGGGGAAAGAGGGGAACAGCTGGTCTTCCAGTAAGTAAGTATTTCAGAATTAAATGAAACTGTTTCAAATTAGCTGGGTTGCTTTCATCTGTATACTACTTTTTTTTTTAAGTGCAACTGTCTCTTCTGAAGAATAAGTATTATGTAATTATATATAATCTTTGCTATGGTATAGTGTGTGTGTGTAGGGAAGGATGGTTTTCAAAAAAGATACGGTAAGTCTTTCTCTGTACTTGTCATACACACCCACCCACCCACCCACCCTTATTTTCCATGCCTCTGCCTAGTCATCTGCTGCATTATCCCAAATGTTTTAGGATCTGGGCAGGAAAAGGTTGGCCTTTAACTCATTTCAAAAATGTCCACGGACAAGACACTGGTTATTAATGGTAGTCTACAAAGATTGCCTTGTGATTTCTTAGCTGAGATGGAATTTGAACTTCCACCTGTGATATTCAAATCCAGCAAAATACTCAGTGGCTTCTATCAAAGAATCATTTGAAAAAGCTGAATGTAATCATAAGTTGACTTTTCTGGTAAGTAAAAATGCAGGTCTTCTGTTGCTCTTTTGCTCACTGTCTGCTCCAAATGGACATTTCCATTATAAATGAAACTGTTCAAATTAATCTCTGATATGGCAAAAAAAAAAAAAAATCCTGTTAAAGCATGTATTGATTTTTCTTCTGTTGATCAACAATTTCAGACTTTTAAAATGTCAAATGTCAGAACAAAATGTGAATGCAAATCAAAATTAAATTAATGTGTGCTCCATATTTCAAGTGATCCACAAATTATGTCTTCCCTATCTTCAGCTACACCCCTCATCAAATTAGATATTCACTGAACTGAAAGCTGGGAACAATTTGTAGTTCCGTTTCTATGGCTCTCGGTAATGATGTGACCAAAGGAGGCAGAGTCAAAGAAGGAGGCTGTAATGTAAAGTTGTCCAGTGACTGAGGCAAACTGTCCTCCAGAATAAGACAAATTCATTTGATGCTCAGAGGAAAGTTCATTTGTTTCTTCTTAAACATAGAGTCTTGTACAATTTTGTCTGGCGTCACAAGCACACATTTGGAATCCTGTGGGGAGAAAGGAGCTTCGACAGTATTATTGCCACTGGAGGCACTGTGGGTTAAACCACAGAGCCTAGGACTTGCTGATCAGAAGGTCGGCTGTTTGAATCCCCGTGATGGGGTGAGCTCCTGTGGCTCGGTCCCTGCTCCTGCCAACCTAGCAGTTCAAAAGCACGTCAAAGTGCAAGTAGATAAATAGGTACCGCTCCAGCGGGAAGGTAAACGGCTTTTCCGTGTGCTGCTCTGGTTCGCCAGAAGCGGCTTCATCATGCTGGCCACATGACCCAGAAGCTGTACACCGGCTCTCTCGGCCAATAAAGCGAGATGAGCGCCACAACCCCAGAGTCGGTCACGACTGGACCTAATGGTCAGGGGTCCCTTTACCTTTACCTTTATCCCAGAGAAGGAAGAAACACACATCCGATAGTTAACTTCTTATTGGCATGAGAAACACTTAACAGCAACTTCCATGGTCCTCCTGATACACACACCCATATGCTTTTAGCCTCTAGGTCTGAGCCCTATGAAACAGTTAAACAGTGGGCGGGGGGGGGCATCCTCCAGCTTATATACCCTTCTCTGAAAGATTGTGTGCCCACAACTAGAGACTTCTCCTGCTCTTCTATTTTCAAGCCCCTCATGGTTCTTGGAAACAGTGGGGCAGGGGAAAGGTGGGGAATCTTCTGACATGTCCCTTGCCTGAACCATCCCTTCCTTCTCTATCACATTTTTCCTGCCTTCCTCTGCCTCGTAGTGCCCTGACTCTCCTTCCTCCCTGGCTGCTGCCTTACACCCCATAAATCACCCGTCCTCTCTTCCTGGATCACTCCCTTGGTCCCCTGCCTCTGCCACACAGAAGGGATGGTTCTTTGGAGCCCTGCCAGTCCCTACCAGTTCTGGACTGGTGAAGTAGCAAAAGCTTTAAGCACAACTTTTACCACCCTACCTTCCAAATTGTAGGTTGTTGGGCACAGCCTTGTGTCCTCATTGGTGAGACAATGGTGACAACTCAATCACTCTGTGTTGTATTTTTTGGGAGCGGTATTCAAACTGCCTAGGGATTTCTGTTGAAATATAAAGCAATATAAACCTGAATAAGATAAAGTAAATAAAAATAGCCTCACAACTATCTGTATTATATAACTGCAGGTTCTTAGATAGTTAAATATTGGTGTTAGGCAATGTTAGTGAGTCACTGTATGTGAATGCTATTGCTTACTTTAAAGATTTATATGGAGAAATACAATTCTCTTTCTTTGCTGTTTTTGCTCTCTTGAGATGATTCATTTTGTGTACTCAGTAGGCATTAAGCAGTCAGTAATAGCACCAATCAGCTGTTCTTTGGAGAGATGGATGTGAGATTTGAGAATGAACCAGCACCCAGAACTCACTTTTGGATGCTTTTCTCATCCAGCTAGGAAATGTATGCAGGTGGCAGAGGCAGGTGACAGGAACAGGCCAGCAATACCACAGCTCAGAAGGTCCTCACCTTCCCATAGTTGCCTAAGCCTCCTCCCCTTCAGGTCCTTCCCAAGCAATCCAAGACTCCTTCAATGTGTATGTATCTGGTCCGCCCTCTTCATACCTCTTCTGGTCCTGCAAGACCAGGGGGGAGGTGAGCTGGTTGTAGCAGGAGAGGGTGAACATCTGGCTTCTTCAGCAGCGTGCTTCATTTTGCATCTTTCCTCTCTGCCTCTACTATTGCCTCTGATTCTGGACTGCTTTCTGCCACTGCCTCTTCTTGTTCACTAAACTCAGTTACCTCTTCACCTGATGACATCTCCTCTTCCCAGTCTGCTCCGTCTTCTCCCTCTGACCACTCATATGCATCCCACCACCAGTCTCCTGACTCTGAGCCGGTGCCTCCTACCACTCCTCTTCATCCAGCCACTTCATGACAACAGGCATACTTTTGTTTGCAGATCCTCTCTGATATCAATGTAGAATTATTTGGCTTCATCTAACAAAGTTCTACTCATAGTAGACCCATTGAGATGAAGGGAAATGAATAGGCCTACTCTGAGTAGGAGTAACACTGGGAACAACCAATTATGCTTACAGGCAAATTAAGTAGCAATAGCTTTGCTGTAGATGAATAAATAGGTTAAGAAATGGGAAAAGATTTCAATCTAGCCTTAAAGTTCTTAGGTTATTGTGTCATTGTTATTTACAGAAAAAGATATATCTGAGGTCACTATATAACCTAAATATTATCAGTTTTAATTTATCTCTCTCTCTTTCCCTCTCCATCTTGACTGTTCTCACTGGTACCCATGGCAACCAAATCATCTTCCTTATGCTGAGAGAAAGATTTGAGAAGTAGTACAAATTATATTTCATAATAATCCTAGCATTTCTGAAACAGATTGATCAGATATTCACCATATATATGGTATATATAGTATAAAGTAGGTATATAAATATAATTTATTATATTTTTATACAATTATATATATTATATATTTATATAAATATAAATTAATTAGTGCTGGGCTGACAAATTTCAATTTTAATTTTCAGACAGGTCATTCTTTCTTTTTTTATCTTTTTCTTTTCATATGTCTTTTTTGTATTCTGTAAACCTATGTTTTTGTAAAATCTCAATAAATATTTTATAAATAAATAAATAAATAAAAACAATGTAGACAAAACAGTGAAGACTATTTTAAGTCAGTTTTCAGCATCTCCTTCACTGAGTCTTTATTGAAGCTTGCAGTGTGCTAAATATGAATTGAATAATTTATTTTTCTGCTAGTGGTGAGTTCACATGGATCTGTGGTGAATGTACACCCCGAGAGGTCTTGGGGAAATGGTGAGAGACCAGGTAACGTTTTGACTTCTCATCTAAAACAACAAAAAAGTTGGAATTATATTCTGCTGATCCTGCTGAGCACAACACAGTACTGTATGATTGCAGTTCATGTGAGGGCTACGTTCCACAGGGTGCGCATACACACAAGATTGTGCATAGCCAAGAGCTTTTTGCTGGAAGGTGTAGGAAGCCCTGCACACTGGATCTCCCTGCATAACCATTGGCTCCGTAGGTCACAAGGCAAACCGGAACCATGGAGACAGAAAGAGGAAGAATAATCTTGGTTCCCTCAGCTGTGGAAAGAAAAGAAAGGCAGACAGTGAAAGAGGCAGGCGGATGCTGTGGCTCCAGATCTATTTCAGGTTCTCAGATAACAATTAAAAGTGTTATGTATTTGTTTGTTAGTTTGTGCAAAAACAGAGTCCTGTTTATACTGAAATTAAAATGCCTGCACCAAATGAAGGAAATAGTGAAGCTGGCATACAAAGCCCTTCCTATAATTTTGAAGGAATATGTCACCAATCCACTTTAAATTCTTTAATTGCCATGCTTCAGCAGCCAGCAATTTTTAGGAAACATGTGGAGTATTGATTCCTTTATTGTAAATAGAGCATTACACTGTCTACTCAGAAGTAAGTCACACTGCATTCAATTGACCTTACTCCCAGATAACTGGATAAAGTCTGTGCAGCCTTACACTGCAAACCTAAGCATTTTTACTTAGTCCCACTGAGTTCAGTAGGATTTAATCTCTGGTATGTTCCTGAATATTATCACATCATCATCATCATCATCATTATCATCATCATTCTGCCTTCTTCCCTAGGAGGGACTTGAAGCAGCTTACAGATAAAATGTTATCTCATTCTATTTACCTGCGGAAGGTAGGTGAGGTGGAGAAGTTGGAGTTGGCTCAAGTTGACAGATGTCAATGTGTATATGGCATCTATGTCTGCAGCAAGATCAACACAGGAGAAGCTTCCTGATGTAGAATAGAACATCCCTATTTTCACTGGAGAAGTGTTGGAAGGTATGTGAGGCATTCATTTCTTGTCAAAGATAGCATACAATAAATATGAAAACAAAGCAAAACAAATATTTGAAAGAGAAAGATAGTAAATTAATTGCATAGAATCAGTTTTGAGGTAAACTAGTTAAACCACTATGCATTATTTACTATATGAAACACTGGAAAATAGCACATTAAACTTCTCAACATTTCCCAAATGATTTAAAGACAGACAAATGGTCTCTATAAAAGCAAAACGGCAACTTTTGCCTAGGTGATGGTCTTGCATGCTGTTAGATTGTTTCCTACCTACTTTATACTAGTCTTGTAATGCTACGTGGAAAGTCTCTCATTAGAGATTTTAAAATGAAATATAGCCTTGCAGCAATGCTTTACAGCTTGTTGCTGCCCTTTGTCTAGCCAAAGTATCAAGCCATTTCAAAGTAAGGATGTACTTCAATCATTTTTTATTTAATGTTCCACATGTGAAATGCCCACTAAGCTTCCCTGGTAACATTTGTCCATCAACTCCTGGGGCATGTTACCGGGCGGGGGATAATAACATGTGTTGCTATCCAATGCACTCATTCCGTTATCACAAGAATTTCTGCTTGTGCAATAGAACATTCCCCCTCTCTCCCCATGTGCTTCCCAAAACTGCAGAAAAAAAAGGTCTCGGTGAAATTCCCTCTCCCACTTCAATGTGTGAAAGACTCTGCTGAATGAAAGCCCCTTCTATGAATGGAAGATACCCTTCCATGAACAAAAGGCCACCTTTGGATCCAAGCTATAATGTGCACAGGTTGCACAAAAAAGCTAGTCAGAGCAGATATTTTGCTATCAAGACTAAGCATACTTCTTAAGCCTATATAATTTGTACCCCATTTGTACCTAGATCCCCAGGTATAGGGTGGTATGTAAATTTTAACAGCAACAACAATAATTTTGATAGGGCAGGATTCCACAATGACTACAGTATATTCAGTTTTAAAATTGCAGCTGTAGCTCATATTCTGTTTATTACCTAGCTCTGTACTGTTAAAGGGGAAAAAGTATTTTTTCACTATTTTATATCTGATAGATTCTCTAAGAATGTAAGCATATTCACTGGGGGAAACCCTGGTAAGAAAACCATGTCCACAAAGCCTGTGGGATAATATTTGGTATGGGATAATACACCATTATGTAAACACAAGATTTGCTTCAAATTTGGCAGCAGGGCTAGAGAGAATGACAGTCATAACAATGTCAACCCTTTGAACCAACACAGTGTATGTTTGAGCATCAGTAAACTGCAGTGTAGTGTGTAGTCAAGACCTTTTCAGCAAACAGAGAACGCTAAAGCAAGGTTTCCCTGTAAGAGTAAACTGGGATTTGCCACTGAGCTGAAGGAAGCTTGTGAAAGAGGTCACCTTCCTGGGGTAATTTTTATCAGGAACCGTGCTGAACTTAAGGGCGATGTCACTTCACACAACTGATCATTTGGCACAGTACATATGGTCATGTGGTGAAGAGTCATCTGATTGCCCTTGCCCCATTGTAGTATGTGGCAAAGTGGTGTGTGTGTGTGTGTGTGTGTGTGTGTGTGTAATTCATCATGCATTGAAAATTGATCTGACCATGGGCCACAGCAATCTGATAATTCCTTGGAATGTGACAACTTTTCTGGGCAATCCAGGCCATTTTGGGGCAATGCAAATCAATCCCAACAATTCGGACTCAGAGATTAGATGGATTTAAGAGGTTGCTTAGAAGGCTATTCAGCACACCGTTTTTTAATTGTAGTCTCTTGACTCTGGTAGCAGAACTGAGCTGCTTTCCACACCTCCTGTGCTGCTACATATTGCTGTTGTTACTAGTTTGATTTGATTAATTTGTGGACTTATTCAAACAAATGCTCAGGGTGCATGCCATACAGTAAATAAAAAGAGACCTTACATCTGATAAAATAGACTAAAGGGGAAATGATTTGTTGCTGTTGTTTTTGTTTAAAAAAATCAGTTTGGCAAAACTAGTTGGGATGAATGTTGGACTGTGGTGGATTTAACAAAGGGGATTAGGAAGGACAGAAAAAATATTGTATTGTAAAGACTTATACAAATATGAGTTTAAAAAGAGCATTGTATATTTATTCTAAGATTAGTAGTACATAATAATTCACCCTACCCAAGATGTGAATGAGATCACAGCTATATTTACAGAGCCTGGTTCTCTGCAAAGAACTGATCCACCCAAGGGAATACAAGCCAGTGCACATCACTTTGACATCAAATTACAATGAATAATTACACCTTTGTATTCCCCTCTTTTCCAAAGCCTTGTTCAGCTTCCTTTCAGATTGATGTACAATATTTACTCCTATTGCTGACTCCAGCACTTTGTTCCATCTCATTAATTCAAAGAATAAGGAGCATCAAGGAATATCAGGAACATCATTAATCCAAGAACCATTTCTCTCTGCTTCTCTTAACCAGTTATTGAAGATTTTTTACAATCTGAGCAAAATGGATGAAAAGCTTGAAAATATCAAGGCACTTTAGCATACCTTTTTTAAAAAAGGATAAGGAGAATCAAACTGATTGTAATGGTATGCAATGGTCATGTTTCTGGTTGATCACCCACCCCCTGATTCCCTACTATTTCAAGTGCGGTCATTTACTCCAGCAATACCTTCAACAGAAATGTACTTTCTCCCCTGCACTATTTGCAAGGCCATTTCAGCAAGGAGAAAACTAATGCTGTTCTACTGAAATATTTCTGGATCTTCCAGCAGTAATTCAGCACCAAAATATTCTTGCTACAGTGAAGCCTAACAGTAAAAGCACATGCCAATGTAAATTCATCATCTGCAACCAAGAGTGGTCTCCAGCAAAGGTTTTCTCAGGGGAGACCTATTGAAATTAATGGATTTAACTTAGTCATTTCATTAATTTCTAGAATATACTCATGCATAAAGCTTAGTTGAAGACCACTTGACATTTTAGCAGAAGTAGGTGAAAGATTAGTAGCAATTTATTTGTAATATGTAAAATAATAGCCAGGAGGAGCTTCATGGAACTAAAGTGAGAGGTGCTGCTATCATAGATATATTTGTGTGACCTGATGATACACTAGTTTTTACCTTGGAAGCATGATCAGCATAATTCAAAGTGCTCAATGGCTTAGAACCCAGAGGCCATCAGGAATATCTGCTCCCATACCATACCAACCTGCCTAGGCATTGAGGCCATTTTTGGAGGATCTACTGTAAGTCCTCTCCCCACTATCTGAAGTAAAAGTTGGCAGTGATCAGAGATTTATAGATAGAAAGATTTCACAGTGGTGGCCTGTTGTTGTTTTAAAAAATTCCCTCTCCAAAGAGGCCCATTTGGTACCTACATTATCATTTTTTTCATACCAGGTAAATACTTTTCTATCTTTTCCAGGCCCAATTATGAGAACAATCAGTTTAAGGGTGCAACTGTGAGTTAACAAAAACCTTCTACTCACTGATATAGGCTAAAAATCTCAGGATTCTGGCTAGGGTTAACAGAGTGCCCCTAAGCCCCTGCTCCGTGATTTATGAGGGACTCCTATAAAACTACCTTCTTTCACTCAATAAGGTTAGTCTATCTTCTGTCTAACTTTCTGCATATTTAGATTTTTTTTCTTATTCCATAATGTGATACCAAGGCCACAATGACATCAAAAATCTACTAATCATATCTAATGAATACTAGCACTTGAAAGGCAATGTAATTTGTCAGCACATGCTGTGCTGCTGATAAAAATAATAATATAAAGGCTGCAACAAACTGTTTCTGCCCTGCTCATAAAGGACAGAATACATAGGAATATCAAACCGACAATTTCCTAACTGGTATAATAGATAAATTGAATGGCATTCACTGATTAAGAAATTATCAGCAAGAGAAAATGTCTTTGTCTTTCCCATTCATTGGTATAATGTGCATTTATTATCACTTCTCTTGCAATCTCTTTTTAAAAAACGAATAGTAAATTTTTACACAGGGAAAAAAACCTAACCCTGAGAATTATTATTACAGATGAGCTGATCAGGTAAAGGCTTTGTCATTACCTTCCCACATTTATATAACAGGCCTGATGACAGGGCAGCTGTCATCCCTTGTCCTGAAACTAGAACAAGGAATCCAGATCTAATGAACAAGTGGATTAGGCCACAAGATGTCTGTGGTCAGTAAATTAGGATCCTTTTCTGCAACCTTTCTATCCAAACTCCAAAGCACAGCTGAAAGTCTTTTGAGACAGTTTCTGCTTTCATGCAGGCTTTTCCTGCTCAGTCATATGAGGAGAGGGCCTGAAGCTCAGTAGAAGAACACATGCTTTGCATTCAGATTTGATTCTATCTCTAAGGAAGACTGGGAAATAATCTCATCAGAAACCCTTGAGAGCTGCTGTCAGTCTTCAACACCACCACCACCCTTCCCCACCTTCCTGGTAAGCAGCAGTGATGGTGCGTCACAGCCACACTCCTGCTATTAGAGCAGACAATACTGAGCTAGATGGACCTATTGTCCTATGCTGCTATGTGATGTTAGCCTCATTTGTAAATTGCGATATTACCATTGTATGAACCAATTTCCCTTTCTCCCAATGCTTGGAATCTACTGCCAGAACACTTTTTTGCTGACACCTTTCTGATCTTCTGGTTGCCTCTTCCTTCCCCTCGAACATCTCCCTTGGACAACCAGGTTTCATGGTGCACTCCTATGCAGCACACCAGGACACCGAGAGGGATTAGGGAAGAAAACAGCTTCCATCTTCCCCACTCGCTGCATGTCTGTGCTGTTCCTACCATCACCACACCTTTAAAGGGAAGGGTTGTGGTGCTGGCATAAGAGCAGCCCTACTGGATGAGACCAAACATCCTGTTTTCACAGTGGCTAACCAGATACCTCTGTGGACCCTGAAAGCAGAACCCGAGCATAACAGAAATCTCCCCAACTGTGATTCCTAGGAAGGCCTCTGACAGTAGAACCAGACTAAACTATTTATTGTTTGTTTATTAAATTTCTATACCACCTTTCATCTGAGGATCACAAGGCAGTTTATAATACAGTCATCATAGCTAGCAGCCATTGCTAGCCTTGTCCTCAGACACATCAAACTGGCTCGAAGAAACAATGATTTATTTCCCATCTTTGAGGAGATAACTCAGCCCATTTCTGAGCCAGTCCTATGTAAGGGATTGCAATTGTTGACTGTAATTCAGACTGTAAGATCCTTCGGTCAGGGATCTTTATAGTTTGCTTCTGTTAAGCACTGTATTAACAGAATATCATACCCTCCAACATTTCTGCAATGAAAATAGGGACATCCTATTCCATAATAACAACAACAACAACTATATCCACCAATCTGTCAGGGTTGCCCCAGCCACTCTGGGCAGCTTCCAACATATATAAAAACATAATGAAACATTAAACATTAAAAAACTTCCTGAAACAGGGCTGCCTTCAGATGTCTTCTAATACTTCAGGTGTCTTCCATACTCTCCAACATTTTTCTGATGAAAATAGGGACATCCTAAGGAAAAGTGGGATATTCCAGGTTCAAATCAGAAACCAGGACAGCTTCTGTAAATCAGGGACTGTCCCTGGAAAATAATGACACTTAGAGGATCTGGAACATAGTCAGAGACGGTTGCTGTACTCATGTATCCTGCTTATGAGCTTCCCATAGACCTCTGATTGGCCACTATTGGAATACAATGCTGAACAAACTAGGCCTTTGTCTGATCCAGCATTGCTCATCATACTTGAAAAGAAAAAACAATTCAGATTTTACACCTCAGGGTTTCCACACATGACCACTTTGGTACATTGTATTTACAGAAAATCCTGCCTCATCCTGAAGCTAGCCAGTCATGTGTATCTGATGTCACATTCAGGTCTAAAGCTTTGGCATGTCATTGTGTTGCACATGGCCAGCTGGCCACATCTTTGCAGTCAGCATGTCCAGGATTTTAGGGAGGTCCCCCCCCGACCCAGTAATTAAACTTAAACACCTTAATTATAAAATAAAATCCTAAATATATTTCTAGCTGGAATTTAAACTTTAATTTATTCTAGTAAAGTCTATTCCTTGACAAGATTACTAATAGGCATAACATTCAGCAGCAATCATTCCAATGTACCCTGTAATTACTTACTACATATCACACAAAAATGCACATTTCTTTAATGAGTGTGTGCAGAGAACATCATTTTAAAATATATCATTACCCAAGTAAAAGAGAGGGGCACCAAACATTTAAAAAGTTAAATTGTGCATTCTGTGTTAGACAAAATTGCAAATTTATTCGTTAGAGATAAGCAGCGTCTACTCGTTTCACTTCTGCATAGCAATATAAACAGTTTGGCTTTATATTCTTTACCCTTGCTGGTTGACAGGAAATCCATGCTATGTGCTGTACTGAAATTCTCATTCCCATTCAACTTTTTAAAATTAAGTTGTCTTTTTATTAGTATTTCCTTCTTTAAACTGCCTATGACATGATTCACTCTAATGCACGAAATAGGAGAGCCTTAAATTAAGTCCAGAGGATTAGCACTTTGCAAGTTAGAGCACAGGCAATTTTAGCCTGGCTTATTCTTCATATCCACTCAATTAACCTCACAGAGTTTCAGAACAAAAGTCAGCATGGCACACATCATTTGAATAGAACAGATGCCATCTTTCTGCCAAGTGATGATGAACCTACACCAGCCATTCTTAGCCAAGGCCAGGGTTCAAAGTGAGGTGGACCATTCAAGAAGTAGACACAGGAAGTTAATTTAACCAAATATATTACAACTGCAGTATTATAATACAGGCATTGCCTGATTCTTAGAATTGGGTAAGTTCCCTCAGCTTATTAACCCTGAAGAGTTAAAAAACTGTTTTATTCTTTTATTGATACCCCCCATTACATTCACAATGTACACAGAAAGCATTTCCTTTGCTGGATTGGAAACTGCACATTGAGAAAGATGTGCACATGCAGAAGGATTCGGAAGATTTTAGCAACCTCTTTACTACTTAGTTTTAGACAATGACCCCCTCCTTATGTTGTGTTTTTATTTTTAATTTGTATTTCATGCTTCATCAGTTACTGATTCTGTGCTGGTTCGAAGAGTAAAATAAACACAGTCTCAATTAAAACAAGACCATAAAAAAATCCCAGCTATTAAAACATAATGGAACAATACAATTACACAGCTAACAGGCAGCTGCTACTTTGTATTTTGCAATTCTGCTCAAAAGGCCTGGCACCAAATATAATTAAATTTCCATTTGTACCACAGTGAGGAGGGAACTCTACTTCCAAGGGGCCACCACAGAGAAGGCTCTTTCCCATGTTACTATGCTATGGGTTTCTCTCAGTGTCAAGACCATAAGAAGGTCCTCTCCTGCAGATCTCAACACAGGCTGATCAATGTAGAGAGAAATGCTCCTGCAGGTATTTTGGGTCTCTAGTCATTTAAGGTTTGTTGAGGCTAGGCTAGGCTAGGCTAGGCTAGGCTAGCCTAGGCTAGGCTAGGCTAGGCTAGGCTAGGGAAGGAAGTGTGTAGTATAGGGGAAGGGGAGAATTTTGTCCATTTTTCCAGTTGGGGATACCTTGTAAAAATGTGTGTGGGAAACAACAGAGCATAGCATCCTGTGGGCCCATGCCCTTGACATGCCTGTGGAAAGCCCTGTTTTTTACCCCCACCACTGCCAAACATCACAGATGGGCCATCTGTACCACAAGAATCTTCCATGACTCTGTTGGTACAAATGCTCTTCCACAGATGGGTCTGGCTTCTGTTAATGAAGAGGCAATTACACTGTCTCCTTTGACCCATCAGCTGGCCTTCAAGCATATTAGGAAGACAGGGGCATTTAGCATTTAGTATAAATGGTTCATCTTCAGATGTAAACCTGGCAAAACTGAACAGTGTGGTCCACATCACACAAACATTTCTTAGGAAAACAACCAGTATCCATTGGTATGTTTGCAATATCCATTGCCATTTAACAAGCAGGGCGCATGTAAGTGGTTGTGAACAAATCTATGTTAAAGTATTGCTTTAAATGGGATGTGTACAGTTGTGAAAAGGACTAAAAATGTAGCACTTTGCATAAAATGTAGAAACAAACCAGAAACTAATGCAGTTGTTATAGCAGTGGTGCAATATGAACCTAACACTTAGCCCCAGTAGTACAATGGACTTGAAAATAAAATAAACAAACCCTAGTGAAACTGAGCATCAAGTTTGAGCTCTGTGGTGGCTCCTCATAGCGATACAAACACTAAGTGTGCAGAGTCCTCCTCAGAGTAGACCCATAATTTCCATGGGCCTACTCTGAGTATGCCTTAGCTGGACACTATCCACAGATTTCTCAAAAAAGGAGCACCACACTAATGACAAGAACACCTTGACAGTATCTGTTTCAGCTAACAAAGTTGGAAATGCATTGTGCATACTTAAAATAGAAAAAGAAGTAATAAAGAAATTAAGAATGATATCAAATGTTTGGCAAAACGGAGCAAACTGCTGACAGCCCAAGATGGCTAGAATCATAATCTGGCAAGGGCATGATACTTGTCAGTTCACATTCCCAAACATCTGTGTCGTTTTTATAGTCATATTATTTTATGATACTAACATCTTTGATATGCATGAGAGCACCAACATGTTGCTAAAATTAGCATTCTATCAGCTTGAATTCCTAGATGGGTGTCAATTTGTTTGAGACATTTTTTTCTGCAAACAATTGGAGCTGTTAACACACCTTTCACACATTGTAGACACTGCAATAGAAGCTAAGCAGATAACTCCCTCTGTAAGCTACTCAATAAAGTACAGTGGTACCTCTGGTTACGAACTTAATTCGTTCCGGAGGTCTGTTCTTAACCTGAAACCGTTCTTAACCTGAGGTACCACTTCAGCTTATGGGCCTCCCGCTGCTGCCGCACCCCCAGCGCGTGATTTCTGTTCTCATCCTGAGGTAAAGTTCTTAACCCGAGGTACTACTTCCAGGATAGAGGAGTCTGTAACCCAAGGTGTTTGCAACCCAAGGTACCACTGTATGCATATTTTATACATGCTTAGTAAGGTTGTGTTGTGTATGGGGTGTTAGTGGGGGGGGTAGTACCTCTGGTGGGGGTCACATTGTGCTCCTTTATAATAATAATAATAATAATAATAATAATAATAATAATAATAATTTATTATTTATACCCCGCCCATCTGGCTGGGCCTCCCCAGCCACTCTGGGCGGCTTCCATAAAAACCAAAAATACAGTAAAATATCACACGTTAAAAACTTCCCTGAACAGGGCTGCCTTAAGATGTCTTCTGAATGTCAGGTAGTTGTTTATCTCTTTGACATCTGCTGGAAGGGCATTCCACAGGGCGGGCGCCACTACCGAGAAGGCCCTCTGCCTGGTTCCCTGTAGCTTTGCTTCTCGCAATGAGGGAACCGCCAGAAGGCCCTCGGCGCTGGACCTCAGCGTCCGGGCAGAATGATGGGGGTGGAGACGCTCCTTCAGGTATACTGGACCGAGGCCGTTTAGGGCTTTAAAGGTCAGCACCAACACTTTGAATTGTGCTCGGAAACGTACTGGGAGCCAATGTAGGTCTTTCAAGACCGGTGTTATATGGTCTCGGCGGCCGCCCCCAGTCACCAGTCTAGCTGCCGCATTCTGGATTAGTTGTAGTTTCCGAGTCACCTTCAAAGGTAGCCCCACGTAGAGCGCATTGCAGTAATCCAAGCGGGAGATAACCAGAGCATGCACCACTCTGGCGAGACAGTCCGCAGGCAGATAGGGTCTCAGCCTACGTACCAGATGGAGCTGGTAAACAGCTGCCCTGGACACAGATTTGACCTGTGCCTCCATGGACAGCTGTGAGTCCAAAATGACTCCCAGGCTGCGCACCTGGTCCTTCAGGGGCACAGTTACCCCATTCAGGACCAGGGAATCCTCCACACCTGCCCGCCTCCTGTCCCCCAAAAACAGTACTTCTGTCTTGTCAGGATTCAACCTCAATCTGTTAGCCGCCATCCATCCTCCAACCGCCTCCAGACACTCACACAGGACCTTCACCGCCTTCACTGGTTCTGATTTAAAAGAGAGGTAGCTTAAAAGAGGGGTAGCTTGTCCATCTTTGCTCCCCACCCTACAATCATAGAATCACAGAATTGTAGAGTTGGAAGGGACCCTGAGGATAGTCTAGTCCAACCTCCTGCAATGCAGAAATATGCAGCTGCCCCATACGGGGAATGAACTTGCAACCTTAGCATTATCATCAGCATGCTCTAACCAACTGAGGTATTGCCACTCCAATCAAATCTCACCAGTGGCTCCTAGAAGCTATCCGCATGCAACGGCAGTGACACTAAAGGAAACGTCTTCGACTGACTGGCTAAACCAGGTGAAGGTAGCTAATGGGTCTCAAATCCTCAGTGATTTAGGGATTTCCCCTGCATGTGAAGACAGGCTCTCGCAGACTGAGTCGATGAGACCAAACACTCATGCCACCCTGTCTGAGCTATCCCAGGATTCAAGAAAGTGGTTTCTGCATGTGCTGTAGAGGGAAGTGAGGGACAGATGGGGCTTGTCAGCCTGGGGAGGTAGCCCATTTAGAATCAAAATTCTGATCCTAAACCTCTGTGCTTTGTGGGATATCTTCAGGAGAAGATAAGGCTAAAGAGTAAACCCTACACAAATCCCAATCACAGGGGAAAGAATACAGACTTTTGTGGGTAATTGGGAGATAGGGGAATGGAGTGGAGTTTGCTGGAACACAAACATTCTACAATGCAACATTTTGTTGCAGCTTAATCTTGTTGAAACTTAATCATGTAACCCATAGGCTTTGCCCTAAATTTTATATGATCAGTTTTGGTACGTATAAAAGGGGTAACTTGTGATGCCTTAACAACAACAACAAAAAGCCAGGTTTTCTTTTTTAAAAATCCTGATGAAGCTTTTGTCTTTTGAAATGTTTACATCAGTACACACTTTACTGGAAAACAGTCTGTGCCACAAAATCTAATTTGATTGTGATCTATTTGGCAGTCTACCATTACTATGCTTCTTGAGTTCAAGTAAAAGATTTGTAAACCAGTTCTAAAACTTTATTATCAGGGCAGAGCATCAAGCTGTTCCCTGCACATTCATCACAAAAGTGATGCTCAGCTGTAGGAGGGTATGAATCATTCTAGATTACCTATCTAGTACTTGAAAGCCCGGCTGCAAAATAGCTATAGTGGAGATTAGCCTTCTCCAATCGCTATTGAATTTAAAAGACTATTCTGCAAAAGGAAAGGAGTTCATTCACCAGGCCCTACAAGTGAAAGGGGCCTTAAATCAAAGGAAGGCTTTAGACAAGAAAGCCTTGGGTGTGCACATTGCAGGTCAGAGTTGCTCCAGGAATTGCTTTCATTCTGAGGCCTGATTCATCTCTGCAAGGATATTACTTGACTGACTATGTGACCTCCCACTGAAGGTGTCCTCTGTAATGTCTAATTTGTGTTGGTTGTTTCACATGTACAAATCATGTATGATACTGTAGTCTTGGGGCTTCTCTGAGACTGTAATGAAGCACAGTGATGTAATCTACAATGTGATCTAGACACTTCCACAAATATATGATGCAGGATGCAGAAGGATTACTACTAGAGTTTCTTCCTCCCAAATATGAGTTTTCCTTACCCATAAATGCATGTTATATTCTGTGCTAGCCCACCATTAAACAAATAATGAACATAAGTGTAATGGTTATGGGGTTGCTCGTGCGTAAGTTGCCGCCACTCCTGGCTAGGTGGCCTGGTTAAACCTTTCCTGACTGGACAGCCCCTCACTTCGTGGCTGTTCAGTCGCTGGCAGAATCCGACAGTGGGCGTTTCTTCAACCTTTTCCAACATAAAAGTTCTTTGACGCCCAGTCTCCTCCTAGCCTCCCTGCGCGGAAGCCTTCTGCGCAGGGTGGGCGTGGGTAGCGGAGGACCTGTGCTCTCCCCACTGGTGTCCAGTGAAGAGTCTCTGAGCCTGCTGTCCGCTTCCCCCATTGGCTTCCCTCCATCCCTGGTGTCGCGCTGATTTTCTTCCCCAACAGGAGACCTGCCTCTCTCCCTACTTGGCCCCTCTCCAGCATCGTCGTGGAGCCCCTCCTCCTCCTCTTGTTCCGATGGCAGTTCCCTGACAATAAGCCTATCAAACATTTTGAGTTTTCAAATCATCTTGCAAGGTGCTTCTAAAATGAAGAATTCCCCACCCACAATTTCAGCAGGGCTTTGGAGACTTTGTAAGCCCTGCCAAAACAGAGGGGTGTATCTTCATTTTAGCAACTACAAATAGATAAATGATAAATAAATAGAAAATAGAAAAATAAATAAATATTAAGTTCATATTTAACTATTGAAAAATTGATAAAAGAGATTGTTTAGGGTTTAAGGCACTGGTACAACTATTATTTTCAAAATTTTCTTCATTACCTCTTCTCAACATTTATACACATGTTTGCAAGATCACCACACGTGCCAATAGGTTCCTAGTTTCTTACATCCTCTCCAACACATGACCAACACTTGACAACCAACTATAGATATATATTCAAGACTGATTGGAGTCAATGGGTTATTTTTAAGGCATTTTCTTGGCTATTTGCAGAGATGGATCTAAAAGCGGGTGTAAGCCATTGTTTCTTCCCCACTGCACTGGAGAGATGGTTTGTAGAATGAAAGAAATCACATTCGAAAACATCTCTTAACCACCTCAAAAGTAAGGTTAGTGTATCAAATGGCCCTGCATCTGACCCATGAGAATTTCACCAAAAATATCTCTCTCCGTTCTTCACTTATGAATGCAATTTCTTTTTCTCATTAATTGCTAGACAATTGTTTTTAAAAGAAATGCTGGACATTTCTTTCACACAGTACTATTAGGGACTCTTCTGTTCACTTCAGTGGAGCTGGCAGAAGAGTACTTGTCAGGGGATTGTACTCTTAATTCTTAGAAGTACTGCATATGAAGTATGTCATGTTTCACACTTTTTTAAGTGGTTAAGGCCTTACATTTTTCTAAAGCTATGATGTGATTCCAACTAATAAAAATATACTTTTTTTAAAAAAAAAGATGGCATCTTTGTTTTTCTTTTTTAAATGTTACTTTCCCTCATGAGATCCGTTGTCATCTCTGAGTAGCTACTCCATCCTTTGAAATGCCAGGGCATAGACAGCAGCAGGCAGGCCCGCTAAAATAAAACATTAGATGTTTCTTGTTTAAAAGCTTGGTTTGGAAACTGTTCTCATCTTGCCCTCCTGCTTGTTTGGAGTACAGTGGCAGTTGCTTTGAGCCAATTTAACATTTGCTTTGCATTTTAGCTTTTACTTTGATATGCATGCACCCTATGGGCCAATTTCATCAAACCTAGATCCAAATTGATGCACAAAGCAGGTGCATGACTAGAATGAATTCAAAGCAGATCCAACCACACACACACACACACACACACACACACAAATATCCTGGCAGGGAAGAACCAAAACAAATTGCTTTGCTCTTTCTCGCTTCCCTCCCCCATTCCACTCTCTTTATCCTTTTTGAAATCTTTCTGTATAACTTTGAAATAGTTTGGGGTCTTGGCAGCTGTGCACCGTTTAAAGTTGCTGATGAGATTGATACTTTCTAATTTTCTGGAGCGACCAAATGATAGACTGTCTTTGTAAATGAAGTCCCATGCTGCTACTGTCTACAGTTCAGCATTGTCATGTTAGATTAAACAGCAATGTGTTTGTTGCCCCTTATTAATTATGATGCCTCCCACTGCGTCTCTGATTGTTTTGTTCCAAGGGTACTGTTATGCAGAAGCTCGCCTTCTCTCAGAGAAGCCCATCACGCTGAAAGCAGCTCATTAACTTCAGACTCCCACTCAGTTTGCCATGACAGACTTCCCTAACTAACTTTAGATATGTGTGGTAATAAAGTTTTATCTCTTTGCACAGCATCTCTCGACATTCCATCATGCACTGTTCCTGCAGACAGAATTCAAAGCACAAAATCTCGTGTCAGGAACCATTTGGGTACTAGATGCATGCAAAATGCAAGCAAATAAATGAGAAACCAGCCTTCCATAAAAGATTTGCACTGCCTGATATAGAGAGAAATAAGCAGCATGATAGTATACAGAATGAAATCCGACTGCTGCAATGCAATTTTTCACCTCTTTGCCTACTACCCCCATCCTGACTACACAACTCTGCCATTGCATGTTGGAGGCAGTGCTGAAGGGACAGAGTCACTCCCACAGAATGCTATTGGATCTTTTACTTCCCAGTATCTTGAAGCATCAATCTATTATTATTATTATTATTTTCCTTTTTAGGAGATCTCTAGGAAAGTAAGCAGAAAAGCCTAAGTCCCCACCATCACCTCCTCAACCTCCCACTCTATTTATCAGACAGCTTTTGCGGAAAACGCTAGCTTAACTCAGCTAAGATGACAGAACTCCATCCCAGGTCCTACTCTGGACTCTAACCAGAGCATTCTACCCCCAGGGCACAACCTATCCAAGTGTTAGAATTTCAATGTCAAGAACTGCAGTTGTCTGGATATATTTTACTGTCATACAAATGCAGTAGAAATAAAGAGCATTAAATAATGTGATGATGTAGACTCTAGTCCATGCCTTTATTCATTTCTTGGGGTTGCATCCAATTTTATTCATATTCAGAGTAGACCAACAGAAATTTAATGAGAATTTCTTTAACAAACACCATTTTTGCCTAATATACACATTTTTGCAAGCAATTTCCCTAATTTAATGGATTTTTGGCACACCATTTTCACTATTACATGCATTTTGTGCACACTTCTTCTTAACGTATGCATTTTTGTGCACATTATTTGGAAAACTGCATCACAAAATTCAGAAAAGTGTAAATTTTGAAGGGTAGCTGTGGTTCAGTTTACCTATTGCTTCAAGAAGTGTGATTTGCAAGTAAAATCAAATTGCTCTCCCACCCCTACTCCTGATAGCTGTCCATCCCAGGTTTTTATTGCCAGCTCTGCCATTAGGTCCAGTGATACAATTGCCTTGAATGCCAAGTGCTATGAATTCATTCCAGCTGTTTTTTCTGAGCCTTCAACCTGTTCCCTCCACTGGTAGACAAGGCTGTGTGTACTATCCCCGTGACCACTAGTAGGCTGCCCTTAGATGTAGTGGAGGATTCTATTCCTTTACTTGTGTTGAAGCAAAATTAAGCGGCCAGTAGAGAGCCACCATCTTGTCCTTTGCTTCAGGCAGCAAAGTGTCTTGGACTGGCCCTGTGTGTGTTATAAAGAGCTGGAAACACTAGAGGAAAATCAAAGAGCAAAAGCAGACTGTTTGGGCCATGTTTCTGTGTGGTAATTTTGTAATTATACTTTCTAGCCAGCTTTAACTTTATAAGCACTAGGCATCAGTGCCAGTTATTTCTATGTTTTCCAGCGAGACACAACATTAACTTTTTGTAAAATGATTCCCCCCTAAACACTGTGGGAAAGCAGGGAAGGATTGTGGTGAAATTATCAAATGCTTCCCTCTTCTGAAATGTTTTCTTTAAGCTCCAAGGCTAGTGAGGAGAAGGATCCAGAAGGCAAGCACTTATTTGGATGTTAATTTCTGTAAACACCAAATGGTGAAAATGTTCCTTCCAGACCAGGATTTCCTCCTGTCCACTGTTTATAAAAATACAAAATAGCATTTGTTACCAAGTAACTCTTTGATACTGGGGAATAAAGATTTCATTCTAGAAATAGAATATATTGAGTAAGTAAGGCAAAAAAAAAGAAAAAAAGAAAAAAGCTTTTAAGTCTAGTCAGCCGTGTACTCAAGTATTCACACATTGGTGGTGGCATATGTAGCAGACCAACAGAACACAATGTGACTTTTGTTTTCATATCACTAATTGTAATCTTTTAAAAATGTTTCTTAAATAGCCCTGCATTTAAAAATGCATGTTCAGTGGGAAAGAATTTGATCTTTCCTTACATGATCCCTATTTGCATAGATAGGAATTGATCCTTTGTAACACTTGTGAAGGTTGTTGCTGTTTTGCCCTCATTCATTATTAGGACACTGTCAAAGCCTCTAATCCTCTGCTACATTATCTCTGTGTCCTTTCATTCTCCCCATTTGCTATCTTTTTTATTTTTTTAAAATAAAAAATAAAAACAAAAACCCCACATCAATTAGGCCAGAAATAAAGGCACACATTTCAGAAAACATTTTGAAAAGCAAATATCTAAAGCAGTCTCATTATAAATCAAGAGCTGACTGGCCTGTGATTTCCTGGAAACCTTAAAAATAGTATTGACTTGCTGCTTAGGTCTTTCACACTTATTACTCTCTTCAAGACTGCAGCATCAAACTGTGTCTTGCATGTAAGAATAAACCAACACTGCTTGAACTCTACAGATAGAACATTAATGTCATATCATATAATTTCAAACAATGCATTTCAAGGGACTCAGAGACAGTTCCGTTGACACATTCATTGGATTATCATCCAGTGCTGAGTAATTTACTTGAAGTTCATATACAGTGATACCTCGGGTTAAGAACTTAATTCGTTCTGGAGTCTGTTCTTAACCTGAAACTGTTCTTAACCCGAGGTACCACTTTAGCTAATGGGGCCTCCCGCTGCCACTGCACAATTTCTGTTCTCATCCTGAAGCAAAGTTCTTAACCCGAGGTACTATTTCTGGGTTAGCGGAGTCTGTAACCTGAAGCGTCTATAACCTGAGGTACCACTGTATGTTTGTTGGTGCAGTTACCAATAGGTACTCCTTGATGTTCCATTCCTTTCACTGCTCTTTAAACAAGCCTTCCTTGACGACTAAACATTCAGCCATTGAAACAATGAGAAACAATGAGAAAAAAGAAGTTTATTCTAGACAATACATGTCGGTCGGTCATAAAAAGCAAAAAATAAGAGAAAGTTCACAGTTGCAACAGGCAGTATATTTGTTAGTCACTACCATCTTGGGCTGACAGGCAGGCTATTAGCACATAAATTGACAAACAGGGAAGGAAACTTTAAAGAAGAAGAGCAAATAACCCCACAGAGGTTATTCAGTAACAGACCAAAACTAAAATAAATAAAATAAATCAGAAACAGGAATGTGGAGGGAGAGTTTTCTTACACATGAAATGATCAGTGTGAGTGGGACAGGTAAAGGGTTGTAGCTATGCTTTAAAGAAAAGGAATAGCTGACATAAACAAAAGGAGGGGGTCCGTGAAAGGGCATACCTCAAACAGAGAGTCTCAGGAACCTTGAATGCAGCTCTGGTGCCCAACTGATTCTGAAAGACATTCTTCTTGAATAGGCAAGCATACAGTTCAGCACTTACAAAGGTGTCCGCTGTAAAACAGCAATGCTCACGATGTGAAATAACCACAGGAAGTATTCACAAGGCCTACTTTACTGTCAGACATCCTCATTCAAAGAGCAAGATCTTCCACAGCATAGTTATAAGAAAGGGTTAGAATCACAGAATTGTAGAGTCGGCAGGGACCTTAAAGGTAAAGGGTAAAGGGACCCCTGACCATTAGGTCCAGTCGTGGCCGACTCTGGGGTTGCGGCACTCACCTCACTTTATTGGCCAAGGGAGCCGGCGTACACCTTCCTTGTCATGTGGCCAGCATGACTAAGCCACTTCTGGCGAACCGGAGCAGCAAACAGAAACGCCGTTTACCTTCCGCCGGAGTGGTACCTATTTATCTACTTGCACTTTGAGGTGCTTTCGAACTGCTAGATTGACAGGAGCAGGGACCGAGCAACGGGAGCTCACCCCGTCGCGGGGATTTGAACCGCTGACCTTCTGATTGGCAAGTCCTAGGCTCTGTGGTTTAACCCACAGCGCCACCCGCGTCCGTGGGAGGGACCTTGAGGATCATCTATTCCAACCCCCTGCAATGCAGGCATCTCTACTAAAGTATCCTTGAGAGATGACCATTCAGCCTCTGCTTTAAAACCTCCAAGGAAGGAGAGTTCACCCCCTTCTGAGGGAATCCATTCCACTGTCAAACTAAGTGCTGGGCTCTCTGTTGAATCTTCGACCACTTCCAGGTGACCTGTTTATTGAACATTCATCCTGATTAATTTATAGCAAGGTTATACAATGTTGCATCAAGCAATTGCTATCTCACACTTTCCAATGCATTTTTCTGTTAATCTCTTAGAGCAAAAAGTTCAGTTTGCAAGGGGTGGGGTGGGGGAGTGGGTTTGTTTTGCAATAGTTCCAGATCAGCTATAACTGCACCACTTGAATTTCCTGGGATATGATTGAATCCCATCTAAAATGAGTGACAGTATAATAGTATCCTGTGTCTTGTGCCAACTTTTTGTTGCTCTGGCATTGCATGCAGAATATTATTCACTTACTCCCATCCCAAGCCTATAAAAATGTTAGTGTTCCCCACTAATGTTTCCTACCTTCTATCTTGGAGTCATGGGGTAAGTAGCCATGAACTTTTAATTTGTTTTAAATAACACACCTTTTGAGGTAAAGTTCAGGATGAAATATAAACCTATTGACCTCAGTAAAAGCGAAGCAGACAAAACTCACCAGCCTTTGCTATTAATCCACTTTAGGCATTAGTATTCCAGCACCCGAAAAAGTCATTAAGAATATCGTTATGGCTGCTAAGTGCTTACCTATTACATCATTTCAGAAACCCAGAGCACTTAAAAAGCAGGAAAATGAATTGTTAAGAATACTATAAATCTTGCACAGCCCACATAATAAACAAATGCATTACTCATATCAGGGAAAAAGAAATGCATTTTTCATCACAGCACAACAGCTTTGCTTATGAGCTATGGATTTTTTTAATGGATTATATTTGTTATCTTGATTTCAGATTCTACATCTGTCCGGATTCTATGTTACTTTATATTTTCCCACCGAACGGAAATCACAACCCTACTTGAGGGACAGCTTTGTAACTTAATGGAACTTGTATTTCCTTCACTATTGTTAGAGACAAGCCATGGTTATACAGACCTATTGAGAGCTAATGACACAAATCGTACAAAATAATGTAGAGCGGATACCCATAGGTTTTTTTTTTTATTGCCATACTGTGAAGCAGCCACTATTTTTATGGGCATATGGTTGCATTATGTTTATTATAAAATGTGGAGTAGATTACAAGGGGAGAAAAGATCATTGTAATATTCTCCATAGTATAATATACATGAAACTTACATGGATAATATTTATGCTAATAACTTCCTGAAATTATTAAAGCAGGGGGATGTAATGCTCCAGATGTTGTTGAACTACATCACCAATCTTCCATGTCAACAGGCTGTGCTGGCTAAAGCTGATGAATATGGCCTGGTATGCTGGAATTGTTCGGTCATCAACTGTCAAACAATACCAACAGTCACTGGGAGATCCAAAGACACATTTGCCATACTGAATGTTTTTGATGTTATTAACAGCTCAGTGTCTTTATAAATCCCAACTCTACCTTAAGATTTACACCTTAAGATCACAGTCAAAGCACCATGATCTTTGCCCTGGAGGAAGTAATGGCCAATTAACGTTCAGTTTCTCAGCAACATTTTTTTCCCAAAAGAAGAAAAAGAAATAAAGATTTTTTCACACAGAGAATATCCTCATTTGTTTAATCTTTATTGTCAACTGTAAATGAGGCTTTTCACTCTGCCTTAGACACTTCAACGATCAGTTTTCTCTTAAAGATAGAAAGTGGCTCTTGCAAGTTTTCTGATTGTTTTCATCAGCAGACAGAGGACTCTCTCCAAGTTACAAGTTATCTTTTCTCAAAATGTTTTAGAAAGAGATGGTGCAGACCTTATACTCATGAAGGGTTCTTACGTAGCGTTTGGATGCAATGTAAGTTCATTGGCTCTGCAGCTCATTTTAACCCCCATCTAAGCCCCAGCAGGAAACAGCTTTGATCAAAGCATTTGATGTTACTCCCTCCATTCTTTTTTTCCAGAGTGATTTGATAGCCAGACCATCTGTCTGATTACCATCAGTCACCATGTAATTATCTTCTGTCAGTGGAGAGCCAACAGAAAGACAGTCGTTCTGCCATTTCCTCACACAGAAGTCCAGGAATCGTAGCTCTATGAGGGGGGAACTACAACTTCCACAATTCTTGGGGAAAGTCATGTGTTTTAAAAGTGTACTGAATGTTATTTAAATGTATGGTGTAGATCTGCCTGGTGTTTTCCTTCTTTGGGATTTTCCAAGGATCTGAAGAGTCTGCCACTCCTCTGGTATCTAGAACCTGTTACATACTTCCCATTGGGAGATGAACAGTGTTTAAAATCTCCCCGCAACCAGCCTTGCTCAGTGCTTCATAGGCACACAGTCTGGCCATAGGTTGTTGGTTTGGTGTTTTGTTTTTTTTTGCACTTATCTTGCTTTGTGTGAGAAAGGGACAATCATGAGAATCAGGATCTGTGGGATAAAATTTAAATCTAGCTATTATGGTTCCTCCATCTAGTATTTCTTTTGCATTGCTTCTGGTTTATTATTTATGTTTTAATGCTGCAGTATAAAATAAATGTTCCTGTTGAGGTGGGATATTATGCAATTGCTTTTAGAAAGTCTGCTCTTTTCATTCCTATACATGCAAACAGAGTATGTTCCCTAGAGTGATAAGAGAATGAGAAAAAGGGGGAGCTATATTTATATGAACAGCATCCAAAGATCATCTGTTTTAGATTTAACATACAAATGAGAATTACAATCCCTGGTGCATATGTCGGTATTAGGATTCATAGGGATTTGATAGGCTCACACGATTAATCAAGGCAAGAGCATCAACAATTACCTGCACAGAAAAAGAAAAGGAAATATTTTTTTTTTAAAAAAGAGAGAACGAATGTATGTGAAAGAGGAATATGTTCACACATGGGACATATGAATAAAATGACAGTCTAATTGCCTGTGTGCATTTATCGTATTCTAACAGTTAGAATAAAATGAATTAAATAAAAAATAACCATGTTATGCTTAAACAGTAAGATTTGAGCCCTTGTTCTCACTATATATTCTGTGTGTAATATGAGTGAAATTGCCTACATGGGTTTTTGGCTGCTTGTGAGGATGTTCTACTCTGCAGTATGTGTGCACCCATTTTTATTTTTATTTTTATCCTATTGGTTACTGTTCCACTCAAGGGTTGGTAATGGGCTCTAAGTGCTCCCCACGGAATTTCCTGCTGATACCTCTGAGAATTTCCAGTGTCTCAGCTTGTATTTATTTACAATATGTTTTTCATTTCCCCCCTCTCTTGAAGCTAAGAAGCAAATGGGATTTTGAGTCTGCAGCTCATGTCAAGATGATACAGGAAGTGCTAAGGTAGCTGTTTATCCGTCATTCAGAACCACATTAAAGTGTATTATTATGCCTGTTTTCAGCTGTGTTCCTAGAAATTATGGTGCTCCTTAGAGGCTCATCTGTGCTTCCACAACAAGCAAGCAAGCAAACTTTACTAAAAAGATACTGTACCTTGTTCACCTGTGCCAAATTTGCTCTGCAGTTCAGTTACAAGAGAGTTTGGGGTGCATTCTAAGTCTGACAAAGTGCACAGGGCTTCTTTGAAGGCTTGGATTCCTTACCAGAGAAGTCCATGTGGAAAAGGCTTTCCAAGGTGAGCCTTTCTTTTTGCCCAGTGTTATTCAGCCAGCATCAATCAACCTCTGCAACTGCACACAAATGCAGCCACCTTTTTCAAGGACACATATGGAACACTGTGGGTTTAAAGCAGAGTGGTGGTGGTGGAGACGTGCAGTTGTGCTGGGTCCAGTACAGACCTTCCAACATTGAGAGGAAAGACCTTAAGGGAGATTCTAAGCATATTCAGCTGAATTTTCCTCCTCCTCCGGAATCCATCCTTATTAGGGTCCTTGCTTGTGAGGAGCATTTTAAGCGTGGATTCTAAGTCTGGCCATGCATACACACTTGGACTCTTCTTTTGGGTTTACCTTTCCATGCGGGAAGTTCTGAACTGGAGTCAGCATAGGCAGGTATGTTGGAGGTGGGGCTTCCATATGCAACCCTCTCCCCTCCCCATTTTTAGCACTCACAATTTCATGTAAATGCACAAAGAGAGCTAGTGAGAGGCTCTCTCCCTCTCCTTCTGAACAGAGCCAGCTGTATGCCTACTGTTCTTTGCCTGCATAGAGAATTTACCTGTGTGCTAGGCACTGTGTTGTTGTTCATTGGTTATATATATATTTTTGTTTCTATGCTGTAGACCACCCTGTGATCTTTGGATGAAGGGTTGTATTTAAATTTAATAATAATAATAAAATATGCCAAACTGTTCCCTTCAAGATTTCTGGGAGATATGTGGCTGGGAATATGTACTGGTTGCTCCCCAAGTATCTGAGACAATAGTGAGATCACAAAACAATTACTAAAGAGCAAACACAGATATCCACCACTACTATAAGGAATACT
The DNA here is from genome assembly GCF_027172205.1 of Podarcis raffonei. NCBI lineage: Eukaryota > Metazoa > Chordata > Lepidosauria > Squamata > Lacertidae > Podarcis > Podarcis raffonei. The sequence goes on from NC_070612.1 coordinate 32,868,678, forward strand.
TTCCTTTTTTTACTATAAAGAGCAATCTTCAGGATTGTGTACACAAGCAGTAGTGTTTTAAATTCAAATTAATTACACTTCAAATGACTTTGGGTTGGATCTAGACTTTGCTTTCTGCAGATGGAAAGGCTCCTTCCACCTGCAGAAGGCTTTTGATACAGCTGAGGGTTCCTACAGGATGGGCAAGAGCTGATTTTTGCCAATTATTTCCTCTCCCTCCAGCACAGTCATGTCCCCAAACCCCTAGAAGGTTATTGAGGTCTGCAACAAGAGGGAGGAATGGAAAAAATTTGTCTCGTTCCCCTCCACTGGTGAGATGGAGATCTGGATCCAATCTAATAACATCATTTTGAAAGTGCTCGATATATTGTTCAATTTACAATATTCAATCAGATTACTCAATTTATGACATGATTTTTAAATATATAGATATATTCCCAGGCAATAGTATTAAAATGATGTATATAACAATTCTGGAAGTGAAATCAATTTTTGATTTCAAAGTGAAATCAAAATGAGAACAACTTCATAAATAGTATTATATCAGAAACAAGGATAGGATTCATTAACAAGCAGACATAATCCATTATGAGCATGAAATCTAACAAAGGTGACTATTTCAGAAACCCTTTATAATGCAAGAACATTTACAGCTGAAATCCCACCCATGACATTCAGGCAGCTTACATTTTACACTAAGACACACACACACAGCATAAGGCATTGCTTTTTACAGATTACATATAGAAATTGCAATTTGTAAGGAGTTATAGTTTGCTAAAATGCCAAGCTTCCTTACATGCTAAGCATGTCACAGCACAAGGCTTTGTTGTGGGTGCCATGACCTGAGGTATCATTTATTCCATGTATCAAGAATACTAAGTCTAAGCCCTAGGAAGTGACCAATTTTAGCCTGTCCGGAGTTCTTATGTACCCTAGAGATAGATGTCACATGGAAATGGTGCTGCAATGATAACAACTTTGTACAATCTCTCACATAGTGTTAAACTCTATGCTGCCATTGTGGCTCTACATTGGGTTGTTGGTGGCAAAAGTGGTTGTTCTCACTTGTCTTGAGTGAGACCATCAACTGATCAATTTTCACAGCAAGAAACCCTTTTTCACTAAGCATACCTGACACTAAGGCACTTTGTGGCTTCAAAGTCCAGAATTTCCTCTTCAGAGGTGGTACTTCTTAGTTGTGAACTAGCAAACAAGAAAGTGAGGGATATACTTGTGTCTGTGCCATGCCTGTTCAAGGGATATGTGGTCAACCTCTCTAACACTGAATTAGTAACAAGTGTTTTGGAAAGCTAACTCTTATGATGTGATCCTTCAATAACAGATTGTAAATAGTGTTGGGAGATTCTATTCCACCTTTAGTTGCAGGCATGGGATTGTTATGTGTCACCTGTCTGTTTACATTCCAGCACAGTTTGGTGGCGTAAGCGGAACTTCTGCTGTATTGCTTTTGTTTTTGACACTCTCTCTGAGAGGACGGCAAGGAGAGATGACATGTTTCTTTGTCCTGATTTATGTTTAATAAATCTGTAGTTCTTAGTATGTATCCACAAGCCTCAGCCTCTTCTGTTGCGCAGTTCACATTGCTGAGTATAGTATGCTCAATCTGGGAGGCTTGAGTCACTGATTTATATCGGAGCCAGAGGTCAATGGATCTTCACAGCGGCACGGCTGAGAAGGAGACAATCCAGCTGAGGGCTAGTCAGCTGGCCTTTTGACCCAAGGATGCCGACAACGAGGTTATGGGCCCAGATCCGAGGCTTTACACCAGAGTAGGACTGCTGTTGGCTGCTTCAGCATTCTGGGGACATTAAAAACTAAATAAAGCTTTGCCTTGGTGAAAACCTAGAGAAAAGCTTTGCCTTGGTGAAAACCTAGAGAAAACAATGTCTCTGTTAGTTTTGATTCCAACACCAGGCACTCTGTTTGAGACCATATAGGGATTTCTGTAGCTTACAGACCATTCCCTTCTGTACCTGCACTCCATCAGGTGGAAGCATGTAAATAGATTCCTCAAGTTCCCTGTACAAAAAAGCTGTGTTCACATCATGAATGTTTTACTGTTTTATATATGCTGCAACACAAGTCTATTTGTATTTACTGAGATGCAAGTCTCACTGCATTTCATGAAGCTTATTCCTAAGTAAGGGTTGCATCTGTGTGTTTTAAAAGTACACCCGGAAAATGCCAAAAAACATTTTTTGTAAGTCCTGACAACAGTGTCATGGTTGGGGCTGTGCAGTTTCATTGGTGGGACTGGGGCTGCCAACCTGGTGTTCCCACTGCTGTCAATATGTCTTTGACTTTGCTGCTGCCAGGTAAGAACAGCAATTCTGACTGATGGGAGCGGAGGGTCCCTCCACAGCTCTGCCTCACCATATGCACCATTCCTAGTTGTGGTCCCAAACATCAGGAGGACACCATGTTATAGAAGGCTGAGGTTCAGGGTTGTGGCCTTAGTCTGTCGTCTCCTACTACATACTTGGGGTCTTATTTGCACCACCTTATCCGTGTGTGTGTGTGTGTGTGTGTGTTTACCAGATTGTAGTCTTTGGAGAGAGACTGATGAAAATCCTGTCTTCCCATGAGCTCATGTGTGTTTCTTTTATTCAGACTTGTTTATTTTAGACTTCAAGGATGGTTTCCACGAATCCTCATGTGAACGCTGATTGCATTGGGGTGTGTGTGTGGATATTGCATTGTAGTATGTCTTTTTCTGAAGTGGATGAAGTGTCTTAATGATTTTCCTCTGGGCATGAATGGGTTGTGTGGCAAGCAAGATGTTAACACTCTCACTACTTTGATATGTTGTGTCTTTTTATCACAAGACAGAGTTGAAACTCATAGCTGAGCTGCAGAGGGAAGAATAGCCAGTGGCACTGAGCTGATAGTGCTGGTGCCATAAAAGGAGGGGAAACGCTTAGCAAGGGTTCTTATTATTTTTATTTCTTAGGTGCCCAGATGGGCTTTAGAGAGATCTGATACTCCATCCATAGTCCATCAGACAGCAAATGCACACCATTATTTTCTCAACACACCCAAGGTTACACAGACAAAAGAGTGTTCTCAAAGCAGCAAAAGATAGCTAGGAACATTTACTAGAAAGCTTTCATTTCTGTTGAGGAGCGAAGGGATATCCTATGTTTGAAGACAAAAAAGAAATATGAGGATGATTTAAATGGTAGTTTCTTTGGGACAGGGCTCATTTTCAAAATAAATACAAACATTCACAGTTTTTGGATGTGCTTTGAAATGTGCTCCTTTTATTTCTTTTACAGCTCATGTGTGTGTTATTATATTTTCATTGTGTATATCAGGCATAGACAAACTTGGTCCTCCAAATGTTTTGGGACTACAACTCCCACCATCCCTAGCTAACAGGACCAGTGGTCAGGGATGATGGGAATTGTAGTCTCAAAACATCTGGCTGGCCAAGTTTGCCTATGCCTGGCTTATACCACCTTGGTGGCTTTATGTTGTTAGATGGTATATCACCTTCTTCAACAAAGAAAAGCAACAGCAGATCAATTTCACAAAGTGGCCTCTTTTTAGCAGCATCCCAGGACGGGTACCAAATGAACAAACTCTTAGGCATAAGGGTAACTGGTTCTGCTCCAATGTGGAATGTAGTACTTTTAAATCAAGTCCTTGTGAGTTTCCATGCAACACAAATCACAATGTCTGCCATAATCTTCAATTTCATGGAACTGTCATTAAAGACCAGCAACTTCTTTCTGGTTTATTTCAGTGCATGACCAGGGAAATCATTACAGGGTTAACACTTTAAATTAGGAGACCTAAAGCACTAATCCTTTGAATGCTCTCATTTCCTAGACTGCCAGTCAAACAGATGCTTAGAGGGAATGTATACCTCCTGACTCCTTTGAAGTTTGGCACCAAATATCATATTGATGACCATGCTAAGAAAAAAAATGTAGCAAATGTTCATGGCTACATCACCTAAGGCCTAAATAGTTTTCTTGTTGGTCAGGTTGAAATTATTTCCCAAGCTGCACTGATTACTTAGCTACCTGAATCTTGTGATGATTATGCTTCCATATCATAAAAGTTATTTTAATATGAGTTCCCTAGGCTAAAAGTATTTTTGCAAGAGGATTATACAGCTATTTTACCCTTTTCAGCTTGGATTTACCTTCCAGCTAAATGAAATATTCACATTACTAATGGCTTGTCTTTTGAATAATTCAAAAAATATGTGGGCCACTCATTTTTCTGGTTAACACAATACATTTGCTCCTGATTTCCATTGTCTACATCTGAACTGTTTTGGCTTAGTTTGGCTTCTCTTGTCTAGCTATGAAGTTACTTTTTCCACTTAAATGTGGTTAGGCTAAGCATGCATCTGTTTGAAAGTTTTGGCTAATCCCAATGAGATCATCCCTCTTTGACTTCAAGCTGCATTTTCATGAATCCTTTTAGTCTGCATGTCTGGATGTCAAGTTTACATTTGGACTAAAAATAGAACACCAGGATTTCTTCTTTGCTCTTGCAATCTAATTTTGCCTTCATTCTTTCTTTGCTGGACCCCCCCCCCAGCTGCTTTTGCTGCTTTGCTTCTGCTGGTTATTGTTAGATCACCGCACCATCCCCAGCTAGGCCAACGGGTCTATTGCTCTTCCAGTGTTCTTCTTTTCAGGGAGGGTGCAGTTACATGGGGACAAACTTGTTAGCTCTCTTACCAGTCACAATTCCTGTCACTCTCCACAACTGGGGTACAATCTTGTGAAATGGGGAGCCACCTCTACATGCAGAGGCTCTCTTGTTCTCCTTGTATTCTAGAACCCCGATTTTCTAGGAGTAAGTGCGTAACCAGAAACAAATAAAAGAAGACAGGAAGTAAGCATGATTGGAAAATTCTCTCTCTCTGTGTGTATCTGTGTATCTATCATCTATCTATCTATCTATCTATCTATCTATCTGGACATATTGTTTCCAAATGGTTTCAGTACAAACTCCTTGGAAATGGACTATAAAGACCATGAATGCCTGTCAATAAACTCCTGGCACAGACAAACATCATCTTTGAAGTTTGCTTCCTGGTGATTTGTATTGAAACAGCTTGCCAGTGGACTTCAAAGGCAAGTTCTTTTCAAGATTTCATGTAGTGACATTAGTTCATTGCCCACCTGTCAAAATTGGCCTATGGGAGTGGAGGGAGGAAGGATTGAGCCAACTGGCAGGATCAGTTCCCCAAACCTGCTGTATATGTAAGGGGAGGGGGGATAAGAGGAGGCCAAAGAGGAAAGGATTTTGTGACTCTCCCTGGTGAGGAAAAGAAATTTAGTAGAAAAGAAGTGGGACCTGATGGCTCTCCTTTCATTTTAGGCCAAAGAGATCACAAGTTTTGCCTCATTACGCTTTATCCTATTCTGTAATTCGAATAGGGTTGCTTGAGGAACACATTTCAGGTGTATTCCATAGAGCTCTTACCTAATCTACACCTGCCAAGCTAATGTGCAGAACAGAGTATGGTTATCCCTTTACATGCTTCTCCATATTTTATGAGTCTGAAAAAAATCCAGTTTTTATTTATTTATTAAAAAAGGTAATAGCTGCTTCTTGAAAACCCAGATGCAGCCACTAGGCATGTGCTCAAAATGTGGGTATCCATTTTGTTCTCTTCACGATGTCCTAGAGAGGGGTGGAATGTCGTCTCATCCTGCTGCTCCCAGGGAAATCTGAACCCATGAGCAATGGTTGCAGTTATCCAGCTACTCAGAATAGCTATCACGTATAAAACAAGACAGTATATAAGATAAGACTGTAAAAAAGAAGACTGCTCTTGAGCCACCTTGTGACATTGTAGGCATGTATTTGTTTACAATGTTTGTGCATACTGTCCTTAAAAAATAAGATACGTTTGTACAGAAATGGAACATCAGAGAGTTAAGAATGAATACATATGAATGTGACAGTGAATGTGACTAGCAGAGAGAAAGTATTCTGCAAGTGATTCGGAGTGAATTCAGAGAATTATGCTATTAAATTCATGGAACTCTCTCTGGAAAACGACCACAAAAAATGAAAATGGAAGGTCCTAGGGTGAGATCGGTATAGTATCATAAACATAAAGAAAACATTAGGAAATGGAATTTGAACATATGGAACTGAGCATGAATTAAAGGTTTATATAATAAGTTAAACAAGCATGGAATATTATTCCAATATGTGATCACAGTGGAGAGATTTTAAGTGGATATGGATGGAAGAATTTATTATTACCCAGTATGGAGAAATGGTGGTGGGAATTGGTGAAGGTAAACTACCAATAATAATTGCAATTTGGGAATCCCTCTTGGACTTTCCATGGTGTGTGTGTGTGTGTGTGGGAAGGATGATTCTGAGACACTTTGACTTAAAAGAAATAGTGTTTAACAGAAGGTAGAGAAGATGGATATTAACATGGACTGAACGTCTTAAATAATCTTTTTTATGTAACAGGCAGATGGAAAATCAGAAGAACTTTTTATCTGTCTCTAATGTTTCTTTTCCTTTTGTCTTTTGTCTTCTATATATTTCTTTGTTTTTGTTCTCTCTCTCTCTTTCCTTTTTTCTGCTTGTTCTATTTTCTTTTGGAGTCCTATGTCTGAGGCCTTTGTTAAGGTCCAGGGTTTAAGTATTCATGGGGGTGGTGGATGGTGGATGGAGCACCCAGGGTGGGAGACAGGGAAGTGTTGGTTCCCCAGGCTGAGAGGCTGGGAGGGGGGAAAGGAGGGATCCCACATGAGAGCTGGGAGTTACCCTCTGGAGGTGTGGTGGCTGAAAATTGCCTCTTGGAGAGGAGTCTGTATTCTATTTTTTCTGTTGGAAGCTTTTGTAGCTGTTATCTTACTGCATGGTGAAAAACTTTAATGATTTTATTATTAAAATGTGAAACAGTTGAGGGAGTTGGGTATGTTTAACCAGGAGAAGAGAAGACTGGGAGGAGATAAGATAGCCATCTCCAAATATCTAAAGGATGGAATAGGCTTGTTTTCTCCTGCTCCAGAGGGTAGGACTCAAACCAATGGATTCAAGTTACAAGAAAGAAGATTCCAACGAGATATCAGGAAGAACCTTCTGGCTGTAAGAGCTTTTCAATGGAGGAATGGACTCCCTCTGGTGGATTCTGCTTCGTTGCAGGTTTTTAAGCAGAGGTTGGATGGCCATCTTTCATGTATGATTTAGTTGAGTTTCCTGCATTTCAGAAGATTTTATTAGATGGCCATTGGGGTCCCTCCCAACTCTGTGATGGTACTGGGAAAGAAATGCACTCAACACCAATCTGCTCTTTTACAGAATCTTGCTTCTTTCCAGTTCACAACCAACAGTTAACCTGATCTTGTAAAAAGGAACCCACCTTTCCTTCATATTTTATACTTATCATAAATTCTCATTTCTGTTTCTTGGCCCCAGATACGGCCATGGCACCACAGGCATGTACACTGACTTTAGATCTGGAGTTGGGACCTACCATTGAAAAGCTATGTTGCAAACACATCCAGAGCTTTTAATCTACATTAAATGGTCTATGTAGATGCTGCTTGCTTGTATTTTTATTAATTTTGTTATGTATTACAGTTTTACTGTATTCTTTTTTGTCCTTTTTTGCTCTCTTCCACTTTAAGATTTTCTCAGTCAATATTTTCATTCGGTTGAATCCAGCGTAAGTCTGTTGGACTTATTTCATAGTGAAATAAAAATAGTCATTACTACTTGTTCATGTTTTCATCTTCATTACAATGGAACCCCAGGCTTCAATTCTATGTCCGCTTACCTAGATCTAGATCCATAGAACTCAGTGAAATTTGTTCTTAGTAGACATACATAGAATTGTACTGTAAGGATTGCACTAACTTTATCTAGATATTGACTGTGATTGATATTAGGTCTCAGAGGGAAGGATGATTGCAACTCCAAAAATATATTTTTAAGCAGCTGTAGTCTTCCCCCTTGCCTTGTAACCTCTAAAGGATGTTTAACACCTTCCTCCATGCCACCTGCTGCTTATAATATTTCATTTATACTACACTAGGCTGATGTTCTCATTTTTACCCAAACCATTTTGTTACTAACTTAAAAAAAAACAACCTCTAGTCACAGAACGGAAAAAACCCCCACAGAACAACAGATATGCAAAACCCAAACTGTTTTACTTTGCCCCAGTCAAAATCTATTAGCTTTATTGCTAGTGATTACAAAACAAACACAAACCTCAGATTGAATCTACTGACCCCTCTGGCTTTTTACATGCTAAAAAAGAAAGACCTTTGTAGCAGCAGAACTGTTAGAAAAACACTACATTCTCTTTCAAAGCCCAGGTTAAAAACAAAGACGTTCACATAAGGAATGTGAAAGCTGACTGCCAACATCAAAAATAGTTGGGTTTCTTCATACATAAGTGTGGAATACTTACATGGTTGGAATGGTAGGAATGATGATTAAGACATTAAAGCAAGATGCAGAAGATTAGGTTTAGTTAGACTGTAAACTTTTAGAGCAGCAACCAACACTTTCTATTTATATGTAATTCCCGGAATACTGCAGATTTAGGTTTTGGCTAGATACACCACTGTGCTAATAATGTAACAGTCCAAGGAGAATCCAATTATCTTAACAGTGGAACTTCAATGTAGTGGATCCACAGTAGACGTCACATTCGTTTGGAACGTTCCATGGGCTAGAAGACACTTAAGAAGAAGAGGCTGGTTACATTGGCAATCTCATATGGTAGAAATTTGCACATTGGTGGCATCAGGATCCCACTTTGAGGACGAAGTCTGGCCACCTTTGGACTTTTTAGTTTAGAGAAAAGATGAGTGAGAAGTGACATGATAAATTCATGCAGGCCACTGAGAAAGTAGATAGAGAAACATTCCTCCCTTCTCCTATTATGAGAAAGAATGGGCATCCAATGAAACTGAATGGGCATCCAATGAAACTGGATGGTTGACCACTGTGAGGACAGGATCCTGAACTAGGTGGGCCATTTGCGTGATACAACAGGCTCATCTTATATTTTCATTGCCTCAATCCTGCTCAACAGCGTGAGTAGCAACCCACCCCAAAGTAGGGTGTCTCTTTCTTAAAATATTAGCCTGGAAGAGAATGACACAGGGATGGAGATTCAAGTCCTCCATTGTATACAGAGCTGGTCAAAGAGGAACCTGGTCACTACACTGTGCCCACATCCCAAGTACTTTCCCTAACTGATACTTGCAGGAGGGTAATTCCTGCATTCTAACATCTTCCTGTGAATTAAACTTGAATTTATCATCCTGGCTTCCTTGCCTTCCAACCTTTTGTTTGCACGGCTTTCCTGCTAAATAGCAACATGAGATTCTCTGTGGTGAAACTTAAATAGGTACATTTTTCATATTTCGGATGCACATAAAAAAGAACAGGAATGTATTGTTAGTTTATTCTCTACAAACTGCTTCTGCTGCTGGTGATGGAGCAGACAAGCCATGCTGGAGTGATAGTGATAAAGAGTGTTGATGCCCTAGGGTGATACCTAAGTAAATTAGCTGGTAAAGTGAAACTCTTTTCCGTTTCAATTTTTAATACTGTTCTGTAGCTGTGGCTGTTCATTCACCACAGAATTAGCTTTGCTTACTTTGTGATTTAATTGTTCACTGCAATGTAATGGAAGTTTAGAAAACATATAAAGGCATTGCATCTTTTGCTGGAGAAGTTAAGTAAGCACATCATCAATATCAAGCAACATCCTAGAGGAGGCAAGGGAGCATTACTATGGGGAAAAGCTTTTCCTTATAAAAATAACTGCTTGGGGTGAGTGTGTGAAGAGAACGTTTTCATAAGGGTTGAGATACAGGATCAGTGTGATATAATTGTTAGAAAAGTAGGCACAGATTTAAAAGGGACACTCCCTACATATATTTTTTTTGTCCAGTAGGTGTTACAAGAGCAGTATGTCCCTATTCAGAAGACCACCAACACTCCTTAATCTAACCCTCCTGTGGTACCAGCTGCCAGTTCCCCAAATTTTCCCTTATGTGAAATAGTGGTAAGAAGGACTCTCTGCAACAGCAACAACAAAAACACTCAGTCTCAATGGCTGGATATATCCCAGGACCACTGGGAAGCACAGAGATGGATTTCCCAATGCTTCCCAGCTTAGTCCATTAATCCAGCAAACATCAGAAACCATATCTACTATGTTTACCCCAGTGTTATATTGACTATATTCCATGTACTATGTAGGCACATAGAACTACTGATTAATTCAATCCTAACTCCAAATGATTACATGTTTCCTATTGCAACCCCAAAGACTATATTGTTGGTAACAAAAACAAAAACAACAACAACACAGCTATGCATGTAGAAGTCCAAATTTTCATCATGGAACATCTTAAATTCAACATGGCTGAATTCTGTACTAGATCTATTTAGGACACACTTTCCCCCTTCTGCATTCTGTTGCATGAAGCTTCTCTCTCCTTCCAATCTTTACCTCAGGTCCTTCATTGCCCTTGCTGTAGAAAACTGTGAGTACCTCTTGCATACAAATGTCTCGGGAGCATTTCAAGCTTTCTTCTGTGAATTGAATGTCATCTCTTTCATCCAAAGCCACAAAAACATCTAAATCTTCACTGTCATCTCCCAAAGCCAGGCAAGCTTTCAGCAGAGAACCTGTCAGACATGTCTCATCAGTCTTTTCCCACAGAAGGCACATGGGCCAAGCATGCCTTTGTATCTGTGTCCCATGAGCATCACATCAGCTGCTAATTAATTTTCATATAGTGACTTTTCCACCAGCAAAGTTCTGACATCACAGAAATGCACAAGCATCCCTATTCCATAGAAACATAAAAATGTAGAATTTCAAGTTATACAAAAGAGATAAATTCATCCATAACCCAGGGATGGGTAAATCTGTCACTTTCCAGACCATGTCCCTTTCTTCTGTATTCACCCATGCATTTAGATACATTTATTTTGAGCCAAGAATTACATTCAGAACACATGAGATGTCCAAAAGCCAGTGGATAACCAAGTTCCAGCCTGCACATGACTTCAGGAGGTACAGATCATGTCAGTTCACATTGGTATTCAGATTGAATCCCTCAAGCATCCCTGTTTCATTGGCATCCCTTATTATGTACTGAGGCTGGATTTGTTAGAGTGAAACATATTCCGATATTAAGATTGATTTCCCATCTCCTCAAATGACTTCAGAGAACCAGCTCAATACTTAGGATAGCCTCAATGTGAGCTGCTTATATGAATGCAGTGTTTCTAAAAATTGGAAACCCCATGTGCAGTGCTGATTCCATATTTTGTGTACCTTGGGCATGAGTGTAGCCAGGGAGGGCAGCTGCTCCACTAAATCAATCAATCAATCAATCAATCAATCAATCAATCAATCAATAAAAGCACTTAACTAACTGAACAGTTGTGTCACAGATAACTTGGTTCTGCCCCCTCCCAACGTAAAGCCTGCCCCCCCCTAAAATAAATCCTGGCTACTCCCATGGCCTTGAGAGTGGGCCCACCTTATCCTTCACTTTGTTGTCATTGCTGCTCATTTACTTGGCCTCTCCCTGTCAGTTCAGTCTGTGTAACTGCCCAAAGGGAGAGCATGCAACAAGTAGAGGGCACTGTTCCATCTCCTCACTCTTGTTGTATGTTGCATTCTGGGAGGGCAGTTGAATACCCATCAATGAGGAAAAGCACCATTAGCAGGGCCAGGAGACTGCCAGGGGTACGACAGTGGTCCCCCTGCATGGGAATTGTCCCTTGCAGCTGTCCATTAATTCCAGCCCTTGGCACTGACTCTGTTTGCTGTGTGAACTATATATGAACTATATATGTGGGCCATGCCATTTGCAGAATTGTATCAGCCTGAAGCATGGGACCCATGGTTCTGTAAATCACAGTGGTTGTGTATACAGTTTCAACACAGAGATACTGGTTGTCATGAACGACATCTACATGGCTGCTATCTGCCTCAAAGTCCAACAAGCCCTGCCCAAAATACTGAGGGACTTACATATACTGTAACTGAACCAACTCTAGGCTGCTTAAAGATGGAAACACCTCAGGTTTGGCACCTGGAAAACATCTGTTGGAAAGGTATTCTAAAACCAAGGTGCCACAGCTGAGAAGCTCCCACCTTCATGTCCCAGAGGGCAGACAGGACTTGGAGAAGTGCCTCCATGATAAGCACAAGCATTGGGATGGTTTCATGCAAAATACAGTCCTCCAGAAATGGTATGATTTCAGTTTGTTTTTTAAAAGAAGAACATTCAGCCCAATGGCCTAGATCAGCAATTCTCAACCTGTGGGTCCCCAGATGTTGTTGGACTACAACTCCCATCATCCCTACCTAGCAAGGCCAGAGCTCAGGGATGATGGGAGTTGTAGTCCAACAACATCTGGGGACCCACAGGTTGAGAACCACTGGCCTAGATGATGCTGAGGTAGCTGGGTGCCTTGCAGCAAGAGAGGCAATACGAGAAAATTCTTGGTACCACATTTTTAAGGTGGTCCGAGCAGGGAGGCTCTGCTTTCTCTTTAGCCTCTCTGTTTGCAGCAGTACCCGCCTTCCCTCCCTGTCTCTCAGTGTGCTTCAGGGTCACCACTAGGGGACCATGTAGGAATTTTCCCAAATCCACATTTTGGATCTCAGATTGGTTTTTTGCTTAGTTCACACTGAATAGCAGGATGGAGTGCTAGATTGTCTGTCGTGTTGTTTAAATAGGTTAATCTTCTTGATTTGGTCACTTTTGGCAGTTTAGGTGCAGGAAAAGAAATAGTTTGGTTTACCTTGGCAATGTCCTCTAGGAACCTTTCAGGTGATGGGTCGGCCCCAAGGTTAACTTCTTGGACTTTGCAGTTCAGGGGGTGGGAAAGCAGCCTTCTTTGATGCCAAACTCCCTCATCCTCCTGGAGTTCTGCTGTCCTGGGGAATAGGGATGGGGGAAGGCCTTTCTTCTCATCTTCAGGGTGTGGCCTGAGAATCAGGGCAGGCAAGGGAGCTAATTCCTTAGGCAAGGGAGGGTCACCCAATGGCTATAGTTATCCAGTTAAGTTAGTTCCTGCCCCATAGTCACCCCCTTGCTGATTTTAATTTAAGGTCTAAATAAAAGTGGCCTAGCTCAACACCAGCTTGTGGGTCTGCCTTTTTATTTGTCTATTAGGATGCAAAAACCCTATTCCTTCAGTTTCATGTTAATATAACCAATGAAGCGGAAAGCATTTTTCCCTGACTTTAAATCCGCTAATGGAAAATCACACATCCCAATTCTAACAGCATAAATAAGGCTAGAGGTTATTCCTAGCATTTTCTCTTATACAAAGTAATGAAAAAGGCTTATGAAAAAGTATAGAATGCATTCACAGTTTAAATATTTGCAATGTAACCTGATGTGATGCCCTGTGAAACCAATCAGGGTTTTCTTTCTCTTCCCTTGCAAGAATAACCAGACTTGATTCCCCCATTGGTTATTTCACAATAAATAATGCTGACTGTTAATAAAAGATGTGTTGTCAATATCGGAAGGATAAAACTTCGTTCAGAGAGATGGATTTGTAAACACATGAATATTTTAGAAACACTGGCTGTGATGTGAATGCAATATACTCTCTGAAGTATCTAATGCGTTATAAGAAAAGAAATCATTAGATGTTCAATTCTATTGGAATTCGTTGGCTCAGATTGCTCTGCAAGCTGGTCAGAACTGAAGCATACATTTGGGGCTCATGACACTCTTTATTTTATCCCTGGATCATCAGGGAATCAGCACATATGATGAGGAGACTACAAGAATAGTAGATGGGAAACAGTGGGTTCAGTTGACTGAAATGAGTTAATATAGGCCCGTATCAGATAGTGTGCTCCACACCAAAGAAGCTAATAAAAATAGTTTAATGTTAGACTTGAGGGCCTTCCAGACTGGTGTTACACTGTGGTCTAAATCACTGAGCCTCTTGGGCTTGCTGATCAAAAGGTTGGCAGTTTGAATCCCCGTGACGGGGTGAGCTCCCGTTGCTCTGTCTCAGCTCCTGCCAACCTAGCAGTTTGAAAGCATGCCAGTGCAAGTAGATAAATAGGTACCGCTGCGGTAGGAAAGTAAACAGCATTTCCGTGCGCTCTGGCACTTGTCATGGTTCTTCATGTGCCAGTTGTGGTTTATGCTGGCCACATGACCCAGAAAACTGTCTGTGGACAAACGCCGGCTCCCTCAGCCTGAAAGCAAGATGAGCGCTGCAACCCCATAGTCACCTTTGACTGAACTTAACCATCCAGGGCTCCTTTACCTTTACCTTACCTTTTTACCTTATATTTCTGGGTGTATTCTGCAACTTAGCATGGTTTTGTTGTGGATTTATACTGGGCCATCCAGCTATCAGTCTGCTTTGCTGTTTTGTGATGATTTCCCAAGGTCACAGCGATATTACCATCTCCACCTCTGGACAGATGTTGTTGGACTACAACCCATGTCATACCTATCTAGCTGGATCAGCAGTCGGGGATGATGAGAGTTGTAGTTCAACAACATCTGGGGACCCGAGGTTAAGAAAGGCTGTTCTAGAGGGACACTCTCTTGCTGATACACTGCAACAAAAGCAGGATAAAACGAAAACAAAAAACAGATAAGTAACTGTCAGGGAACTGCCATCTGAGACTAAGGAGGTGAAAGGGCTCATGGAGGGTGAGAGAGACCATTCAGCGGAGGAGGGGACCAGCAGGGGGAGAAGTGGAGTTCCAAGGGAAAGTGAGTCGGAGGGAGGGCTCAGAGACACTTCAAGCGGGAGCAGCGGGGAGATTTCAGGACCTCCTGTAGGGACACCCACTCCTCGGCGGAAACTGTCACGCCGAGAGTCCAGAAGACGCGTTTCCGTTAAGGAGCTTTTATGCTGGAAGAAGTTCCGTAAACGCCCACTGTCCGATTCAACGAGCGATTGATGGAGTCATGTTTAAGGAGCTCCATCACAGACAGAGGTTTGGGGACTTAGCCAAACTCTGAGGGATTAGGATTTTACGCACAAGCAGCTCATCATCCCATCACAGCAATCGGACAGTCCCTGAAAGCAGCTTGTGCAGAGAGGCATCATGAGTAACCCAGCCGGAGCCGGAGGAGCAGCAGGAGCTGGAGAGGGTCCAAGCCTGGAAGAAAGGTACAGAGTGTTGGAACTCCAGCTAGCAATGCAAACGGCGAGGCTAGAAGAAAGGAGGGCGCAGGATGCAGAAAAGGCAAAAGGCGCTACACTAGCAAGAAAGATGCCAGGAATGGTGCAGAAGTTTGGGGGGGACCCCAGGAACTACCAAGCCTTTAGGACAGAGATGCAGTATGCTCTTGAACTGCAGTTTAATGACTTTCCCGACGAGGCATCGAGAGTGGCGTTTGTGATTGGCCATCTCGAAGGAGGGGCGAGAGATTGGGTCAGACCCCTGATGGCAGGGAATAGTGACATGCTGAAGGACGCGAGGAAGTTTTTTCGCGCCATGGATTTGATGTTTTCCAGCGAGATTGAACAGGGGCTGGTGCGCAGACAATTGATGGCGTGCAAACAGGGGAGCCGATCGGTTCGTGAGTACTGGACTGAGTTTACAATGTTGATACATAGATTGGGGTGGGACCTTTCGGCGGAACCCATTCAAATGCTCTTTGAAGAGGGGCTTTCTTCGGCGGTGAAAGATGAACTTTCCCGGGCGCCCAGGGCGGAGTCTATGGACCAGCTGACCAAATCAGCGCTGACCATTGGAGCACGCCAGGAGGCAAGAGCCTTGGAGAAGCGGGAGGGGAAAGGAGAGCGTTGGAGGGATTTCCGCATTCCAGAGATTCCAGAACCAAGTTTCCCGCCAGGAGAGCCGATGGAAGTTGGAACAGCGCGCGCGCGCGCAGTTTCAAATCCCAGTGAAGGGAGGAAGAAGGAGGGAAAGAGCGCCAAGAAATGTTATCTCTGCCAGCAGCCAGGTCACTTTGCCAGAGTCTGCCCGCAAAGAAAGGAATGGCAAGGGATGGCTGGAGCTGTTGGGGGGAAGGAGGAGGAAGTCCAGGAGCCAGTAAAAGCCAACGCCTGTCTGCCTCTGTCAGGGCACTGCAGACAGGCCAAGGAGCAGTAAAAGTGCCCACTCCGGAACCTCCAAGACCAGCCCTAGTAATAGAGGTGTTGCTAGAGCTGGCAAACGGATACCCACTAAAGACTAAGGCGCTGCTGGACTCAGGCAGCTCCTGTAATTTTATGAGCAAGGAGTTTGCAGCTGAACACCAGATACAGACACTCCCTTTAAGCAACCCCCTGCAGGTCACCACGATCGATGGGAGGGAGCTGCTGGGAGGAGAAGTCAGCCTACAAACCGTCCCAATGGTTATGAGGGTGGCCAGGCACACTGAGAGGATAGCGTTCAATGTAGCCACCCTGGGAGGGGCTCCAGTCATTTTGGGAATGAGCTGGCTAGCGTTGCATGACCCGCTAGTGGGCTGGCATCAGAGAGTGGTCTCCTTTGGGTCAGCACATTGTCTGGAACACTGCAGAGAGGGAAAGGTGCCAGAAGGGGCAAAAGCCTCTCTAGCAGGGACGGAAGTGGCGGACAAAGGGAAGGTGCCCAAACAATACGCTGACCTGAGCAAGGTCTTCAGTGAAAGGGAAGCAGATAAATTACCACCGCACAGAGACTTTGACTGCCAAATTAATCTGGTCCCTGGGGCCCAGCTCCCCGTGGGCAAGCTGTACGCCATGTCAGACAGGGAAATGCAGGAGTTAAGGGAGTTTATTGATAAAAACCTGAAGAGGGGCTTCATCAGAGAGTCCAGAGCGGTGGGGGGGAGCCCAGTGTTTTTTGTGGACAAAAAAAAACACGGATAAACCGAGATTGGTCGTGGACTACCGGGCCCTAAATGCCGTGTCAGAACCAGTGACTTTCCCCATGCCCAGGATTGATGACATTTTGACCAGGGTGAGGAAGGGAAAGATATTCACGAAACTGGACCTGAGAGGAGCATACAACCTGATACGAATAAAGAAGGGGGATGAATGGAAAACCACCATGTTCACCCCTTTGGGGGCGTTTGAATATCTCGTTATGCCATTCGGATTACAATCAGGCTCCGCCTGTTTTCAATCGCTCATGAACCACGTACTGGGACCTTTGCTCTACAAGAATTGCGTGGCATTCCTCGATGACGTGCTGATATATTCAGAGAATGAGGAGCAGCATGTAAAGGATGTCAGGGAAGTGCTGAGCCAGCTGCAAGCAAACCAGTTGTGGGTGAAATTGGAGAAGTGTCAGTTCCACACCAAGGAGGTGGAATTCCTGGGGTACCGCTTATCAGACAAGGGATTAGCCATGGATCCAGGCAAGGTCCAGGCGGTGCTGGAATGGAAGACACCGAAAACGAAAAAAGATGTGCAAAGGTTCTTAGGGTTTGGGAACTTTTACCGTAAATTCATCAAGAACTTTGCCCACTTAACGGCTCCCATCACGGACTGTCTAAGCAGCAAGAAGAAATTCGTTTGGACGGCGGAGGCGGAGCATGCTTTTGAGGAATTGAAAAGGGCATTCGCTTCGGAAGAACAGCTCCTGCATGTGGATTTACAAAAACCCATGAGAGTGGAAACTGATGCCTCAGACCGGGCGGTGGGGGCGGTGCTGCTTCAGCCAGGGAGCAATAAGTCGGAATGGAGACCGTGTGCCTTCTTTTCGCGTAAGCTGAACAAATCCGAGAGGAACTACACGGTATATGACCGAGAACTACTCGCCATTCACGAAGCGTTCCGGAGATGGAGACACTTACTAATTGGCGCACAACATAAGGTGCAAGTGTGTACGGACCACAAGAATTTGGAGTATTGGAGAACGGCACGGGTGCTCAACCAACGACAAGTGAGATGGGCCCAGGAGTTCTCCAGATTCCATTTTGAAATTTGCTATGTGCCAGGTCCAGAAAACATCAGAGCGGACGCTCTCTCTCGGAAACCTGAATATTTGGAGGGGGAGGGAGCGCCGGAAGAGAGAAATATTATCCCAGAGGACCACTGGGTGTGTGGTGCAGCCTGGGTGGGGCAAAGAGAACTGGTAGAGGGAACGGTAAATGATGAGTACGCCCAGGACAAGCTCAGAGGTCTAAGGAGAGAGGGAGAAGACCCCGGGGGTTTTGAAGAAAGAAACGGGGCATTGTATTACAGAGGGGCGCTATATATACCCGAAGGGGAATTGAGGGGGAGAGTACTCAAACAGCTGCACGACAATCCCACAGCGGGGCATTTTGGGCAACACAAGACCATGTGGTTGGTGACCAGGGAGTTTTGGTGGCCCAAGGTGAGGGAGGATGTACGGGAGTATGTGAGAAGGTGTGACCAATGCCAGAGAGCCAAAGGAGAAAGGCGGGCACCAGCGGGGTTATTAGAACCGTTACCCACACCAGAACGACCGTGGGAGGCGGTGTCGATAGATTTTATGACTGATCTGCCCAAATCCCAGGGGAAAACCGCCATACTAGTCGTAGTAGACCTGTTAACTAAGATGGGTCACTTTGTAGCTTGCTCACATGCAGTCACGGCGGAAGAAACAGCGAAATTGTTTGTAGAACATATTTTCAGACTGCATGGCGCCCCCTTGAGGGTGGTTTCCGACAGAGGGAAACAGTTCACGTCCAGATTCTGGAGGAAACTTATGAGCTTATTGCACGTAGAGGTCAACTTTTCGACTGCCAGGCACCCTGAGACCAATGGGCAGGCGGAGAGAGCAAACGGTATTCTCCAACAATACCTGAGGTGTTATGTCAATGACAGAGAGAACGATTGGGTCGAAAAGTTGGCACTAGCGGAATTTGCTTACAATAATGCTGAGAATGTGTCCACCGGGATGAGCCCCTTTTTGGCTAATTATGGGTGCCACCCCAGGGCGTTTCCAGGGGAAGGAGGGGAAAGATGGAGTGTTCCGGCTGCGGAACTTTTTGTAGAAGAAATGGAAGCGATCCATCGTCAACTCCAACTCAACTTAGAAAGGGCCAAGGAAGAATATAAGAGGCAGGCAGACAAGAGCAGAAGGGAAGGTGAAACAATTAGGGTGGGGAGTCGGGTCTGGCTATCAACCCAAGGGTTGCCGTTCAAGGGGGGTTGCAAGAAATTGAGACCCAAAAGATTGGGACCATTTGAGGTCATCCAACAGGTCAACCCAGTGGCGTTCAGACTCCGGTTACCGAACCACATGAAACTGCACCCAGTATTCCACAGGTCATTACTGTCACCATACAGGGGGGAAGGTGAAGGGGTATCCACACGGGGGCCAGCCATAGAAGAAAGGGAAAGCCGCAACCATGTGGCGGAAATCATCGACTCCAGGTGGAAGGGTAATCAGGTGGAGTATTTGGTCGCGTGGGAAGGGGAACGGGAGTCGGAAAACACCTGGGTGAAGGCAGAGGAGGTCCGTGACGAAATCTTGATCGAAACGTTTCACCAAAGGTTCCCCAGGAAACCTCAGCCAGTAGCGAGGTTTTGGAGGGAGTACTTTGGCACCACCGACGATGAGGAGGAACTGGAGGGATTCAGGGAATCGGAGTTGGAAGGAGGAACAGACTCCGATGAGGAGGAGTACTTGGAAACCGGAGACAGCAAAAGGTGGAGGGAAGTGTTCGAAACTTCGGAAGATGAGGGAGGTTCCTTCAGGGGTTTTGCTCCCTCGCCTCCCGCAGAGGAGGGGAGGGAAGGGGGTGAAGGGGGCCCTGGAGGGGAGGTGGATGTCAGGGAACTGCCATCTGAGACTAAGGAGGTGAAAGGGCTCATGGAGGGTGAGAGAGACCATTCAGCGGAGGAGGGGACCAGCAGGGGGAGAAGTGGAGTTCCAAGGGAAAGTGAGTCGGAGGAAGGGCTCAGAGACACTTCAAGCGGGAGCAGCGGGGAGATTTCAGGACCTCCTGTAGGGACACCCACTCCTCGGCGGAAACTGTCACGCCGAGAGTCCAGAAGACGCGTTTCCGTTAAGGAGCTTTTATGCTGGAAGAAGTTCCGTAAACGCCCACTGTCCGATTCAACGAGCGATTGATGGAGTCATGTTTAAGGAGCTCCATCACAGACAGAGGTTTGGGGACTTAGCCAAACTCTGAGGGATTAGGATTTTACGCACAAGCAGCTCATCATCCCATCACAGTAACATATGTGGTATGAAATATAACAGGATATCAGCAGAATGTTATGGAGCAGGCATCCCCAAACTCGGCCCTCCAGATGTTTTGGGACTAAAACTCCCATCATCCCTAGCTAACAGGACTAGTGTTCAGGGATGATGGGAACTGTAGTCCCAAAACATCAGTATGACTGAGTTTGGGGTGCCTGTTATGGGGCATGCACCAACTAGAAAAGAAGCAGTATGTCGGGCCAGAAACTTTTGGTCAGTGTTGATAGTGGGATTGCATAAAGAACCACCACCTAAAGATCCTCTCCTCAGCGAAGTTTTGTTAGACCCCTTTCTTTCCCCAGGGCTACAACAGTTTAACAAGAAGGAACAGCAACTCGGGCTGTCAGTGGAACTTTTGCAATTGATGTCCCTACCATCTGCCAAGGCTATAATAAAAACTAGGTTGTGGAATATTGAACACCAAGAACTAACAGTATCAGCAGAGAAAACATATCCCCCTCTTTATTTTCAACTTTCTTGGGCACATGAAACTAACCACCATTACCTTGAATTTCTGCTTAACCCTCAAGAAAGAAGGGCATTTTCGCTGGCCAGGTTTAATTCAAATCCATCAGACCTCTTTTGGGGAAGGTTCTCAGGCAGGGTGGAAGGAGAAAGAACTTGCCCATGTGAAAACCACCTGGTGGAAACCCTTACACATATGGTTCTTAATTGTAAACTATATGCTGATCTCCGTCAGCAATAAAAGGTTTGATTATGATGAAGAACCACCACCACCACTCACCATACCACAAATAATCATGAATGCACAAGGGGACATCTGGAGAACCCCTGGGTGATGGTAATGGTGAAGGATAAAAGCAAAGGTTTAGACTATGCAGACAACTTGGTGCCTGGCCAGTGGATTCCAATCCTTGCAGGCTCATGAAACCATCCCATATGGTTTCTACATTGCCTTGTTAACATACATAGCTTTCCAACAGGCAAAAGACCTTTTATTATTTGAGTAATCTTTTCATACGCTTTTCTTCAAGGATTCCAATTTATTCTTGAAATAGGATGCTTATTTACCATATTTAAAGGAAATAAAAATGCCTGCAAGGTGCAGGTTTGAGTGGACAGCAATGGAGAGGCAAACTACTTTTCAAATGAAAGAGTGACCTGCCACAGTTGAAATAATAATAATAATAATAATAATAATAATAATAATAATAATAATAATAAAGAAATTCCTGGTTAAATGAGCACGTTCTGCCCTCGTATATTTTAAATCTCCTTGGCACATCTGTGCAGATAAATAAATCCCCTGTGGGATGTGACATGTCATAATGTATGTCATGTCATTTCATTATGTATTTCAATCCCATCCACATACCCTAAATTTAAAACACTCTGGTGCCACTTTAACAGTCATGGCTTCCTCCAAAGACGGGAACAGAGCTACCATTTTCAGGACCCTTAAAAAACTGCATGTCCCAGGATTATTTGGGGTAGGAGGGGTTATATTATGTCATTAAGTCAACAGAATAAGGGTTGACCACCAAGCGTATAAGAAGAGCCCTGCAGGTTCAGGCCAGAGGTCCATCTAGTCCAGCATCCCATTTTCATAGTAGTGAGCCAGGTGGTCTGTGGACCTGAGTGCCAGAGCACTCTCCCACTTCTGATTCCCAGCAACTGGTATTCATAGACATTATTTCACTTCCTGATTATCAACCTCCAGAGATGAAAGTCAAGTTTATCACCTCATTATGATGAAGAGTTTCATGTTAGGGAAAACCAAGTAGCAGAAGGAACGTTAAAGGTCCATCAAAAATCCCATGATTATTTGAAGACTAACTGACCATACATCACAACGTAATTAGCCATTGGTATAAAGAAAATGACCTCTTTTCTACCACATTGCTCAGCTTAATAGCCATCCGTGAGGATGTTTTTCTTCATGATGTACTATTACTGACTTTGACTATTGAGTTCAGGGTTGATTAAGAAAATTACAGCCATTCCGATTCATAATAATTGGATTAATGCTGCTGATGATAATGGAATGAATGCATGTGAAGGCACACCTTCAACCCATGAAAGCATAATCCCTCAAGTAAATCCTAAGAAACTGCTGATAAAATGAAAATCTGCTGTAGCTTTGCTTAGCATATTTAATCACAGTATATGAGAAAATCATTAAAACCTCACTTTTTCTATCCTTTTTCTATCAGCCCTAACGTTGTGTGATACTCACTGTCAAAGATAAAGATCTCTGCACAATTAGTCTATTACATTTTCATTGATATTAATTATTATTTTATTTTAATTTAGCACCTGTAGCAGGTGCGTGGTTTCTCACTATTGTGGTCTGATAATTTCCACCAGCTGAAATGGAAACCTCCCTCCCTCTCACAGCCATTTAAGACTTGCTGCTCTGATGGAGCAGCAGCAGGTGGATGTGACAATATTGTAAATTGATTTCACATGTCCCTTCTCCTCAGTTAGTCACTCTCCATCATCCCTACTCTTCTCTAGACAAAATGGTTCCTTCTGGTGGTTTTCTAATATACACAAAGTAGTACTGTAGGAATTGGGGGTCTTGAACTGGGGCTCTAGTGTCATGCCTTATGAGTTACACCTCTGGTAGAGTGAGCTCTAAATTCCAAGAAGGCAAACTAATTTCAGTACTGTCCTCCCTGAATCTCTAGTCAGCTGACCCCAAGGGCCAGTACTGTCAGACCAGGCCCTAGAGTTAGCTCCTCAGCCTGAACACTTAGTATACGCCTAAATTTTGCTTCCCGTGTCTTTGGCAGGTTCCTGTATCTCAGAATCTGATGGCCTAGAGCAGAGGTGGGAAACCTCTGAGCCACAAGCCTAATTAGTCCCATCACAGGTCCCAATTTAGCCCATGGGGCTATTTTCCCTAATCCATGCCCACCAGCCCCACAACTGATAAATAAATAATGTATTGAAATTCTTCACATTTTTGTGAGTAGAGCAATTGGGGTGGTTCACCGAACTTCTCCAGGGGGGAGATAAATTATCCAAGAATTCCTTGGTGCCTTCCAGTTCTGGGCAACCAGAGAGGAGCTGCAGAGAACTTATTTCAGGATGTGCAGAATTCTACATGCCAGGTGATTGACAGGCTGGCTGAGCAGGAGAGAGCCATTCACAAGGCAGTCAGTACTGTGGGGCTTGGTGTTAGCCCCTCACTCTCTAGGTAGCCCTGGGATACCTTTTCCTCATTAGTCATGGTTCACAATCCATTCTTAAAAGTCACTGAAACCCTGAGTGCTGCCGCTAGCACAGTCAACTAACAAAGACTAGAGAAATCATTGAATCCCATCCCGATATGTTCTTTCCACATATTTCCCAAGAGCACTGTGATCACAAGCAAAAATGAGAGCCCTCACAGACATTCCCTAGTTAGAAGCTAGAGCTGTCAGTCAGAAAACTACACATCCTCCTCAGCTTGCCCCTCCTTTCTGCCTTGCATTTATTGAAAGTTTGGATGGGCAACATATCAAATTTAACAGAGAGGGGAAATGTCCTTCCTTGGTGGCTTCAAAATCTTTTGATCAGACTGCTTTCCATCAGACTTTCCCTTGCAGCCGAGTAACTTTCACTTATAATGTGGTCTGGATGACTCCAAAGTGAGAATATTCACATCAGACTTGTGCCTCATCTGTGGTGATTGAAAAGCCCAAGCACAATAGTGTTGTGCAAACAACGAAGTTATACTCAGTAGATTCATTGAAATTAATGGACCTGTCAATCATGTCAATTAATTTTAATAAGTCTACTCTGAGTATGACCAACTTTGGCTACAACCCATAGTTTCTATGTGTTGGACCTTTTAGTCATTCATCACAGCTGTGCTTTCTCCAACATTTCAATCTCTTTTTGATATATTTCTTTTTCACCCTGACTTGGCTCTTTCTCAGCTTGGCATTATAACACACTTGCAGGAGAGCTAGTCCCCGAGTTGATTATTATGCTGCTCATTCAGCTCTCCTGTGTAAACTGGTGGCACGCTGTTTGTCATGAACAGCACAATATCTGGCATAATAGAGTCTGAGGTGGCAAGGGAGTGCTCTTGTTCTGAGTATTTAAGAGGCATAAATGCATAAGCATTTTCAACTGAGAGAAATTATGAAACAAAATTGTCCCCTGATGTTCTGCGACAGGATTTTATTTTCCCACTGGAGTCATTCTTTTAGAAAACTGTTTAAGCTCTTTCCTCTTGTGTTTTGTCCCAAAGACTGACATTAGGTCAGTTTGCCATAACATTATTTTCATTGAGCAGCCTCTTGCCAGGTGACCTGTCAGAATGTTGTCATCCTTAATAAGGGCGTTATGACTTTGTTTTAGTTTCTCCCAGAAGGTAAATGTAATGGAGTGAAGACAAGTTGTTCATTTTCTGGAATCATTGATTTATTACGCTGTGAGCTTTAACAGGTGGTAGCTGCATTGTGAGTGACAATTTTGTGATGGAATCAGAGAAGTAAGCTCAGTCCATTGTCTTTAAGGTGCCACACAAATAGGTCATTGATGGCTCTGCTTCTTCCTAGACTTTTCTGACCCACAAATCTGGGACAAAGCATATGCAGACTCTCTACTCCCTATTATGCTTCTCTCTTGATCAAACTCTCTTTGATTGCTATGGAATTATAACCATCTTCAGAGGAACTCTTTGCATGTTTACTGAACACATGAAAGCGAGTGACTCATTCATGGACCAACCATGTCCAAATTGTTGGTGGTTGCCTCGGACTGTGCCCACTGGTTTTTGCACATTCAGTTGAGTGCATGACAAAGGACCCTGTGCACACACAGTTCTATACATGTAGAGTTTTACACATAGTGGAATCCTTGTGTGGTTGGGTTTCCTGATCATATAGAAGCCCCTAGATGTATTCAGTTGTTTGCATAGAAGGACCCCCAAAGGCCTGGTTGTAGGGGGGAGTTTTTGCTTGACATTAAATACAGTATAATGATGATACAGTATAATGATGGAGTAAGACAAGCTTCCCTGGAGAGAGTATTCCACAAATGGGGAGCAGAAAAGGCCCATTCTTGTGTTGCCACCCTCCAGATCTCTTGTAGAAGAGTCACATGAAGAAGGACCTCAAATGATGATTGCCAGGTCAGTTCATGTGGGGAGAGATAGTCCTTAAGTATTGCAGATAAGAAATTAGTTATTCACTTACTTTCTCACATCCCAAATGGTTTCAACTCAGTTCAAAGCACGCACAAAAAGGTATCCAAAATGCATTTTAAACTGCATATTCTGAGAGTAAGTACATTTTAAAAATAATTATTCAAATATGGATTTTCATTTTGAAAAATCACAGATCAATGTGGGAATGGTATAGAACAGATTTGTGCATAAGCACACATGGAAATTATATGGACATGAAATTAATAAACTGATTCTTCACTAAGTTCAAGTTTTAAATCAACCAATTTCATTGGATGGCATAGTCACCTTTTGCACCCTAGTGGGTTTTTTTTTTAACAACCACAGCAAACCAACCAACCAACCAACCAATTCGTTCATACCACCATTTTACTTTCACTACATATCATACAACTTGCAGTAATTAGACTAATTCAGATTATGTTCAGAAACACAGTTATTGTATGAACAACTGAGCATCTCTAGTGGACTTTGAACATTTGTACAAATGTTCCGTCCACTCCTAAAAACAGCCTTCTATTGGGTGAGTACGTACTATATTTGAGATGATCATCTTGTTTCTTGCAATCTTGTTCCTGGGTAAAGTTTTTGTGTTGAGCATCGGTGTGTACAACTGTGTGTGAATCTGAACTTGTGATATGGTTTATCTATGTAGATCATAATGTAAATATAAGATAGACATAACTTTAATATAACAAGAGATGCCCCATCTTGAACCTTCAGGTGACTTTTGTATGTCTGACTCCAGCCTACTATCCTGGAAGGCATTTAAGCATATCCTGAGCTCCTCACACTTTGAAAAGGTCAACACATGCAAGTTGCTAGCAAAGTCTATTCAGACTCCTGAATGGATGCCTTAAAGCTAATGGTGGCACAGGGGACAGACAAAGAAATGACCAGGTTCAGTTAATGGCTTGCTATTACAGTTTTTCACTCTGTAATAGTGAAAACACTGAGGTGAAGATGGGCAGGAACTCTGAAGAAAAGACAAAGACTCTCCTCCCTGGAAGAGAGGGGAGTGGTTGTGGGCGGGAGCCCGAGCTCCGCCCCTGGCTGGGGGCCTTAGCCCCCGCCCCTCCTCACCTGGCTGGTGCCCACGCCCACCGGAGGCAGCCAACCAGGTGTCTCCGGGGGGCGTGTTTAGCAGCTTAATGCTGCGGCTCCAGCTCCGCCTCCTCCTCAGTCGTCGTCGTCCTGCAGCGAGTCACCCACCCTCCACTCCCATTTAGCTCAGGGTCTAGGTTTTTTGGCCTTGCTATGGACCTTAGGTTGGTCGCCCCAGTTGTCTGGGGGGCCTGGTAGGAATTTTTCCATTTGGCATTAGGCTTTTTGGTTTTTTCGCCTACCTCGTAGCAATCGTCACAACTTTTGTGGTATTGGTGGGTAGGTTAGGCATTGGATTCATGTGTGTCAAGGGCTAGGTGTGGCCATCGCCTATGCTATCTACCGTGGGTTATTCCATTAAAGGAATCTGGCGGTCGTGTATTCCGTCCGATGCCTGCTTGGCGGGAGGCCATGGCACGACCCTCGGTGACATCAGGGGGTGAGCCTATAGTTGGATTAGCATCAACAGGCTCCACCTACTGTTGAATAAACCCACCTCCTATAGTCATCCAATGCCTAAGCCAATACCTTTTCACTGCTGTAATCAATAAAGTTGTGGCCTTTTCTTGCCCATTAACCTTATATCACGTGTCCTTGTGTGTTTATTTCACATAGCGGGGGTCGGGCCCTCGATCCACAATAGAATTGCTCAACTTAGACTCCCTGCTCACTTCTCCATTGGAGGATGGTGGCTGAAATTGCATTAAAAATGTTTCATTTGGACATTTCAGTGTGTTTTGAGGGATG
Source organism: Podarcis raffonei (assembly GCF_027172205.1). Classification (NCBI taxonomy): domain Eukaryota; kingdom Metazoa; phylum Chordata; class Lepidosauria; order Squamata; family Lacertidae; genus Podarcis; species Podarcis raffonei. Next base: position 32,895,842 of record NC_070612.1, read on the forward strand.
GCATGACATGGCAACTAAAAACTACAACAACATAGCAACAGCCCATTTGTGGTGGTGGTGGTAAATTAAGAGATCCAGTTCTGTTTAGACCCAACCAGTTCAATTTCCTGTTATTGGGAAACAGCAAATACCTGTTCCTTGTTCAATTATCCCATTTTCCTTGGTCCCTTCTCATCATAGTACCCAACCCTTTCCTCTTCCCCCTACAGCCCAAGGTAATATTTCATTCCCCCCCAAAGAAGAGTTTTATGATCACAGTAAACATGTATACACTTCAATCTATTCCCCTTTATTTTCAAAATATAAACAATATTCCTACTATATTTCTGAACAATAATACCCCTGTGTGAAGGGTACACTTAGTTTGTAGTTTAAAAATGAAAATGAATAAAAATGTCTCTACCCACTAGAAAGTTGGTTATAAATATAACAACTATCAGTGTGTGCTTAGTTTATAGTTTAACATGCACACAGCAAAGATAAGGAAATGTGTGTGTATAAGGCAATTTGGCTAGCTCTAAATGCAGCCTTTGGAGGCGTGCTGTCAGCAATGTGAAAGGTGTGTACATTGTGTGGCAAACAATTCAACACTATAGGTCAAGGCAAGATGGTTAGACAGGCTTAAAACAAATTCCTACAAATCAGGCCTTTCCTGACAGGGTATCTGCAGTTTTTCATGTCTGTGCCAGACAGGATTCCACTGTAGTGATGGAGTGCTGAAACCATTGATTTTGCAGTAGGAAATAAGAAACACACCTTCTGTGAGTGTCACGACTTATTTACAATATTTCACATTTACCTAATAGGCAGGCACCAGGGCATGTATCAGCTATGGTTGGTATGTGATGGGTATAGTGGGGGGAAGAGGAAAGGACCAGATGTTTCACAAAATTTGTCCCCGCTGCTGCTGGCCATCTAGTTCAGTGTCTTTTCTGCTCTGTCTACTTTGTTCTCCTAGGAGAAGGGGGAGCAGCCAGTCAACCCATGGAGAGGGTAATCATTTAGGTCAATGATCCAATCAATGGATCAATGGACAGTGTCACCCATTTCATGGCTTGCAGTGCAATCCTATACTTGGCAGTAATCCTGTTTCACCCAATAGTCTTGGAAAGCCACACATTGTTAGATTCTCCTCTTCTTAGAGTGACTGGGGAACTGTCCAACAATTCAGAGGGTAAGGGTTTTGTTTTTGTTTCTTAAAGCAATGGAGCTGTCCAGCAGGTTCCACAGAGCTGAGCTAGGCGAGGTATAGCTAGGAATCAATGAAGGAGCTTTATAGCTGCTCCTGATCCCCTATCCTTTCCTGCTCCAGAGCACATACCAAGTCCAGTTTCCTTGTCCCATGTAGGGTTCAGGGAAGGCATACCTTGGGCTTTATTGCACCTTCTGGTCTGCACCTTCACTTCAACCAACTACCTTTCCCCCCTAATATCTTGGGAATTATTTTTGGAAGATATGTAGGACCAGTCAGAGTATGTTGGGATTCCTGAATCTGCAGCTTCTTCAAGCAGGGCACTTTGCTGGATGCTAATCTCAGTATTCAACTTAACAAGGGCCCCTCCATATTTCACCTCCATGCTTTGAGTGAATGCATAGAGGGGTCTGCAGGGGCCTGGAGAGCTTGCACTGCCACTATCCTTCACTGACAAATGCCTGCTTGACATTCATAAATCTGCATGTGTGGAGAACCTCTACATGCAAGGGGGGACTCTGATTGGCCAGGGTCACTCTTTGCATGCACGAGTCTTCCATGCATATGTCTGGAGAAGGCTTTCCAATAGATGTCATAAGTGGAGGCAGGGTGGAGACAGCAGCAGTGGTGTGCGGAGCTAACCATTGCAGCCTTATGACTACCTCCATGCAGACAATCCATATGTGGAAGGGGTGATGTGTACTTTCTTATATCATTTGCCTTAACCAAATTGTGCATCTAATTTTAATATATAACCAAAAAGCTGACTCAAAAAAACCAGGATATAAACTGGTGTCAGGAACATGGGGAAGTGTTTACTGTGTTCCTCTGCATAAATTTCAATGTTTTGGTACTACATATAAAAATACAGCACAGGACCAGGTTACTTGAGGGACTGCCTTAACATTCATATACCCAGTAAGTCATTGTGTTCTTCAATATCGTTTCCCCATCAACTCCCTAAAACACTGACTTTAAGAGTGGTGGCAGCTTTCTGTAGAAGGGCATCCCTGTTGTGATATTGCAAGTGTCCACTATTTTTTTTTTAACAAGATTTTCCAGCTGGATGAAAAGGTTTCTTCATTTTGTGCTATTTTAAAGCCATCTTTAGTTGTTATTCACTCACTTTTTGAAAAACATTTTAAAGTACATGATTATTAATAAATTATTTCTTCTTCTAGCTATAAGAAATTAATAGTAGTAATAATGATAATAAAGCTGACCAAATTTTATCTGTAAAGTCTCTGAAATCTCTCTTTATATGCCTGCCTGCTTTTTACAAAAAGGAGAAACCTTATGCTTGAATAAAGCAGCCCAGGATCTTTGATTGTAGGAGAAGATATCCTATTCTTTTTTAGGCAATACAAATTCATGGAATGCACACTGATTACAAGAGTAACACTGCTCCATTTTCGTTTTTCCTTCTTTCTTTTTTTAAAAAAGCTATCCTAGTCCCTATAATTTTTTTATGTGAACTGACAGGAGGGTCAGAGAAAAATATGCTTTAGCCTATCCTCTTTCAGAAAGTCAGTAAACATACTACCATTTGAGAACATAGCTATAAAAAGGGACAAGTTAATGTTCCTGTGAAAATCCCTTGGAGGCTGATACAGTCCATTAAAAAAGGGGGCATTTGGTCACTTTACCGAATTACTTCTGCAGTAAGTTGTAATCTTTCAGAGATCTCTCTAAGGTTTAAGCACAAAGACTGTGTAGCTCTCCTTTCAGAATGCTATTTAAAGTGGTTTTGAGGTGCTTTGCTCTCCTTCACCTTTTCCCATTACTACTATGGATGTTTAGCGATTTTGTGTTTACAAAAAATGAGAATCTCATTGAATCAAGTTGCTTTGCAATGAACCTGTGGAGCCAAGAAGTTATGATTTTAACACTATAATCTAAAACAAAAACATTGTGTAAAATTACCCAATTAGAAATTGAATGTTCTTTTAAAAAGAACTATGTGGAAAGTAATACAATTCATTCAAAAACTGGTAATTTCATATTGTCCAGCTCACGTACTATACTCAGCACTGTACATGACCACAGTCCAACATGCTATTCTCTGCAACATACTAAAAACACGAGCATTTAAGAACCCCACTTTTACACTGCTAGCTCTGCCTTTCCAGTCTTTTTGGAGAAGAGAAAGTAGGTGGACAGTGGAGGGCCTTTGTATGGAGTATCTTTTCTCATTCCAGAGAGCATGAAGCTTGAAATCCCTGTAGGAAGCAACACACAACTCCACACATCATTTAGAGGCAACGAGAGGCTCCATGGGACCTCCTCATCCTCAGCAAAATGATGCATGGAAATTTATTTCTTGCTGGGGTCCATTGGGCTTAAAGTCAAGCATCATGATTTCTAGCAAGAAAAGTTTTTTTAAAAAACCTTTTTTTAAATAATTTTTTTTTTCAAACCTCAAAGTTCCCCCAAACTGCTGGTAGTATTTCCATTTTGGTTATAAGTGGCTCATTTTGGTTTAATTTTTGTCAGCGCTCACCACCTTTGTTATTAGAAGGAATGATAAATATTTCTTCACTGATGCACACGTCTCTTTATTTCTGCTAAGCAAGATATATGCTCCTCCTTCTCCATCAGGCACACAAGCAAGGATCTTGTGGGTTTACAGTGATTCAGCAATTTATCAGACAATTTCTGATGCAGAAGCAGGTCAAGGCATTTTGTCCTGAAAGCACCCAATATTGTACCATCGCCACCGCAGTTCTGACAATAATGTGGCAAAATGGCATCAATTCAGAGGCATACTACACAATATAATATTTAAAGAATCTAATTCCATAAATTTTAGAATTATGTTATGATAATCTCTTCATTTATCTGAGAGGCAGCACTTGTAAGTAGAATGAAATAAAGAATTGCTATGAGAACTTGCAAATACTATTCGTTTTTTCTTCAGAAACCAACAAATCTCCCCCACACACATATAAATACCAACTTTTGACAGGGGCTGCTGAACTGAACATGTTGTCACTGACACTTGTCACATTGGCTTCAGAAAAGCAGCATCTCAATAGATGGCCTGCTTTATTTAACCCATTTAAGAGTTTATTGCTTTTCTGCAAAGTTCATGGCTTCATTCGGCATGAAACAGGAATGCTGAGTCAGTGTCCAAAAAAGAAACAGTTTTTCTTTTCCTTGAAGAATGGAGCATTGCAAATAAACACCTAGAGCCTCCCATTGTCATCAAATAAATTATTATCTGAAAGTTACATGACCTTCGGTGCATTATTGTCTCTCTTGGTCCTTGGCACTCGATGTAGTTCGTAAAACTAGCTGAATTAATAGCTTTTGAATGGAGTTTGCTTCCAGGAAGGACTGACTGTCTTGAAAGAGCATGCAAGATTCCTTTGTGCAATTCTCAGCAAACTAAGGGGGGAAAGATGAGAACACATGCCAAACTGTTCATTTCATCCGTGCTTCTCCTCCCCTGGAATTACGCTCCCCAAAATGGCATGCTTTCATGAAAACAACTTGACAAACACCAACTCCAGCAAGGACTCGACAGCCATTGCAAAGTTTCAATCTCGCAAAGGGCTTATTTAGATGATTTTGGGCTATTGCAAGATGATTGGAAAAGAATTTCCTGAATGACAAGGCAGAGGCACAGCTTTGAACAAACAACTAAAGGGGGCATGGGATTACAACCAATTGTGGGCTGGAAAGCTATGCCACTGTTTGTTTTTATATTAGACGAGAGATAAAACAGCTATTTAGAGAGATGATTTTGACATATGAGGATTTTTCAATCTTCTTGCTCATTTCAAAACAACTGCAAAATACTGATACATGGGAACTTTAAAAATATAACTGCTAGTTCCAACCCCACAAAACTTGGCTGAGTAGAGAGCACACACATTTCCAACTTTCCAAAAGAATCAGTGAGTGTTCTATATGATACAAATTCTCATCACTAGAGTGTCATCAGTTAGTTCTTTTATTTTAAAAAAAATCCAGAAAGATTAAGGCCCTTTTTCCCCTTTTTTTAAAAATAGCAATTGCATTCCTCTTTTATTCTCATAGTTGAACTCCTTTCGGTAACAACAGCAACAGCTTTCCAAAAGAATCAGTGAGTGGAAGAACGTTAGAGAGCAGGAGAGTGTGATGGAATGCTGGGTGGAGTTTGAGTGAATGACAGACAGAATGTGTCTTTTGAGAACAACAGTTGACGACTGATGGGGAAACGGAGAGAGAGAGAGAGAGAGAGGGAATGAGGCTGGAGGGAGAATGAAAACATAGGTAGATGGCGGAGATGACGGGCAGAATCCGTGACCAAGGGAAAGAGACGGTGGAAGAAGACTGGAAGAAATTTAAATTTTATCTTAAAAATTGCTGTAAAATTAGTGAGTGTTAAAATGTCATGGGTAAAACATAGCAGATTTGCAGCGATAAATGATTGGATAAGTGAAAAAAAAGGTTAAAGAAAGGGAATTATAAGTAATTTAGATCAGGGGTTGCTGAAAAAGTTTAAAACAGGGATGCAGAAAAGGGAGGCATGGGGAAGTCGTTGAAATTGGGTATAAGAAAAAAAAAATTATGAAATTATACATGTTTATATGTTTGTTTGTTTGTGTATTGTTGTTTGTAATGTCTTATAATATATGTTGAAAAACTAATAAAAATTTTATATATAAAAAAATGAAAACATAGGTAGAGTTAGAATATCTGTTAAAGTGCAGGGTCAATCCAATTATTGATTCTGTATAAAATACCATACACTGACTATTATTTTCTGGGTATTATTTTCTATAAATAAATAAATAAATAAATAATCACTTGTTTAATTGTGTTCTGATCTGAGTGGATTATAAAATTTGTATATTTCAACCTGTGTGTCTTCTGTGGATAAACTCAACTTGGCCTATGGAGGAAGAGTCCTACTGGTCCCTAATAAAGTAGGTGGTGGCAGCAGGTACAGTGGTACCTCGGGTTAAGTACTTAATTTGTTCTGGAGGTCCGTTTTTAACCTGAAACTGTTCTTAACCTGAAGTAAGCTAATGGGGCCTCCCACTGCCACCGTGCGATTTCTGTTCTCATCCTGAAACAAAGTTCTTAACCCTGGGTTAGTGGAGTCTGTAACCTGAAGCATCTGTAACCCGAGGTACCACTGCATTGTGGAAAGCCTGAAAGGGGGGTGGTGGATTCAGCAGAGTAGCTGAGTGACTGACCTAGTGATCCCCAGGGAACAGGATACTGCCAGGGACTCTGGGAACACCTCTACAAGCATGTAGCCATTTTATTCCTCTTTGTGACTTTGCCAAAATAATCCCAGAAATTGTGTTAGATAAAGTGTTGAGAATTATCTGTTATGGATCTCTAGCCTCCTGAAAGAACTACAATTCCCAGTATTCCTTGGGAAGAGCAAAATGAATATTCCAGGTTAGTCTAGAACATGTTCAAATTTTCATTGCCTGAATCCTTGTTGACCTTAAAATGCAGTTAAGTACTTCAAAAGGATAAAGTGAACATTAGATAAAGTAAATATTAACAGGATAAAAGAGTGAGTGGTGTGTGTGTATTTTTTAGTGTAAATGAACATAGGGAGCAAAATGCTTCCTTGGGGGAAATACAATGGTGTAAATAAAAGAAAACGGGCATCTTGGGATAATCGACTCTAAATGGCAAGGGCAACTTCTTTGGAGAGCACTTTCATTGAAAAATCATAGTGAATAATTTATATTAAACATGCATTAGGATTGCTAAGCACTCCCGTCAAATCTGAACCACAAAGTGTTAGCTTGAAATGGAAAGTTTTTTTTCTTTTCAAAGAGAGAGCGAGCATTGGAGAGACACATGCACAATACAGTATTCCAAGCACACAAGAAGCTCAAAAACCCGTTAACTCCCATCCTAGTGCTCTTTGAGGCACAACATGCTCGTCAGACTCTTCTCACACCATGCCTGACCAATGTCCTTCTGCATAAATGAAAAATATATATTATAGTCCTGGGGTGCAATGTCTGGTCTGCACAAAGATGGGCTTTGCCCTGCAGCAATTCCAAGAGATTAATTAAGAGCAAATGGAAGTGCTTTGAACTGTGCACCTGAAGATGGAGAATTAATTAGGTGGACTGACAGCCTTGATCCTTAGACATGCAGTTCAGTCTTGTGTATATTTACTCATGCACTAGGGTCAATGGTGCTCATTCTCAAGTAAGTATCTGGAGGGCCACAGAGAATTAGCCTGTAGTTCTCTTCCTGCACCCCACTTCCCAAGAAGAAAAAGAAAATACAGAAAACATAGCATGGGATGTCAAGGTGCTAAACGTATCACATAGTTTAGAATATAGCATTTAATGATGATAATTCATTATTAACTATAAGTGCAATCTACAAATAAACAAACCTGTTCAAAGGAATGCAAAAGGAATATCTCGCAACATCAGGAAATGACAAATCATCATAGTTTCTATAAGCATTGTTTGCAATTGCAAAAATTAATAACAGAAAGGATCAAGCATTTGCATAATTCAAACAAAAAGTCAGTTCTGAAATTTATTAATGAATCATTTAATACTTAAACACACATACACATATGATTTCTTCTTTGCGTTTTCTTTTCTGCCAATTAAATTGTCAAATGAAATTACCCAGCAAGCTAATTTTCTGCTGAGAGCATAAGGTAGTTTAGCCTTACTTGCCCTGTGGCGGATCTTACCAAATTTTAGGTAAACCTTTATCAATAAGAATTGCAAGAAAAATTGTTTTATAATATTGTTGAGAATGGTAATCCACATGCCAGCTGATCCTTTCAGCTCTATCCAACATCTTACTGTATTACAACGTAAGTGCTTGCGATGAGCAGCACCCGCAAGCTATACCAATGCAATGTCACAAAACATGGCACGATAACAGCCTCACAAGAGCAATGTGGTTGCTCAAAAAAGCAGATTCATCAAAGGAAAATGGATGCATGTCACCAATACATATATGCCACCTCAACTACCAGAGAATATTCAGAGCATTTGCAGCACAATCCTAGACATGCCTAGTAAGAGATACATGATTAAATTTAATGGGGTTTCCTTTCAGGTAAGTGTGCATTGCAAGGGTAGGGAACCTCAGGCATGCAAGTTGAATGTGGCCACCAAGTCTCTGTCTGGTCCTTACGACTTGCCCTGGGCCATTGCCTGTCCCCAAACCATGGCCCTCAACCACCCTGGTTCACTCCTCCCCTGCTTTGAGTGCTTAACTGTGACAATGCCTCTTGCTTTTGAGAGGTGTGTGAATATGCAGAAACCTTAGCAAGCTAAGAGTTCATTGTTCAACCCATTTTTGCTTCTGGCCATGTCTGCCCTAGCATGTATTACCCGAAAAGTTGCCCACAATGCAATGGGACCCTCAGGCTGAATGGAGTTCCCCACCTTTGGTGTATAGGATGATAGGCTCAATCAGTGCATCTGACTCTCTGCGATCCATATGCGAACCCTGTGGTACCCTCTAATGCTGGATCAGCAGCATAGAAATTTTAAGCAAATGACAATTTCAACTTCTCCAAATGCCACACTATATTTGTTTTATAGGAAATGTCAAAATCCTGCAACAGAAATGAATAAAAGCTTCCATGTTGATATGTCTCAATAGGCATCCTACATACATCTGTCTTTTACATCATTCAATTTTTTAACAATAAAGAGAAGTTAAGTTCAATAATGCTAGGAGATTTTCGCCTTGAGCCGGAAACTGGTGCACATTACAGTTAGCGAAGAAAATGCACTACTTGGGATTACATATTGGCCAAAGCAAATATTGTACAATAATTATTCTCATTGTTGGGGGTAACTGTGGTAATGTATTCATTATTGATTCTTTCCTAGGAGGGCTGCAACTTGGATTCATTGCTCATTTTTAATGGCTCCACAAGTCATCAGAATTGTCGGCAGTTGCTCATTTTGTCTTAGATCATTTATTTACTGCATTTCCTGCTCAACAACAGGATACCACCATGGTCTGCAATGTATATCTGTTTCACTGTATAAGCGTCTCTCAAAACCAATGTTGACTAGGAACCCAGATGCTGCAGAAACATGTCAATGAGCCTCAAATTGCAAAGAGAAAATAAATTATAACATCTAATTGCTCTTTCTGCATTTGAATGAAAGGCTGGTCTGTTACTTTTCTTTGAAAGAAAGAAAGAAAATAAATCAGTCACCACTGTTAGCAGTCAACATAGCTCTGTAACATTTTGACTGATGTAAGGCTCAATTAAATAAGCATCATGTCAGTTCTTTTTTTAGGACAAATTTGATGTCTTAAAGTTTTGTTTGGTCAGATATAGGACTCCCCCCCCCCAAGTGTGAGTGGATAGTCTCTAAATACCTTGTTAAATACACAAGTTCTGAGTAAATTGAATTGGTTAGCATGGTTTCATGATGAGATGTACAATGAAACCCATTTAAATTGGGCCTTGTAGCTGTTATTGACAGCTGTCCTGTACTACCCTATTGTGATAATTAGCAGAAGCTATGACACAATTTTGTTAGTGAAGAAGCTAAAGGAGATGGAGTCACAATTCAGACTGGCAAAAACTTTATGTGGGCCAGAGTGAGAATATTCACAGCTCCCACCATACAAACGATTTCACAAATGGCACAGAATTTATGCAGCTCTGCTAGAATCCATGATGTATGTCTGCTACATTTTTTGTGAGAACTGACTTTCTCCTATGTACAGCGTCAGAGCATGTCTTCAATTGGACTGATTGGAAGGGGGCATGCCTGTTGCATGCTCCTCACTCAGCCCTGCTAGCATAGGTTGGAAGGGCAACGTGAGGAGGATGCATCAGGGCAGGCATGCAAAGGGCTCCTGGCTGTTGCATCCTTCTCACGCTGTCCTGGCAGCACCCTCTGGAAAAGTGCTTCTGGGGCCATTGACTCGGCAGACCCCTGCCCATGCTGCACCCCTGCCTATGTACACTGCAGTGATTGGATGAGCTGATCTGCCAAAGGTTCATACCAAGCTGCCTTATATTAAGTCAGCTTGATGGGCCATCTAGCTCAGTCTTGTCGACACTGATTCGCAGTGGCTCTCCAGGCTTTCAGACAGTTTTGTCTCCAAGGACCTTCTTCTTAGGACCACTGAGCTCTGGCCCTTCCCCCTTCCATATGATAGAGAGAGAACTGATATTCAGTAGCTTATGTTCATTCACTTTCTAGAGACACAGTTCCGTGGTGAAAAGTAAGGGAGGTAGGGACCGTAGCATCCCCTCCAACATCAGGGTGAACCAAATCAGGATACTCAGTTTTTGTGTGTCAAGCTCTCATGGGGGCCAGCTGACTGGTGCCAGACAAAAAAAATGGGGCATCCCAGGATCCAAACAGAAGCCAGTAATGGCCTCTGTAATTCTGGGATGCCCCACTTAGATCAGGATGGTTGAGCGGTCTGCCATAGGTGGGTAATAAAGGGGGTAATGTTGCATGCAGAATATCACAGGATCAATCCTTGGCATCAGCATTTTAAAACCGAATCCAGTAGCAGGTGATATGGAAGAAAACCTATTTCTTCTATCCTGGATAGCTGCTTCCTATTGTCATAGCCCCGTGCTGCTGGCCACAGCAGAGATCAGTGGAGGGAGAAGTCAGTCAACCAGCTGAGTCTCAGGGGGGGTACTTGCCTGGAGGCAGAGTCCATATACAGGGTTCAGTCCAGTCCTAAGGTCAGGAATATCTCAGTTCACATAGTCAGATGATCTGAGAGTCAAGAAAGCTGAGGCTCCAAGGTCGCAAGAAGCAGCAAGGTCTAGCCAGGAACGACAAATGTTGTTTCCAGCAACTGACTGAGGCGGGAAACCCTGCTTAAGAAAGATGGAGCCAGCTGGTTCTCATCAGGTTCTCTTTTCACCTTCTGCTCCTTCAGGCTGCTGCTCAGCAGGTGAAGCTGATTCCTGGCCCATGACACCTATCAGAGTAGACAACAACTAGTTAGATGGACAAATAATCTGACCAAGTATAAGGCAGCTCCTACAACCTCAGCATTCATGATCATGGAAGGTTTTTAAATAGGAAAATGTTCAAAGAACATAGAGACAAAGCAATGTCTGACTTTATTTCATTTGTAAGCCAGGAAGAACGTGGGTGAGGATCTCCACACACACATACCCCAGTAGCTATGAAAAAATATGGCTGATACAGTGATTCATGGCATTTAGATATTTTAATTACTTCCCCTAGGTATAATGGGGTCTATCTTTTGTAACCCTGTCTTGTTTAACCATCATCAGATCTTGTTTGATAACACTTTTTTGTAGCATTTTGTATAACTTCCCTTTTTGAAACTTATATATATACACACACACACACATATTAAAAATACAATATAATGAATAATTCACATGTATTCCATGAAAGGAAGAGTTAACAGCCCATTTTATTTTATTTTATTTTATTTTATTTTACATATAGAGTAAAACAGCATTTGCACATTGGCCATTTGCACATTGGCCATGTGTGCGCTTATCTGTTCAGACTAATTGCAATTGTGTTACTAGAAATGCAGAAACATTAGTTACAGTAAATTTATATCGGATCATCCTAATATCTCATCACAGACACTTAAATGAAAGGCCCTGAAATAGAATGGTTTCTCTGCTACACTGCAGATAAGGTTAATAAAGGGGAGAGGAGCACAGGTTAAAGCACACCAGCCTAAGAAAGAAATCAAGCAATGTGTCTAATTAGTTCGTGTAAGTAATTGAAAATTGAACGAATGTTAATGTAAATTAAATTTACTTGGGTTTTCAGTGCACTCTTGAGACAATGCAGAACAATACATTCCTTAACATTCCTGAATGTAATTTCAATATCTAGTCACGCTACTACAAAATCACTATGCAGTGCTATCTATTCCAAATATACCCCTGCTCATTTAAAACTTAGTCAGAAATATCTAGCAGCAGTAGATATTCTAAATACAGTGGTACCTTAGGTTACAGATGCTTCAGGTTACAGATACTTCCGGTTACAGACTCTGCTAACCCAGAAATAGTACCTCAGGTTAAGAATTTTGCTTCAGGATAAGAACAGATATTGCATGGTGGTGGCACAGTGGCAGCAGGAGGCCCCATTAGCTAAAGTGGTACCTCAGGTTAAGAACAGTTTCAGGGTAAGAACGGACCTCCAGAAAGAATTAAATTCTTAACCCGAGGTACCACTGTAAAGCATTGTAAAGCAATGACAGCCTACTCCAAAATGGGTGTTGTCAGAGGCTCAGGAGCAGAAGAGCAGGGGAGAGAGCAGATAGAGAGCGGAGGAGAGGAATCAGAGGGGAGCGTAGGGGAATATGACAGTGGACCGAGAGATTCCATGAGCTTCTCCAGCGAATCAGAAGATTCCCAGGAGAGGGCGCCTATGGTAAGGGCGAGGCGAATCCCAGAGGGGACGATCCATAAACAAGGAACCAGAGGGGAGTCCCAAAGGAGCAGCGGAGGAGTAGGGCCAGTTTCCCCACCAGAGCACAGTGGGGGGGAAGAGTCACGTGAGTCAGGACCATCTTCTCCTCCATCGGGGAGTGGGGAGAAGGAGGGAAGGCCAGGTCCAGCTAGCCTCCCCGAAAGGGGGAGCAGTGACACAAGTGTAACGGTCAGAAGGAAAGTGGGAGGCTGCGCGCGCGCGCCAAGTTCAAATGTGGAGGAGCGCGGGACAGCAGAAAACCCGGATTGGGAGCCAGGTCCTAAAGCCCGAAAGGGGGGGGGGAGGAGTCGGGAGAATCAGCGTCAGAAGAATCTCGGAGGGCAGAGACTCCGACTAGCAGAAGGACCCAGAGAAAGAAGGAACAGAGGAAAAGGTGGAGTAAAGCTAGAATCTTAAGCTGGTGTCAGGGGGGCGGAGATTCAGATGGGACTTCTACGGTCTGACGGATAGATGTAGCGTTGCGCGCTGCACGTCTGGAAATGAGACTGAACTTCAATAAAGACTTTTAAACTTGAGCAAGAAGCAGCGTTGGTCTTGTGTGAGCTGGGACCTTGGGCAGCGCTGACAGGTGTCTCCATTTTATTTATTTTTTTACTACAATTCACAGCATCCCGGACAATTGACATGCTTGCTGGAGCTCATTTGAGTTGCAACTGAAAACATCTCAAGGGCACCAGGTTGGGAAAGGCTGGGCTGCAATACGATAGGTAAGGAGTTCATCATGCCAAAGCTCAATATATGCCTTTATTTCTATTTTCTGTTCTCCCCAAGACATAAAAGAGGGAAAGGGAAAACAATGGTTACGAGGGGATAGTCTCCAGCCTCACGCTACTATATATTTTGCTGAAGGGGGATTCTTTTCAAATTGATCTACTAAGTGGCTACAAAATAGGCTTCCATAATGCTTTTGAGAGTGGTTTGACAAGATTTATTATAAAGACTGAACTCTTTGGTCTAACGTTTGAATAGACGTATTGCATGGGGGAGATCCTACAAATGAAACTTTCAATGATGAATCTAGGTTTCCTCATTAGAAGTCAGACAGTCCATCTGCTATGTAACACCTTTATTGCCGATACCTATGGCTTTCTCCTGACAGTATTTAAATATATATTGTTAGTTTGGTGATGGTCAGTTAATATGCTTTATTAATTTATCAGTTGAAGTGCCAAAAGAACAAACAGTGAATCTCTTTCGTTAACAAACCACAGGTGGTAAAATGCCAATCTGTCATACCTCTGCTCCGAAGGTCAGTGTTATTCATTCTAATGAGCAGGAACAGGACAGAGAACATGAGAGATTAATTTTCTTGACACAAATTATAGTAGACATGGAGATTTAGAGTACTAAGTAACATTTGCATTGTTGCCTTTGGAGAATAAATGAACTTTCTAGATCACATTCAGATTCTAAGACACATTAGCACTCTTCAGGCACAGGAAATCTCTCTGTGTATAGAACACATGGGAATGCCTTCTCTGTACATCCTGAGCCCACCTGTAGAACCCCATCCCCAACTTCCTATGTTGAATGGGGAAGTTCTGAGTCTATTGAGCAAAATCCTATGCCTCTTACTTATGTGGAACTTTCCTGTTCAAGCATAACACTGATAACATTTACTATTCCCTTTTCAGTTGAAGGTGTAGTCCTGGGATATGCATTGCTATGTGTAAATTGGATTAAATTGGTGGGGCATTAACTGGAATAAGTTGGGCCACACCCATCCCTTGGAGGGAGAAAAAGAGTGGACATGGAGAAAGTTTAAAAAGAGGACTGATTGGTGGTTTACATACGAACTCTCAGAGAAGGGAAGTGCCTTTCATCTTTGTGCATGCATTAATCATTGCCAATAATAGCACCAATGCTTTCATTTTTCTAGTGCTGTTGACACCATCATTGCCCACAGATTCATTATTAAGGTTGATACTGAAACAAGTATTAGGCTGGTATTCTATCAACAGAGAAAGAACTAAGTTTGTTACTCATAAAAGACCTTGAAAACAAGATTGTTACAGAGCAAGGGTGGAAGATTGTGAAGGGCCACCCCAGTTAAAATCCAATTCATAAGTTATTGCACTATGCTGGTTCTTCCCTTTGATGGCATCCTTGCAGTGTTTGTATCAGAAATATTTAGAAAGTGGATATTTTTAGCATCACTATTAGATTATATTACTTGCTACTACATTGGTAGGAGTCACAGCATGGGGTTATATTACATGGGTCTAACCCTAAGCCAGGGGTCAACAACCTCTTTGGACCTATGGGCACATTTGCAAACTGGAAAAACTGTCATGGGCATCAACATTGTCTTTCCATTGGCTACAATACAGTGGTACCTCAGGTTAAGAACTTAATTTGTTCTGGAGGTCCGTTCTTAACCTGAAACTGTTCTTAACCTGAGGTACCACTTTAGCTAATGGGGCCTCCTGCTGCCGCTGCGCCGCTACCACGCAGTTTCTGTTCTCATCCTGAAGGAAAGTTCTTAACCCAAGATACTATTTCTGGGCTAGTGGAGTATGAAACCTGAAGCGTCTGTAACCCGAGGTAGCACTGTATAATGCTTCTTCTAAGTCCAATTTCAGCAGGGGATATAGAGGAACGGACCCGGTGGACACAAGGGAAAGCCCCTATGGGCAATTGGGTGCCCATGGGTACCACATTGGTAACTCCTGTCCTAAATGAACTCACTTCCAACAGATCTTTATTCACCACCAGTGTAGACACCTTCCAAATCGATGGGTTTGAATTATGGTGCTGGAGGAGACTCTTGAGAGTCCCATGGACTGCAAGAAGATCAAACCTATCCATTCTGAAGGAAATCAGCCCTGAGTGCTCAGTGGAAGGACAGATCCTGAAGCTGAGGCTCCAATACTTTGGCCACCTCATGAGAAGAGAAGACTCCCTAGAAAAGGCCCTGATGTTGGGAAAGATTGAGGGCACAAGGAGAAGGGGACGACAGAGGACAAGATGGTTGGATAGTGTTCTCGAAGCTACCAGCATGAGTTTGACCAAACTGCGGGAGGCAGTGGAAGACAGGAGTGCCTGGTGTGCTCTGGTCCATGGGGTCATGAAGAGTCAGACACGACTAAACAACAACAACGATTAGGCTGGCTTAACAACAGAATTGCTAAAGAAATATCAATCTTGGAGCAGGATGCTCACTTATATTAACAACAGAGAACTGTAGAATGCACAATGATGCCATCATAATACCAATTATGTTTTGTTACCATGGAGCTCCACATAAACCCTGTTATTCCTTTCACTTGTTTCTTTCAAAGATCTATCATGGTTACATTATATCAAATCACAAAATTTCCATGTTTTGTTACAAAAGCAGACTAATTATATAGATGCTTATCTCATTACTGCAGACAGCTTGACTTATCTCTTAGCATAATTATCTGATTTCACTGATAACATAACTAGAATAACTATCTACTGTACACTTCTGCAATGGACATATTTTAAAAATGCAGCTGTTACAAGTTGCTGGAGAAAGGAATTTGGTTCATATATCTGCTATCCTGTGGATCACAGAACTCTATTTTGATGGTCTGGTGCCACTTTATGACAAAATATGTCACTTTATGACTATATGACAAAAAAGGGAACCAGGATCAATTAGTAAAAGAAAAACAGAAAAGGGCCTCAACAGGTGCATAGAAGCAATTGGTTGCAGAGCAATATTACAGCCTTATATATTTTGGGTTAAAATCTTTAGGGGCTCAGTTTATTCATTCCTCTTACCAGATGATGTTGCTTTCTTTTGCAGTTTTTAGACTGACTGCTTTTTCTTTAGTGGAAAGAATTACTTTCTATTTATTATTAATAACAATAAACGATCTGTCTCTACGAATGCCCTCCCCAGAGAGGCTCACCTAGTACTTCCATTAATATATTTTCAGTACCAAGAGAAGACCTTATTATCCTTCCTGGCTTTTTCTATCTGACCTTTTAAACTCCATCCTTTGCCATTTTAATGTGGCTACTTTATTTGCTGAATGTTTGTGTCATTATTCACTGTAGGTATGATATTTCTGTTTCTCTCTCGTTTTATTATTCTTGTTTTCAATGCCCCTTCATCCAAGTGTATTTTTTTTACTAATGTTCTGATTTGTAGTTGATGTTTGTGGGAAATAGAGGAACAGAGCAATCCAGACTCCCTTTGCACCCATCAGTGTGAGTGTTCGGAGAGGGGGCTATGATTGATTAAAAGTAGGTATTCCTTCACCTGGTCCTGCTAGCCTCTGCCACCTCCCATCAGCCACTGTCTGCAGAGTGACACCAGCAGAACTCTGTTGACATGGAAATCTTCCTCCCACCTGCCTAACAGGCTGATAGCAACAGCCAGGAAAAAGCCCCCAAATGGTGTGATCCAGAGGTGGGAAGAAGCAGGGGCTGAGCCAGTCCTGGACCTGTTGGATCCCAAGGAAGCCCTGATTCCATCAAGTGACAGTATCGGGCTTCAGCCAAGGCCAATCACTGTGTTAGCCCCATCCTAACACAGTGATCTCCCTGCCTCCATCTTCTACGTTGGTTACCATGCACAGCCGGACTGAGGCAGTGGCCCTATTCATCCTCCTGGGGTTAAGATTTCCTCAGCAAATAAGTAAGTAAGTAAGTAAGTAAGTAAGTAAGTAAATGGCTGTAATCCAAATGGGATGTTACCAGGACATTAAGACGTGTTGAATTTTTCAACTTTCAAATTCTAAAAATGAGGGGTGCTTAAAAGTTGTAACATGTCTTGAGAATTCAAAAGACGTTCTAGTTAATTTAAAATAATTTAATCTTGCTTGGTAAGTCACATGTGTGTAAAATTGCATAGAAATCATTTACAAAATTGTCAAATACTTGAAGTTATATTATTGTTATTATCATCATTACCTGACATTTTCAGAAGTAAAAGTAAAATTATTTTGTCTTCCAATAGCAGTTTATGTGCTTCTTCATCAAACGTAGACTTACCAAGCAAAATGTCCAATCACAAAAATAATAGCAGATTTGAATTCCGTATGCCTGAAAACATTTTTAATGTTTTAAGAAATTTAATGTTTTAATGTTTTAAGAAATTTAGAAAAATTAAGTTTAAAATTATATGCCCTATTGGGACATGATCAACTGTGGCTGAATTTTTCCTGTCTGTCCAGAAGTGGCCACAGCATTGTGTGGACTGCACATGAACTGCATTTTTAGTTTAAGCCCATCTACACCTTACCAATAGTAGGCTGATTACTGATGCTCTGTATCTATTCCCATTTTTCTTCTGATGACATCTGTCTGCATGGCTAGGCTGCCTACATAGCTAGCCAACATGTTTAAGCTGGAGGACACCATTCCTGTAACCAGAGGTGCCAACTTGAATAAACTATGCGGGAACAGGTAAGCCCTGCCCTGCATAATTGATCACATGACGTCTCTCTCTCTCTCTCTCTCTCTCTCTCTCTCTCTCTCTCTCACACACACACACACACACACACACACACACACACACTTGAATGGCAATACCCATCAACTTTGGGGGCTCCAGCCCCTCAAATATTTTATGGGGCGGTGGCAAAGGGACCTCAGCCCCTAGGAATTGGCTCCTATGCCCATAACTCTTAATTTGCTATTTATGAAATTTTTGAATGCCTCCTAGCATTCCCTTTCCCTCCCTAAGAATGCTGCCTTTTGTAAGACTGAACCCTAACGCCAATCTTTCTCCCTTCTGACTTGATGCTGTTCCCATTAATGTAACGAGCATATTACTTGGTGACAGGATATGGTAATGAGATGTGGACCAGATTTATTATGAATGCTCTCCAGGATATTTCTTCGCCATTGTGAGAGTTCGTGACATGTTCCTTAATATCTATTTAGACATAAACATCCAAGTTGATCAGTCATAATCTGGTGAAAAGCTGCCAAGAGCCAAAACCATCTTTTCCTATCAACACATAAAACTCTTCAGAGTGACAGCCAGAACATTATCTATCAACCAAGTCCATTTTCTTAGAATTTAGCTTTCCATGTTAATCTTTAAAGAATGACAGACTCTTAAGTGGTCAGCAGAAATAATGCTTTGTATAATCTAGCACTAGCAAGAAAAAATCCCTTTGACCTTTTTTCACTTTAAAAACAGTGATTAAGGCCCAAGTACAGAGCTCATGCTTTTTGCTTCCTAGTCTGGAGTGAATTTTTAAGAGCTGAATCCCTGTAATATTTGGGATATTTTATTTCTCCAAGTAATCATAGTAAGAGCTACACCTGCTGAGCTGGTAGACAAACATTTACTGATGTTTGAACTATGTATCAAAGAAGATATAATTGGGCTGAAACCAGCTGATAATTGCTAAGCAATTAATATTTCAATGCAATCCTCTGGATACCTGAATCTCAGACTCCCAAGCCTCTTCAGTTTCTTTGCTCTGGGAAACAAGGCAATGTGCAGATTTTATGTCTAAATAAAAAAAACAAACCAGAGGGATCTAATCTGCTCCACCTTGAAGATCAGAGTATTCTTCAATGCTTTATAGAAATGTGTCAATATTGTCTCCAATGAAAGTTAGAATGAAAGAAAACTCACATAAATTTGGTTCCTTAAAAACTAGAATGGAGCTGGAAAAGTATTTTTAGTGTTACATGCAGATTAGTTATCGACAGAAAACACCTCTGTTTTGGGGTGTCCTTCCAACAGCCCCCAAATATTTTATCTACATTGTGGTCCCTCCCTACTAAAAGGAAAAATGTAGTTTTAAAACCTCCAATGGCAGGTTATTAAGGCTCCAAGTAATTATGTCAGCTTTCCACAATGTGGGGTCCTCCATAGGACTACAACTCCCATCTGCCCCAGTCAGTATGGCCAACATCCAGGATGATGGGAGCTGTAGTTCAATATCTGGAAGGTACCAGGTAAGGGGGGGGTTGACTTATGCAGTCCCCAAGTTAACCCACAAGGCATAACTCACAAAACTTCCTTAGGCCTAGGAACAAAGAACTGAGGAATCCCTGAACATCTCCCCATATACTTCCTGGAAGACCTTGCTCACACCAGTCTCACAGCAGTCTCACACCAGCCCTTCCTTCATTAACACAGGTTAGGCAGGCTTCCCAGAGAGTATATAAAAGCCTCTCCTTAAGCTTTAGCTCAATCATATCCGCATGCGAGGTCAGGGATTGCTCAGCTTCATTGATCGTAACATGTATGCCGTTCCTTGTAGCTAAACTCAAGAACAGAAAAGTTCCTAGAGTCTTTGTTAAAAAACCAGTCTTTGGGAGCTTCTACATAGTCTGCCACTGGTGCCCAAGATCTGGAGGAAATGAAGAGAAATGCTTACATTTGTGTGTGATTTCCTTAGTCATTCCACAAAAGGCTCTCCCCCAACAACCATGCAAAATTTGACATGGAATGCATAACCCGCGAAAAATTATGTCAGCCTTAGTCAAAACTTTGCTTTCTCTTATATGCAACTGACTCCTGGTTAACAGAATGCTTTGACTTTGAAACTTCCACTTGCATATAACATCTTTTTATTGTGATCTCCATTTTATTACAAAACATTCACCTCAAAAGCTCATTGTTCCATATACATCTAAGAGAGAAATTCATGCTATTTCTGCTGCTACTGTGCTCACTGGCTTTACTTGAAAGCCTCTTTCCTCAGAAGGTTAGACTATCAAATAGTACATCTAAGGTAAGAGAAGTGATTTCTCATTCTGATCCCCTGAGAGTTCTGCTATAAATACATTTGCAGTGAATGCATTAGGCAGTTCAATGAAGGACACTCACATGACAAGCTGGTGAATAATGTCTGATGTATGAAAAAAACATAACAATTGCACTGGTCAGATTCCATACACATGACATTTCAAATTTCAGAGTATAAAATCAAATGCAAATGCAAACATAAACTTAAATTTGTTTGTGGTAATTCATATGGGAGAGGAAAACCATAGCTCGGGTTGTAATCTTCATCATGGTTGCACTTAAACACAGGCCACAACCACTCACTACATTTAAAGCACAGCAATGGCTACTCCCAAGGACTCCTGGGAGTTGTAGTTGTTTAAGGCTGCTGACAATAGCTAAAATACCCCTATTTCCCCCCTAGAGCTAAAATTTCCATACTGGTTCAACAATCCCTCTTCCTGGGGAACCTGTGAGGTGACAATTCCTCACCCCTGTCCAGTATTGTTGAACATGTGTTCACTAATAAATCTATCTATAAATCTACTTATTATGGAGTTTACAGGAGATGTATTTTTGAAACAGATGTGCACTACTAGCACATTGTCTACTGGATGTCAGAACAATCTCTCTAAGCCAGGGATGTCCAACAGGTCGACCATGATCGACAGGTCAACCCCTGGTTGTTAGATGTCTACCGTGGTCGATCGCTGGCTCATTTTGTCCATGGGGAAAAAGGAGCATTCAGCTCTACCCCCTCCCTCTTTTCTTTAGCTGTTCACGATTTAAAGAGCGAAATACGTAGTTTGCGCTGGCTGGATGACTAATTGTTTATCTATTTATGTTGCTGCCCTCCCCGGCAAAAGTGGCAGAAGTATTTGCTGTCCAGCCCCAAAAGAAAATCTACACAAGTTTGACTTGCCCACGTTAAAAAAAGCTGAACAACTTTGACCTGCACCCCCCAAAAATTTGACAATTCCGACTTCCCTCCCTAAAAAAGCTCAACAACTTTGACCTGCACCCCCAAAATGGTCAACAACTTCAACCTCCCCCCACCCAAATGGTTAGATCACTGCCAGTTTTTTATTCTGTGAGTAGATCACAGTCTCCTGGGAGTTGGACATCCCTGCTCTAAGCAATATGGTACTTGGAAAACAATCATCATGACAAACATCAAAGACTGTTGTGGTTTTCAAAGGCATAATCACTTTCCAATTCACCAGTAGTCCAAAAATCAGAGGTTCCTAACATTATTCATTGGAACCACTTGAATCTCAATAGCAAATGAGACATTGCATTATTTCATGCCACTGACCCGTGGATCAAGGACAGTTTTAAATCCAAGCTAATCTGATATTTTCCTTGGCTCTGTCAGAATTTGTCAATAATGTCTGGGCCTGTCCATAAATATGTAATGCTATATAGATCTTACATAGCAACAACTAGGGGAGGTGAGTTGTCTCACAATATACTGGCATGTCTAGAAATCATCAAAGTTATAATATTTTAAACAATTATGAAATTTGGTGTTTCAGGAGTGTTGCTGGGCTATTTAACATATTGATAGCCAGAGGCACAAACCTATGGGCCACTATTATGACAAATTGGACAATAAATGTAATTGTAAAATGTCATAGGGCTAAGATAAAACCATTTCTGCCATTTCATTTTTTATTGGGGTGAACTTAAACTCTACTTTCTTCCCTTTTTGAATTTCAAGGGGACCACGGAGGTTCCAATGACTCTCCAGCCTCAAGTGAAATCAGCCAGTCTCCCTTGCAAGATCCCTGCCCCCCAGAGAGCAGATTTTCAATACCATTAATGAGTATCAAAAGGGAGTTCACAAGACACGCCCCCCCCCCAAGATATCTGGTCAGCCACTATAAGAACAGGATCCTAACCAAACTGTGAGGCTTATCTAATGCTGCAGAATACAGAAACAGGATTTTAGGTGACCTTAGCAGATTGAAGAACAGGGCCAAAACTAGGATATGAATTTCAAAAGGGACAACTGTCAGGTTCAACACTTAGGCAGGAAGAACTACCTGCACAAATATAATATGGGGGACACCTGGCTTTCCAGTAGTACATGTGAAAAGGACTTTGGAGTTTTAGTGAACCACAACCATGACGCAGCAGTCAACAGTGTGATGCAGCAGCAAAACAACAACAACCCACAAAACAACCAATGCTATTCTAGGGTGCACAGCATCACAGCATGTCCCAATCCTGCTGGAAAAGTTGTGGAACGTACTTATGTTTATCTCCTTTAAAGTCTCACGTAGGATTTGATTTTTGTTTTTTAGAAACAAGATTATTTACTACAATTGTTTAATTTCCTGTTCTTTAGTCTGAGGACTTTCAGGACAAGCTTACAGTCATAAAAAAGATCAATAAACAATGTGATTGATAAAGATTATTAAAACCAGCAGAGCATTTTAAAAAAAGGCTAAAGTAATAAAAAGAATAGGGGTTGAAGTAGAGGTGATATTAGTGCTGTTACTGCAATTAATTTATGTCCACATCAAACAAATATAAAGAGCAGCAACAGAGTGGGAGAGAAGAGGATAGATGGGGAAGAAGAATTTGACAATATCCCTTGCTGTGATTCCAACAAAAAACTATACTCCCTGAAGCTGCCGCATGCATCAGAAGTGAAGCCGCCATTGGTGCTGGGGGGGGGGTAGGGACTGCAACCACTCTTTACATTTTAAAAAAAAAATCATGTTAACTGCATTGATATTCATTCATTCATTCATTTATGTCCTGCCTCGAAGCCAAAAGCTCTTTCTCCTACTAATTCTTTCCCATATTTTCTCCAAAATTTATCTGCTTCAGAAGGGTCCCAACAGCTGCATAGCCAGACTAGGTCACAAAAGCATCCTGATATCAACATCCACAGAGAGATTGAGAAGCAAGAGCGAGGCTGCACTCCTGTTGTCCCACGACTGCAAATGTCATTCATCGGGGTGGCTAGGACAACTCAGTCCCATGTCCAGGCCAAAACACATATTGAAATGGATCTAAGTAATCTGGATCATCCCAAAATCCTGGCAGCTACACCACCACAACTCCCCCCCCCCCACTTTCCCAAGGAAAGGGTAGTAGTGGCTGGTCAAAAGTTACTTGAGACAAAAGAGTCCAAGGCTGGTTTCTTAGGGAGAGGCCACATCCCTGCCTGTGTCAAGGCAGCAAGGACCATTCCCTCACACAATAAATGTTAACCACACTCTGGATCCAACCAGTTAGACCCTCTATGCTAGTTTTCATAAGCAGAGAGCTTACAAAACAGTGTAAATTGATGAGGAAATGGTGCAGAGTCAGCTTGACAGGAGAAATGGGAAACTGTGAGAAACCAAATTGGACAGGTTTGTCTATCTCTAGATCAGAGGTGGAGATTATTTTCAGGAATGGTGATGGTGTGGTTTGGCACAGCAGGGTGGTCCTCCCTGTTTTGCCTCAAGTGGCCTCAGGATTCCAGAACTTACAACTGTCAGTTCTAAGGGGAGGCAGGCAAGGACCCATAGCTCAGGTGTGGCTCGCTAGCTCAAGGAACAGGTGTGTGATTCGTCAGCTGGAGTAGGTTCAGAACAGGTGAGGATCACATCCCTCATCAAGCCCAGAAGGTATAACAGGAAAGCCATCATGTACAATGTCATGTAGCCTAATTTTGCATGTAACTGTAACTGAGACACACAAATCTGTCTGGCTGATAAAGATATGGCGTGTGAAAGAAAAGGTGAAAGACGTGGGGCATTTTTTATTTATTCATTTGCAAAAATGTCTCTACAACCAATGTAAAGAAGAAGAAATTGTGGTGGTGAATAGCATAAAACCAATTTAAAAATTTACATTGATAAAACAAATGGAAATACATCATAAATCAGTAGATTAGATTAATAAATATACTGCAACACACGTCAGGGTGGATCACTCCTCAGAGAAAGCCTGAGAAAGTCTTTTGAAAGTTTGCAGTTCAACAGAAACAAGTAATTTTATCTGCAAATAATTCATGGCTGGAAGCAGGCTCCCCCATTTATGCTCTCTGGGAAGGATTTCTTTCTTTTTACACACAAGTGCATCTCTGCCAATTTTCGTTGGTGATCTAATACTGGTAATTAAAACAGTGAAGTGGAATATAAACCTTTAAATACTGTGGGAATCTTTAATTTTGTTTGCTGTTGATTGACTGATTATTAAATCTTTGTAGTTTATTGTCATTATACAATAACTATGGGTAGATGAAATTAGGAATAAACTGGATCTCTATGTTGTAGAAAGATTGGACTTCGATCCTTCCTTAATGCATGGCATGGAAGTAGGTAAACTGATTTAATTTCATAACATTAAAACTAGGATACAGATCCTCTGATTGCTAGCTATTATGGTTTTATACATTGTTTCAGTGATTTATTGAATTTTACAATTTGAGTGCATATTTGTCAACTGATTAGTGTTGTTATCAGACCACCAAGGGAGGTAGAAAGCAGTTGTATGCATCAAATTCATGCTACACTAGATTCTCTGTAGCCGTGTCACTCTTTTCCTTCATTTCCCCAGCCATGTGAAGAAAATGTGATGTTAACTGATGGATTTTGGAGCTCCTTCTACCCCTGCCTTAAGCTTAGCAACTGTTGGGCATCCTAAGGCTGAAAACCTATACACACATTTCCCTCAGTGGGACTTATATGTGAGCAAAACCATATAAGATTCCATTATTAAAGTGCTCCAGGCAATAGGTAGTACAAAACACACATCTTTTTTTATATTGTGGAGGAGGGGAAGAGAAAAACCTCAGAACAGAACAGCGATAGAACAAATCCCATGCTTTGCCAACAGATCCCTTGCATCTCCGGTGAAAAAGATCTTAGAAATGACCTCTGCCTGACACGTTGGGGAGTTTCTGCCACTCCATGCTTAGCCAAACAGACTGTGTATTTGTTGCTTTCTTTTGTCAGAAGATAGCATGCAGCAAAATGAGAAAGAATCAAAGAAGTAAAACTAAAGCATGCATCTGAATGTAATTTCTGCATCATTAATATTTCTGTGAGTAAGAGCTGAAATTAGATGCAGGAGGTTCGGTGCTTTGATGGAAATCTGACTTCATTGTGAACTCTGAAGAAGATCCATGTTTGCCCAGCTGCAATTCAAACATTTATTTTCAGATTCAAAATGTGTACCCACTTCTGGTCTGAAATCAGGAATGAAATGTCAGCCAGAGTGGCCATTAAATATGAAAAACACACATATTTTGTGCAAGCATGTAGAGTGAGTAATATCTCTAATGAGGCTGACCTCATGCACATTATACTTGGCGTAAGCACGAAGCTACATTTTCCTCTCTTTATCGCAACATAATTGAAACAAATGTATATAAACAAAAAGTAAGCTGAATCATTTGTACTGAACTTCCAGGCCTGATCTAGACACATCAAAGAAGCGTTTCAGTTAGCGGTGTTGCAAACTTTGTATGAGAAATCGGGTAAGCAAAAACAAAACTCCACAACGCCATCTGGTGTCATAGTGTTAGAATGCATAGACAACGCATATAAAACATTTTTTCTTTACCAGTGTAGTTGAATCCCCAGTGTTCTTTAGGTTTGGTTTGGTTTTCTTAAAGAAAGGCCGCATTGCATCAAAAGGTTCCTCCCTAGTGTAAATGGTTACCAAGAGACTGATGAATGTGCATAAGGATTGTGCTGTAAGAGTAACAGTCCATTTTTAAATTTTAAAAAGCCTCCTAAAAACTATAAGAAGTAAGTAGCCTCTGCCAAATAGCATGTTTATTTCAATCAGATTGAAACAATGCTGATGGGCAGTAAATAAAACATCAATATTTTAACTAACAGCCAAAGCTTTTTTAAAAGAGTTGTCAGGTTTAGAATTTGCCCTCCGTCTGCCAGTGGCAGCCAATTAAATGGCTTTGGATCCATTGACATCACTGCACCCATCTTTTTCAACTATAAGCTACCATGGAACTGCTGCAAGAGATAGAAGTTGGCGATGATCATGCATCTACTGCATTATGTATTTTGACTCAAGGAAAGAATTAGGAAGCTTGCATTTTCACTAGAACCACATTGAACTTTATTACAATTGTAATACCGCTTTGCTTTGTGGCTCACCCAGGAACAGAAATGTGACAGAACTCTACATCGTGACTGCTTATCAAATGTTTCAATCCTTTCAAAAGCTGTGTAATATTTTAATTTGATCATGGCATTGCACAGGCTAAGCTATCCTGTTGTTGAACAATCAGCCTTAAATTAATCATTTCACCTACTCTCTCTGAGAATGGACTAATTTTGTGCAATTTCCAGCACTCACTGCAGTCATTCTCATCATTCTCACTGGAATGAGAACACAATTGCATCAGTCTTTTTTTTTTTAAAGGTGTATCTCTCATATAAAAGAGAAGAAAATTTCCATAAATAGAGAATAACACACTATTCTCCTGTTTGTATGGCAAATAAATTATTGAAGCTTCTTCTGATGATAATCTAAGCCTTTCTAAATACTATTAAATAAAGCGCTTGGAATCTAAAGTTGTCTAAGATTGCAATCCTATAGCTCTCTATACTCTATTTTTGTAATAATTGTTTTCTTGTGGCAATTTGGATGGCCACTAATAGGTGGGCATTCTAACTGCAGTGTGATGACAGAAAGCAAGCACCAAAAGGAGGAACTACATTTAAACGAGAGCAGAAGTAACTTGAGAGAGCACTTTGGCAAACAGCTCTCTGCAGCCCTCCCCCAATTAAATATCGCTGGGCTGGCTTTTAAAGAAGGATTAGAAGTCATTTGACAAACTCATTTAATGAATTATGAGTGAAGAACTTTTGGGGCAAGCTGTGAGGAAAAGGAACAGGTGTTTGGTGAAGTGTGGAGGAAGGGATGGTAGCCAGGTTGTGTGTGTGTGGGAGGGGGTTAACAGGGTTGGAGGATTGAGGAGCAGAGTGAATGAGGTGGCAGCTTCCAGTACACACATAAGGACTAGGACCTTGGACAGCAGGGTTTGAAGCCCCATGAAGCTTGCTGGGTGACCTTGGACCAGTCACCATCTTTTAGCCCAGCCTCACTCAAAGGGCTGTGGTGAGGATGAAGTGTGGAGAAGAAGAACCATGTGTACCACCCTGAGACCACTGGGAGATACAGCTGGTGTATAAATGTAACAAACAAACTTAGTGGGGCTTACTTCCGAGTGAACATTCATAGGATAGCCCTGTAAGGCTACTGTCTTATTCATATACTGTGAAATAAGTCACACTGAATGCAGTGGGGTTTACTTTTGAGTAAACAATAAACATGCATATGATCATTCTACAAATATACACACTACTAAGTTAAAATGTGGTAGTCTGCAGGTTTTTAAGTCACCTAGATAAATAGAGGATACGTCATCACTTTCAGTGGTCATGGCTCAAAAGTCTTCCATTTCTTCCACTCTCTCAACTTTACTATCAGGAATTGGAATAAGGGTTTTATTTGGACAAGCCTACCCAGACATATAGGGACGCAGGTGGCGCTGTGAGTTAAACCACAGAGCCTAGAACTTGCTGATCAGAAGGTTGGCGGTTCGAATCCCTGCGACGATGTGAGCTCCCGTTGCTCGGTCCCTGCTCCTGCCAACCTAGCAGTTCGAAAGCACATCAAAGTGCAAGTAGATAAATAGGTACCGCTCTGGCGGGAAAGTAAACAGCATTTCCGTGCGCTGCTCTGGTTCACCAGAAGCGGCTTAGTCATGCTGGCCACATGACCCGGAAGCTGTACGCCAGCTCCCTCGGGCAATAGAGAGAGATGAGCGCCGCAACCCCAGAGTCGGCCACGACTGGACCTAATGGTCAGGGGTCCCTTTACCTTTACTTTTTACCCAGACATATGAATCTGTTTTTAGTTTATTGCTTTTGAATGTTTTAATGAGCTGTTTTTACTGGTAAACCACTTTGCGGTTGTTGTTGTTGCTGTTGTTTTAGAATCAAGTGGTATATATATATATTTCATGAAATGAATAAAGGAAACCCTCTGTATTACTGTGTGAAGCAATGGAGTGTGGGAACATTGTCTTCCTCACCTAAAAAGTGGTGGGAATAATCTAACATTGTGATTTTTCTATATTTCAGTCCTAAAGTGAAATGATAGACAATTTCCCCCACGAAAGCAGTATTTAAGAAAAAAAAATGAAATACTAGCCAAGATGTCAGAGATTGATTAAATAATTTGTGCCATCTCAAGCAAGGGAAAATGTCTCTCTTTATAGTTATCACT
The DNA here is from genome assembly GCF_027172205.1 of Podarcis raffonei. Lineage (NCBI taxonomy): Eukaryota > Metazoa > Chordata > Lepidosauria > Squamata > Lacertidae > Podarcis > Podarcis raffonei. The sequence goes on from NC_070612.1 coordinate 32,924,394, forward strand.
CTCAACCTGCCCACACACTTCTCATTCACCTAAGGGGTGATTCTAGGCTAGGAAATGAAACCAATTTCAGCATCAACAGGGACTATAGCTGCTATAACTCCAGTTCTCTTATCCCCAGAAGAGATGCCTAACTCTGTTGGTGGAAGTATTTTACAAAATATGTAGTTGGCCTTGGCGGTTGGTCTTAACGAAATGAGGCTTCTGATGAAAATAATTAACTGCCTCATTCATGTATCCCTTCAGAATGAAAATATATCTTACCATCTGGTCCAAGATAAGAGAGATCCTTCAGCTAAATCAGTGGAGAATTATCCCATAATATATTTTATATATTCAATTATAACTATTATTCATACTTTGCGAATTTTGCAGGCCTTGAGTTTAAGTGCTTTAAATATCTCCATTTCACTCGTTATCTGGGGAAAAGATGGCTATTTGTTCACAAAGGCAGAGTTCTGAGGGTGGAAAAAAATCTGCAAAGTGAATCAGTAAGCGAACTGAATGTATTCATTTAGGAATATTCCAAGAATAGGAAGTTAAGGGAGTTCAACTATCCACAGATAGTTGCTTGCAATTTACTGTATTCACCAATTGCACAATAGCATTATTAAAACTGACCCATATTAGGACCTCATTATTCCTGTATGGCATACAACTGTAGATGTCTCAATAGTCCTACCTGATGTGTTAGAGGATTCACAATGATTCTGAAACTCACATCTCTGAAAAAGAACATAAAATAAGCCAATGGCCCATCTTGTCCAGCATTCTGTTCTCACAGTGGCCAATCAGATGCCCTCTTGGGAGCCCACAAGATGTCTGTGAGCACAACAGCACTATCTCCACTTTCAGTTCTAAGCAACTGATATTCAGAGGCATAATGCCTATGACAGTGGACATAGAACATAGCCATTGCAGTTCATACCCATTGATAGACTTGTCCTCCATGCATCAGTCCAATCTTCTTTTAAAGCTATTCAAGTTGGTGGCTGCCACTACTTCCTTTGGGGAGGAATTCCATATTTTAACTATGCACTGTATCAAAAATGTCCTTTCTTTTTTCTTTCAACATTCAGCATCAGCGGATATGCATGACTTCTAGTGTTATGAGAGGGAGTGTGTGTAGAACCAAAATGGTGAAAATGCTCTGGAAGGCTGCTAAATGCCAGCTTGGGAGTCAAGATAACCCCAGGACTCATTATTATTTGCTTCCAGAATGAGCTCACATGTGTTTATTTGCTTATTTTGATATATCCTAAATTGCTTGCTTTAATGCTATGCTTATCTGTGGACTTGGGACACTTGGCAATTGGCCTACAGAGGCGAACTATCTGTAAGACTTGGATGCCTTCATTAGCAAGGCTGAGTTGAGATTTGAACCCATGTCTCCCAGGTCCTGGTCCAAAGCTTTGACCACTGTATGACACTAGCTTTCTTTCTTATCCAAAAATCTGGACATAAGGAGGAATGCAACATCACAAGTTCCTGCCACAAGTTCCTGCCACTATGGATCTGTTACTTCTCAGAACTTTAGGCCGATTCAGAACATAAATCTGAATGTTTTCCCTTCACTTTTATGAGTTTTTATGGCCAAGAATGATGCTGTGAAGAATTTATGAGGGTTAAATCTTCACTAACTACGGGGTTATTGCCTTTTCCAAAGGAATAAATTCACACTACCTAAAAGCAGGGGTATAAAGTTCTCTTTGCTCTAGGATTCACAACTGACAGACATAGTCCCAGGGTTTTTCTAACTGTTGGATGTTTCCAGGGTTATAAAAGCCATAAATGGAATGTAGGATAAAGATGAATAGAGCTCCTGCAGTAATCATGTGAAATATCCATCGGCATATAAGCAAATCTTTGAGCTAACTTTCTCATCTTAAAAGGCACATAAGGAGGGATGCATATCACATGATAAATCACATCACCAAGACATTTGTCACTAATGGCATCTAATAGTATGAGAATCATTGAGTATAGCAGTATCATTAGATAGAGGACTAAATTAGTAAGATAGAAAATATGATATACATTTTGCCTTTGAATTAACTCCTGGATAGAAATCTTGCAACGATTGAAGTGATATCTTTTTAGCTATAAGCGTCACTACTTCTCCCTCCTCCTCTATTCTCCTTTTCCTTGGGGGTGTCTTAGGAATTATGAGTCTGCTGCACTCTGTAAAGGCAGAAGTGAGGAATCCCTTTTTAGGGTGAAACTTTCAATTCTCATCTCAGACAGACCAGCATTAACCATATATCAATATAGCTAATCAGTTTTGATATAGATATATTGAAAATATAATCTGCCTGATCACTGTAATAAAAATATTTGAAGCTAAGACTCTGTAGTGACAACATTGCTGGCAATATTTAAAAAACAAAAAGTTGTGTGGGGTTTTTCTCCCTGCTTGGTTTCTTTGGTTAAAAATGCACTATTCCTCCAGGAAGCACAAAAAGTACTAGCCTTCAATCTGTCTTTTAAAGCTAAAATGATAACTTGCATAGGCTTAATTATGGAAGAATGAATGCTCAGCTTGATTGACAGAAACAGTTCTGAGCAGAAATCTATAGCCTATTATTTGGTGGTGACAGTATGCTATTATGCACTGTGCCTTCTTGTTTTTTCTTCATAAACTATTTTAAATCCCAGCTCTGCTCAAAAGAGCCATGGTACTGAAAGATTATATTTCTTGAAATATTTTGATTTGGTGTCACCTAAGAAAAATGTCATGCTCTTTCAATTCACTGTGATTTCTAACGGAATAGGTTATTTTTCTTTTGTCCCTTCTAAGGGCAACATTTTCCATTATGGTCTCTAGCATAGTGGAAGCAAATTTAAATAACAGAATACTAGTGTCCATCAGACAGATACATGGTTTTAATGTGTACTGCTATGACAAGCAGAGTTCTTCAAGCTATGCAGCCAAAAGTGGATTCACATTACCAAGCCACATGGCAATGCATACCTGATAAGCACACCGCCAATGTGCTTCTCTTCTATTGTAGGGAAACTGAATGCATAGATTGCAAAGGCTTTAGCTGCGGTTATTAATATGAGGAAAGATCATATGGTGAAATGCAGAGTTGCACGCTTGTGACAGCTATAAAATGAGTGGTTTAGAATGATTCATGTCATCTCTCTAGAAACGTATTTTGGAGGTAGGTTATATGATGAGTGAATATATTTTATGCGATATTTGCCTATTTTAGTTCCTTTTATGAAAACGTGTTAAAGGAAAGCAGGATTTTGGAAAGCAGGTTGTGTATTGATTGATGCTTAAAGCCGTAAATGGCTTATCCCCCAGATATCTGAAATACCACTTCATTCCCTACATATCCTCCTAGGTGTTAAGAGGCGGCCCTTCTGCTAGTTCATCTCCCTAAGGAATTTGGGGTGGTGATGCCTCAGGAGAGGGCATTCTCTGTGGCAGCTCTTAAGTTGTGAAATTCCCTCCCTGCAGAGGTACATCTGGCTTCTGCACTATGCAGCTTTCAGTGAAGATGCCTCTCTTTATCCTCGCCATTTACACCTGATACCTGTGTTTTCAGAGCCCACCCTGCACGTAATAATAATATAATAATATTTTTTTATTCATACCCTGCCCATCTGGCTAGGTTTTCCCAGCCACTCTGGATGGCTCCCAACAGAATATTAAACAGAATAAAACATCAAACATTAAAAACTTCCCTAAACTTCAGATGTCTTCTAAAAGTCATATAGTTGTTTATTTTCTTGACATCTGATGGGAGGGCATTCCACAGGGTGGGCACCACCACTGAGAAGGCCCTTACTTTTAACTGTTCCAAATTTTTAATTGTTGTAACATGCTGGTTAAGGGCAGTTGATAAAATTATCATCCACATCATAAGCAGCAACAGTAACATGGCTGCATAGAGGAAATTCTGGCTCATAAGCTGGTTGCTACTTAGCATCTATATAAAGTCACTGGGAGTGATTAGTTGGGGGTTTGGAGCACCATGTCATCAATATGTTGATGGCACCCAAATCTGTTTCTTCATAACATCTGAATTAAGTGATCTGGACATACAGGGACTCAGCTCCAATTAAGAGCTCCAATCCAGGCAAGCAGCCCCCAGATCCAGGAAATAAGCCAGTTACTTGTTCTGAGTGGATTTTCACTCCCTTCTGAAGGTACAACTGTTCCTGGACCAGTCTTTGCCCCTGGAAGCCCAAGTGACTTTGATGCCTAGGAGCACCTTCATAGTTGTTGAAGCAGCTATGACCATTTCTGGATTGGAAGAGTTTAGCTATAGAAGTCTAGGCACTGATGACCTCCAGATTGGTTTACTGCAATTCCCTAAGACTGGTCCAGAAGCTGCAGGTAGTTCAGAATACTGCAGCAAGGATGTTGAAGGGTTTTTGTTTTTTTCATTTTCAGTGCATACTCCCAGTGCTGAAAAAACTGCACTGTCAAATGATATGCTACCAGACCATGTATAAACTCTTGTTCTCAATATATAAAGTTCTGAGCAACTGAGGTCAGGTTACCTCCAGGAACACCTTACCTGGTATATCATTGCCTAGTTACTTCAATCCTCAAGAAAGACACTATCAGGAGTACATTTTGGTCCTGAGGATCGTCTTATGACCAGTACGACCAGGGCATTTCATGTGGTGGCACTTTCCCACCAGAATGCATTTCCAATGAACAATACACAGCCATCTGCAGTGTTGGCAATTAGGTTGCTGCCTAAAACTGAAGTGTTCACCCAGGCTCTTCCTGAGTGTTGCTGTACAAGTATCATCAATCACATCATCCCTATGCACAACACCATTTTTCAGATGCCCTTGTATTTCACTTTCCTTGCAAAAGTCCAGGTAGAATTGGGGCCAGAGGCTGCAGAGATCTGCTGAGAAAAGCATACTTTAGTCCCAGTTTATAACTCACAGGTCTTTCTCACTAAAGTTTAAATTTATCAATCATCAATGCATGCAGAAGGAAAATTGCTGAATTTTTACTCCTTTGTAGATGAACTTGTTACCAGCTACATGATTTCATTCCAGAACTTCATGATATTTTGTTCTAGTTCCTTTATTCACCAGATCTGCTGGGAAAGTTTGAGTGTGCTGACTCACTTCTGTCTGTTTTGTTGTTCCAAAGTCTTTATTTTTTTGAGAAAATTAAATAACAGTATGTTTTCTTTTGACTACAGTAATCTTTCAAAAGTCAAATTCTATCTGACAATTGTTGGGCATGACACTCTTCAGCTCTGATCTTTAAATTGGTGATTGTACCACCTACATGATTTCACACCACACACTTTGATATTTTGTTTCTGCTTTGCTGCCAAAAGCTTGTTTTGTTGATTAGCTCTGGAATGACTTTATCAGATGCTTTCAATGCGCCTTTGTTCCACATGCACACTGATCAGCTCGCCTACGAGCTCAAGTATATTTTTCATCCTTGATCATTGGGTGAAACCATTTCAGTATTAGAAAATGAGATGAGTCTCAAGCCTTGGTAGTGGAAGAAAGAGCTATGGATCCCACTGCCAGGGACATGCCACAGTGCAATCACTTATTGGGGAGAAAATAGAAAACTAATTAATTCTCTTAAAGGTTGCAGATTTAATTTAGATTCTTTGTTAGTTTTCTGCACTTACAGAGAGAGAGAAAATACTCTGACATAATACAGGAAATTAGTTTATTACATGGTCACTGCAGCACAACTGTTGCATATGAAATATTGGAAAGCAGAAATTATTCCCCAAGTCTGAAAGAATGGAACAAATGCTATTTGAACGTACAGCTCTGGTGAAATACATGTGTTAGATAGGAGCTGGGATGCCAACAAGATTTTCTTGTCCTAGTATATTGTATGTGGATTGGGTCCTCCACCCCACCGGCAAAAGATCTGCATATTTTTTTCATATGCTTGCCACGCAGCAGTTAAGCACAAAAATCTGCTTTCCCCCCAATGTGAACCCTAAACCATGCAAATAACGTAAGTTTCATGACTTATGTTATATTGCTTTTACCAGTTGATTTAGGCTGCCAATACTATGTTCGAGGCAAGGCCAAGCATTGAGAAGGGTGGTCAAAATAGATTTAAAAATACATTAATTCTGTTCAGATTAAAATACTTGGATAAATTCAAGATTTAAATTGTTAAAAAGCAAACTCTCCACAAGCCACAGTTCTGCATTCTGTACACATTCAGGAAACAGAGTTAGGACATCATCAACAACACCAGGACAAACAAATCCTAGTTTGAGACCCTAGTTTGATAATAAACTTTGGCTAGGAAAAACAACAGTTCTCTGGATTAGTATATAAAATAAAGCTCTGATTTGTTTCATAATGAAAATGGAACTCTTGTCTCTGTGTTTATAACAGAGGATCAAGAGAAAGTAAAAGAGGGAACGCAAAAGCTTGGAGTTCGTACAGGCTCATTGCTATAAGTCCTGTCTTAGAAGATCCCTTGAACCATGCTTTTTTTCTCATTCTATAACCATGATTGTGCATCTTTAACCTATGACCACATTTAAGCCACCATGACTAATCACTTTATGACCAATTAAGAGTGGCTTTAGTAAGAGTGGCTTTACTAAATTTACTCTCATTATATTACTGTTTCAAATGTGATTTTCTTTTCATTTTCTTTTTCAAAAAGATGAATTTTCAGGATGACTATTAGCAAGGCTGAAATACTTTGGCTAAATAATTAATGCTGTTTATTAAATGTTATCCATATTCTTTTAATTCACTTGTCTGGGACATTTCAATATTTTACCATGATGGTAATGTAATGATATAAACAAACCAGCATGAGTTTAACATCAAAGATGGTTAATTTTTTTGTAATCATTCAGGAAAGTATTTCACCAATTAATTTTTTGCTTCTTAATTCAATGAAACAAAATGTCAAGAGACTGAAAATCGGTTTGCAGTGAAATCTGCATGTGCATTCTGTGGCATGTTCTCTGTGAATTGTGTTACTCTGAGGGTTGCCTCAACAGTTGATTATCCCCAAACGACAGAAAATATACTCATCTCTTAGGCTGCAACCATCTTTAACAGGTATGAAGAACCACTTTTGCCATCGGGGCATGGTAAAGACCCCAAGATCTCCTGCAATGAATTTGGAAAGGGTTTTTTTTTTTTTTGCAGATAAAGTCACTCAGATCCGGAAAGAGGTAGACTCCACCATGGGAGCAGGGCCAGGGCAAGGGAGTGCTAGAGTCCTGTCTAGTCAAGTTGCATGGGATCAATTCCAATCTGTTACCTCTGAGGATTTGGCTCTCCAGATGTTTCCAGACTAGAACTGCAAGCACTCCTAACCATTGGCCATTTATATTTATCCAAGCATCCTGATATTTAAGGTTACATAAAGGAAACAGCAAGAACAAAATAGATTTTAGGTAAAGTTGTAGCTAAGTGATGGAATTACAGTCCAATCATATGTAGAAGGCCCTCAGGTGCAATCCCCAGCACCTCCAATTGTGACTGGGAAAGACCCCAATCTGAAACCATGAAAATTTGCTGCTATCAGTGTACACAATACTGAGCTAGATGGACGAATAGTCCAACTTGCTTTAAGGCAGCTTCCTATGTGCCCTCCATGGACAGTTGCATGTAAGATACTAGTCCATATAATACACATATATGATCCATCATCAGGAAAGTCACATATTAGAACCATTATTTTTATTATTAGTCCTCTGACCTAAATCAGTCTTGCAAATCCTCCAGGCTCTACCCTGTGCTTCTAAAATGTCATCTAATAGTTGCCAGAGTGAAGAACAAGCTAACGAGTCTTTCTTGCACAAACTTAGAAGATAGAGCAACTGAAGCTCAAAATAAATGGTAACAGAAATAGCTTGAATGAGAACCGGAGGAAAAATTCTGTCGCTTTCATGCAAAGTCAACCCACTCGCTCTGGGCACTTCTGACATCGTGGCAGAAGTGCTCCTGCGGTGGCCTGTGATGCGACTCTTCAAAAGAGTATCCACATCTATGGTAGAGAAGTGGAACAGAAAACAGAAGCTTGTTTCAGAAGATCCTTCATCTGTAAAATACACATCTTGCAAATTCCAATTCTCCCTGCAGGTACAAGGCTCAGAGCCACCCAGGTAATGCACTCTCGGAAGGGGTAGCCATGTTGAGTTTGCTGCAGCAAAATCAACAAAGAGACTTCTGGGACTGTAAAGAGACACAAGTTTATTATGGCATAGGCCAGGCATGGCCAAACTTGGCCCTCCAGCTGTTTCGGGACTACAATTCCCATCATCCCTGACCACTGGTCCTGTTAGCTAGGGGTAATGGGAGTTGTAGTCCCAAAACAGCTGGAGGGCCAGGTTTGGCCATGCCCGGCGTCCTGGTGTGGTGGAACTGCAATAATAACCACCCGGCAGTGGAGTCACTGCTGTCAGGAAGGGAAGGGCTAAGGGGCAGGGAGGTTCAGTGCTGCATGTATGAGCCTGTGGATACACTCTGGCATTCTTGCTAGTGCATCCACACATCCCAGCCTTGCAGTTGCCTTATTCCTCCTCTTCTCCATCTTGATGAGCAGCATTGACTTTGCTGCTGGGAGGCTATTGCTGCAGCTCTGTGCCACTAGGTGATCCACTCCTGGGTTTTGTGGACTTAAAGTGTGATTCACCAGATACATGATGGGTAGCATTAGAATACTGTCTGTTTGCACCCAACATATTTATCTTGCTCCTTGAACTGATATTACTTCCATCATGGTGCTGTTACACATGACCTGTAGTGAAATGTCACCCTAAATAGACAGAGGAATGTGATGCTAAGCAAAACCCACAATGTAGGATTTATGATGACATTCTAAATTCCCTGCACTTTGAGAAAGAATGACAAGAAAGAGAGATCTTTCCAAATCGCTTAAACATTGCTGGTTTAAGTTAGGAAACAAGTATTCAGGCTCAAGGCAGCAGCTGTCATCAGGATTCACATGTAGCTGTCAAGGCCACAAGTAGTAATCTTCTTTGCATATCTTTAAGAATAATAATAATAAACCCTCTCTAATTAAACTTTTAAAGCTTCTTATCTTTGAGTTCTTGGTTGAAGCTGAGGAGGAATATATCATTCCCGGGAACAATGGTGAAAATTGCAATTCCCTGAATAATACAAATCTACTTGATTGTAACAAATTATGTTCATTAGAAAGTAATAGATTTTCACTCCCTTCTTCTTTGATCAAAGTAGTTGCTCTTTAATCCAGGCTTAGAGATGGAGTCACTAGCTCTCATTTATAGCAGCGATTGGGCTGCCGAAGCTCTGACATAAAACCAAACTTATCCCCCTATTCAACACCACAAGTGAAGTTGACACAAATGCTACCGTGGATTGGGAAAGATTGTGAGTAGTGGAAGAAAAAGGGATTCCATTTAATTATGTCTGGATTCTTTTATTTATTTATTTAAGAAACAACTTTTTCTTCAGGCAAAAATTGAAGAAATGCCTGTCTCGAGTCCAGGATTGATGAATGACAACAATTGCTTGGTGCTGCAAAGGCTGATCACTGTGGGAGTGCAAAGTCACTCATAACAGCAACTATAACAGGAAGCCTGGGGTGGGGACCTTTGGGCTCAGGGGCTTGCTGTGGCCTTCCAGTTCTAGGGACTCTCTCAGGCCACACCCATGCCCCAGCCACACCTGAGGCCACACTCCTCACTGGTCACATAAGAGTTTTTGGCTGGCTGGAGTTTTTCCCTCCAAGTCAAATCATGCCTCTTGCTTTACTGGATAGAGGATCATACAGGAGATGTTGCAGACTGAAAGAAGAGCTTTTGCATGAAAATTATGTGCTATATTATGTCCCTTCCATTAAAATATGGATAAGAACATAGGAATCTGCCAGTCATACTATTTGTCTGTCTAGGTCAGCATTGTCTACTCTGGCTGGTAGCAAGAAGGAAACAGCTTCTCATATCAACTGCTACCTGATTCATTTTTTAAAGGACAAAATCTCAGATCTTCTGTATTTAATTCATTTTGCTCTACAACACAGTCACGATTCCTCCCTAAGATAGCACCCTATGACTGAGTGCTTTACCAATAGGGCAAATAGCATTGTCAACATTATAAGCCCCGTTCTATGCCCAATTAGCACATGAAACCTTTTCCCTGCGTCGCTGTGGCCCATAGATTGCAGCAAAATACTGGGCAAGGTTTTGCCCAGTATCTTCTCTGTGTGATGGGTTCATGGGAAAAAGCTGTCCCATGAGCCCTTGCTGAATAGGGGAGGGGAAAGCCTATGTAAGGCTGCTTTTCCTGGATCTCACAGACATTTTGTTTTGAGAGCTTCACACCTGCCCACCCTCTGGTTAGAGCCTTCACTGAGCAATTTTGGGTCATTAGTTGACAGGCCCAGAAAGGAATTTTTTCTTTCTCAGTCTGATTGGTGCTTGGTTGCCCCCCCCCCCTTTTCCTGAGTGAAATTATGGCTTTCCTTTGTTAGGTGGAAGAACATTGTATGAGGGTGGAAATGACATTGGACAGGATCAGCATAGTATAGGAAGCCCCCCTAAGAGGCCTGAGGGGATTGACCATGGCAAACCCATGCATGGATTCGGTATCTGCCTGGTTGGACTCTGCACCCTGGTCCCCCAGTGAGACCTTGCTTGCTTGGCTTGTACCACGGCAACGTTCAATGCTGGCTGACTCCCATTGTAGAGGTTTGGAGTGATCTAAACCCAGTGGATCCATTCCATCAACATGGGGCTTGTGGAATGATGAACTGATCCTGGGACCCAATGCTAGGCCAACCCTTGCCCTGCCCGCTGCTGTCAATAAAGATTTGGCCTCATTTTGTTCCATCACCCTGGTACAGTCTGTTTATTTTGCTGTTCTCATGGGTCACATAATGCACCTGCCTGAGCAATACCACTATTATGAAAAAGAAGGACTATTTTCAAAGAAACAAAAACAATAATTGTAATCAAGTGGATAACAGCAAACTGGGATTAAGAAAATAAGCTTGAGGGAAGGTTTTGGGGAAACTTAACTCCCGCCCCCCTCAGAGAGTGCCTGATTGGCACTGAAAATGTTAGAAAATGTTAGAAAATATTTGGCTCAGTCTTCCAAAAATATTCTTGGCTCAGTCATTATAGCAAACCTGATTAGGTGCATCCTTACAAATACAAATGAGAGAGGATGAAAGGCAATTAATTAAGATGAGACATAACTTATTTTCCACTCTCCCTCTAATTTGCTTCTGGCTTCCTCTTTTGCATGTGGATTGCTTCAGCCTTTGGTTATCTTTGATCCTGGCTTGCTTTGCTTTCAGTTACATTTTATTCCATTTCAGTTGTCTCTTGTTTAATTTGAATTTTCGTTTGCTGTATTGTTTTCTGATTAGTTCTTCTTTCACCGGAACTAATAAACATGGACAGTCTGTCAAAATCTGATATAAATTATACACCCAGAAGTCATCCTGCCAGTGCTGAGTTCAGGCCTGCATGTTAATGTCTACATCACCACATTAATACTAGAGTGGTATCTTCCAGAAGTGGAATAAAAATGATTTTAAAACCTCAAACCCTAGGTCAGATTAAAGGAGTAAATATGGTGGTGGCTTGGCCTTAGGCTATTTAAACACATAGATGTGTGAGAGAGATACCCAGTCTTTAAATGTGTGAGCTGGAGAATATGAGATAAATTTCCCTTTTGAGTTCAGGTATGGAGGCTTCCACCAAATTCCTTATCAGTCAGACTTTATTCAGTAATGCATTGCAGGACAGAGTTCGGAGAGTCTGCAAAAGCTTTCCATTAGGACACACCCTATATAGGGAAAATGAGTCATCTTTGTTGTTTCATCCTCTGACCAACCACCTTCTGCCACCCTGACATGCAACTTTTCTGAACCCAGTTTCACGGTATATATCAGAACTCTCCTTATATATACAAAAGTAAATATAACACTTTAACTGTCATTGTTTAGTTCCCCCTTAACTAGTTCTTACCATTTTTGTGGTCAGACCACACTTCTGTATGTGACACTTGTTGCTGGCATCCATCTGTCTCGAGAGGCAATGAAAGAGTATGTCCTTGGCCATAAAGTAAAACCACTGGAGAGTTACAGCACCTGCTGTGGCTGTAGAGACCAATGTCATGTTTGCAGACATCTCTGTAACATAGAATTGGCCTGTCAACAGGTCTGATGCCTGAAGCCAGCTTCCCTTAGAGCACGTCCCTGGGGATCCTGCCATCTTCCATTCTATGTACATGACCGAACCAGTGTAGAAGATGTTGAGGCAAAAGTGCAAACATGCTGGGAATGTGAGCTTGGGAGAGCACATTTTATTTGAGGCTCTGTCCTGCCATATGATGTCCCAAATATTCCTGACACAGTGCATATAGAAGGCATTGAGGCTTCATCCTGGTGGTTATAAAACCCCCACAACTCACTTCCATAAAGCAGCGTGCTCAAAACGCAATACCAAATCTTGGTATTGGTCATTAGCATACCATTCTCCCATACCCTTTTAGACAGGTGAGCCATTGCTGTCGCTGCCTTGACAATGTGTTTGTCTAGCTCAGCATCAATGGAAAAGTTGCTAGTTGTGGTGGAACCCAGGTAGACAAAATTGTCTTCCACATCAAACATGTGGTCATCAATGCTGATGCACGGAGTGTTGGTGGCATCCTGATCCAAGATGTTGGTCTTTGTCAGGTTGATGGTGACGCCAAACTCCATACAGGCTTGGGCAAGACAGTTGATGAGTCTCTCTAGAGCTTCCTCAGGGTGCACTGTCAGGATTGCATCATCTTCAAGCAACATCTCATGAATAAGAACCCACCACACTTTTGTCTTGTTAGGTGGCACTAACCTCACTGATAATGAGTAACAGAAATTCTACCTCAATAAATACTGTTTTGTTCACAGTCTTAAATGATTTACGTCGATAGAGTAGGGATGGGGAACCTAGGGCCTTCCAGATCTTGCTGGACTACAACTCCCATCATGCCTGCCCATGAGCTATGCTGGCTGGGGCTGATGGGAGCTGGAATCAAGCAGCAACTGGAGGGCCACTGTTTGCCTATTGTTGCGTTATAGGAAATCACTGTCTAGAGCTCAATACGGCACCTCATCACAACCTGAATATGCCTGCCTCTGATTATGATATGCTAGGACAGCATTTATCGCCACTACCATTTCCCTCATTTCATTGACCAATTCTATGAAGACTTACAACACCTTATAGAAGTGACACCAAAGAAGGATGTTCTTCTCATTATAGGGGATTGGAATGCTAAAGTAGGGAGGCAAGAGATAAAAGGAACAACTGGCAAGTTGGAGATCAAAACGAAGCAGGGCAAAGGCTAATAGAGTTCTGTCAAGAGAACAAGCTGGTCATCACAAACACGCTTTTCCAACAACACAAGAGACGACTCTACACATGGACATCACCAGATGGGCATCATCGAAATCAGATTAATTATATTCTCTGCAGCCAAAGATGGAGAAGCTCTATACAGTCAGCAAAAACAAGACCTGGAGCTGACTGTGGCTCAGATCATCAGCTTCTTATAGCAAAATTCAAGCTTAAACTGAAGAAAGTAGGAAAAACCACTGGGCCGGTAAGATACAATCTAAGTCAAATCCCTTATGAATACACAGTGGAAGTGAGGAACAGGTTTAAGGATTTAGATTTGGTGGACAGAGTGCCTGAAGAACTATGGATGGAGGCTCGTAACATTGTACAGGAGGCAGCAACGAAAATCATCCCAATGAAAAGGAAATGCAAGAAAGCAAAGTGGCTGTCCAATGAGGCCTTACAAATAGCGGGGGAGAGAAGGCAAGCAAAATGCGAGGGAGATAGTGAAAGATGCAGGAAATTGAATGCAGATTTCCAAAGAATAGCAAGGAGAGACAAGAAGGCCTACTTAAACGAGCAATGCAAAGAAATAGAGCAAAACAACAGAGATCTGTTCAAGAAAATTGGAGATATGAAAGGAACATTTCCCACAAAGATTACCATAATAAAGGACAAAAGTGGTAAGGACCTAACAGAAGCAGAAGACATCAAGAAGAGGTGGCAAGAATACACAGAGGAATTATACCAGAAAGATATGGATGTATCGTACACCCCAGGTAGTGTGGTTGCTGACCTTGAGCCAGACATCCTGGAAAGTGAAGTCAAATGGGCCTTAGAAAGCACTGCAAATAACAAGGCCAGTGGAAGTGATGGTATTCCAGCTGAACTATTTAAAATTTTAAAAGATGATGCTGTTAAGGTGCTACACTCAATATGCCAGCAAATTTGGAAAACTCAGCAGTGGCCAGAAGATTGGAGAAGATCAGTCTACATCCCAATCCCAAAGAAGGGCAGTGCCAAAGAATGTTCCAACTACCGCACAATTGCACTCATTTCACACGCTAGCAAGGTTATGCTTAAAATTCTACAAGGAAGGCTCAAGCAGTATGTGGATCGAGAACTCTCAGAAGTGCAAGCTGGATTTAGAAGAGGCAGAGGAACCAGAGACCAAATTGCAAACATGCGCTGGATTATGGAGAAAGCTAGAGAGTTCCAGAAAGACATCTACTTCTGCTTCATTGACTATGCAAAAGCCTTTGACTGTGTCGACCACAGCAAACTATGGAAAGTTCTTAAAGAAATGGGAGTGCCTGATCACCTCATCTGTCTCCTGAGAAATCTCTATGTGGGACAAGAAGCTACAGTTAGAACTGGATATGGAACAACTGATTGGTTCAAAATTGGGAAAGGCGTACGACAAGGCTGTATTTTGTCTCCCTGCTTATTTAATTTATATGCAGAATACATCATGCGAAAGGCTGGGCTGGATGAATCCCAAGCTGGAATTAAGATTGCCGGAAGAAATATCAACAACCTCAGATATGCAGATGACACAACCTTGATGGCAGAAAGTGAGGAGGAATTAAAGAACCTTTAATGAGGGTGAAAGAGGAGAGCGCAAAATATGGTCTGAAGCTCAACATCAAAAAAACGAAGATCATGGCCACTGGTCCCATCACCTCCTGGCAAATAGAAGGGGAAGAAATGGAGGCAGTGAGAGATTTTACTTTCTTGGGCTCCATGATCACTGCAGATGGTGACAGCAGCCACGAAATTAAAAGACGCCTGCTTCTTGGGAGAAGGGCAATGGCAGGCCTAGATAGCATCTTGAGAAGTAGAGATGTCACCTTGACAACAAAGGTCCGTATAGTTAAAGCCATGGTTTTCCCAGTAGTGATGTATGGAAGTGAGAGCTGGACCATAAAGAAGGCTGATCGCCGAAGAATTGATGCTTTTGAATTATGGTGCTGGAGAAGACTCTTGAGAGTCCCATGGACTGCAAGAAGATCAAACGCATCCATTCTTAAGGAAATCAGCCCTGAGTGCTGGAAGGACAGATCGTGAAGCTGAGGCTCCAGTACTTTGGCCACCTCATGAGAAGAGAAGACTCCCTGGAGAAGACACTGATGCTGGGAAAGATGGAGGGCACAAGGAGAAGGGGGTGACAGAGGACGAGATGGTTGGATAGTGTTTTCGAGGTTACCAGCATGAGTTTGACCAAACTGCGGGAGGTAGTGGAGGACAGAGGTGCCTGGCGTGCTCTGGTCCATTGGGTCACGAAGAGTCGGACATGACTAAATGACTAAACAACAACAACAACAACAAAACCATTTCCCTCAGTACATAAGACATCCATCCTGAAAACATCACAACTGACCCATCCAATTACTACCCACAAAGAGAGGCACTGTGTTCAGCAGGAGATAGGCCTAAATGGAACATCCATTCCGAACCGCACCCAAATCCAATACAACTCTCTGCCTCAGCAGCTTAACTCATTCTGTGATCTCAGCATACCTCTAGGCCAGCTTTCAGTCAAATTAATATTTTATTCTCAATCTTGCTGCTAAGCACCTCAGGGCTAAGATTAGAGATAAAGACCATGGCCTGCTCTTTAAGAATGAAAGGCATCATTTTCTCCCACCTCAGTGGTTGAGTGGGGTTGGATGGAAACAAAGCACTGTTTTTAGTCACTCAGTGCCAATGCTGGAGTGAGGAGGTTTTAAAATGCTGACCATGTGTGTACAGGAGTGTGGATACAGGAGTGTATATGAGTGTTCTGCAGAATTTATAGTCCTATGTTTTCAGCCTAAGAGGTCTAATTGTGTGGAAAGAAGGTTCAATTAATAATAATAATTATACCCCACCCATCTGAGTATATGTTTATGTGTGCTGTGTTTGTTTGTGTGTATATATGCACATATATTGGCCATACCAACATTGACAAGCACCGCTTGGAGACACTTGGCAGGACAGAAGCTATAGAACCCATTCTCACCTGCCTCACAAAGCAGTGGGCCAAAATATCAGGTCCTATTAGATTTCATTGATTTACACCTATGACCCTGGTCACCTCTTCCCCCATCCCAGCAAATTCCATTTTCATTGCAGGCTGATTTCCAGAAGATTATGGATCTTTCTTTACAGACAATAGATCAGCCATGGCTATTAATTAATCAGTGTATGATAGTTCCCTGCATGTCTGCCATTCATGGCATCTGTTTTTGCTTCTGACAAGTCATTTGAAATACTGCCATGATGGATGCATGACTCATTTTCTTCCCGCAGTGTCCTCAAAAGTTGAAATACAGCCCAAATCAATGATATGTCAGGTGTACAGCAAGTGCCTGGAGCCCATAATCTAGATGTGAAGTGCTACTGAAAACAATTCCTTCCTCCTTCTTGGTAGCATCCAGTTCTACTTATCTCTGTTGTGAAGTCACAGCACTTTTGCTCTCTACCAAATGCTCCACTCAGGGCATGAGGTGAGAATGATGCTTTGGTGACTACATCCACTCTTGGAGGTAGTATGCCTCCATTTTCCAGTTTTGGGACTCACAAGTGGGAAGAGTGCTACTGCTTCCCACAGGCCTCTGAGTAGTCACTGTGAGGACTGGATGCTGAACCAGATCCATTGATAAAAATGCCCCAAAGCAACACCTACTGTTCTATCTTTTAATCTGATTTTCTGTATTCATCAGTGGAATATATTTGAGAATTGTGATGTCACGGAGCTGTCAGGCAAGGAATGCCCAGAATGAGGAATTACTTTATTGTCAAAAGTACAGTTACAAGTTAGGAAAAAGCATGTCCATCAGTCCTACATCTCTCAGCTACCAATGCAATGAGGCCATTTGCAGCAACAGAAAACCCCTTTCCCTAACCTCAACTTATGTATCTCCCCACTTGAGCTGCGCGCAAGCAGGCAAAGACTCTGTGTATAACCTGCTCTGCTTCTCCTTCTTCAATCCTCGCCTGGTCCTGGGAGACAGCAGAGCAGGGGAGGAGGAGTGGAAGTCCTTCACTCTACACCAGGATAACCTATCTCTCTCTCCTTCTGCACCTGTTCTTCACTCTCCAGTCCTGCAGCTTCTCTTGCCTCTGACTCTCATCTCCTCTTGATCACTGATCCCTTCTTTCAATTCACTCTCCAATCTGCCTTCTTCCGGTACCCAGTATCTAGACACCACTCCTCAGTGTCCAGCCAGTTTCTGACACGAGATCACATCATATATTTAAAACACTAAATATCACTCAAATAATACTGGAAACTGTAGTTCACCCCTCACAGATCTGCAATTCCAAGTTCCTTTTAATAAAGTACAGTTCTCAGATTCTTTGAGGGAAACCAAATGCTTCAAATGTACTTTACGTGTATGGATCTAACCTCAATGAATGCAAAATACCTTATAGGATCACAGGATTGTATCCTTAATCATCTAAATTAATATTATTTATTTGTACCTCATCCTTCCTCCAAACTACAGCGGTGTGGCCTTTAACAATTAAATCAGAATACCATAACAATGACAGAAATATAAACCACCAAATAAAACACAACACAATACAATGAAGAGAAGGATAGGAAAAGGCTATTAGAGCTACACCACAAACTATACTTTGGGATCCAAATTCCTGGACAAATTAAAATGTTTTCAGCCATTCCTTAAAATGTTTGCAGTGGGGGCAGAAATGTATTGCACATAGTTCTTTATTATGGTTCACAATTGGATTTAGCAAATATAAATACATACAATGGATTTCACTTTGAAATAGCATCCTTGCTAATTCTGTACAACTACAAAACAGGTTTTCAAATCTCAGTGTGTCTGAGAACATGGAGTAGGTGACTTTTTAAGATTTACTGCTCAGTTGCATCCATCATTCATTCTTTGACCTCACTGGAATTACTTTCAGGATGAATTTGGCTCGTGGCTGACATTCACCAATAATAATTCCATAGAACCTAAATATATTGACATGATGGGTCACAGTGGCTTGATGTACTAGAATTCTAAATTTCCTTGGGTCATGACAAAACTCATACCCTCCAACATTTCTCTGATGAAAATATACCCCACACATCTTACCGGGTGGCCACTCTGGGCAGCTTCCAACATATATAAAAACAAAATAAAACATTAAACATTTAAAAACTTCCCTATACAGGATTGCCTTCAGATGGCTTGGGGGTCAGATAATGCCATACCCTCCAACATTTCTCCAATGAAAATAGGGATGCCCTAAGGAAAAGCAGGACACCCTAGGATCGAATCAGAAACTGGGATGGTTTCTCTAAATCAGGGACATCCCTGGAAAATAGGGACACTTGGAGGGTCTGGAAAACCCAGGGAGCCAAATTTCTAACACTGCATGTGTGTGTGCATGCATGCACACAATCAGTGTGTGTGTGTGTGTGTGTGTGAGAGAGAGAGAGAGAGAGAGAGAGAGAGAGAGAGAGAGAGATGTATGTGACCTTACATAGGGGACATATTTGGGAATATAGCATCTGCCTGCTATGGATGGCACAAACATTCAAGTAGGAGGTCAGCACAGTGCAAGCACACTAGCAGGAATGTCTGATTGTCTTTGCTGGTGCACTTGCATGGTGCTGACCTCTTTCCACATCCTCTCCAGTAACAAGCAGTGTCCCATTTGCCAGGAAACTAGTCTAACAACTCCATGCCACCTTGCAATCTGCTTCTGCAATAAGGGGCGGAGGGCAGGGCAGAGTAGCAAGTTCAATCCTGCATGAGGCCAGTAGGTCTCTCTCCTTTCTCCTGTGTTTACAAGCTGAAGAAGGCATTGTTGGTGTGGTGATGAAACCAGCAAGCTTTTCTTCCAAAGATCATGGGATCTGAAGTGCAAGTCCCATGATCCCTGGCAGGAAAAATGGTGCCAGCAGTGTCTTTTCCATTTTGCAAACTGCTGTAGGGGAAGGGAGGACACATCTGCTTTCAGTTTTGTTTGTTCTGTTGGAAAAAAGACTAGTGCCAAAGCCTAAATGCTTGCTTTGAAATAGGTTGCCATACAAAGTCACTTCCACAAATGCCAAATATAACAGGTGCATATATGTAGGAGGAATGTAATGCCAATGTTCAACATTAAGGTAATTCTACTATAATGAAAGCGGTGTTGCCAAATGAAAGCAATAGAGTCTAGGATGTTAAATGGATTATTATGCACATAGCACAGAGAAGGCTTATTATGCACCAGGTGGTCTGTACTAATACTAAAGGTAGGTAATTGCTAGGTGGGGACACTATACCATGTATGACGGGGGGCAATGTCATGATCTCCTGTATTTGCAGTACGGACCTGATCAACCCTGATCTAGATTAGAGCTGGAATTTCCTGAACATGTTGATGTTGATATTGAGCTTATCCACTCATACAAACACACACTGTGTATCTCAGTCTTTGATTTCAAAAGGTTTTTTTAACCAGTTCCATTAAAAATACACACACACACACACACACCATATTGTATACATACTATACATGCACACACTCCAGATTTCCTAAAATAACTAGCACATAAACACATTCAAGAATGCACATAACTGTACCAAAAGACTTATAAAAGTATGCTGTTGAAATATGGTGCTTCCTAATATGTATTGTATAACATTTCTGCATATAATTAGTAAGGATAGTAAAAGAACCAGGTCCGTAAAAGGTCACATGCTCTCTCAGAAACCTGTCTCCTTCCTTACATGTGAGAGCTTGCAAGAAGTCTTCAATACTGATCTTTTGATAACCCTTTCACCCCAAATGTCTCATCACTGTTCTCAATCTCAGAGTTAGCTCATAAGTCTGCTTCAATCACTGTCATTGCTTTTGTGTATTGGAATTGTCTGTGTGCCCTACACTGGCATTATACAACAGACTTACAGAAGACTTTAAAAAAATGCACCCTCTCCTGTCTCCCTCACCCTTTCCAAAGCAGAAAAGAGAGGGATAAACAGATTTCCCACTGCTTTCAGGAAACATGTAAAAACTTTATAAAGAATTCAGGCTTTAGGCCGATGGTTTTATGAATTTTCTACACTGGTTGTTTGAACTGCCTTCTGCAATATATTATTATGGCGTTTTGTGTTGTCTTGAACTGCAGATACTCTGTAAGCATATCTGTTGTAGTGGTTGTGGAGGTTTTTTTGCGGGGAGGGGCTATGAAAACAAAACTGATAACAGTGTAGCTAAGGCAAATAAACCCCACTATTATATAATTTCTGGTGATGTCCTTACAAAAGTCCCTGAAACCTTCACTATTCAGAGAAGTGGGATGAATATAACAATATGAATGACCATCACCATCATTATTTGTACATATTAATACAGTCTGGAAAAATTATCTGTATACGTAAGCCTAAATATTTTTATTTAGCTGCATTCATTCAAATATAAGGTATTACCAAATAAATATGCTTATGATTCTAGGTCACCAAGAGTGATATTTCCTGGAAGTAGTTTCCTACCGTTGTACCTAAAAATAATATTTGTTCATGTGTGAAATGGCATTATTTAAGGTATTGCCTAAGATATTGCTTTCTTTTTTGTAATTAAAATATCCCACATTTTAAATGTTCCGTTTCTCTACCCATCACCATATCTTGATTTTGAGTAAACAAATAAATCCTACTTGGGGAGTTTCTTTCTACTATGCTACATGGGAATGAAAAATACTCAAATACCAAATAAAGCAATTTGATACCCTTCCTTCATCACTTGAATTAAACACAGAAATTCTCTTTTTATTGGTCCTCTCTTTCTTCTTCCTAAGACTGTCATGTTCATTTTTATCCAAGGCACAATGTAAGTTGTGGCTCAATAATTACATACATCGTTTCACACTAATGCAATTTTTTAGTGCCAGATAAAATAAACTTTTTGCTTTGATCTCTTCTGCACAGTTTCATAATGTGGCCAAATGTTTAAAAGGCTGGCTATAAAAATGAAATGTACATTATTATTTAAAAGGCTATACAAACACTTTGTAAAGAATATAGTGTACTAGACAGTCTTGGCAATACAAAATGTGTTAAGCACAGTAATTATTGTGCTTGGAAAGCATGTCCCTGTTTTGTGTTTCTCGCATTTGATCCCCTGTACGAATTTCTTGTCTCTTTCGGTAAATACAAAATCACATAAGAGTACTAGGAGCTGCAAATCCATGCCTATCAGTATATTTTCAACATATGGCTATAGTCCATAATCCTTAGCAGCAAATGCTACAATGCTACACAATTACACTGTGTAAATCCAATTGGTTTCACTTGCACTTGTAAGTCCATTGATTTCACTTGCATGTGTAAGTCCCATTGATTTTTACTAAGAGAGTAAAAAGATAAGAAGCTGCTTACACTGAATTGGGCCATCTAGCCCAATATTATCTATTTCAACTGGCAGTGGCTCTCCAAGATCTCTTGTGTGGGTCTGTCCCATGGCAGTCCTGTTAGGTGAAGTTCTGGAGAACTGCTGCCATTCGGTGTAGAGATAATACTGAGCTAGATGGGCTAATGGGTCTGACTCAGTATAAGGCAGCTTCCTATGTTCCTTTGAGATTTTCTCAATTGGATGTATCAGGATGAAACCTTATGAATATGGAGCACATCTTCTAATATTGAGCTTGACTCATTTCTGAAGGGAAATGGAAATCAATTGGCTTTAAAAGCACTTAACGCTGACCGGATTGGGATTTTCATTAATTAGATCATAGGAAAAGTAGTCTTGTCTAGAAGAAATTGCTGGTGGCTCACATTTCGTAAGATGCATAAATCCTCTTTGATCAACTTGTGTGGTTTTTTAAAAAAAATCCTCTGGAATATTTCCTGACTTTTACATATGTTGGTCCAAATGATTGAACAGTCTGTCTAAACATAGTTTTCAACCTGTCAAGCACAGAATGAATGGCAGTGGGTGTCTGCATATGTAACAAACAGCTATATTGAAAGGCACACGACAAAACAAGTAAGATGGATGACTTGAAATTATTCCTTTCCTGAATAGGTACAGAAAACAACAACATCTGAGATGCTTTTGAGTCTAACATGAATGATGCACCACTGTCAAGAACTAACAAAAGGTCTATCGTTAACTTGCAATGAATTCGTAGTTGGCCAATACTAATTTGAATTTGGTCTAGTCTCTGTTAACTAAGGCTTTGGAGTTGATATTCAGTGAAATTTGGAGCAAATATCTAATTTTGGGGAGATCCACACTATACACTCAAAACATATCTAATGCACATTTAAAGCACAGTGCTTCCCTCAAAGAATTCTGGGGATCAGGTGTGCCAACTTGAAAAAAATATTGGGGAGGGGGCAGATAAGCCCTGTCCTGCATAATTGATCATGTCATGGTGTGCACACATCATTTGAATGGCAATGCCCATCAACTTCAGGGGCCCCAGCCCCTTCAGAAATTTATGGGGGGGGGGGAGGTGAAGGGACTTTGGCCCCTAGGAGTTGCCTCCTATGCTGGAGTTTTGTAGTTTGTTAAGGGTGCTGGAAATGGTAGCTTTATGAGGGGGAGTCATTGCTTTAAATGTGCACTGAATATCTTTTAAATGTATAATGCAGATCTGGTTTCATCTTCTACAATGATCTTAGCTGATGCTACTGAAGTAATAACCAGTGGAGTTGGGGGAGCTGAATTCACTAATGCTTTGCTAGAGGTCAGTTACATGTGAATGACACTCGGCTGGTGCACAAATGCTGTCAAAAGTATTCTTTAAAATCTCACTAGATTTTCTTCCATTTTTAGATAATTTCTTCCATTCCAAGTCAATCACTGCCCAAATACCCCGTTGGTACTACTACCCTCTCTGACAACCCGACCACCTGAAATATAAATGGCAGCTCCTAGCTTTAAGACTCAAATGGCTCAATAGAGCAGATGATAGCACTGGGTCACTGTTACTTCTCTTACTATACAGTGGTACCTTGGGTTACAAACGCTTTGGGTTACAAACTCCGCTAAGTAGTACCTCGGGTTGAGAACTTTCCCCTAGGATGAGAACGGAAAACACGTGCCGGCGGCACAGCAGCAGCAGGAGGCCCCATTAGCGAAAGCGTGCCTCAGGTTAAGAACGGTTTCGGGTTAAGAATGGACCTCCGGAACGAATTAAGTTCACAACCCGAGGTACCATTGTATAAGATTTATACAGTAGAAACAGCAGCAAGTCACACACAAACCCCTTCTTCTGTTTACTGATACATGGCAGCAACCCAGTATGAGGGTAACCACTTTGAGACAAAATTTGAATTGGGCTTAAAATGTTTGTAGAATGTTTCGTGTCCTTGCTCAGTGGTACAGCATGAGCTTTGCAAGCAAAATGTACAGGTTTGATCTCAAACACCCATAGGTTGGGGGAAAGACCCATGTCTGACTCCCTGGAGATCTGATTCCAGTCTGACTTTGTGTAAGGCAGCTTCTTAAAGTAAAGGTAAAGGGACCCCTGACCATTAGGTCCAGTCGTGACCGACTCTGGGGTTGCGGCGCTCATCTCGCTTTACTGGCCGAGGGAACTGGCATACAGCTTCCGGGTCATGTGGCCAGCATGGCTAAGCCACTTCTGGCGAACCAGAGCAGCGCACGGACATGCTGTTTACCTTCCTGCCGGAGTGGTACCTATTTATCTACTTGCACTTTGACGTGCTTTCGAACTGCTAGGTTGGCAGGAGCAGGGACCGAGCAACGGGAGCTCACCCCGTTGTGGGGATTCGAACCGCTGACCTTCTGATCAGCAAGTCCTAGGCTCTGTGGTTTAACCCACAGCGCCACCCGTGTCCCTAGGCAGCTTCTTATGCGTATGCTAAAATTACAAAAACCAGAAGGAGGCAAGGAGGGAGGGGGGAAGAGGGAATATACATATGTAGTTCTCTTCTTTGACTTTCTTTGGCAGAAAGACTAATATCTGCTTGTTGCTTGCAGCGTGGTAGGATTTAAAGTTCTCAGGAGGGCCAAGCCTCTTAGTATTCATTGTGGGAGTAGAATGCAACATGAATAGACAATGTTTCAAACTACAGCCAAAGCATACCTGTTATTATGGTACTAATTTGAACCCTGCTCCTGTTGCCAATGTTTCTCTAATGTTGATTTCCTCTGATTTACAGCTTGTTAGTAAAGTACATACTTTAATTGGTTCAAAGTTTACGCAATATACAGAGCACTTCAAGATTAATTACAAAACGTGCTGACAAGCTGCATGATTGCTTTTCTCCCCTTCTTCTTCAGAAGCAACTATCTCAAATGTACAGCTTCGGCATTATTGACCTTGACAGATCCTAGGAGGGTGTAAAAAGAGAACACAAATTTGTTGCTGGCATAAGCTGATTATGTTCAGTAAAGTCGGCATTTAAGGATCATTTATAATCACATTTAGAGGTGATGTACATATGATGGTTGGCAAAACCTGTTCTTAACCCAACATTTCTCAAGCTTAAGATGGGAACTAGCTCCCAAACATATAGCAGGATTTCTCAAGGGGATTGAAATTTATTATTGACAACACTAGGAAATACTCAGAGTTCAGACTTGAATCAGTTTCAAGAACAGCTTAGGGAAAGCTTTTCAAAGGGTCAGCATTATGTTGAACAAACTATTCTGGCAGGATTTTTTAAAAATAATATTCTCAAATTATTTACTCCAATAGAAAGTCCAGAAAAAAGGAATAGTGTTTGTGCCGACATTATAATGGTTTGAAGGCCAGTTGCCTAGTCCTCAGGAGCGCCAGGAAAAACAAATCACAAGTCTGTATCCAGTGCGAGGTTTATTTGAAAGTCCACCTGCTTGGCTCTAAGATCAGCCACAAAGGTCTGGTTGATATCCCCACAGATTTGTTGGCAGAAGTGACAGGGTCCTATTTGTTGCGGTCTCATTGCTATCAAATGCCTTTTTCCACGTGGCACCCTTGATTACTTCCCTGGCTACATGGGGTTTTATACACATGGATATTTTAGTCTGCTTTTAATTGGTTTGTCATGTTACAATTTTGACTGTTACCAGCAGAGGCTGATTCCTTACAGTGACTGGGGTTTGTCCCCATCAACCTCATTCTGCCTTCAGCTCATCCCCACCTGGCTGCCCGCCTGCCATCTTTCCTACAAGCAGACACTGCTGCTAGCCTTTTCCTCCTTAATCTCAGTGTTGCCACTATAGAACTCAGCAGGGAGGAAGATGAGGACAAAGGTTGAATTATTTGGCTCTGCCTAGCATACGCTCTGGCTCCATATAATGCTAGCATTTTTGTCTTTCACCCCATAGTCAACCACTACTGACTATAGCTATATTACTGACAGTATTATTTTGATTTGGAATGCTTTAATGCTTCTGTTTTAGTTAATTGGAATAAATATAACCGATTTAAACCGCTTTGAGGTTTTCTACAATCAAGCGGTATATAAATTTTATGAAATAAAATAAATAAATAAAATTATGTTTTGTAAACCACAGGGAGAAGGTCTTTACTTTTAAAGATTATATACAATTATTTTAAATAAATAAGTGAAATAAGGGTTCAGGGTGTGTGTTTTTAAAGCCTTATAGTTTACATCTTGCCCCACAATGAAGATTACCATATGTAGGAGACAACCACTCTTGTTTTTCCCCAAGGTGCAGCACAATAACCCACCACTTAATGCTACCAACAAGAGTTTTACATACTTGGTTGAAACGTGCAGTTGTGAAGATTCAAAAAGCTGACAATGAGTGATGGCATATATTTCAGTTTTCCTGAAGCTTTTGGGTGTAATGTACAACAATAGCAATTCATGAGAAAAGTTCTAAGGCAATGAGCTTTGGAAGAAGAAAAATATATCAAAAGCCTTTCCGTTGTGACAAGTATCTTGGGGAATAAACAATACTGGAATGTTAACTTGCACTTAGACCTTATACATTTGTCATCAGACTGGATTGTAGTACTATTCATGCAGCAGAAGCGGAAGCCTGAGAAAATGCATGAGAAAGTTCATTCTCATTGCTTTATGCTGAATTCTGGCCATTTGCTTCCTGTAACGTTCTGTTAGCTATTATTTTTACTACCACCTTTCAGCCCAATCCCCAGCTCAGCTCATCTTCCTATCAACCTTTGGGTACCTGTGGCATCACATCAGTTCATCCAGTATGGAGGAAGGGCTTGCTGGTTGCTAGAAAGCATTTGCTTGAAGATTTTGGGATATGGCTAGTAATACAGTAAAAAAAAGGTTAAGCTTTTGAATTATTGGTGCTGTTGCCAGGAATTGGACCACCAATGTGGTGTCTGTGGGTGCATTAGCACCCTTAAGGTCCTTCCCTGTTGCCCACAAAGCCTCTGAACCGCTCCTACCTGGTCAGGAGGCAGTGATGGTAATTACCTTGTTCTTTTTTGGAAAGTGAAGTGTGTCTGTATGTGCATGTGCATCTTTTTCTCTTTTCATGTCTCATGTAGATAGGAGTTGATCTGGGCAAGATGAGGGAAAGAATTTACTAGAGTGGGTAGTGTTTATGGCACTCATTCAAAAATCCAAATATGCCCACTAGTCTAAAAAGAGTGGCAATTCCTGGTATGGATGTAAGAGTACATTACTTTCCATTGACCCATATTGGTTGCATACAGTGCTGTTTCCATTCTGCTGCTGTTCGGCTTCCAACATAAATGTTACTTGGCTGCACTGTGGTGCAATTTTACGTAATTAGGTAAGTTATCATTACAGCATTCCACAATATTCATTTCAATGCAAATGAAACAGAGTCATGCATAGAAAAAGTGTAATCAATTATATATCATTTGTGGAGGACTGAAAACAACAGTAGCACCAAATACTGATTGTATTTGCTGGACTGATTTATGCTTCAGACCTGGGACAAATAAGTGAGCACCAGTCATTTCCATTCCCATTTCTGTTGAAATTTTCCAACATTCCCAATCCCAGGCCAAGAGAACCTCTTGTCATCCCTCTACCCATGGCTCCTTAGCTCATAGGCTGGTATTTATTTCTTATAGAACCAGTTAATGACGCCCCCCTTCCTTCCTTCTTCCCTTCTTTCCTTTAATCCATAGATCTCAGGGCAGTTTACAACATAAAGATACAATATGGAAACACAAAGAACATCAAACAGCAAGTCTAAAACATAGCATGTTCTCTTCCTCCCCTGGCAGCTTAAGTCAAAGATTTATAGGGGCTGGGGGATGTTGGCAACCAGCCAGCCCCATCACATACTCCCATTTTAGGGACTGATTGTTGCCACCTGCCTGAGGGGCCCCACCCAGCGGTACCTGCTCACAGGATCACTACTTCATGGCAGAACTAAAATATGCCACTGAAATATGTGAACATAGCCTCTCCCATTCTCTGTTACACATAAGCCATTGTGGATGTGAGATTTCTCCTTCACTTATCCCCATTGAGCAAGGCAGTGGGTAGACAAAACCAGCCTGTCCTAAATGCCAGTCAAGCAAAGTACAGGAGTGTTTACAGGCATTGAAAATTTCAGCCAATTTTACAAAGCTACCATCACAACATTGCAGGCATGTGGAAAAAATCTTGAGTTTTAGAAAGTTTCCCATGTGTATGCACCACCACAGAGCTACAGCCTAGTTAACACTCTATTCTCTTCCACCTCATGCATGCAATATCAATAAAATAGCTAGCTGAGTTTTGATTCAAGAATTTCCTTATTGAGGAGATTATATGAAGCAGAAAGGACACAGCTTGAGTTTTGCATGCTATGTTGAGCTTGCAGTGTTAGCAGGGTGGAGAAGAAATATCTGTTTGATTTGTCAACTGATGGAGTTTGCTGTGAAAGTTCTGAGGCAGATTAAATGTTAGATGTAAAAAGATGCTCTATTTAAAGAGGATGCTTCCCTGCGTGACCACACGCAAACTTGAGGCAGATGCCATGAACAATCAAAATATTCATTAAATGGGTTAGGTCTTAATAAAATAGCATGAAATGGAACAAACGCTTCACTTCCTATTCCTGACAGTTTCACCTCTCCTCACATAGGTAATCTAGTGGCATCCTCACAGCTTCCATTAAAACTGCTGCTATGGAACAATAATATTAGGACATTACTGTGGGGAGAGAGAGAGACAGAGAAAAGGCGGCCGTGGAGGTGGAGCAAGTGAAGGAAAATTCCCCCATCCCAAATAGGGATTCTGGGATGTTCCCCCCATCTTGGAATGTCCAAGAAAAGATTGCCTTTATTGATCCCAAACAGTATTGAAGGGTAGCACTCAAAAATCTTCAAATAGTCTGTACTAAAAGGCATTATAAATTTTAAAAAGCCAAGCAGCAGGTGATTAAAAATACATAGGAACACTGCTTTAAAACAGCAGATGAAAACATGGACAGAAAGCACAAGCAGCTAAGAAGCAAGAAAATACCACAAACAAAGCAATAATGCAATGCCAAAGCAAAATGATGAATTGTGGATAGCCCAGAAGAACAGGATAAACTTAGCAGCTGATTAAAAGACAATAAAGAGGGCATCGGGCAGATATTCCTGAGGGGGGGAGTTCGCCAGTTGGGGTGCAACTTCACAAACTTACAAACAGTGTATCATGTTCCTAATTGCACAAATTAGATACTAATTGCAACAGGAAGGAGACTACAAAATCCCACAGTGAGTACATATGGGACCAGATTATGTAGTCCGGCTAGAGAGCTGGGAAGCACTAGGCTCTCAACACTTGGGGCATCCTGCAACATAGGCTGCTTCCCCACACCTCACCCCACCACCGCCATGGCTGCTGCACTGCCAGAAATGCCAAGTGCCAAAATGCACTTTGCCTGTGCAAACTTCACCATCTAGGTCAGGACAATCCATGTGGAACAATAGCCAGTAATTCCCATCTATGGAAAACTTTGGCCGAGAAGGATATCATGTACCTCTCACAGACTGTAACATGGAATAATGCATTCAAAACATTTGGTCAATCCAAGAAGAATTGCATCTTCCCACTGCAGCCACCTGGCAATAATAGTACAGCATAATTGCAAAAATTAGCCTTCATGTACTGAGTGCAGAGGAAATGTCAGTTCTCCTGCAAACAGCACACACCCATACCTTCTCAAGAAAACTCAGGAAGTGCCTATACACATTTGGATGTAACACATTAAGGCCTGATATACACAAAGTTAAGCATAAGTGGAACCTAACATCTGAACAATGTTAAGTATATTTAATTGCACACTGAAATGGAGAATGACTGTATGTATACTGAGGAAAGGTTTAACACTGGAAAATTCCATTGAGGTACACTAAAGCTCACTGGGTGTTTAGATGAGTTAATAATTAACTGTTGATGTTCTCTGCTCTTTCATTTGAGTGTTTAACTGTAGGTCACAATGTTAAGGTATTCAGTTGCAAATCTCCATTTTGAAGCGAGTTGCCTCTTGGTCTTTTGTTGCCAGGCACAGTGGGAGAAAGATGTGCTCATGAGTTTCTCCAGGAGGAGCAACAACATCAGGCTGGAATGCAGGCTGATGGAGGCTATAGGGAGAGAGAGATACCTTCGGTTCTATGTCTGTTTAGAATATATTTCTAAGAAGAGGCTGAGCCTATGCTTTGATAAGCATATGCCTTATGGAAATGTTTGCATGTATCATTGTTTTGTTTTGAAGAAGTTCTGGTTAGTAACGCTTTGAATAATATGAAGTTTCTGGACATTTTTTATTTCAAAAGGAGCCAGTTTTTATGCATCCAATTGCTTCAAGCTGTGCTATATTAATATCTGCAATACACGATGGGGAAGGCCCTTTGCAATATTAAGCAAGTCAGCCATGATAGTAGACTGAGATTAATCCATTAGAAAATGCTTATTCAGGCCTTAGGTGCATGGTCATTCCACACACAGATGACTGTTGGAGATGCAAATCCTTCCGATTCCATACATAAAAGTTTGAATGCTACACTTGATTTTTGCTGGCCTTCTACTCTGCAAAATACATTGTCTAGATGTGTGTGCTCATTTCTTGCTAGCTTCAAAGCAAACTGCAATCCTATACCATATTGAGGGTTGTTGTTGTTTTTTACAATCAAGCAGTGTAAAAATTCTGTTATTATCTGTTCTTCCCTTTGCATTTTCTTTTGGAGAGTGGTTAAAGAGAAAGAAGGACTGCACCTGTAATTTTGTTTATTTTAAAAATCTTTCCTTTGGTCTTCCTGATGTGTTACATATTCCTTTATTTCTGCTTCAGTCCCTACCTGCTCAATAACCATCCCTGCTATGTATGGTGTAAATGTCAGCTCTGTAGTTAAAAGCAGAAATGTGATATATTTTTTTTTAGCACATATTTCTTGTAAATGCTGCTGCTTGAGAAACTGTGGTTGTAATTCCTGTCAGAGTGAACATCACTCATTTCACAGAAGCCTTGCAAATGGCAAACCAATGTTATATATGGCCTTCAGTTGTTAGCTGGTGATTAGGAAGATGAGAAATGTGGAGTTCAGCTGACAGCAACACTCGAGACACTTCACAGGGACATAATCTAGCAGAGAGTATCTAATAAAGTTGCCCTTTTTCTGAACTCGAGCTATGGTCACAGAAACATACAGAGAAGCCTTTATGGGCACTACTCCAAACGCCATCATCACCTTTTTGATTGGATCTATGCAAAAATAAAAAGAACATTAATATAATGTTCATATGAATAGGCAAAAAATATCTAGATGATATGCTCCTGAAAGCAGGACAGTCATATGATTGCTGCAATTGCCATGGGTTTTACCTGTTCTGATGTCAAAGAAGTTTGCTGAAGCTATGG
The DNA here is from genome assembly GCF_027172205.1 of Podarcis raffonei. NCBI lineage: Eukaryota > Metazoa > Chordata > Lepidosauria > Squamata > Lacertidae > Podarcis > Podarcis raffonei. The sequence goes on from NC_070612.1 coordinate 32,955,452, forward strand.
AACCCAAAGCTGTAGCAGATGGACTTTGCATACCATGGAATTTAAATTTCAAGTTCCCTGTGGAACTTTTTGTTAAATTTTAATAAGTACTTACTGCTTAGGCATCGTGGGATTTAAATGACACTTTATGAGCACATCAGTTTAGCAATTTGGGGATCTTTTAGCAGAGGCACACACCAATAAGTCTTGATGCCTGGAGTATGCAATACCATGTCTTCCAGTATCTATGCCTGCATTTATTAATCCGGTTTAAAATCAACAAATGTCAATCTTTGTTGTCATTTTGTTTTAACATTTCTTTCCCCTTTTGTTTCTTCCTGTGAACTGCTCATTCAATTTCACAGGAGCTTAGGCAACCTTGATTATAATCACAATATACCTATATCTATATATCTCCTCCGCTATCAGCATGCTCTTGTATTTGTGCTTTTATTTACTGTGCTGTTTTTTTCAAGGCATGTTGTTTTATAGGCCTTGGCTTCCTGATAAAATCTTTCCTTTTCGATTAAGTCAGGAGATTCAATGCAGAGCTTTCCTTTCTCACAAAATAATGTTCGTATTGTAGCACAATCTGGTACACAATCTGCTGTAAAATGAAGAATGGGGCACATTTTGCTGCAACATAGTTTCCCTACCGAATTTATGCATATGGTTGATAAAGCATATGATATGTACTGTGGTTCTCACCACAGAGAGCGCTGTTTTCAGTTCTGTGGGTGGTGCTGTCAAATGTGCACCTTTGATGCAGATGAACAACTTCCATGGGAGGTTTATTCTGATGACATTAGTTCATACCTGTAGTGGCATGGGGAAAATAAAGATGGGCTGCCCTCAGAGACTTCTGTTATCCAAGGGATCTCTGAATCCTCAGAGGGAATTTTCCTGTTGGCATCTCTGGCACTCCTGTCAAGGTCCCAATCTCACTATGGAAGAGCAAGATGGAATAGGCGGACAACAGTAATACTGTACTCCCAAGTGCCCCCTCCAGTGCAGCAGAGCCTGGAGGCCAGCCGGGTTTTCCAATGTGCTTAGGGCAATGAAGTAGAATGGATGGTGTCTGGAGAGTGAGTGGAACAAAGCTTGGTGTCAGGATGCTGGCAGCGGCTCCCAGCTGGTTGCCCAGGAAAGTATAAAGACAAGGGAAGGTTTCCTACTGCCTTTTTTAATTCAATAATTACAGATAGAGGCTATACAACCCAGCCTCTTGGATAATGGTGTTGTCCCAAGTGAATCTCCACCCCCTGTCTCTCCCACTTCCTCATTTGCTCCTGCATGCCCTCTGTCTTTGAGCTCTTTGCTCTCCTACTTTCAAAGCTTGCTGGGTTCTGGGAGGGGGTCTGGAATGCTTTCTACAGACACCATGTCCATCAGCTGTCGCCCCGCTGCTGCTTCCTCCTCCTCTCCCATTATCTCCCAACTTTTCCCCTCACCTGCCTCTGAGCTGTAACCTCCCACAACCCTCTGTTGTAAATCTAAACTGTCTTCCTCTTCCTTCCCTGACATTTGGACTTCCCTGACACTTCTTCCAGGCTCTGGAAAAAGAAAGTTTACAGAGTTTGTTTTGTTACAGTGGGGTTTTAACTGAGAGCAGTCAGGGCAGAAAACAAACAGTTGTTGCTCAATCAGCCCCGGTGATCAATGGGTTACAGAGGTTGCTGTTAGACTGCCCTCACTCCCAATTTAATTATTGGCAGATTAATTGTATTATTGTATTATTCTGTTCTTCTCCCAAGGATCACAGGGTGGTTTACAATATAAAAAACAAAAATGTGTAACATAGTAAAAATAGCTCCATACACAGTTTAAAGGCCATGGATTGTTTAATTCGCCAAAAGTCTGGGATAAGAGGCTTGTTTTTTGAATGGCACCTAAAGGGAGAGCATTCCACAAATGGGGAACTACCATAGAAAAGGCCTATTCTCATGTTGCCACTCTATGGACCTCTCATGGAGGAAGCACACAAAGAAAGGCCTCAAATGATGAATGGAGGATCTAGGTGGGTTCATATGCGGAGAGGTGATCCCAGACCCTCCAACTGTACCTATTTTCCAGGGATGTCCCTGATTTAGAGATGATCTCCCAGTTTCTGATTCGATCCCAGAATGTCCCACTTTGACTAAGGATGTCCCTATTTTCATTGGAGAAATGTTGGAGGGTAAGGAGTTATTCGACTCACAAGCTGTCCAAAGGCAATCCTGTATAGGCAAGTTTTTTTTAAAAAAAAAGTTTGATGTTTAATTATGTTTTTATATATGTTGGAAGCTGCCCACAGTGGCTGGGGCAACCCAGTAAGATGTATGGGGTACAAAAAGTAAAATTATCATTATGGAATAGGATGTCCCTATTTTCATCAGAGAAATGTTGGAGGGTATGTGGTCCTTTGGGTATTGCGGCCCTGAGCCATTTAAAGCTTTATAGGTCAAAACCAGCACTTTGAATTAGGCGCAGAAACTATTTGACAGCTAGTGCGATTAGGTCAGGATTAGTGTAAAACACTCAAACTGTCTTGCCCCAGTTAGCCACTTGGCTGCTGAATTCTGCACAAGCTGAAGTTTCTGAACGGGCAGTCAGTTTTCACGGGCAGTCCCACATAGAACCTGTTGCAGTTATCTAACCTACATGTTACCAGAGCCTATCCCTGTTCAGATAGGGGTGCAGCTGGGCCACCAGCAGAAGCTGATGGAAGGCACTCCACATCACTCAGGCCACTTGTTAAATTATGTTCTGATTTTATTCTTAGCTTGAGCTTTCTATAAGGAAATGCTGGACATAAGTGTTTCACACACGAAATAATGAAGAGCCTTGACTATGTAAAGAGGAAAGCTGGCCAGTATTTTTTGCACATGCAAATTCAGAATGAATCACCTGTGAAACAGGAACAGGAAGCTCTTGATGCAGGCATCCTTCATTCATTCGTTAAAATGTATACACCACTTGAGTGTAACCCCCCCCCAAAAAAAAAACCCTCAAAGCAGTTAACAAAAAGATAAAACAATAAAAAATTGGGGGATGGGGAATAATCCAAACTTTAAAACATACAGAGGTTAAAATACTAAAACAGACTAAGATTACCTCAGTTTTCTAAGCATCTACGTAGGCTTGTCTAAACGGGAATGTTTTTAGCAGGTGCCGAAAAGAGTACAGCAAAGGCTCCTGCTTGATTCAATAGGCAGGGAGTTACAAAGTGTAGCCACTGCCATGCTAAATGATTGAGTTCTTACAAATGCAGAACAAGTATTATGTGGAGCCTGTAGTAGTGCCAATTCCACTGACTGAAGAGGTCAAATTGGGTACATGTGGAGTAAGGCAATCTCATAGGTAAACTGGTCCCAAGTTGTTAATGGCTTTGTACAGTGGTACCTCGGGTTAAGAACTTAATTCGTTCTGGAGGTCCGTTCTTAACCTGAGTGTTCTTAACCTGAGGTACCACTTTAGATAATGGGGCCTCCCGCTGCCGCCGTGTGATTTCTGTTCTCATCCTGAAGCAAAGTTCTTAACCCGGGGTACTATTTCTGGGTTAGCAGAGTCTGTAACCTGAAGTGTCTGTAACCCGAGGTACCACTGTATACTGATAGCAACACTTTGAACTTGGCCCCGTAGCAAACCGGCAACCAATGCAGACCTCTAAGCCCAGGTATGATATGCTGACAAAGCCTCACTCCAGTCAGCAATTGTGCTGCAGCATTCTGCTCTAACTGCAGCTTCCAGGTCAAGCGTAAAGGAAGCCCCACATAGAGCATGTTGCAGCAAACCCTTCTTGAAGCAACCGATGCCTGAACTACTGTGGCAATTTCACTGCTGTTTTAAAATTTGAATTATAGTGGAAACACAGACTTGAACGTACTAATATTAATCATGTCCCCAACCAGAGATGTGCCATTCTTTCATCTTCAGTGCAGCCATACAAAATCCTTACACTGTTTCTGTCATTCTATAGATCTGTGATACTGTTAAATATGCAGATCTGCTTTGTATAGAGTCAGACCATAGTGCATCTAGTTAATTTAATCAATTTTCTCCATGTTTCCTTTCCTCTTCCAACCACACACACACACACACACACACACACACACACTGGCTTCAGGCTTCTAATTCCTTATTATTTTCTTTTTATAGGTGGTTTTTAATGGGGTACTACATTTTCTGTGTAAATCAATGCAGTCATTTTCCCATTGCTCACTGGATCAAATAAACAGTATAATGGAAAATGGCAAACTGCAATGATTACATCAACGGATTAAAAATATGTAATTCTAAGCAATTCCATGTTGCTCTATAAACCGTGCAACAGAAAACCTTTTGCATGCTCCCTGCAGGGGTGGAAGAAATAAGAGAAAGAAATGAATAAATCAAGTCAACATCAGTGGGACTTCTGGGGAAGAACAGGAAATAGAGAACATCTTTTGTGTATATACATATTTACACAGCAGGCTTCATAGTGATCAGAGATTGTCAGAATGTCCGTTGAAGATTCTTCCTGCAAGTGGGTGACACATTGCAGAAATGCTTTCCCTCCTCCAGTCAGTAGCTTAACTTTAAATTGCAGGTTTATCATCAGCCCAAGTGAAGCATGTCACCATGGTGCATTTAAAGCAAAATTGTTTCCCTTTGTTCCCTTTGTGAAAATTTAATTTTATAAAAACAAAGCAAGCATCAAAATGGGGTGGGAGTGGGGGAATGAATTTTACACTGAATGTGAATGGCAGTCATGCGCCTTAGGTAGGGCTCAATAAGATTGGTAAAGAAAAAGTGTTTTGTATGCGTTGTATATGCAGTCTAGCACTGTGACACCAGATGGCGCTGTGGAGTCCTGTCTTTCCCTACTGGATTTCTCCATATGTGTTTACAACACCTTTAACTGAATCGCTTCTTTGAAGTGTCTTGTTCCAGCCCCAGTGACTATTCAAAATGGTCTATTTTATGGCAGATGTTCTCAAACTGTAAGGCCAATTGATCTCATCACAATAGCCCTCTGGAGGTATTGTTATTTTGTGATGAAATCATGTGAGCAGAGGCAGCAGTTATGACTACACTCATTCTGTTCCCCTCATAATTATTCCCATCACCCTCAACTCATAGCAGGATGGAAAACTACATGAAACATAGAGCTCCCTGTATCCTTGGAAGGTCCTCATGTGTTTTGGAACCTTGATTTTTACAGGTTTCTAAAATGCATGGAGGGACATTCATAGGTATGGGAATGATGTGCGGGGGGGGGGGGGATGGAACAAGCATGCTTGTCCCTCCCCTGTGCCACATGATTTCTTCACATAGAATGGTAATGCCTGAAGAGGAATAAGGCATTTGTTAGCAAAGTCACTTGAACAACACAGCGTCTAGAAAGAAAGAAAATCCTGGCAGCACTTTACTGAGGAAACTGAACAAAAACAGTGTATAATTTGAGGCTAACAAAATAAGTTTTGTCTTTCTCACCTCAGTCCTTGTTTATAGCAAAGAAATATTCAACCACATATACAGAGGAAACACTTCCACAGACAATCAGAGCACTTGCTACCTGAGCAAAAATCATGCCCCTCTACTTCATTGCTACCTCGTTGACTTTAATACTAACAGAATTGACCTTTTAGTTTCGCTCAGACTGATCTCTGCTGTTGCACTTCCAAACCTATTGACAGATGAACAAACCAGATATGAGCATGTTTATTAACAGTATGTGTTCCTTTTCAGCTGTAAGGCAAGGGTGGAAGTTAACACGGTATGCTAAAAAGAATATTTGGGGGAGGGAAGCAAATTTCATTCCTCCTCCACATTCCCTTGTATTGTATGACATTTTCTGCCTTTTGACTTATTTCTCCATTAATTTTGGCTGAGGGAAAATAGAGTAAAGCCCAGACATGAATAAGCACTTTAACATTTTAGGAGATTTGTTTATCTCCATATAGGGTGGGTGCTTGCGACAGTCCAGGGCTTGATTTGCCCAAAGCTTGTTTGCAAGAGTTGATGAAAATAGATATTAGGCCAATGAGCTCCAGCAGCAGCCCCAAATTTGGCTTTGCCAGTGAGTTGGGTTGGTAGCCAGAAAGATGGTATGTACTGTAGTAATAGACTGGAAACAGTCTATTACTGGTATGTACTGTAGTAATAGACTGGAAACATTAGACAGAATGGAGTAGCCATCTCAGGTGGCAAAAATTGGGGGACAGAACTGTGTCTAGCCCAGCTCCTCAGCTACAGTGGAGGATATGATTCCATCACTAGTATTGAAGTAGGATTCGACTCGTTGGCTTCTGTGTGTGGTGTGTGTTTGTGTGCATCTTGTTCTCAGGTAGCAAAACATCTTGGGCTAGCCCTGGAAAGAAGAGAAAAGAACCAATCACAGAGACAAGCAGGGCATATTCTGCTTTCTGCTTATTCCACAACCACTGCCATTCCAGGCTTCTCTGATTATAGACATAAAGGACCAGTTCAGTTTCATTTGGGTTTTTTTCTCTTTTGGTGCAACTGTGCAATCACAGCTTTGAACAAAAGCAACCAAGCCAGCTGCTGTGGACAATTTCTCAGTGCTTCGCTTGGAATCCATGGCTGCTATTTCATCTGATCAAAAACACAGATGTGAGCAAGGCTGTCATTAATATGGCAACAGATGTGCTTGGGGAAAGTTGATGGATCGTTTAGCTTGCTGCTGGATTGATAGGTTTTCTGTGAGAGTCCTTCTAATGATAGCCTGTAGTAGCTCAATTGACCCGGACGACAGGGAGCTGAAACTTATCCAATGCCATGGCAAAGTACCAATAAACTGGCTGATTTGCAATATATGTTACAACGGTTTTGCCATAAATGTGCCGCTTTGTCTCTTAGAGAATACAAAATAACAGTTACCCAGGGACCCTGGGAGAAAGAAAGAAGCCCATTATGGACCTGGTTTTACAATTCTATAACATGCAAAACAATAACTGTTAATGGACCTTATTAGAATAAATCCTCTTCTCCTGAAAATTTCATCACAGTCACGAGGCTCACCATAGCTCAGGCAGACATGTAATCCCTCTTCTAATTTCCTATAGTCCCACAAGATCAATATTCTGCAATACTAGGCATTGAAGACAACAAATAATATATTTTTTTTTAATGGCGAAATGGCTATTGCCATGCACACAGTCATAACTCTGACATTTCCTAGAGGAACATTAGGGCACATAAGGGATGCGACTCCAGCCATGGAACTTTTCCTACTCTCTAATATTAGCAGCAGATACAGATAATCAGCTACAAATTCACGCTTCGAAACTAAAGATCAAATAGCAACTGTAACACTATGAATGATAAATGCGGAACAGCCATAAGTCCTAAAGCACCCTCAGTGCTGCCCCCTGTCTACTCAATGGGGCAACTGCTACTCACCTGGAAGAACCAGTGAGTGGCTAAAGCATTGTACCACTGAGTAGACTGTGCACCAGAATACAAGAATTTCATGGCAATATCCTCCAAAGGATTCTCTCCTTCCACCCCAAGGATTTGCTGCGTTGCATTACAGCTTACATTTGCTAAATCTAGAATAAGTAAATGTGTTTGATAGCACTCAGCATTTTGGGATATTTGCTGAAGTTATAATATGCCACAAATGACCTAAACGTGTTTTCCCTATATAGTCTGCCATTAGAAAACGGCTTGTGTGTGCACCTGCTTGCCCCATTTTGCTTCATTACTGCTCCCTGAAGAAATTCTCTATCCTTGACACATTCCTACTGAATTAATTATGGCCCTCATTAGGGTCCAGCTAATTTAGTATTTTACGTGTAATATTTCTTATTGTCCTACATTTTTTATCACTTTATAAATTCTCGATTGACTTGAAAGCAGCCAGAGGCCCGTGAACCTGGCAATCTCGGAAGCAATTTGTTTGAAAGTGAGCTTTCCTAAGCCTGCCTGCTTCTAATATTGATGAGATCTCTCCTGATGCACATTCCAGGATGAATGTTCACGGCAATTCATTGAGAGTTTTATGTTAAACTCATGTTCATCATGTAAATGGGTGTCGGACACCTGGATCCACGTTCACCAGCTCAGTCCTCTGAGAAAGCATATTATCACGTCGTGGAAATACAATAATAGCTTAGAGAGAGACAATTGACTGAAACATCAGTATATTGGTTGGAAATGATGTTAGTGAGAACTAGCTGCATGGTGGCAGTGAAAACCATGCCTTCTAAAAAAAAAAGGCAATTATGTCAGAGCAAAGGATTGCTCTAACCTGCCTTCCAAGCATGAAAATTCAAGCAGGGGCAGAGGAAGGGAGGTGCTGTGGGTGCAGGCATCCCAGGGTGTCGCCACTGAGGGGGGTGACAAAATGCTGGGCAGCACTCATCGCGGGGCCTGCAGCACGCCAAAGCCAGGAGAGACATGCAGTGGCTTGGGCATGCACAGGCTCCCCGCTGCCCAAACGGTCCACCAGCTGCACCCCCCCCCCCAGCTGTACGGTGGCTGAGTGGGAGGAGGCAGGAAGACTCTGGAGGCCCCGCGGTGTGCCCCTCCCTTGCCCCGTCCCTATGGGCAGCTTGTCCAGCCCCTGGGCATGATGCCCCAGGCATCCGAGTGGCTTCCTCCGCCCCAGGCATCCGAGTGGCTTCCTCCACTGCTGACTTCAAGAGCTTGTTTTGTGCAACTGCTTGGACCTGAAGACCAAATCAATTCATAATGCAGGCAGTCTTAACCTCCCTCCTCACTGATGGGTCTTTGAAGAGTCCACAACATCTGCAGCCCTGGTGCTGTGGCAGCTACAGTGTAAGGTGGTAGGGGGGCAGGACAATTGAGTGTAATGTAATTGAATGACTGCACTGACACTGGCTCAGGATCCAACAGATACCAAGAGTAGCCCCTCCCTTTCCCTACCTCTGAAATTCTCACATCCAATAATAATAGTAATAGTAATAGTAATAGTAATAGTAATAGTAATAACAATAATAAATTATTTCTACCCGCCAATCTGCGTATCATTTTGAGGGTGGAAGGGGAACAGAATTTTCTGGATTCAGCTTCAGTTTATTGGCCCATATCCAAGCCGCCTCTGTCTCTGAGCACTAGTTTAACACCTCTTCTGCCTCTCTTGATGCAGTTGGAATACAGAGAGATAGAGCTGGGTGTCATCTGCATATTGAAGATACTTCACTCCAAATCTCCTAATGGCCACTTCCATATATGTCAAATAATATGGAGGAGAAGATGGAGCTCTGCAGGACACCACAGGATATCTCCCATGGGCTTAAACAGTAGCCTTCCGTGACAATTATCTGGAAATGGTTCTGGTGGTAGGAGTGGAACCACTGAAATAGAGTTTCTACAAACCCCTGAGATGCTCCAGAAAGATACCATGGTTAATGGCACTGAGATATCAAGGAGAATGAGCAAGGTGGCACTCCCCACCACCTCTTTCCAGGTAAAGGTAATCAACCAGGGTGACCAAGGTAGTTTCATATTCCTAAACAATGTACAGTGGTGTTGTTGTTTTGTCATTTAGTCGTGTCCGACTCTTTGTGACCCCATGAACCAGAGCATGCCAGGCACTCCTGTCTTTCACTGCCTCCCGCAGTTTGGTCAAACTCATATGTACAGTGGTACCTTGGATTAAGAACTTAATTCATTCTGGAGGTCCGTTCTTAACCTGAAGTGGTTCTTAACCTGAGGTACCACTTTAGATAATGGGTTTCCCGCTGCCGCACAATTTCTGTTCTCATCCTGAAGCAAAGTTCTTAACATGAGGTACTATTTCTGGGTTAGCAGAGTCTGTAACCTGAAGCGTCTGTGACCTGAAGCATCTGTAACCTGAGGTACCAATGTACTTAATATTTCTTTGCTATCCCTTTCAAGTTCCTCCCCCACCAACATTGTCTAGAAACAGTTGCTTTTTCCTGAGGCAATCTTTGCCAATCAAGAGTTACATTGGAAGCTGCCAATCAGCTTGACTATGCTATCACTAAGCCAAATCAGAGTGAGGGCAACATTTTTCTTCTGTCCTGTGAAATGTTAAATGCTCTCAATCTATTTCCACAACACCATCCAGAAAAAATGTTGAAAATCACTGTGTGTTTTGCTGTGAGATTCTGCCGCCATTACACACACAAAAACCACCCCTCCCATTTTGGCTCAACCCTATTATTATTATTATTATATTGTGTGTTTTAGTTTTGGGGATATCATTTTTTAAAGCAGATTATAATTTCATAATATTTCTTGGAATCAAATAATTCCCTTCCTTCCTGTAGTTTGAATGCAGAATCAGTCTGATCCTTTTTAATCTTCTTTTAACACAAAATCCATTCCAGGTAATTCTGAGACGCAACTCATCTTCTAGCCTTCAGACCTTGAGTTATAACCACTAGCATTGTATATACACACTTTAAACAATTTAACCAATACATCTGAGCTTGCCCACCCCACTGCCAAATTAATTATAACTCAGCCTGCTGGAGAATTCTGTTGCAACCTTGCATGCAACGGGAGAGAGATTATTCAGATAAAACATTCTGTTTATTTAAAACTCTAAGGGACAATTAGTTTTTCCTTGATATATGGGCATTCAGAACATTTATAATGAAGAGGGCCCTGGCTGGCCCTCAGCCAGGTAAGCTGTTGCTGTGCTAGGTGCACCTGTCTATTCTCAACAGGTGGTCTGCTTGAGCATTAGAAACAGATACCCAACAAAACTTTCTTTTTCAGAAATTTGGCATATAGTTTGATTGGACTATGTATGAGAATGGAGCATGCTCCATATGTCAAATGTGATTTTTTACTATTTATTAAAAATATTTTGATACTTTGGCCTAAACGTTCATTTGAAGTGAAATTTGTGGTCTGGATAAGATATAAAGACTTACTTGAAAATAAAACCCCAAGGTGGTTGTCACCGATGGAAGCAAAGGCTCAGAAAAAGCTCAATATGGAGGCCAAATGGCCGAAATATTGGGAAATTTTGGAGCAAGAAGGAGACAAATTGAAATTGCAGAGTTTTGAGAAATTAAAAGATAAAATGCAAGACTGGCTTCACTATTATCAAATAAGGGAGGCTTATAATTTGGACAAAAAAAATTGGCTTCCAGGTGGAAAAATCAAAATTGGAAACAGAACTGTTAGACCCCAAAACTAAGATACTTTCAAGAATGTATAACTTGCTGCTGAAATGGAACACCCAGGATGAAACGGTTAAATCTGCTATGATTAAATGGGCACAAGATGTTGGACATAACATTATGTTCGCTGACTGGGAACAGTTGTGGACCACAGGTATGAAATTTACGGCATGTAATGCCCTAAGAGAGAATATTATGAAAATGATATACAGGTGGTACATGACACCAGTCAAGCTTGCAAAAATCTATCATTTGCCCGATAATAAATGTTGGAAATGTAAAGAAAACGAAGGTACATTCTTTCACCTTTGGTGGACGTGCCCAAAGATCAAGGCTTTCTGGGAGATGATCTACAATGAAATGAAAAAGGTATTTAAATATACCTTCCTGAAGAAACCAGAGGCCTTTCTCCTGGGCATAGCCGGCCAATTGGTGCCAAAGAAGGATAGAACTTTCTTTATGTATGCTACAACAGCAGCAAGAATACTTATTGCAAAGTATTGGAAGACTCAAGATTTACCCACCCTGGAAGAGTGGCAGATGAAGGTGATGGACTATATGGAACTGGCGGAAATGACTGGCAGAATCCGAGACCAGGGAGAAGAGTCGGTGGAAGAAGATTGGAAGAAATTTAAAGACTATTTGCAGAAATATTGTAAAATTAATGAATGTTAAAATGATGCTGGATTGAAATTAAGTGGCATTAGCAACAAGGCCAATAAGAATATGTAAAAATGGATTGATAATGGATGAAAATATATAGTCATAATATGTTGAGATATAGAGTTAAGATAAATGAAAGAGGGTAAGGATTTGCTGAACCGACTATGTGAACGGGAATACAAAAAAGGAAGATGTGAGGAGGTCAAGCAAACGAGTTTAAAGATATGAAAAAAATGGATTTGTTTTTAACTTTTTCTACTTATTTTTTTTTTGTATTTTGTATTTTCTTTTCTTCTATGTATTTTTGTATTTTTTGTATTTTTCCTTTTTCTCTTGTTTTCTTTTTATTCTGTAAATTTCTGCTTTTTGTAAAACCCTAATAAATATTTTATTTAAAAAAATGAAGTGAAATTTGTGTAATGTTTTAAAGCACCTAGGCATGCAGAAAACCTCTAGTTTTTACACAATGTAGAAAGAAGAAGTCCATATTTCCCGGAGAGGCTGTCCATTATTATTAAACATACAATAAATACCACATAAAGAAATGAAATAATGAGTGCAGTCATGTGAAGTAAGCAATCCATTAACTATCTATATAATTAACAGTTCTAGGGAAAGCTAAGTTATTAAAATGATTGAGCCAAGATTCTGTCTGAAGTGTTTTGATGTGAACTATTGTTAGCATTACGCATACAGAACTATTGAATAAATGCCTTCAAATTTAGTGAAGAAATAAAATGCTCAATAGCAATTACCTGAAACAAAACTGAGAACATTCTATCAAGGTTTTTTTTAGTAGTTCTGCACGACAACTTCTAGTGTTGTAATTGATAGTCTAATTATCCATTCTCCACACCTCCAATTTTTATGAATTGAATTTTCTACCCTGGTAAGATTAATCTTCTATCAACGTGATCCTAAGAATGTCTACTTTTCTTCCTGAGTCAGTGAATATAGAAATATTGCCTATCATGGCTATTGTGAAGGCTCAAATATTTTTAGAAACGACAAACCAATTCCATTAAACCAGCTTTCGTGTTGAGAATTTGAATCAGGGCATAGGAAAGCACATGATCTTTCCACCATGTCCCCAGTGTTCAGGTGACACTGGACCACCAGAAAGCTGCCCAGCATCATGGGCACTGAACAGTGGTGCTGAAGTGAAGGACATCAGACAGGAGTTGGTAATGCAGGTGAGCTGTGCACAAGCAAGCTGCCAGCTAGTTCTGCCGAGGCTCTTTTTATTAGCACAATATGCAAAACCAGACAGATTCATTTTGGACTGTGCCCTTTACACATCTTCCAATCACACGATCATGGGGTGGTACAAAGTTATTTTGGCACCTGTTTCCACCGCATCATTTCCCCCTTGAACAATGTATAACGAAGGAGACAAAGGTCACAGACAGGACACGGCAGACTACTAAGAGAGCAAAGGTTAGATAGAGGGCATGATGTTCAGACAGCTGTGGCTTGTCTGCGGGTGGAAGTGTGCTCCACACTTGGCGGTCATTCCTTCATGGTGCAGGCATTGCAGACTGCTTTGTACCTGGGGTGATTTATCAAGTCCAGTCTGCCTCTCCACACGACAGTCAACCTACCTCATATTTTAGCATACCAATTTGGTCAGATGACCTTCAGTGAGGGAGAAACCTGAATGCACAACTAGACTTTATACATAATATAAGTAGCCTATAATACAAGACACATTCTCAAACAAGGAAATTATCTATCTAATCTAATTACCTACAATGGTAACGTTGCCTGTAAATAATCAAATAGTACAATTCAACCAGAATGATCCTAAGAAGTAGAGTCTGCTGGATCAGGCCAATGGCCCATCTAGTCCAGCATCCCTTTCTCACAGTAGCCTTTGAGAAACCAACAAGCAGGACCTGAGCACAAGAGCACTCTCCTTTCCTGTGGTTTCCAGCAACTGGTGTTCAAAAGCATTACTGCCTCCAGCCTTGGGGGCAAAGTATAGCCACCAAGGCTGGTAGCCATAGATCTTACCCTCCATGAAATGGTCTAATACTCTTTTAAAGCCATTCAAGTTGGTGGCCATCACTACCTCTTGTGAATTCCATAGTTTATCTATGCACTGTGTGCAGAAGTAGTGTTTTTTTATCTGCCCCGAATCCTCTAACATTCAGCTTCATGGGATTATCCACTCTCTCCATGCCATGCACAATTTTATAAACTTCTATGATCTCATTTCTTAATCACCATTTCTCCAAGCCAGGGTTTTCCAAACTGTTTGGGGGACTACAGTTCCCATCATCCCTGACCACTGGTCCTGCTAGCCAGGGATGATGGAAGTTGTAGTCCAAAAACAGCTGGAGACCCAAGTTTGGGAAACCCTGTTCTAAGCTGAAAAGTCCCAAATGCTGCAACCTTTCCTTACAGGGGATCTTCTCCATCCCCACAATCATTTTGATTGCACTTTTCTGAACAATTTCCATCACTACAATATTATTTTTGAGGTGAGGTGATCAGAACTGTACACAGTATGCCAAATGTGGTCACTGCATTATGGTATCAGTAGTTTATTTTTGATGGTTTATTTCACATTGTTCAAGCTGAAAATTAGAACACCCCTCTCATTCTCCCACATGTACTTTACCTTTGAATGCTGATTGAGTCAACATCAATAGAGCCATTCAGAAACAGTTGCATGCATGATGTGCAAAACCAGCCTTTCTCTAAATTGGGCCCTATTCCATGGCTTGGCATTTAACACTGGACTTTTGATTAAAGAAACATCACATTGTTCCCTCTGTGGCATTTATTTTGGATTAATCACTGCTTTCTAATCAGACATATCTGATGTGATTACATTGGAAGGCTCACAATGTAAACTGCTAGGATGTGAATTGTTGTAGACGGCACATGTTTATTTCATGAAGTTTGCCAGCGCTCTAAATTAAGTCTCAGGGACACTGAAGAATGTTTAGTAAAGGGGATAAATTGACAAGATTTTAATTAAAATTGCTTTGCAAAGCCTATTGAAAACAAAATGGTTCTCCAACTTGCAAGCAGTGTAATTATCCCGTGTAAAGGATAAACTCGTGCATTTAGCATTGGACTGCTGGATATATAGGACATTTACAGCTGGAATTCTATGCACACATTCCTGGGAGTGAGTCCTACTACACAGCATAGGACTGTATAGGATTGCACTGCAAGAAATAAAAAGAAAACTGACATACTCTAAGGATTATAAGAATTCAGATTTGATAAAAGGTGCTATAAAATAAATCACCCTTGTTGATGCATTTCAGTACCATGGACAGCACCACTTAGTGGCAGTGGCAGAACTGCCCAGAGAGATTTCCTAGACATGAATGAATGTTCCCACGTTGATTTCTCACAGTTCCTCATTTTTACAATCTTAAATTCAGTTTGTAACATTTCTGCATCAATTTGCAATGATTATTATTTTAAAATCCTCATGAAAAGTCATCACTATTTTAGTGCATGTATCTCCTAATATACACGTATTTTAACATAATGTTGCCTAACATAAACATTTTTTCTGAGCAATTTCTCCTCATATAATTTTTTTGTATATTATTTTCACTAATATAAGAATTGTGATGCCTGTCATTCCCTCATATATGTATGTTCGTAAAGTGCTTTTGGTTAGAGAATTGCATTGCAAAATTCAGAGTACTGTTAGTTTCAGAAGATAGCTGTGTTTCAGTCTGCACATTGCACTTTTTTCTTTTTCTTTTTATGAGTTGTCCAATTTAATAAAGATTAATTTAAAAAGAAAAAGAAAGGAGGCATTCCATTGCTTTCTAAAAGTATCTTATTATATGAAGGTTAAAGAGACTTGAATATTATCTGTTCATTATTATTTTTAACACATTGACATGAAAACCAGGAGAAAATAAATTACAATAAAGACTATTTCATTACTTGAAAAAACAAGTAAAATATGGATTTTCTATTCAAAATGCTGTAAAATCCACTTTTGAATGCATCTCTGGTAAATGAAAGCTCAACTGCAATCTTTATTTTTTCTTCAGCTATGAAAATCCTCTTTTTGAAAGTATCTGGTCAGATCCAGATTTCAGCTGTGGGAAAACTCAGTAATAGCATGTATCATAAGCTTTAGCTCAACGGCTAAGATTTAGACTGGAGGCAAAGCTGCAGGCAACAAAAAGATTCAAGTGGCCTAAAACGATATCAGTCTAGAGCCTCATATTTATTGTGGCAGTCATATCATGTTTCTCTATGGCCTTAAAGAATAGTCACTTCTTAATGCCTTGCCTGCAGAAAAATCTGTGCCACTGGCATCTTTAAAATAAAACGCAGCATCCAGCTGAAGGGCTGGAGCAGGGAAGCTGAAACCAACACTGCGCACGCCAGTTACTTATTTATTTTCCATGCAAGCATAATATCTGAATAAGGCTGAAATGTCTGGAACAATTGTAAGGGTCAGAAACTTCCCTTCCAATGTTTGGAATTCATCATAAGATGGCCAAATGTTCATCTAGTGCAACATCCAGATCTCACAATGGCCAAGCAGATGCCCATGGGAAGCTGCCTGCAAGGAAGACTTGAGGGCATCAGCACACTCCCAACTTGTGAATCCCAGCAACTAGTATTCAGAGTCATATGATTTCCAATGGTAGAGTAGAACATAGCCATCATGATTTGTAATCATTGTTAGCTTTGTCCTCCATTAATTTGTCTAATCCGCTTTTAAAGCTATCTCATATTGTGTAGGAGAGAGATTACAGTATACTGTAATAATTGGGTAAGACGAATTACACATTAGTTTCTTGTTTAATTCTCAACTGTTACCCGGTGTTGTTTTTTTAGTAGTATTTTATTTGCAGGTTTAACATCCTAATTCTACAAATATTTGCTCACATGGTCGCTCACCATTGTTTGTATTGTTGCATGCCACTCCAAAACCTGAATAGTTGGAGATTCCAGGGTTTCCAAGTGCTTACCCAGGGGCATAGCTGTCAACTTTTCCCTTTTTCAAATCCCTTAATCCGAATAGGATTCCTCGCAAGAAAAGGGAAAAGCTGACAGCTATGTCCAGGGGTTGTGTTTTCTTCAGGAATGTGGTACAGAAGGAACTGTGGTTTCTTTATTATCTATGGTTTCTTTACACTCAGATATAGGACACAAGCCTACAATGGAGGGGTTCACATCATCAACACCCCAAGACAGTCTTGTTTTTCCCATAGTCACAGCCTTGAATTCAAACAGACATAGACAGTACTCTGTCTCTCTCCAACTTGCTGCTTTGCCTCTAGCAAAACTCTCTCACCTTTGTCTTTTTCTAACTACCATCCAGTTGAGTGAAAGCTGCCCATTTGCTATCTCACACAGATTCACTTCCTTTGTTCCCCATAAGGGCCAATCACCCAGGTGATCATCTCATCAGGGGGCTAGCATGGCTATTCCAAGAATTAGGAACCTTGATTAATTTTTAACACTTGCTGGATTTATGAATGAGAAGAGACTTGGCCTGTAGCCTAACACCCCAAATAACAGTATGAATGTTGCCTTGCTTAATTAGTTGCTTTCCTTTGAATAAAGTTTTCATTGCTTTCTCCAAGCCCATATGTCAAATGTGTCCAAGTTAATTTAGTTTTCTTTATTTTCTGCTATGGATGGTTGATCATAGCTACAGCCTTCTATTTCATTTATTTTGTTTTTGGAAGTGTCATTTTCCTCATAGGTCTAAAGATCTTTCAAATAACTTTGCTTTCATTTTTTTTATGGTTGTTTGGTATTCTGCTCCACTGACCAATAAACTCTTACTGTTTGGTATAGATGGATTTCAGATGTTTGTATGGATTTATATACCAAGACCTTATTTAAAGAACAGTAAAGCATGTGTGTACCCAACAAAATAGAAAATGTAACATTAATTTGCTTGCTAGAGCTCAGCTTGAACTTATTTTCAATGAATGGCAAGGCATAGTTTGGGAATATTATCAATAAGGCCACTGAGCATGTGCAAAATGCTGGCCTTTTTACTCAGTAATGATAACCAGTCCATACATATCAGGCAACAGGGAAATCAGGGAAAGCTGAGGAATAAACTGCATACAAAAACAACTCAGAACATGTTGTGGGGTGGAGCCTTCCTGATAATGGTGTCATTGCAACCTATCTGGATGGGGCAGAGTCAGTGCCAGATTTATGTATAAGGTAAACAGACTAGGCCCCAAAAAAATTTAAAGGAAAAAAACCTGGATGTACATTTCCAAAATATAATATAAAAAACAAATAAAATAAAACCTACATACAGCAACAGTGTTTTGTGTTGTGTAGGCTCCTATGATATAAGTAATGGTCCCCGCCTGCTAGCCTGCCCCCTAAAATATCACTGGTTTGCTCATTTCTATATATAGGATGCCTACATTCTACATGCGCAAATGGCTTTAGATACTTATTAGGTCCATAAATTACCATATAGCATATATTCAACACAAAAAAGCGGCAACTTGTTGTTGACAAGGGACAGCTGGACATATAAAGGGCCTCATTACCTTCAGTAGCTTAGGGTCTCATCAAACCCAAATCCAGCCCTGGGCAGAGTTGTGGGAATGTGGTGAGGATGAGGTTGTGCAGACACACCAACAGGTTCAATCAGTGTGTCTGCTGAGCCCCAAACGTATCCCAGTCATGCCTTACCTCTGTACCATGCAGGTAAACTGCAGCCATGCTGGTGCTGAGAGGGCATCTCCTGCACAAAAGCAAAAGCATCTGCTTCTTAAACAAGAATCTACTGCTCTTTCTTCAAAGTCAAGCAATAACATTCCATTGCACTTCATCAATTCTCAATTATTCAGCTGGGGACATTCTGAACCTTGTACGTATTCCTGAACTTTATTTATCCTGTTGTTTCTCACTTTCTTACCTGTCTTAAACCTTCTGTACCCACCCCCACCATTCAAAAGCCAAACATGTGCCCTAAATTATGGAGACTGCTGTCATGGGGGGGGGGTAAGAGTGAGCACTATTCCTGGGCTCTGCCTCAGTAAGCAGTAATGTCACAGGTAGAATTCAATGCTGTCCTACAACCAAGGTCCCACCTGCACAAGCATTTCACCTTGGGAGATTCTCCCAATCCCCCCTCCAACCAAATTCAAGAATTTGGGGAGGTGCAAAGTAGGAGGAGCTGGAAAAGGGCTGTTGTGTAAGTGGAAGAAGAAGAAGAAGAAGAGGAGGAGTCTCAAATCGGCCAACATTCTCCTTTCCCTTCCTCCCCCACAACAAACACTCTGTGAGGTGAGTGGGGCTGAGAGACTTCCAAAAAGTGTGACTAGCCCAAGGTCACCCAGCAGCTGCATGTGGAGGAGCGGAGACGTGAACCCGGTTCCCCAGATTACGAGTCTATCGCTCTTAACCACTACACCACACTGGGCTTCCTGTGACAGGGCTGCTGTGAATCCCCCTCCATATATCTGGGATCTCCCTCCATAATGTCAGGAGCTTGTCCTATGCTAGAGTAGGACCCTGGCAAAGACACATGCCCGATTGGCATGTTCTCCCCCTCCTGGTCGATCGTTCGGGAGCTTCAAAAGCTTTCTCCAGCCTGCTGTAGCCCTGCTGCAATCATGGAGCAGGAATTCTAACACATAAACTATTTGCCCTGTCCAGTGGTATTTGCCCCACAAAGAGGAATTATACTTGAGGCAGTTTCATACAGTAATAAGAGAGTCCATACACTCAAGTGGGCATCCCTGAGTCCACTTGGCAATGGATGAGGCTAGAATGTGCTTCCCTCCAGCTCTGTAGTCCCAGGGTAACTAGGAGTTTGGGCAGATTAGTCCTTCTGGCAGAGATGGTATGTGGGATCCCCTTAGGGCCAGGCTGATCTTCTCCTTCTTTTCCTGGGAAATGGTGTGTGTATATGTGAAATCTCCCAGAGGCCCTTACTCCTATATCCAATGCATAGTACAGAGTGTATTCCAATTGTGGGCTTATAATTATCATCTCAGAATTTAATTGTTAGTATTCTTACTTTGATAGCATCTGTAACCTTTGAAAGAGAATACGAATGTATTATATTAAAGTAATGATGCCCTGTAGTCACACCACTATGAGCCACTCTACGTGCCATTATTGCTGTGCATTTATCAGAGAAATCGTGTCCTTTGGTCAGAGATATCAGGTGTACCAACTATTCTTTCAAGTGAAGTTTCAATTGATTAAAAAAAAAAAGCCCTGCACTTCAAACAGTTGATCCAAAATATGCTTTCCTATAACATTGTTGCTAGAAACAGCAATGCTTTTTATTGTTGCAGGAAGGATAGAATTCCAACTCCTTGCTCTTTGACTTCTCACTTGTAAAGAAGCCACTTATGAACCTTTCATGAGCCAACCTTCATAACCTCATTGAGCAGTTGTGCTTCACTTTAATGGTTAGGAACAAACAGTCAGCCATTTAATCACTTCTTTGTCCCCAGGAACTCTATGTGGTGATAGTGAGAAGGCTGAACTCTGCCAATTAAATGATAGCGCACATTACATGCAGTCTTTACACGCTGTAGCCAAAGCAATAATCTTAATTAGGTAGGCCTTATAAGAAAATACTCCATCTTTCTGGGCAGCTCCTCTCAGGACAATGGGTGCTACTATCTTTAATTCATATTCACACACTGTTATTGTATTCAGGCCAGTTCCTTCAAACACTTCCCTCTTTTCTTCTCTATAAAAATATATATCCAACTCCTCCATTATTCCAGCCTTTGTCACCAATATTTTCCGGGCGTCAGAGTTTTTATTTTCCTCTAGTTACTCTTCTGCTTGGGGGTGCATTGTAAAATCCCTGCACAATCAACATGTTTCAAGTACGGCTGATCTAGCACCTCACCACTTCAGGGTCTGCCCAGATTTTCATGTTTTTTAATTGATGGTGGTAGGAGCAAAACCCAAATCAGGGAGAAGGGGTGGCACAAAGTGATTTGCACCATTGAAGGAGAAAAACTTATAATGGTGGTTCTTACATTCCTACCTTTTCTTTCATTCCTCCCCTCCCTTCTTTTTTCTTTTTAATGTTTAAAAGCCACTAACTCTGCTTCCCTCCCTCCAATGCATCTGGGAAGGATGCTAGTTGTACATGCATTTTAACATTTGACATCTTTCCCAGAGGCACACCGTGGTCAGAATTGTGCTATGCCATCTTATGTATTAATGTAATTCAAATTTAGAATAGCAACACCTTTTTCCTAGCCATTTACATAGATCCAGCTAGGGGGCATATGCACACAGAAGCAGGTTTTTGCACTTGTATTCCCCCCAGATAAGCAACTGCACATAGAAACTGTTTATTTTGAGAACATAAGAAGAGCCCATCTACTCCAGCAACTTGTACTCACAGTAGTCAACCAGTTGCTTATGGAGAGCCTGTGAGCAGGACCTTCTGATGAGCACCCAGTCCTGAAACAATTGCTGCACACATATACCCCAGGAATAGGGCTTTCACGATGATCAAGAGGAAGAGCAAGGAGCTGAATTTAGCTCTGCTGTTTCCCCTCCCTCCCTCCAACTGATTACATACCCTCCAACATTCCTCAGACAAAAATAAGGGCATTTCTCACTGCTCACACAGCTAAACGATCTCAGCCCCCCATTTCTGTGCTGCCGCCACCAAGCATTTCCTATCAGAAGAAGGGTGAGTGTTACCACCACTACATTAATCAGTTACATTAAAATGAGGCTGCATTTTAAATTGCATTTTAACCTGTATTTTAAATTGTGGTTTTTTTTCTTTTTTCTTTTCTCTCCCCCCCTCTTTCCCCCTATTATGTTTTTACTGTGATTTTATTGGTGTTAGCCACCCCGAGCCTGGCTCTGTCCGGGGAGAGCAGGGTATAAATAAAAATTATTATTATTATTATTATTATTATTATTATTATTATTATTCAGACAAAATACACATACCCTGCACTGTCCTAACCCCCCACCCCTTAATCCTGATTTTATTTTATTCTTTGGTAGATTTACAAAAAGATAAACACACAGCAACAAATAAATTTTAGAAAGGGGCAAGATTGGATGTGGATGCACAAAACATTTTTTAAAAAATCAAGACTCCTTGTGCTCTGCTCTGCTCTGCTCCCCCTTTCTTCCTGACCAGTGCAGCCCTACCCACTGCTTGCTCCTCAGAGCTGGTGTGTTACACAAGGCTGAGCCTCAGTGGCAGCAGCCTCTCCTCCTCCTCACCCATTCTTCAGCAGCCACTATGAGATGCCCAAGGAAGGAGGTTGGAAGCAGTGGCCATGGAGAAGCCATGGAGAGGCAACAGGATGCTCCTTTGCCATCACCACTCAAGACAAGCACCAGCTCATCCTCCTCCCCAAGCTCAGTGGTGGTGGCACTGGCGGGAGAAACGGGGCATTCCAGGGTGAAATCAGAAGCCGGGATGGCTTTTGTAATTCTGGGGCTGTCCCTGGAAAATAGGGACACTTGGAGGGTATGTGATTAGTGCAGTTGGTGATACAGTCTTGCTTTTAGATCACTTATGCTTTTGTACCCCCCTCCTTGAAGCTTCCTCCTCCTGGTATTAAGGCCATTTAGATAGCATGCAAAACTTTTTCCATACAGTGTGACGCTACATCAACTCCTCTAACATCCCTTTTGTGATATTTTGTCAAGCTGAGAAATGAATTGAATCTTCTAGCTAGTACTGGAACATTGCTTTTGTTTGAGCCTTTAATGGCTTACATTTATGCTAAGTTGCATTGACACTAGATAAATGTAGCTTAATTTTACTGATCGTGCTGAACGCCAAACCTGATATTGACCCTAGTACGCTGATCACTGAACCCAAAATGGCTGAAATCCTGTACCTAGTTAGGCAGCTTAAATGTCTTTGTAGACTTAATGGGAACCAAGCAGTCTGCCTGTGTGTGGTTGCAGAACTAATCTTATATAGTAGCTTGCTTATGAAATATTTCACATTAGTGCTAGTGAATTCTGCTCTGTTCCAGTGTCTCAAATTCCATCATTCGCTTCCTACCGTAACATGTTAATTTAACATTTTTTTACTTGGTGGTGGTGGGAAAGCCAAGGGAAACTCTACACAATGGCCAGAAAAAACTTCATGACATAGCTACAGTATATGTCTGAAAAGTTTGCAGTCATATCTACAAATGGAAAAGAAAGTGTCATGCTAAGTCAATGATAGTACTATACCTGTCAACTACCTAGGAAAAAAATGGGGTGTCCCCTTTCCCCCCTGAGAGTACGGTCACCATTTTGGATGCTTTGTTCTCACACAATTTCAGGTCAAGATATTGCTAGATACATGATCTCACACTCTGCTCCAAAACACACGTTTTGAGGCACCATGCCCAAAAAAACACTTTTCAGGTCTGCAATCTCATGTGGCATACCAAAACATGCATTTCTGGGTGGCATACTGGGAAAAGTGCTTTTTCCAGGTCCACAATCTCATGCACGTCACTCACATAGGATTTCACACCTGGAAGATGGTGTCCTGGGTTTTGGCCATGTTGTGGTAGAGGCTATGTAGTACTGGGCCGAATCAAACTATGTTACCTTCTGTGGGGCAATTATCTTGGAAATTGACATAACAGTAGGAAACATTCTGTGTGAAAAGAATATCTGATGGCCAAATATAATCTACCCTGTTATCCACAAGAGTCTGGTCAAAGTCCCAAATAAAGGGAAGGGGGGGGGAATCAAAGAGTAGACCTATTTGAGCTCAAATTTGTTTTAATGAAATGCCATGGGAGCTTTTTTCCTATGGTTTATCATTTTAAATAAAGGCCTCTTTCTATTGTAAAAGTTATTAAACTGTGTCCTGCCTTGTACATAATTTCATCTCCAAATCATTCCGTGGTAACTAGTTTTATAATGTGTTTAGATACTTAAGTTCATAGAACACTCCTATGAATAACTGTGGCCAATAAATGTAATATATATATTGCATTTAACAAAAATATATCTTCCCATGAGCTAGAATTGCTTTTTGAAAATATATTTGTTTGCAAGCCATTTCACAGCTTTGGTATTTGTGTTACCAAATATACAGAACCGTAAACAGGAGATTTGCTAATTGCTTTCAGTCAGAAGCTGTAGCTCTGAATATTTTTTTAAAATGAATTTAATGAATCTGAAGTGAATGTAATTTTCTACATTATATTATGAGGTAAACATTTGGGGGAAAGCTACCAGATTTAAAAAGGGAGACGGTTATAACACAAATTTCTAAAACATATTTCCTTCCCACTCCCTGTTCTCAGAAGTTTCAGTAAAGACTCTCCTCCCTGGAAGAGAGGGGAGTGGTTGTGGGCGGGAGCCCGAGCACTGCCCCTAGCAGGGGGCGTTAGCCCCCTGCCTCCACCTCTCCTGGCTGGCGCCCACGCCCCTCGGCAGGCACCCAACCAGGTGCCTCCAAGGGGGCGTGCTCAGCAGCCTTTTGCTGCAGCGCCAGCCTCTCCCCGGCCTCATTCTTCGCCATCGTCTCATCGCGAGTCACCCACCCTCCACTCCCTTTGAGTTAGGGCTTAGGTCATTGGCCTTGCTATGGACCTTAGGTTGGTCGCCCTGGTTGTCCAGGGGGCCTGGTAGGAGTTTTTCCATTTGGCATTAGGCCTTTTGGTTTTTTTGCCTACCTCGTAGCAATCGTCACAACTTTTGTGGTATTGGTGGGTAGGTTAGGCATTGGAATAATGTGTTGTGGTGTGTCGAAGGGCTAGGTGTGGCCATCGCCTATGCCTTCAATTTTTGGGTATTCCGTTAAAGGAATCTGGCGGTCGTGTATTCTGTCCGATGCCTGCTTGGCGGGAGGCCATGGCACGACCCTCGGTGACATCAGGGGTGAGCCTATAGTTGGATTAGCATCAACAGGCTCCACCTACTGGTGAATAAACCCACCTCCTATAGTCATCCAATGCCTAAGCCAATACCTTTTCACTGCTGTAATCAATAAAGTTGTGGCCTTTCCTTGCCCATTAACCTTATATCATGTGTCCTTGTGTATTCATTTCACATTGCGGGGGTCGGGTCCTCGAACCACAACAAAAGATTAATGTAGTACTGTAAGAAGGTTAAATATCTACAATCAAAAGTCGAGAGGTTACTTCTGAATTAGCATTGAAGTGAGATTCATTGTTTTATGAAATGCTTTTGGCACTGTAGAAAAACACCCTTCATTTTGAGCATTTTTGTTTGTTTGTTTTGACAGGGGTGTCATAAGGGAAAGACAAAAATCGCTGATCCAGAATAGAGATGGGTGAACTCTTGCAAACTTGCCGCAGATTCATTGGAAATTATAAGAGTTCTTCCCACCTCCCCCCCCCAAAAAAGGCAGAAGAACTCTGATGATTTTTAAGAGCTGATCTCTGGCACCGACCAGCCTCCCCATGAATAAAGGTCCAAGCTGCCAGGCCTCCAGTTCACCAGACAGCCTACCTTTCTATTACTGGGTGGGAAGAGATTCCGCTTCTCCTGTGTTAGGGATCCAAGCCCCTTAGCCTCACTAAGGATATCAAAATCACATGATAAATAAAAGAATCCTGAGAAGACAAAACTATAAAGACTAGCGTATGCATGGGTGGAATTAAGATACAATACCTAGGACACAGTAGGACACTTAACAACTATGTTCGTCTCTACCAAAATAGGAGAAAATATGGAAGACGTCAAATAAAATGACAATTGCAAAGAATAGTGTGACCTGTAGAATAATTTGATGACTTTGTGCTAAGGTTTCATAGATTCTCAAAGTTCTTATCCATGGCCTGTGGGAAAACTCAGTAATCCAATTGGCTGCTGTAATCATTAGCAATGATGCAGACAGTATTCCTGTCACTCTCAGGTGGCTTCATCTGCCCTCAGCATCAAATAGACCTATTGACTATAGACCTTTTCAGTCATTCCTCTAGCAAATGCATGAATTCTATCTTGTGAGAAGAGTAAGGATCAGCCTACTGGCCTTTCTCACACATGTCTGTTGCCATTTTTTGTAACCCCCCCATATGTTGTGGGTGGAACTCTTGAAGCAGAAAGGCTGCTCTACCCGATAAGATTCCTTACAGAAAATATAGAATCCTCCATGTAATTTTCTAAATAATGTGGGAAGCCCTTTCAAGCAGAGAAAACTTCCTGATTCAGATCTCTCTCTCTCTCTCTCTCTCTCTCTCTCTCTCTCTCTCTCACACACACACACACACACACACACACACACACACAGGCTGCAGGAATGTCAATGGTATCCCCCTCACATGATGGTAATTGCATAGATGGGAGGATAATGGAATAGGGCTTATGTAGGAGCATGCATTTGTGGTTCATGACTGGCTGAGATTACTCTAGAAATGGGGCAGGGATCATGAGATCATGAGAGAGAGAGAGAGAGAGAGAGAGAGAGATCTGAATCAGGAAGCTTTCTCATTTGCAAAAAAAAGTTAACAAGGTAGCAACAGAACAGAGCCAGAAGGGAATAGTACAACAGTTTAAATCCCCAGGCCTGCTTTGTTTGGCTCTTAAATGGAAATGTGTGGACATTCAGTGAAGTCCTGTTCTGAATAGATGAGTTCAAACAATCTCTCTGCAAACAAGTTAATGCAATTTGCACCCACAGCTGCTTGAAATTAACTTCTTATGCTTAGTGTACATACCCATTGTCCCACAAGAATTCAGTCAATGGAACAAAAACATTTCAAAAGTTAATTAGCCGAACTGCTTTAAAGTCACAGAAATCCCCCTTTTGAATGCATAATAAATAATGTTAATTTCAGGTTGCTGTAAATTTAATGATAGCTCCATCATCCATCTTGGAGTGAAAATTAGAAGGCACAAATATTTGACTTGCATTGATATTATCTATCATTTTGATGTGTACAAACTCTTCTAGAAGCCTTACATAACACTAAATGCTACTTAGGCACTAAACCACCCTAGAGGTGGGTAAAAAGTTATTTACTGATAAACAAGAAAGACTAATCTTTCCCGAATAATAATCAAGTCTATATACTGGGTAATATTCAATATTACTTTTACTCAGTAATGCAACTTAAATCAATGTGTGTTACTCAAGTCATTTCATTTCAATGGGCCTACTCAGAGTCTGACTAATTTGGCTGTTATGCATTAGGTTTACTAGGAATCTCTATCATCTATCTATCATCTATCTATCTATCTATCTATCTATCTATCTATCTATCTATCATCTATCTATCTATATCTGTCATCTATCTGTCATCTATCTGTGTATCTATATTTGCCTGAATATTTCAAAATTGATAGCCTAATCAGAGGGCTGCATTTTTAAATTGGCATGTGAAAAATGCATTTGTTTTGGGCATTCCCTCATCAATGTTCCAATTTGATTTAATATTTGTTTGCTACTTTCCCAGCAGCAAAGCAGCTCACAACAATAACATTGCAAACAACGTCACCATCAAGGTAATCATATCAAAAACGCAACAGTGCATAAAATTCATTTATAATTTATCAGATATGCCTGGTGAATGCCATCTCAGGGCCAATTTTCATCATCTCTCTGGGAAAGGGCTTCTTCACCCAACAGAGTAGGACAATATAGGCCGCAGGAAGCCACGAGGAAAGAGGGTTGGTGCCACACAGGTCCAAATAGAGCACATAGTTCCTTGTAAACAACAGCTGGAAATGTCTTCCTCACCGCCACTGGAACAGTTGACAAACCATGACATCAGAAGCAATGTTCTAATGGTAGCATCCCACAGCATCCTCTAGGTGGGCAATGTTGCATTTATGCCACCGTCCCACCGTAAGGTGGTTGTTGTTTTTGCTGATAGAGAAAATGTATAGACTTAGAGACACTATGATCCTCACAGAAGAACCTGTTATATGTCCCACCTTTATCTGAGGCACGGTTGGCAGTTGCAATATAAAATTCATTATTGGTTGATGTACCCAGATTGTGACACATCTTTGGAGAAAGATTTGCCCATGCCCACTCCAGCATTGGACCTTTGCTGGGAGCATGCCAGCAGAATGAGGGGGCATTTGAGTCTGCAGATAGAAGGCTATCCCTGACTCAACACTGCCATGGTCTGGCATCCCCCTTTCCTACCAAATGGTCTTTGGTACATCTATGCCTGCAGAGTTTTCCAGAAGCATATTGGGGGCTCTCCCAAGATATAGGTGCCATCTTGACAGAAGATTATAGCATAAAGGCAAAATAGAAATACCGGTACTTCTGTAAAGAAATAAAACAAAAGTGTTGTTTATCGAGGGCTGGCTCAAAACGACAATCATTCTGAAGCTGTTTCACTCATATCAGAATGTGTTGTTTTACTTTGTTGCCTTTTCAGTGAAGTAGTGAAATACTGCAAGAATGCTTTATTTGAAAGCATATCCAAAAGTCTAGAAAGTGTTCTATGCCACATACTTTATGTGGCTATTGCTTGCATACACAAGTATAGAAATAAATTATATGTGGTTTAGGAATCAGAGTTTAACAGTGTACTCCTATGCATAATAAGAAATCCCGTTGGGCTCAATAGGACTTACACATAAGAAATGTGCTGAAGAATCAGCAAAATAAATTAGTGAAGATTCATTTCACAAAATATGGAAAGGGGAGCCATTTCACAAAATGGTTTTCTTTTTCAATTATTGGGTCAATTTCACAATTCTTTGATCAAATTACTTTTCTTTTTTTTTTTTGCTAGCTCTACTCTGCAGCCATATCAGTTCAATCCTTTCTGTGTGCTATTACAGCTATATATTAGGATTCAATCCATATATATATATATATATATATACTGACACCAAGGTAAACCTGGACATGTGAACTTTAATCTCAGCATAGCAGCTTCCAGGATTGGAAATTCAGGAACAAATTATATGTTTATTTAGAAAATCAAAATGAAAATCACAAAGGACTGGAATACTATTTAGATATTAATCAGTATCTAAATAGTATTCCAGTTCTTTGTGATTTTCAGGATCATTTTGATAAACACATCAGCTATTGCTTTAAATTTGTTCAGGATTCTCTGTTCATTCCAATACAAGCCCAGAAAAATCCAGCTGCATTAAAGAAGAAGAAGAGAAAGATGCAATCTCAGAAAACAAATTACTAAGGAAATAGAGTTCATTTTCATGCTTTAGTGGGGTTATTTATTGCAAATCGGAAAACTTGTTCCATACAGTTAAGCAGAATGAAAATTACTGGGGCAGTATTTTTTTAAAATATGGCCATTTTCCTTATATGCTTTTTACTGTTAAGATGAACTTCTGATGTGACACCAACCAGAACTAGAAGAAGGAAACACTTCTTAACATTTTCATTTTTATACTCATATATGCTGTACTGAATTAGATTTGGAGAAGCAAAACAGCCAGTTCACACAGTAAGTAAATTGGCCTGAGCTCCTTTATTCCATAGCCAATATATTTGCTTTTAGCAACTAACTGAAGACTTTATTCAAACATACAACCCACCAATAAAACATGAAAGGCCTCCCACCACCTACCCCCAGTCTTGTTCTCTTACATAGATTTTTATCTGCCAGTATTCTGTGCCCTGTGTTGTTAATGTATTATTTTCAGCAACCACTTGGTGGCCATTCACACAAATATACTCATTAAAATGAATTTGATTACTATATTATTACCTTTGTTCTATGGGTTCAGCTGCAGTTCACATTCAGCAGTAATTCTTTACTCTCTGGTTTGGTTCTAGTTCAGACAGATGTTTGTTTTAAAATAAGTTTTAGTATCTTGAACCAGTTCTGATACAGCAATCAACATCATCATCTTTAGGCTAAAAAGAGCACCAGTTTGCAGCTCCCTGTAATTGCTACGATGGCTTCCACCTTACAAGTGAAAACTGCAGCAAAATCTTGCAACAGGAAATGCTGCTAGCATTCTGGCACTTCATTCCTACTACTCCCCCCCCAAAAAAAGCCTTCTGTGACAACTGCATATGTTCAGTCTCCATTGCTTTCTCTAAGTCTACTGATGCCTCCCTTAACTGTATGATTTGGTTTGGTTACATATGCAACAACACTCATAAGCTTGAATAATGAGAATAGTGTGAATAAATGGCCCCAAAACAAAATGGATGACATTTTGAGAAAGCTGCAGACACTTTGAAATAACTTCTCTGTGTGAACCGGGAAACGTGTATCTATACATTAAGATCAGGGCAGCCTGATCCATGAGACAAGGCAAAACAACCGTCTCAGGCAATGGGATCCACAGGGATTTCCCACCTCTTCAGTTGCCCCCCCCCCAAAAAAAAACCCCTCAACTGTTGGGAATTCCATTCCACCCTTGCTGTAGATATGTGGGATTGTTACATGTCACATGTCTGTTTATATTCCAGCATAGATTGCTGTAGTCCCATGAGCGGAACATTCGCTCAGTATTGCTTTCGTTTTTCTCTCTCTCCGAGAAGAATGACAAGGAGAGAGGCCATGTTTTTCTTTGTCCTGATTTATGTATAATAAATGCATAGTTTAGTATAGTATCCACGCCTCGAGCCTGATCTGTTGTGTGTTTACTCTGCTGAGTAATGTGTGCACTTGCATGCACAGCAGCATGAGTCGCGGACGCACGTCAGAGGAGGATGACTGATGGATCTCCGCAGCGGCAAAGCTGAGAAGGGAGAGGCTCCGGCTGGGGCCAAGCCAGCTGGCTGTCCATCCCACAGTTCCAACATCAACGTCATCTCCATAGTGGTCTCCTGAGGAATAGGAGGTACTGGTTGGCAATATGCCTTGGAAATTATAATACATAGGGACTTCATTTTCCCATTACTCTATAGCTTCCCATTACTCGATCACCATCTACCTGTCGATCACGGGATGTACTTAGTCGATCCTGGTCGATTGTGGGACCCTTCCCCCCCATAATAAAAGCTCAACAACTTTGGCTCACCTCCCCCCCATAAAGCTCAACAACTCCGGTAAACCCAATGGGTAGATAACTGCCAGTTTATTTATAGTGGAAGTAGATCTCAGTCTCTTGGAAGTTGGACACCCCTGCTCTATAGCATAAATAACTTAACCCACACCCTGTGAATCTAGCTCAAGAGAACCCCATTGAAAGCAAAAGCACAATGAAAAATGTGCAAATGCACATTTTAAAGAGTATTGTTTGGTTTAAGGTGGTGTTTTAGTCACTAGCTGAGCAACAGACTGAAGTTGTACCAAATGCATTTCCAGATTTCCAGCAAACAATTTTTCTGTAGCTGCTTCAAATGGTAATAGGAACATGACTCATTCCCTACTTCTCATTATGTCTATTTAGTACTAATTGCAATTGGTATAAAGGGGTTTATAGGAGTGGCTGCATTTTTTTCTGTGTCTTTGAAATATGAAATAGGACCTAAAGGTCTAACTTGAATTATTTGATTCCTTTCATAATCAGTTCCAGGCTATGTCTAATGTTGGACATTATAATGGTCTTCCACGTTAAGCACATTCAGTGTAACTACATTTTATGGTAACATTACGCATTGCAAAAGATGCCAGCTGAATCAATTTCAGGCCCAAGCAGGAGAGAAATCTGGGTTTTATTGGCCTTACAATGAAAGCACATCTTATGTTTGTGAAGGTCTGACCCAGTGATAAAATGAACATTGTAAAGAGGAAATAGACCACAGGATGTGCAAAAGTCTCCTGCTGACATAAAATGGCATCTGTTAGCTGGATTAAAGCATAACCAGAGCAATTAGAGCTCTGCCAGGGTGATACTTAAATTCTGCCTGGCCCAAGTGAGCTGATGTTATGAGGAGCTGCACCATTCACAATGTGAACATAAAACCTTGAAATCACAAGAAAAAATATATACTAGGCCAGACAGACTGATGGTTCAATATCGTCTTCTTCAAAAGAAGCCAGCTCTTGGTGCTTTGAAATACATATGTGGCCACAGAGAGTACCACTTGCTTAATCTCTTCTGATTGTGCCCAGGTTCTGTTACCCCAATGCTAAGATTTTTGTAGTGGTACTGCAACAACTGTATGGATAACTTTTGCTTCAAATGTTGTAGTACCACGGAGGAGTAAAAGGGTATCTGACGCCACCAAGAACATTTCTGAGGGATGACATAATTTGGAAGGTACAGCGAAATTCAACACCCATCTCAGGAGCTTTACTCATTTTGTTTCTAAGTAGAGTGTCTATTTATATTTATCTATGATGTGCACCCCACTTTCATGACCAGGGACGGCACTGCCATAGGAAGAGTGAGGCAACTGCCTCAGGCAGCTGGTTTTGAGTATCAACATGTTGTAGGATATTGAATTTATTATTATTGTATTTTTACCGTCAGGAAGCACCAAGTTATTTGTGGGACGTTCTGTCTCAAGTGACAAACTAATTTGACTCCTCAGAGGTACTACACTCAATGCCAGATCAGGGAAGTGGGGAGAGGCTGCTTTGTCCCATGCAGCAACATGGTAGGGCACCAATGCCCTCTGACTTTGTTTTACCAAGTTAAAATGGCAGCTCACGTTACATTCCTAATGATTGCTCCCAATGGCGCTGGAGCTAATGTAGCTGCCAGGGGGCCAAAAGGCTTTCTCCCAGTCCTACTCCCTGGACCTGGTCCTGAAGGTAGGATTCGGATCACTGTGATACAGTGCTCCCACTTCCCATTCCTTCGAGCTGATCTAAGGGCATACCATGGTCAATGGTATGAAATTCTGCTGAGAGATCAAGAAGCAGGAGCAAGGTCACATTCCCCCTGTCTCAATCTTAGCAAAAGTCATCCACCAGCGTGACCAAGGCCAATTCAGTTCTGTGGTCAGGCCTGAACATAGATTGGAATGGATCTAAATAATCTGTGGCTTCCAATGATGCCTGCAGTTGCCCTACCATTGACCAATAGCTGTTTCAGTTCAAAGGGTCCAGAGCTGGTTTCTTTCAGAGTGGTCACACCACTGCCTCTTTCAGTGCAGCAGGGACCACCATCTTATGTAGTGAAGTGTTAACCACACTCTTGACCCAACCAGTCAACCCTCCTCTGCTACATTTGATAAATCTTGAGGACAAGGATTGATGGGAGCATGTAGTCCAATGCATTGCCATCAGCTCCTTGTCCACATCAGCTGATTGCATCAAGTGAAACTGTTCCCCCGCAAAATTGTGTGTGTTATCTCAAGAATGCATACTTTACCTAAAAAGCATGCAGAAATTCTGCACCAAAATGCATGCAGTGGGACAGAGTGGAATGGATCAGTGCACTGCAGGAAGGGACAGCCCTATGATTACATGCCACAAGACCAACGCAAGGTGAAATTACCCCATCCCGAGTCCAACCCCAAAGTTGTGAACAATTCAACAAAGAAAGATCAGACTCTTTATTCTTGTATGCTTTCCAGCAAAAAAACAAATAGGAGAAAGGTTGGAAAACTGGAACGATTGCTCTCATAGTAGAGCTCTTATTTACCATCAATTTCCGACACTTGTGGCTAAATCATTATTGACCATTATCTCTATGTGATCAAAAGTGAAATACAATAAAGTATTTTCTCTTTACGGTTGCTTCTTAATATCATGTTCACTTAATGAAGAATTCAATAGAAACAGCGGTGCCTGTCATTTATTCTTTATTTTGAAAACGATTCATATGTAGCTAAGGAAAGCATTTTATAGGGGAGATTAATGCATCCTGCTAGCAACCAAATACTGATAGCTTCCCCTCTCCCCGACAAGCCCTAAAGAAAGCAGGCCTTCAAAGACCCCACAAAGCAGTTTAGGTCAGGAGGCTATTGTTTTGCACCTGCAGAAAACACCAGTCTCCAAGCCCTGTTGCAATTATTCTGCTAGTATTTGAATTGTATCCATACTCAATACAGGTTGCGTGATGTTCCGTACCTGTTAGTACTTTCGTCATGTCCCTCAGCGCACTAATCTTCTGCTCAGTAGCGACAGATTTGTGATGACATCAAATGATGTAGAGAACATCCAGCAAATAGTGCTTTAAGAATGTCACAATAAATAGTCTGGGGAGGGGGATGGAAGCTAAGTGAGCTAAAGTGAGGCAGCCCATTGAAGTGAAGGGAAACATTTGTTTTAGCTGGTTTACTTTTATACATCATAGTGAAAGGGGAATTTCTTCACATGGCTTAACTTGTGTAGAATGACCTGACAAAAAGTAAGACATGGCACCATTCCATTTTAAAGACAGACTGAGTTAGCATCAGCCTAGAGCTTATTCTCATTCTTCACGGCATAAATCAAGAGGCCTTTGCTAATATAGAAAGCCTGTTTGCTGAGAGATCTGTGCGCCTCTTTAAGGAACTGTATCTCTTGCCTGCTCATGGCGAGCAATCAGGACCTTGGGGAGATTTGAGGGGGCATGACCAAGGAGCCCTACACGAAGGTTCAGACCACCCTGAAGCTCCTGCAACCTTTGCCAGTTGTCAGCAGGCAGGGGTCCCTCTAAAACATTTTTTTTTTTACTAGGAAGGCTGTGCACTGTAAAGCAAAGCACCAGTCAAGGCTGTAGCCACATGTCATTTTCAGTTCCCAACATGCATCTTGGGCCACTGCATCAAGTTTCCCAGCTCAGTAGCCTCTAGGCCCTGATGTCTATCAATTTCCAGACAGCCACATACAGGGATATCTGTGTTTGTGTGCATGTGTCTAGGTTTCTGTAAGGGTGGGTTTTCTTAAATTTTGGAGGTAAAAAGGGGTTGCTTAACCCCTTGTGATTTGAAGTTAATTTGTATGAAATTGGTATATATTGTAGGGGCACCCGTAAGTAGCCTGCAGGATTTCAGAAGGACAATTGCAGTGATTTTTGTGCAAGGGGATGAGGTCTAAAGCCTAATGTTTTCAAAGAAACTAACCTCCCTCTGTTTATTTGTTTTATTTTAGGGATTTCTGTGAGGTGCCCAAGGTAAATAGCATGCGAAATCAGAAAAAATGGCATAGAAGATTGGGAGTTATTATTAATGAGGCTTTTACTTTTTGTTTTTTCTTCAGCTGATACATGCAAATAAATCAGGGCCCTTCTGTATCCTGCCCAAAAGTACTGTGATGGGGGGTGGGGTGGGGCACAGTGAAGCTATTTCCAGGTTGGAGGCTAGATCTGTCAGTCACAAATGTGTGACCCCTCCCCACCATCCTTATACGGAGAGCTTGAGGAAATGTAATGACTTTAAAGAGACAGATTAACCCTGTCTGGATTCTCTGGGATATTGGAAGCTCCCAAACAGCCCCAAGGGTCCAACTGCAACCTGATTTCAAAACACCTCAGAAGAGACTCCCTTTTGTTTCAGAAGGACCTGAATCTCTACAAAGTGGCCCATTTTGGCTTCGGTTTCAGGATTCATCTGAACAAAATGCACACCTCCTCAGTCACCTACCTATCTACCATTGAAATCAACTTGAATTCATAAATAATTAGTTGTGAATGTGTTGTCTCCTTGAGATATCTGGGTGCATCTGTTAATTGAGATCCCTTGCTGGAAGACAAAATCTGGAAATCTCAGCAAAGAAGTGTTTGTGTGGTTATCTTTTAAAAAATGCTATGACCTTTGTTGAACTTTGTTGAAACATATGAGACATGATTGAGACTCCGAATTCAGTAGATGAGAAATCTCTAAGAGGCTTTGTATGTGATGGTGTGGGGGAATCAATTTTGCTTCTTTCAGCTTATTATCAAAGAAAACTCTATTTGGCTGAGTGCCTTTTAATTTTCTCAAACCAGTAATAGTCAAATGATAATGTAAAACAAATTGTAAATATAAATTATATTCTTTTGAGTTACAAGGACAGTAGTCTTCTGAGAGTCCTGGGGGAACCAGCTCATTTTTCATTTGAAGTACCATTCTTTCAAATTTAGGCATGCTTGCTTTCCTAACAATGAAATTGATAGTCAGTAATGCGAGTTTTGTCATGTGGAATTAATTATTGGCTCTGTTCTAGAGGAGACACTCACTCTTGGGTTGTTTTCTTGTTTCTCTTCTGCTTTATTATAGAAAAAACCTTCTACATTATTTTAGGAAAACCAATTCTAGATTATATATGCAAAGGCAAATGGCTATTTAGTGGCTCATTCTTTGCAATTGTGCATTTATGTACAGAAGGTTTATTGGCATTCAGAATTTATAGGATGGTCAACCGAAACCATTTCTATGGAGAGGTGTCAGTGTGTGACCATGAGAATATGGATATGATTCTATTGATCTTTATAGCACAATATCCTATAGTTCAGAGTGGCTAGGAATGAATGGTTTTAAAATATCATGATACAACACATAATTCGTCTATTCTACATTTGGTTTAAGGGTACCCAGAGATCCTGAGAAGGAAGCAGGCTTAGGGTTGGAAGAGATTTTCATCTAGAGCCATGGTTCTCAATGTGGGGCACACACCCCACAGTGGGGCAATTTGATTTTTAAGGGGGGCAATTCGAGAATAAGTTATTAACAGATAATGGCCTTTTAGGGTTCCTCCACAAGAGTAGGAGTTCACTTTTTGAATAAGAAGAATTATATGTCACCGGAGGGGGGGGGGTCAGAATTTTAGAGATGCTTAGGTGGGGCATGGCCAAAAATAGGTTGGGAACCACTGGTCTATGGAAGAAGAGGAGGCCACAGAAAGGCGCTGTAGCGCAATCCTAAGCATGTTTTGGAAACAACTTCCATGGAGTTCAATGGAACGAAAGGCAGAATGGGAAAAGTGAATTAAGTTTACATATTGAACTGAAAATAACAAGAAATATTTAGCTGCAGGATCCCAGCAGCTCATTTAAACACCTTTATTGAGTGCCTTGGAAGAGTTTTCATAGCTCTGATAATAGAAACACACATGTAATACCACTCAGGTTCATGACACTAGACAATTGAGCTGCCTGCTTTATCTTCAGACTAAACAACCAACACTTACCTACTTTAAATCCTCCTTTATAGCCAGTCTGTAAGCAGTTTTATTTCCTACTTAATTTGTCGTGATTTCAAGAGAGATAAAATGCAGAGGGAAATTCCTCCAAGCAGTCACATTTTATTTCTCCTCTTCTCTTCATTTTATATATGTATATATATATATATATATATATATATATATATATATATAGCCATGCATAATTTCTCTCTGCAGTGTCATTTCAGCATTTGTTCTTGAAAATCAAATTCCGTGAATTGCCAAATTTCAGAAGGAGAGCTGCAGTAGTTATCCTGCAAGGGCAGCCTTTACAATTTTAGGGTCGGTAAAAAAAGGGAAATACTTAATCTCCCCATGTGTTTTCTGGACAATTGGTCTGAAAATTGCACAGACAGATGAGACAGGTGTCTCTGGGTAAGGAATCTTAAAAAAATAATAACAAAAGGCCCAGGGTTTTTGTGCTTGGGAACGTTAAAGCTTATAGTTTGTGTGTGTGTGTGTGTGTGTGTGTGTGTATGAAAGCGAGACAGAGACACACAAAGAGAGAACCTATGGGCTGCAATCCTGTTCAGCACTGCACTTACGTCATCACTTTCCTGTGGAATGAAGGGGGCAGGACAATACTATCTCATTCAGAAGAAGAAGAAGAGTTTGGATTTGATATCCCTCTTTATAACTACCCGAAGGAGTCTCAAAGCAGCTAACATTCTCCTTTCCCTTCCTCCCCCACAACAAACACTCTGTGAGGTGAATGAGGCTGAGAGACTTCAAAGAAGTGTGACTAGCCCAAGGTCACGCAGCAGCTGCATGTGGGGGAGCTGAGACGTGAACCCGGTTCACCAGATTACGAGTCCACCGCTCTTAACCACTACACCACACTGACAGATAAAGATATGGGGAAAGAGTGTTCTTGTTAGCTTTTGCCATTCTCTTTCCAGATAACCTAAATGCCAGTTTGTACCTAGTAGATACTTACTAGGAAAGAGTTGGGGAAAACTGCAGCTCTCCAGATATGGCTGGACTGCAACTCCCACAATCCTATACTATTGACCATTCTGGCTGTGGCTGATGAGTGTTTGAGTCTAATAATATCTGAATGGTTATAGTCCCTCCCATCATCGGATCATCATATTTAACAACATAATCTGTGTGGATGTCATTGTTTTATCAGTGGTGTGACAAGATTAATTGTCCACATGACACCAAGAAAACACCAAATACCCCCACCCAATACATGGTTTCCAGAGTTGGCTTCTGAGACTTAGTGGGTTGTATTCAAAACAGGGCTAATTCTTTCCATCAGTGCAAGGATTTAAACTTGAATAACAGAGCCCCCCGCCCCTCTCCTCCACCATAAAGCCCATACAGTGGTATTTCTGGTTACGAACGCTTCAGTTTACGAGCTCAGCTAACCTGGAAGTAGCTGCTTCTGGTTGCAAACTTTGTCCCAGGATGCGAATGAAAATCATGCGCCAGAGGCATGTGTGCAGCGGGAGACCCCATTAACGAAAGCGCGCCTCAGGATAAGAACAGTTTCAGCTTAAGAACGGACCTCCGGAACAAATTAAGTTTGTAACCAGAGGTACCACTGTAATTCTGTTTTGGGGCTTCTCCCAACTACCTGGGAAGAGGGAAAGGCTCCATGTGAAGGGAAAGAGAGGTGGAATGCTCCAGTGCACAAGCTTAAATCCTTGCACTGACAAAAGTGTCATTTGGGTACTGCCCCATATATTCATGCAGGTGGTTTGGCTTTTATCTTACTTTCTTAAAATGGGGATTAAGCTGCATGAAAGAAAGATGGATTTCAAAACACAACAACCATTTCCCTGTGGTGGCTTTAACAGATTACACAAGCTGATGCAATTCTGTTTCCTAATGGAGCTTAGCTTGTTTGTTAAAACTATTGTCCCAAGACCTTTCAACAAAGCAACCAAATGGAACACAGTTAGTTTCAAGCAAACTACTGATTTCTTCTTCAAAATCTAATCCCAGTCTTTGTTTTTTATGAGTTTACCTCTGCACTCAAACTTCAAACCTTTTACGGAAAAAAATAATAAAGTAGAAAAGCCATTCAATGAATAAGAGGTTAGAGACATATTTGCTGGTATTTATCATTGCCTTGCATTAATGAAATGTATTTAGGAGACTTTCACTCAAAGAATACCATGGTAACCTTTATAATTTTGATTAAATAAATGTAAGAGAGCATTCTGAAAATGCTGTCGGGAAACAATAACATTTTAAAAATAATTTAAATGTCAGTCTCCTACACAAAGTAACATTTATAGCGATGTTATCGGGTGTATTCCACATGCAAACCAATTTTATCTTGTGGCCTTCATCAAATTACATTATTCTGTTCAAAAACTGGTTCTATAAATGACAACGTTGACCTCCCAGAAGGAGGAATTGGCTTTCTTAGAAGAAAGAAAACAAGACCAATATTAACATTATTTAATTGTGTTTATGAAATACTGTGGGGTATCACAAGAAATCCCATCTCTTTCCCCTATCATTTGAATGTTCGCCATAAAGATGAAGGAAAGGTGGCATGGGCAAGAGACACATTGCATGTGCATGTGTGCTGAGATGAGGTAATAGAAGGGACATGCCATCCTCACCTACCCCTCTTTCAATCATCTCAGTACCAATTCTCAGTGGGGATGGAGTGTAGGTGCAGATGAGCTAGGAATTTTTGCCTGCAGACCAGGTTTTTTGAGAGAATCAGAGTGCTTCTTGATGTCTTTTTTTTCTTTACCTGCTCTACATAGATCCAACCCCCAACTGTCTATTGGATCCAGCTGCTGTGCAGTGTTAGGAATGAGGCTCCTGCCACTG
Organism: Podarcis raffonei; assembly: GCF_027172205.1. Classification (NCBI taxonomy): domain Eukaryota; kingdom Metazoa; phylum Chordata; class Lepidosauria; order Squamata; family Lacertidae; genus Podarcis; species Podarcis raffonei. Next base: position 32,994,876 of record NC_070612.1, read on the forward strand.
GAATGGCTGTTTATCTTATTTATTCTATTTAGGCAATTTACATGCTACATAATCACAGTTGTTTCTAAGCAGTGCACAATTAAATGCAACAATACAATAAATATAAAATTAGTTAAAAACTATACAATCCGAAATGACATCTTTTACCTGCTGGAATAAAACAGAACTTTCAGTAGGCATTGGAAGTTCAAGAGACAGGGACTTCTGGAGAGGAAAATGGTGGACTAAGTCATTCTGGCACTCCCGTCGGCTGAGATAATTATGTGGTGATTAAGATTACCAAGGTTGGTTGTCAAATCTTGGTTGTCAAAACTGCCTTTTGATATAAAGGGGTTTAGGGTTAAAACTTCATATGCTAAGAAGCAGACATTTCTTCTCATCAAAGACTGAAGTTTTCAGTTTTCAGGGCTGGAGATTCATCTCAAGCGAGGAGACAGCACCAAGCCCACGCACCGCATAATTAGAGCATCAGGTCAGTGAATCCTCTTTCTTTTAACTATTATTAAGATTGAAATTAAGGAAGAATTGGATTTTCTGTCTGTCAGTTAAATAGTACATAGAAGAAGCAGGCTGCTGGATGATGTTGAAGCATTGATTAACAGGATGGAAAATAAATCAAGAAGCTTTATTAACTACGGAAGAATTTGAAAGTTCCCAACTGATAAGTAGATCTAAATGGGTGTTTTAATTTATAACACCTATAAATCTTTTCCCAGTATGTGTTATTTATGGTAAAATAGAAGCCTGTCATTATCTGAAAAAAGAATGTGCAAGCAGAACTAAGGTCCTGGAAGGACCATAGCCAAAGGAATACCAACAGAAATAGAATACCAACAGAAACATGGCAAACATAATGCTGAACTCCCTACCAATCACTGTAAGGCAAATGTTGCATGCACAGCTTCTAGAACTTAAAGCCAAGATGTGCTAAGTTTCAAGAGAATTTACATCAGAAATATTTCAAACGGGAGAATGCACAGGTCCTGTCAGAAAAGTCCCCTATTTTGTATTGATGAAAAAATACAAGAAGGTGGCAGGTAAGGCTGGGAGGCTGGGGGAAGAAAGATAAGCTCCCAGGTCAGATCTGGGAGGGTCTACTTTTCTGTGTATGGAAAAAGGGATTTGATATAATTGTGATAGAGGACTTTTGTAATTAAAAAAAAATTAAAATCTCATCCCTCTCTATTTCTTTATTTTTCTCTTTTTCTCTTTAGGTTTTTCTTTATTGTTTTTCTTTAGATTAGTTTGGCTTTTATTGTATGCTATGTTGAAAACGTTCAATAAAGATGTTTACCCATAAAAAAAGGAAGTTCAACAGGAGGCCTGTCTGATCTCAACTGGAAAGTGAGTTATATAAAATTGGGCTTTCTGTTGAGATAGCGGGCTGCCAGAAGTGGATCTCACTGACTGAGCTTAGATTTCAACATTAGATTTATTATGAAGACACTTAAAAATAAAATGTAGAGCTAGTCAAATGGTAAGAAATGATTTCCATGGAATTGATTTACACACTTACAAGGAATACACTGACCACTTAAACATGGCTCCTAGTTCCTTTTAAATCAGTAAGTGGAATTCTGTCCAATTCATTCTCCATGCAGCCTGAGATCATGTTTTGATTCATATAAAAACAGCAAATAGATTTTTTGTGAAGTGCTATAAAGAATAACAGTAATGACCAGTGCCCCATTTGTCATTGCATTATACAATCCATCAGAATAAAAACAGCATTCTGTTCTGCCTATCCCGTAAAGTTAAACTTCTCAATCTATATTCCTTTTCAGACAACTCTTTTAAAAACTGTCTTAAATTACTATACTTAAAGACTAGCACAGTAGAGAATTGTTAGTGTAAGCCATATAATTTTTGCCACTTCGTGCAGTAAGAAAAAGGCTACAGCATAGTCAGTTAGGAGTGACTTACATGAATTTATATTTGTTCTTTAGAGAAAAAAATATGTCTAAAAATTAAATCCAAAGTTAATTTGCCAATTTTGGTTACGTTTATCTTGAGCATCTTTATTTTTATATCTCAAAAGCATGGAAGATTGCATGGGAAATAAAATGTACCTCCTTGTCTGTACATTTGTTTAAACAATGCTTAAGTTTCAGCAGAGAAGAATTATAGCTCTCATTTTATCATTTAAGAGTTAATATGCTATATGAGGAGTTTGGAGTGGCACTGCACTCACAATGCCACTGATTTATTATACAGTGTATCTATCTCATAATTGAAGTTTGCTTCGGGTTGCAAAACATTACAAAGCTCTTGGAATTCTATTTGCAATTAAGGCCCATGTTGATTAGGCATAGTAATTCAATCTTTGACTAAAGCGAATGAAAAGAAAATATAGGTATTTCTCATTGTTTTTGTTGTTTAGTCAGCTTCAGGATCTGTCCTTCCAGTGAGCACTCAGGGTTGCTTTTCTTCAGAATGGATACGTTTGATCTTCTTGCAGTCCATGGGACTCTCAGGAGTCTCCTCCAGCACCACAATTCAAAAGCATCAATTCTCTGGTGATCAACCTTCTTTGTGGTCCAGCTCTCACTTCCATACATCACTACTGGGAAAACCATAGCTTTAACTATATAGATCTTTATTGACAAGGTGATGTCTCTGCTTCCTGAGATGCTGTCTAGGTTTTTCATCGCTTTTCTCCCAAGAAGCAGACATCTTTTAATTTTGTGACTTCTGTCACCATCTGCAGTGAACATGGAGCCCAAGAAGGTAAAATCTGTCACTGCCTCCATTTCTTCCCTTCACTGCCTTGTCATGGCGATGGGCTTGAATAACTCAGAGAAGCTATGAGCTATGCCGTGCAGGGCCACCCAAAATGGACAGGTCATAGTGGAGAGTTTAGACTAAACGTGATCCACCTGGAGCAGGAACCAACAAGCCACTCCAGTATCCCTGCCAAGAAAACTCCATGGAAAATAACAACAGGCATTTCTCATTACACAATATGTAATCATGCTATTTTATCAGTTGTTATGCTATTTTATAGGTTGTTTATTTTCACAATAAAAAGAAATGTTACCCAAAGCATTTCTATTTTTTAAATATGGATTTACAGTGTACATTATAGGCTGAAACTGAAATTTTAGAGTAATACAATCACGCCCTGCCCTGAAGTAGGATCTCTGCTCCCATAAATACCCAAGAGGTATACATTTAGACATCCAAATTACAGAGTGAAACAAGGTGGATGTAGAGTAAATGCAAAAAGCCCGCAGAACAAGTCATAAAGGTATGCATGCTCATGTATGCACGCTCAGCTCCCATTGACTGCAACATGGAAATTACATGCATACAACATACCAGATTGCATACCAGGGCTGTTCATCAGCACTGCATTCCTCCCAAATTATGATGGGAATAGGCAGGGCCACCAGTAGATGGATAGCAAGGGATGTTTCTTTGGCTGGGGGAGGGGAGCAAGGCCAGCAAAATCCCTGGACCCTTAGCTCCCATTTCAAAATAAGGATTTATGCTTCCACAACAGAACTTTCCCCCACTCCTCTCCTCCACTTGCCAAAATGGTTTCACAGGGTGGAGCAAACCCCAGAATTGGGGAGGAGGGTGTAATTGCACCAGCAAAAATTATTTTGCTCATTTAACAGGTGACATAGTGCTGCTATGGATACAATCCTTTGTTTCTTAGCTTTGGGAAGGAGTGGGCTAGCAAGGAGGAGGGAATGGCTATGAAATCTGGATTGGCTTTAAAGGTTCCAAATAAACCATTGGCACCCCCCCCACACACACACACCTTCAAGGTCTTCCAAGTGCTTAGTTAGAAGAACTCTCAAAGAAAAAAGCCTGATTTATTTGGGGAGTGAGGTGGGAGAGTACCTCACAAATTCCTGCCACATTCTGTAGGACTTCCTGTAACAAGAGACTGGACCTGATTGTTAGAAAGAAAAGCGTACTTTCATACCTAGTACTTCATACTAGGATTGGCCATGAGAAGGCACCTTCAGTAAGCAAATAGTATCCCATGAAACAAGAAACAAACTGCATTAAAACTTTGCCATTGGAAACTCCTTTTATTATATTCATCACCTATAGCAGATCAATTCTATTGTGCAAGAAGCCTTGTCTAAGCATGTTCCACAATGAAAGTTAATAAAAGAAAATTGTGCGTAGTGACTCCAGGTGATTCCTTAAGAACTCAAGGACTGAGAAGTTGTAGTAACTTTTCCCAGTCTTTTTTCTTTATCATTCTTATCTATAAACAATAAAACCAACAATAAAAGCACCCTGTGGGAAATTTATTTCTTGTTAAATTAATCCCTTAATGGGTTCAGTGACCACTCCAAAGTAAGACTTTTTTATCAAGAGAGTCAAAGAGTGTGCTAAAAGGTTGCATCTTTCCATAAATGAAAATAGACAATGAAAACTTCTGCATTTCAATCATTCACCTGCCGCCCAGTTTTCTGAGAAACATTCTAGGGAAGCCGCTGTGATGCAACGCGGCTGCAGGCTATCAAAACTACAACAGTTATTATAAAGTTCACAAGATCTAAAAAAGATAACTTTGGCCCTTCTGCTGTGAAGATTTCTGAAATCAAAGTACTTATGCAAATGATTTATGGTCCCAATGATGAAATTTAATTGTTTTTATTTTTTTGTATTCTGAATATTAACCAGTAAACTACATACCTGATTTAAATAAATAAAAATAAAAAGTGAAATAAAAAATCTACTTTTTAGTTCATGATCATGTAATGTGCTGGTTTTATACTGCTCAGTATGTGATAAAAGTGGGGTGTGCAGCAGCCACCTGACTCACCTAGAATTAGTACCTTTAGGAATAAGTCTGATTTCTTTTAGAAAAAACCTGTTTCAGTTTGCTACTTCAGTCCAAATGCTCCTATTGACTATAATGGGTAATTTAAAAATGGCTTTCATTCCCCTTTTCTTAACCTTGCCTCCTCTCTCCATGTTTTTGGGGTCTCCTGTTTGCTAGTTAGAATTCTTAGGAATGAATCATTTCACTTTTGTCACTGACCAGAATGCAGGACGCATTTCCTAGTAGTGTCTCTGCTCTTTCTTTTTATAACTTTATTGTAGGGGACCAAGGGACGCAGAGTGGAATCAGACATGAGGCTGTGTACACACCACCATTTACTCTGGATCCAGTGCACTCCCACTGCAGGTGTCTGAAGCTGAGTACACACGACAATAGTCACAATCCATAGGCATCCCTTAGCTCCTTGAGAAATACTCCCATCTGATGCACTTTCCCTCATACCAGCTTCCTTCTGATTATAAAATGGAAGCCATGGTTAAGCTCAGTTGTCTTCATTTCAGGCAGCCTTTGTGCACAGGTACAGCACATGCAAAGTCGACAGCTTCAGTGAGTGAGAGTTTGGTGTGGGGAAACAAATCAGGTAATGGACATCAGGTGAAAACATCACCACCCTCTTTCTGGTGTGTACCACAACATAAAAAAGCAGGAGGAAGTAACATTAACTGTGTTGCACACTGTACATAGCCTAAGCCTGAGCCTTAAGCCCCATTCTGTGCCCAGTAAGCACGAGACGCCTTTGCCCTGCAGTGCTGTGGCCTATAGATTACAGCAAAATACTGGGCAAGGTTTTGCCCGGTGTCTTCTCTGTGTGATAGGCTCATGTGAAAAAGCTGTCCCATGAGCCCTTGCTGTAGAGGTAAGGCTAAAGCCTATGTAAAGCTGCTTTGCCTGGATCTCACAGCCATTTTGTTTTGAGAGCTTCCCACCCGCCTACCCTCGGGTTAGAGCCTTCACTGAGCAATTTTGGGTCATTGATTGAAAGGGCTAGAAAGGAATTTTCTCTCTCAACCTGATTGACACTTGGTTGGGGGGTTTTCCCGCCTTTCCCTCAGTGAAATTATGGCTTTCCTTTGTTAGGAGGAAGAACATTGTATGAGGGTGGAAATGGCATTGGTCAGGATCAGCATAGTATAGGAGGCCCCCTTAAGAGGCCTGAGGGGATTGACCATGGCAAACCCAAGCATGGATTCCGTATCTGCCTGGTTGGACTCTGCACCCTGGTCCCCCAGTGAGACCTTGCTTGCTTGGCTTGTACCATGGCAAGGTTCAACACTGGCTGACTCCCATTGTAGAGGTTTGGAGTGATCCAAACCCAGCAGATCCATTCCATCAACATGGAGTTTGTGGAATGATGAACTGATCCTGGGACCCAATGCCATACCAACCCTTGCCCTGCCTGCTGCTGTCAATAAATATTTGGCCTGATTTTATCGCATCACCGTTGTACAGTCTGGTTGTTTTGCTGCTCTCATGGGTCACATAATGCGCCTGCCTGGGCAATAGGGCAAAGAACTTCTAAAGACTGGTTGAATTGCCTTAGCAATCAGTGGAGGAAAATAGTTATGTGTCTGCTTAACCATTAGAAATTCCAATGCTCAGATCAACTATGCACATTTACCTGGCTGTGGAACCTCAAAGATCTACTTCTCTTTCTTGTCCATTCCTTGACCCAGGCGTTCATTGCATACCACCCCTCTCACTTCCTTCTACCTTTCTCATTTCATGGATCTAGCCCACCTGCACCTCTTGCAAGATCTGGATATCTGTCATTTGCATGTGAACTTTCCCCCTTTCTATGGCTTTGCATTACCAGCTTCTTTTTACAATTCAGATTTCAGCTGGTGAGGAAGGGAAATGTACCAAAATACTATATTTCATAAGAAACAACAGGATAGATCTAGGATAGATATGGATTCTGGCAAACACTGTGTATAAATTGCTTCTCAAATGAGTAGTGGCAGGACATTGGAGAGTAAATGTACACACAGACCTAGTGTGTTTCAGTTTCCCTGCAGTACTGCTGGGATTCTAAATGCCCACCTCAGAATTCCATCTACGGCATAGAGTCTCCTATCTCTGTATCGCTCTGTTAGGAACTGTTCAAGCTCATAGTTCAGGTCACAAAGATTCAGAAACCCGTGTAATTTTTCACCACAAATTATCTTGCTGTTTATCTTTCTTTTCAGCATATCAAACCACTAAGCTATTGTGTTTATTGTTTGTTATTTTATGTAAATAAATAGCTCAATCACAGTAATTTGTGCAATTTTTGCTAATTCTCCTAAACAAGCAAAATGATAATAGCATTTATTTGTAGTAACCATTTCCCCCCAGATAAGTAAGGTAGCATTGGTGTTTCTAAAATAACCATATATTTTGCAATACAAAAACAAAAACATCAGTTCCCCAAAGTTCTGTGAACAAAAGCATAAATTACAGGTTCACCTGGGCACATGAAAAGGTCTGGTAACATACTAGGCTGCTGCTGTGGTTTTACAATTACTCTTGAATATATCCCCAAACTCCGTGATTCTCATTCTTTCCCATTGAAACCTCTTTGCCCCGTCCAGCTAAAGTCTCAAATGGGCTCTGCTATGCTTGTGTACCAGGTCACATTCACACTGTACATTTAAAGCACATTTATAATGCCAACAGTCATAGCTTAACCCAAAGAATCCAGCAAAATGAGTTTACACCTCACAGAGCTACACTTACTAGAACTTTAAACAAACAACAGTTCCTGAATTCTTTGTGGGAAATTATGTGATTTAAGGACGTGGGTGGTGCTGTGGGTTAAACCACTGTGTCGCTTGGGCTTGCCGATCGAAAGGTCGATGGTTCAAATCCCCGCGACAGGGTGAGCTCCCGTTGTTTTGTCCCTGCTCCTGTTAACCTAGCAGTTCAAAAGCACACAGTGCAAGTAGATAAATAGGTACTGCTCTGGCGGGAAGGTAAACGGTTTTTCCGTGCGCTGCTCTGGTTTCGCCAGAAGCGGCTTAGTCATGCTGGCCACATGACTTGGAAAAACTGTAAAAGCGAGATGAACGGCACAACCCCAGAGTCATTCGCGACTGGACTTAATTGTCAGGGGTCCCTTTACCTATGTGATTTAAACATGCTTTAAATGTATGGCATGACTCCCTTGGTGGCTGTCAGCAACTCACTACTAAGCTCTAGCCTTTCACACCAACACGAGTTTTGGACTTTCTGCGTCAGGTGTAGCAAAATAAAACACCAGCTTTCCAAAACCACAGTGACACCCATACAGTTGGCATCCTACTTGTGCATCATTTGGAGACAAGGAAAACCAAAAGCAAAAATGTTTTATTTCATCTATCTACCTATCTTTCTTTCTCCATATCAGGTTTTTTTTTGGCGTTTTTAGCTGTTGTGTTGCTGTTGTTATTGTACATTGCCTTAAGATTATTGTGTTGAAGGCATAATAATAATAGTTGTTATTATTTTTGGAATTGCCATGGATTATAGGTAATTGCTCATGTCAGAATTGTATGCCTGGAAAAAAAATCATCTCAGGACAAACCATGATAGAATTTTACCTCACCATATGAGTATATAAACTTCTTGGCATGGCATCTTTGGATTTTTTTTTTAAAGCTAAACCAATAAATATATATTCTTCACAAGCATCGAGCATCAAATGTCACAGGAACTAATTATAAGGTTTTAATTATGAAATGCTCAATTTTCTGTGATCTAAGTAAATGTTCACAATCTGATAACATTTCTGAACTTTTCTAAGACTGTTAAGCTAGTGCTAAGGTGGCTTCAGAGAAGCTACTAAATTAAGTAACAAATTTTGATAACATCTTGTTTTCATCTCCATGCTATGCATAATGCTATATGTAAGATTCAAGTCATTTAATTACTTTGCAGTTTGTGCCGAATGAATTTGAGAATGCATTCTAATTTGTACATTAGCTAACTACAAATGGATATTCATGAAGTGAAAGCAGTGGTTCAGTGTCTTTAAATATAGACGCTTCCCCTCTGTGACACATGCCGTATGTTTAACAGAAGCTGTTGAACTGCCAGTGATGAGCTAGGCCTTTCACTTTGAAAATGTGAGAAATGGTTATGTTATACTAGCCAATGTGGTACCCTCCAGATTTTGCAGCAGGAGGAGAGAAGCCAGGAGAGTCCCAAATACTTGCTGTGTCTCATGTGTGTTGCACTAGACCATGGTTTAGCATAGTGTTGCTGGATGAGAGCTGCATCTAAGAAGAAAGGCCAATACTCTGACTTAATTCCATGTTGCTGTGAGTCCTGGAGTTTGAGAATATGTCGCCAGCTCTTTTTTCCCTTTACATCTGCAGGTGGAGCACTGCAAATGATAAATGAGGGCTAGGGTTCTACAATGTTAATAATAATAATTTATTATTTATAATAAATAAACTGTGGTGGCCTTGGTATCCTATGCCAGCAACCTTATTACACTAGTCGTATGAAAGCATCCAAATGACTTTCGTTTGCCACGTACATCTACAACTGACTCTGCTATTGCCTTTGTGAGGCAGACATTAATATAGTTTCTTTTATACATGGAAGCTGTTAGGAATGCATAGAACACACCACGGTGGTGACGCTGCTTTGTTTTTACACAGACTAAACGTCCTGTGCTTAATTGTATCTCAAGGACGGCAATTATCTATTGAGTTCATTGCATTATGGATTATTAAGAAGAATAGGGACAAGGTGCAAGTTGTAAAATAGCAGCACGTATCTCTACAGCTTTATCGGCATTTCCTACAAAGTCTTAAGCACTGGCTGAGAAAGAAAGTTACAGCGTGGCATAGTTCCTGAACAGCAAGAGTTTCAGTAAGAATTCAGTGCCATTCCTGTACAGCAGTGTTCTTTAACCTTGGGTCTTCAGGTGTTGTTGGACCACAATTCCTATAAGCGCCAGACAGTTTAACCAATCATCAGAGATGATGAGTGTTGTAATCCAACAATATATGGGCACCCAAGGTTGAAGAACACTCCTTTACAGTACCTCTAGATGCTTCCTACCAGCCAGCTTTCAAATACAGTGGTACCTCAGGTTCTTAACCTGAGGTACCACTTTAGCTAATGGGGCCTCCCGCTGCTGTTGTGCCGCCACCGCGCAATTTTTGTTCTCATCCTGAAGCAAAGTTCTTAACCCAAGGTACTATTTCTGGGTTAGCAGAGTCTGTAACCTGAAGTGTCTGTAACCTGAAGCATCTGTAACTCAAGATACCACTGTATATGCAAACAACCCTTAAAAAAATTCCATGTTATTTGATTTCTAAGTGACTTTTTTGGAATGCAGGAAGTTGGGCTAGATGGTCCGTGGGTTCCCTTCCAGCTCTACAGTTCTATGGTTCTATGAATTATGTGGTCTATGTTTCCTCTTATAACTTAAATCTTCTAGCAAGCAAATATTATCAAGATCCAAGAACATGCTAAAACCAAACATTCAAAGTTAGAATAGATTTAATTCATGAGATATGACATTATATTTGGACAATCATCCCCCCAACTGATGTGCGTACCAATGCGAGAATGGCTCATCCAGTTGCCAAAGAGACAAGTCATTGCTCTGTTTCAAAAGTGACTTGTCTCCTCAGTAGTATGCTCTCTGAAGTTATGCTGCTATTCATTCCCTTCTCCAAAACTTGCTCCTCTGTACTGTGACCTTGGTATGTTAAAACAGCCTTCTGGATTATGTATAACACGTTCCCAGTTTTCTACACCACAGTGAACATCACCTTTTGTTTGAAAATGAAAGCATACGTATACATTGATGCTTTAAATTATAGGCCCTCTACTCAATTTGGATCTGCCAGTTTTGCTTAGGATATATTTTTTTTATTTTTTTTGCCACTTCAATATTTTGTCAGAAGTGACAGGTAACACCTGACGGCAATATTTGAATTAAGATCTCATGCTTCTGTGGCTACTTGCAGCTAATCTCTGTCTCCCTGCTGTATTTTTCTCTCACTGCATTTCCCCTGTTGCAGAAACACAAAGACCACACTTGAATGATGAGTGGTATGAAGAGATCAAGTTTTCAAGGTGTGAAAGTAGAAACACACAAGACTCATGCTGTGTTAAGGATGAATTCTCTTAATGATTGCATAACCCTTTTGTTTCCTTTTGTATATCCTTCCTTTTTTTTAAAAATGAATGACATATTACCTTCACTTGACAATAAAACAACAACAACACAGATTTAGAATGACTCAGGCTATGGGACCCATCAGTCTAAACTTATGCTGTTTCCAGTGTCTGCCTATTCATATACTACACTATAGGGTCATGATCTTGTCTTGTGAGCAGTGGTTGTACAAATCAGGACATTTGGACCACATTGTTGTGATGGATCCAAATTCTGGATTCATCTAGATGTGTGTTTGTTCTCTCGAGCTAAACCCAATCCATCCCTTCTACAATTTAGTGTGTGGCAGTGCAGGAAAGCATTTGGACTACCCTAGTAGATTTGGTTAATTCTGGAGAATGGAGACAAAACTTAAGTTACTGGAGCTCCATTGGTCTAGTGGCCACCATTTTATTCTTCCCACAATTCCCCAATCTGAGAGGCATTTTAGAGAAAGTGGCAGCTTTCATGAATATATCTCCCTCATAATGTCCTGTGGAATGTGCCACTGCGTGGTAATTGAAATGGAGGCTGCAAGCCTGACAAAGCGTTAAGGGAACCCTTCACCTCCACTGCTACCTCCTGAAATCCAAAGGTAACAGTGGAATGGTCGCTCCCTCCACACCACATAGTGGTGACTGGTAGTTTCACCTAGAAAACCTCTTTATTGGCCAGCACTGGCCATAGAGAAGTTTTGACTTTTTCACTCCAGATGGCAGATACTTGCCTCACATATTTTCTAAACTCACTTTCCAACACGGGAGAAATCTGAATCTCTTGAGGCAAGCCTACCTAATTCACATTTTATGAAACAATATGCAAACTAAAATACAGTCATCCTTTGAAACTTCGCCCTTCTCTGAATAGTGCAGTGTGATTCTCCAGCCAAATATTGTGGATCGAGGGCCCGACCCCCGCTATGTGAAATAAACACACAAGGACGCGTGATATAAGGTTAATGGGCAAGAAAAGGCCACAACTTTATTGATTACAGCAGTGAAAAGGTATTGGCTTAGGCATTGGATGACTATAGGAGGTGGGTTTATTCAACAGTAGGTGGAGCCTGTTGATGCTGATCCAACTATAGGCTCACCCCCTGATGTCACCGAGGGTCGTGCCATGGCCTCCCGCCAAGCAGGCATCGGACGGAATACACGACCGCCAGATTCCTTTAACGGAATACCTACGGTAGATAGCATAGGTGATGGCCACACCTAGCCCTTGACACACATGAATCCAATGCCTAACCTACCCACCAATACCACAAAAGTTGTGACGATTGCTACGAGGTAGGCGAAAAAACCAAAAAGCCTAATGCCAAATGGAAAAATTCCTACCAGGCCCCCCAGACAACCGGGGCGACCAACCTAAGGTCCATAGCAAGGCCAAAAACCTAGACCCTAAGCTAAATGGGAGTGGAGGGTGGGTGACTCGCTGCGGGACGACGACGACTGAGGAGGAGGCGGAGCTGAAGCCGCAGCATTAAGCTGCTAAACACGCCCCCCGGAGACACCTGGTTGGCTGCCTCCGGTGGGCGTGGGCACCAGCCAGGTGAGGAGGGGCGGGGGCTAAGGCCCCCGGCCAGGGGTGGAGCTCGGGCTCCCGCCCACAACCACTCCCCTCTCTTCCAGGGAGGAGAGTCTTTGCTAGGGCATATGATAGGGTAAAGTGTGCATATTCATTTATTAGTGAGGGGAAATATAAAAATTGCATTATTCAGGAAAATTGCCTTGCAAAAATGTGTATATTAGGCAAAATTCCATGAATAGATCTTTACATAAGGAGAAATTTACGCTAAAATGCTGATGGATTTTTTATGAGGAGTTATGGGGTTTTTAAAATAAAAAAATCCAAAAATTATGTGGAAATGTGGGGAGCTGAACTTAATACTGGAGAAAAGAGAAACAAGAGGAACTGAAATTGGCGTATCTACCCATACCTACTTTCCAAACTAACCTGCTGTGCAGCACAAGGCTAAAGCATAAATAGTATATGCTATGTATTTACACCGTCTCTTAAAGAAGAAAGGTTAAATAAAATAAGGTTTAAATTATTATTATTATTATTATTATTATTATTATTATTATTATTACCCCACCCATCTGACTGGGTATAACTAAGTTATGAATATAACTAAGTTATGAAAGCTTGTGCTTACAATACGATGGTAGATAGAGTGACACACACACACAAACACATACTTCATGGTACACTGACGATAAATACTCCAAAAATGAACAGTATAGAATTCCTTGGAAAAAATATGATTAATATGAGGTCCTTTTATTTCACTAAATCAAAACCTGTCCACATTTGTTGCTTTAATTTAATTTCTTTTTTATTGATGGAAATTTAATCTCATTTACCCTCTAGAACGTTAAGCAATGAATCAAGCCTGATAAGTTAAAATGAGGGAGACAAGCAGTGGACATGAATAAAGTTCTTTCTATGCCATCATTATTCATCAGCCGAAACTGCCATATAGATAGTGCAAAGCAGAGACTTTGTGCTACATTCCTGAAATTCCATGTATCTAATATTTTTTAGTTCCCAGCGTAAGAAGGAGTGGAATTGGGAGAACTAGAAACCTGATAAACAGAACTACTCGTTGTGAGATATATGGAGCTACCACAGATACTGATAGCTTCACGTTGAGGTCTTTGCTCCACCCACCCCCAAAACAAATAAAGCAACTTACGCCATGTCTTAACACCATTGCATTGTGCAGTTCTCTGCTGTACCTCCATATTATTCGTTACCACCAACAGAGATGGAACAATGCATGGTGTAATGCTGTCACAATGAAACACGTGGAAGGAGAAGTCAATATGGGACTTCAACAGATGATAACAGTATCTCTTCATGATACCCCCTACACCAGGCATGGCCAAACTTGCCCCCCCCAACTGTTTTGGGACTACAACTCCCATCACCTAGCTAACAGGACCAGTGGTCAGGGATGGTGGGAATTGTAGTCCCAAAACAGCTGGAGGGCAAAGTTTGGCCATCACTGCCCTACACCCACCCCACTCACTTTCCTGGTTGATTTCTCCTAACTTTACAGAGGAAGGGAGAAGGGGAGAGACAGATGTTCCCTCATGAAGTAACTGAGCGAAAAAGGAAGTGTTACCTCTTCTTTCTCCCATCACCTTCTCTCATATTTTTTACTTTGCAGAGAGAGAGGGGGAGACTGCCAGGGAGACAGGCACAACACACAGTCTCCCTCCATCAGACATGTTGGGTCAGGCAGGAGCTGGAGGAGCTGGGAGGTCGTGGGAGAGACACCATGGCAGGAGAAAGAGTCCACCTGCAGTCATGCACAATGTCTGTGCAGGAGGAAGGAAGAGGGGAGGGAGGCAGCTAGCCAGGAAAAGACCAGGCAACTGGCTGGTGTTCCATGGCTTGAAAACTTCAGCTCCCACTGTCTCAGCAACAGCAGTGGCCAAAGGAACTTGCTGCTCCCCTGCCGCATCAGAGGGAGGAGAACAGCAAGGGGATACAGATCGCCTCAGAAAGCAAAGCGGCACAGCTCTGAAAACTCTTGCTTTTAGGGCGAGTGACCCCCTTAGTAAAGGGGGAACACACATTTCTACCGTCCCATGTTTAGGATGGGAGTGGGTCTAATTTGAATAGTAGAGTGCCTGGTATCTGGTAGGCAATCTCATCCTTTATTTCCACACTGTGGCTGCAGACCAAATCACCTGTCAGGAGAGTTATGAGATTCGTGTGAGCGTCAGATGCCCTGTCAATCCCAGCAGGAATATAAGAGGCCTTCGCCCCATTGTCCTCGGGGGAAAGGGTGAGGTACAACAATAGGGCCTGGCCTATGTTTACTGGGTTGTATTCCAAGTTGCAAATGTGGTAGGCTTTAAACTTCCCCTGTCTGGTGGCCTTGGGATGTTTTTGAACTTCAACTCGCAGCTAGCATGGCCAATGGTCAAGAGCTGTCATCCAAAACACTTGGAGAGCACTAGGATGGGAGAGGCTGAAACATACATTCATAAATAATTGCAATCTTTTTCTGATTGTTTGTTTGCTGTTGGGAAAATAAGAAACTTCCCTTTGGTCTCCATGTACAGGCTGGCAGAGCAGATGTGATGTCCTCTTTCATCATGCCATTTCTTTTGAAGCCCGTCTTGCCTCTGACATTTTAATAGCAAGAAGTTACTTTCATTTTACAGAATTACAGCATGAGTTCTAAATGGCTGCAGTTTGTCCTTTGTTGCCACAACTCACCCGATTTCACTTCTCTTCTGACAGAATGTCTGCAGCTATCTGTGTGTATTTGGTTTGCGTTTTTTTTTCTTTAAAAAAAGAAAAGAAAGGGGAAAACCCCAGAAACTTTTCAAAAGTGCACTAATGGTGCAGGTTCAATTCAGTTCAAGCAATGGTTGCTTTGGGCTTGGTCCATGTGTTATCCATAGCAGAATGTGCTCAATTCACATGTAACAATTACATTAGGGTTAAATGGGGCTATAAATCCATGTCTAACTTTGAAATATGGTGGGCACGGATAAGGCAATTGGAGAACTCAATTTCATGCAAAAATAGCTCAGCTACAGCGAGGCAAAATATATCTCTGGACCATCTGTCAAATGAAAACTTCTCATTGCTAATACTGCGGCTCACAGCGATGTTTGTCTGTTTCTTCTGATTAATTGCATTCTGAATTGGCTTTGGAAAAAGGGGGGCAAATATGCTCCTTTTAATTTTTAAATAGTGTCAGTGTTCCCCAAAGGTCACAGAACTTTCCCAACCTGTCCTTATTAAAATTTCATGGGATGCAATTAAAATGTGGTTGTCAATGGATCATAATAAAAGACAATAATGAGCTAAATTAGTCCCCAGTGCGATTCGACTGAACTCAGTGGAATTACAGCACGGATAAAATTTGGGCCACTGATTTATGATATTATAGCGACATCACTGACATCCTTCTTGTTCTAATGGAATACTTGAGTGTCTTTCAAACATCTTTTCTTTCTTTCTTTTTTAAAAAGAACTGCTTAAATTTTCTTTATTCACGTGTGGGAGGGTATGTGTCGACACACAAGACATCTTAACATTGCTCTGTTTAAATTTCCATTGAAAGTCGAGTGTGATAGCTGATAATGAACAATAAGCACCTGCACTTCAGGACTACAGTTAACAGTGTGATCTTCATTGATGGCATACTTGTTGATATTTCATTTGTTGTTCAAATCTTTTTACAGTACTTCCAGTGGCCATGATTCCCTGTCCAGCAGCAGAGGCTGCAGTGTGTTGCCCTTCACATACCCTCCATCATTTCTCCGATGAAAATAGGGACGTTCCATTCCATAATGGGCAGCTTCCAACATATATAAAAACATAATAAAACATTAAACATTTTTTTTAAAAACCTTCCCTATACAGGATTGCCTTTAGATGGCTTGGGCGTCAGGTAACTCCATACCTTCCAACATTTCTCCAATGAAAATAGGGACATCCTAAGGAAAAGTGGGACATTCCGGGATCATATCAGAAACCAGGATGACTTCTCTAAATCAGGGACGTCTCTAGAAAAGGGATGCTTGGAGGGTCTGCCTTCAGCACTGCAATCTAAGGGCCACTTCCAGTTGCACCCAAGTATACTTTCTGGCAGGAAGGAGCAAATCAAGATCCTTGCAGCTGCTCCTTTTCTGCCTCGTGGGTGGGATCTGCATTGCTTACCTTTTGCAAAGTTTTTCTTTCTGGGAAGCAGGTGCCTCAGCCTCCTGTTTACCCTTAGTCCTAAGCACATGTAACTTTATACAGTTGTTGCAGGGTCTGTATGGGGGGGAAAAGATGGCTTCTTCCACATGAGGGCAGCCATCTTTTCTGGAAATGGCTTAAATTATCATGTAGTACCATTTCCAAGGTTATTTCTGCCACTGTTTTGAAAATGCACAGCAATCTCCATGTCTTCATTTGAGGCTTTTACCTTTAAGATAGTAAAATAATATAAATGTGGGAACTGTGTTTTTAAAAAACAAAACAAAAAAACAAAAAAATGGACCAGTCGAGGCTGAAAAATGGGGTGCTACTCAACCAACTTCATTCAGCCTCCACTTCCCTGACTGCTTACTTATATCTAGTCCAGGGTGTGGTGGCACTGGCTGTCAGGTCCTTAGTGACAGTGTTGCTCTTGTAGAACTCAGCAGGGAGGAGGAGGATGGGGACAAAACTGGAACTAGTTGGCTCTTTCTGATGTTGGCTCTGGCTCCAGCTACTGCTGGTCTTCCTATCTTCCACTACGTCAGTCTCAGTGGGCACCAGCTACCACTGCCTTGAACCACCTTGTACTGCTGTAAGTTTATGAAGAACATGCTATGTAGATGCAGAAGATATAAATTCACTCCTTGGTCAATCTTGTATTGAATTAAGAAAATACTAAAGTGCTGTTCATGTATAATGAAATCTTGGCTACATTCATACATACATTCATACATACATACATATAAGAGTCAACTTGCAAACTGACCAATTTCAAGTTTTGGTAGCATCACTCATTGTTGTTTGTTCCTCTACACCAGGGACCCACCAAAGTTGTTTGCAGTTTATTTTTCCTCCTGCTATCTGTGCTCCATTGTCTTGTATTCACCTTACTCTGTGTGGATATCCATTTTCATCAGTGTGATGCATGTGAGCAGAACAAGTGCTGAATATACAGTAGACACCTACATTGGAGCAATTTGGAACACAGATTCCTCCTCCTTAATGAACAATTTGCTATAGTTCTCAGTTCCACATGCACCAAATAACGAAAAATATGACCTAACAAGTCTTAAATAAGCCCCTAATGGCTTATTAGCACACTTTTGCAATAAAATGGTATATGGGGGGGGGGTTGGGTGTGTGTGTGCATGAGGTTCATTTCTCTCATTTACATTTACTACAGTGTCCTTCTTGAGTCTGCTAGTAAGATGATGAAAAACATGGAACTCCCACAGGCTAATCCCAAATTCCGATAACCTAATTTAAAGCTAACGTGGTGCAATGATATGGAAATGGAGTTATTATCATGTTGGTTTAACAGAAGTCACCTTGAACAGAAACTCAGTTTGGACACAATCCAAGAGAAATAACACACTTTAAAGTGCCATGATTTCAGTGGAAGAAATTTGGGCTGGTGCTTAACTCTCTGTGTTTTTGGCTGGAGAGCGTCCCATGAGGAAAGCACTCACTCTAGATATGCCTATGAGTTTGCTGTCACCACATAAATAGTAGGTAGCTTGAAGGCTACATCAAACCCAAGGACCAAATCCTTCACCTCTACTCTTCTCACTCCCATTGCTCTACCTTTCTAAGAGACTTAGTGATCATCAGCATTAGCCCTTACTGAACTAGATATGCATAAGACCACATTAAGAAAGTATGACAGCTAACACTGCACCACAAAATTTAATAACTTTCCAAATGTGCATCCTCGACTTACTTCTGTGATGCTGGTCTTTGTATTGGATGACAAATGGCAAAACTACCCCTACTCCCCCACCATAAGAGTAACTTCTGAGGGGTGAATTTTATACACAGAATTACCAGACATTGCACACAATTGTCAAACAGAAACAAAACCAGTTTTAGACAAAGATTGATGTCTTTTGTTGCCATAGGAATATGATTCCATGTATTTATTATTCTCAAAAAGAAAGTTCACTGGAGAAAAGAGGAGAGGGACACTGCTTGGGCAAATCACTTTTAATTCACTGCATATAATTCAGATACCAGAGTTGATTATAGTTCACCTTTCTTCAACGAAAGCTTCTTTGGCATATATTAAAAGATTACAAATGTTGTATGTCCCAAATTTCTGAACATTTTCTTTCCTGTCACACAGTAAACTGGGAATCTGGCAACCCTGTGTTTAAGGTGAGCAGCAGCAACAACAACAGTTGTTTATTAGATACTGTTTAAAGTGGCTTCTAAACATTTTACAAATATAGAATCAACTTCAAATAAAAACAAGCATGCATAACATATCGTGCTGTACCCCACACACCATTATAATTAAGATGAACACCCAGAGATAAGTAGTGTGATTCCCTACTGTCATTGAGATAAAACCATTTCCTTGTGACACTGTAACAGACATTAAAGGAAAGGTAAAGGGACCCCTGACTATTAGGTCCAGTCGTGGCCGACTCTGGGGTTGCGGCGCTCATCTCGCTTTATTGGCCGAGGGAGCCGGCGTACAGCTTCCAGGTCATGTGGCCAGCATGACTAAACTGCTTCTTGTGAGCCAGAGCAGCTCACTGAAACGCCGTTTACCTTCCTATTTATCTACTTGTACTTTGAGGTGCTTTCGAACTGCTAGGTTGGCAGGAGCAGGGACCGAGCAATGGGAGCTCACCCCGTCGTGGGGATTCAAACTGCTGACCTTCTGATCGGCAAGTCCTAGGCTCTGTGGTTTAACCCACAGCGCCACCCATGTCCCTGTAACAGACATTACTTAATTTTAAAAACCTGTTTTAAAAATATTTATAGCTTACAGCAGAGATGGGGACTCCAGCTCCCATCAGCCCAAGCCAGTTTAGCAAGTGATCAGGGTTGAGGGAAGCCACAGTCCAATAACAACTTGAGGGTCGCAGGTTCTCTCTCCCCTGCCCCGTGGCATAGAGGGAAGTATGGTCCCTAGATTATAAGGTAAGGTAATTGAAGTACATGAAATGTCTGTTGGGAGAATTATATGTTGCAAAGATTTTGTGTGGCAATTTATTTGAGCATCATTTAAAGCTGATCGTTGTAATGATATACTCTTAAGTGATACACTATTATTTCTGAACTTTGGAAAGTTATTTCTCTTTCCACTTTTAAGTAAAATGTATTTAAAGTGGTGTGACATTTCAAGAGGCACACTGCATTATAATGGGTACATTTTCCTGGTGAAGGAATTTGTATACAAACTAACAAATCCTTTTGAGGGGGTATACTACTATTAATGTAGTCGAGGGGGAATCTGACTGACAGAATCTTATTGTGGATTAATACCCATTTAATAATATGTAAGCAACTTTTGATTCTGTTTATTTTAAAGCAGGCTTCCCCAACCTTGGCACTCCAGATGTTTTGAGACTACAATTCCCCTCATCCCTGACCACTGGTCCTGCTAGCTAGGGATCATGGGAGTTGTGGGCCAAAGACATCTGGAGGGCCGAGGTTGGGGAAGCCTGTGTTAGAGGTTCACATATTTGATTAATCTATACTATCTATGCTCAAAATGCACATACATTCCAACTAATCATCATTCTATAACCCTCAAACACAGTATTTTCACCCCTTCACAGTAGTTTGGATGAGTTCATACAAATGATATAACAATTATTTTCTCTCTGGTACCTCTCCCCTCCTTTATGCTTTGAAAAATAAAGAAAGAACCCGGATTACTTTTAAATCCTTTACCCCACTCAGCACACTAATAGCCACACCATGTTGACAAATTGATTGGCTCTTTAGTTGTATCTTATTATCTGATAAAAAACCTAAAGTAGTATCTATTAGTGCTAATAAAGTAAACTGTCCACCTCCCTTATCAGTGGCTTAAGCAAACAATAAATCTCACTATGGTCAAAATGACCCTACTTTGGGAGAGTAGGTGCAAATTCTTAGTACTAAGCAGGGCCAGTCTTGTGCTAACAAACTGACCATGTCAGGCAAAAGATTCCACAGAAGGTGCTGTTTTCCTTTACAGTGGTACCTCGGGTTACATACACTTCAGGTTACATATGCTTCAGGTTACAGACTCCGCTAACCAAGAAATAGTGCTTCAGGTTAAGAACTTTGCTTCAGGATGAGAACAGAAATCGTGCTCCGGTGGCACAGCAGCAGCAGGAGGCCCCGTTAGCTAAAGTGGTGCTTCAGGTTAAGTACGGACCTCCGGAATGAATTAAGTACTTAATCCGAGGTACCACTGTATTGAGTTGCCATTGCTGAGCATCATTAAAAATGAACTCAGGAGTTGTTACCTCAAGGTGTTTCTTCAGGTGTGAAAGTGCCAAATCCTGGCATTTGCCCTAGCCAGCATGGCCAGTTGACAGAGATACTAAGGGGTGTAGCCTTATAACATCTTCAATGCCTAGGCCAAAGGTTACCCATCCCTACCCATTAACAAAAAAATGCTAATGCTATTCTAGGCTGCATCAACAGAAGACTAGAGTCCAGATCAAGTAATAGTACCACTCTATTCTGCTTTGGTCAGACCATTCTGGGCATCACAATTCAAAAAGGATGTTGAGAAGCTGGAACATGTGCAGAGGAGAGCAACCAAGATGATCAAGGGTCTGGAAACCAAGCCTTATGAGGAATGATTGAAGGAGCTGGGTATATTTAGCCTGGGAAAGAGGAGACTGAGGAGCTATGGTAGCCATCATCTACAGAGTTGTCACATGGAAGACTGAGCAAGCTTCTTTTCTCCTGCTCTGGAGGGATAGCACTCGAACCAATGGCTTCACGTTCCAAGAAAGGAGATTCCAGCTAAACATCAGGAAAAACTATCTGACAGTAAGAGCAAGTCAACAGTGGAATGGACTCCCTTGGGAGGTTGTGGACTCTCCTTTATTGGAAGTTTTTGAGCAGAGGTTATATGGCCATCTGTTTTGGATGCTTTAGTTCAGATTCCTGCATTGCAGTGGGTTGGACTATTTGACCCTTGGGATCCCTTCCAACTCTACAATTCAGCGAATCTGCTATTTGGGACACCTCCATTGACACTTAATAGCCATTATTGCTAACTGGAATCAGCACATTCAGAGGCGGTACTGGAAGCTTTGAAAAAGCTGTTGCTCCCAACCTGAAAGCACCTGCTGCCTAAGGCAGCCACTTTCATCATCACAATGAGCAGGCATACCCAACACAGATGGGTTTTAATCCCATAGTTTATTATATTTCTCAGTGTCTTATTAAGTCTTTCATCTTGGGCTGAAGTTAATGTATGTCGTTTATCCTCTCATATTCTATCCAGAAGCCCAGCTGTCAGTCCATTGATCTGGGAGATTTAAAAATATAATGTTCATCAGAAAGGACCATAGCTCAGCAGCAGGGTACAGGCTTCACATGCAAAAGTTCTTAGATTAAACCCTTGGCATTTCAAGAAAGGGCTGGGATAAACCCTTGCCTGAAACCCTGGAAAGCTGTTGTCACTCCATGTCAACAATGCTGGGCTAGGTGGACCAAAGGTCTGACTCAATATAAGCTTCCTAACTCCTAGTTGCAAACTCATAACCATGTCCCCCACCTCTCTAGGTAGCAACGATCTGGGCACGTTTTGATTTTTAGGTAAGAGTCATGGATGCCACCATCTCTGCTCTCCATGCCTGCCCCCCCCCCGAAAAAAGACAGAAAGGCAGAGCAAGCACATATTTAGGTGCACATGCACTTTGATAGGTAAAAGAAATATCTTTTCATGAGCTTTGAAAACATCTCTAAATCAACAAAGAAACAGACTGATGTAGCTGGATGGGTTTTTCCTAGTCATATCTGCTCATCCTTTGTATGTCTCAGTATTTGACTACAGGCAAAATTCTATGTTACTTAGAAACTCTTTTCCTGTACTAAGAGCACACCAACTGAGATATTACAGGTTGGTTAATATGAAATATATGCAGGCAATGCTATTAACCACAAAGTGATTTGGGAAACCCATTTTACCCTCTGAGAATTTAAACGGTGTCTATGATACTCTCGCAGGTTTGTCATTTTGAAAACTGCTCCTGTCATTAAAACACACACACACACACACACACACACACACTGCTATAGGTCTTGAATGGCAATAAAGTTTAATGTTGCGAAATATCACTCTTTGAAATGGAGGGAAATTTGTCGACTGTCTCCATTTGTCCCGTCTCCTGTTTTTCTTCCCAGCAGGACTTAATTTTGTTTAGTAAGCACAAGCTGGATGCAAATGTTTATTAAATGCATATTCAAATCCTGCAGTCTCAGGCAAGCTGCTGCAGTGCCCACTCTTTGCAGCTTAGCTACCATAGGTGCCTTAGCAACTACTTTTACCCAAGAGCTTCCCATAATGAAGAAGTCAATGACCTGTAAATTACAGCTAAAACACTCAAACTGGTCTTGCAGACGAATGCTTTTGATGATAGTCTATGGTGTACAGAGTTCAATTTCTATTTAAAACAAAGAGCTCATATACTTCATATATATATATATATATATATAGAGAGAGAGAGAGAGAGAGAGGTGGGATAAGCTACTAAAAATAATAATAATAAAGGAACACCAAGGAAGAAAAGTTTGAATTTTTGGTGCATGGCAAGAAAAAGTGAACCTGAAAGAGGATGAGGGATATGGAAAGTGCTTCCACCCAAATAGTGTTGCACTGGACACAGTGGTAGTCATCCTATGTGTAAACACAATACCTGGGAGTAATATATGACTACAGTGGGACTTATTATATGCACAAGTTTGTTTTGTATGGCCATAATTGAACAGTGGATTTATGCACACCAATGCACACCTGAGTTCAGTGGGGCTTAACCAGCCCTAACTCTCTATCCTGGATTGCAGCCTACAAATAATATTGTGGTGATGACCATCCATCAGAGATCTTGATGGAAATGTTTCAGGCAGCTACAACCTGAAGCTAAATTTCTCACAATGTTCCATGCCTTGCGTTTCTCCATTTTTCCACATCAAACAATTGTGATTGATCGCCTATACCTTTTTTATGTTAGATTACCCTCTTGCCAACCGACTGCTGCAGTTTAGTGAGCCATAAGTCATCAGCATGGGAAGAGAATTTTGCAGGGTTCCCAAACCCATTTGTAAAAATTCAAGCCAGTTTAACTAACCGTGAGCATGTAACATTTTGGTTAAAATGGTTTTAAAGGGGGTGGGGTGGAGTTCAGTACTGACTTTCTGCTTCACAGAAATGCATTCCTCCTTTTCTTTTCCTTGCGTTGTGGATGGGAAAGGAAGTAGAGCTTCTGTGGGCTTATATACTGGTCCTCTTCCCTCTTCTCCCAGATCCTACAGCAGTTCACATTAGACTAATACCCATCTCTGAAGAGGATAACATGAGTTTCATCACTCTTTGGATACAAGAGGAATTTTTCCTTTGCCCCTTATGACTGTGCATGCACACATTGGTGTGTGTCACTTATTCCACATTACTTTCCTCAGCAAGTGTTTCTTGAGTTGAGATGAAAGATGGCTTGGGAACTGCAAACCAGAATGCCTCCATCTTGCTGGGTGGCAAGCTCATATTGTTTTTCTTCATCCTTCCCACCACTATATTCAGGCACCAGTCCAGGGCCCATGCAGCCTCTCCCGATTCAGATGCTATCAAGAAAAAGAACATAGAGTCATAGGCATACTGATGGAACCCTGCTAAGGACTATTCATAGATAAACTACAGAACTCACTCCATCAGGAGGCAGTGATGACTTGGATAGCTTTAAAAGAGGATTAGATAAATTCATGAAGTTTAAGGCTGTCAATGGCTACTAGTGGTAATGCTTCTGTATACCAATGGTTAAATGATGTCTGTATATAAATATTTTTTTATAAATTAAATTAAAATTTAAAAAATCAGTTGCTGAAAACCACAGGCAGGGAGAGTGCTGCTGTTATTATGTACTGCTTGGAGGTTTCACACAGACATTTTGGTAACTACTGTGGGTCTAGGATGCTGGACTAGATGGGCAGGCTCTTCTTGTGTTCTTAAGGATCGCCTCTTTCCCTATGAACCTATCTGGACCCTGAGATCATCTTCTGAGGCCCTTCTTCATGTGCCTCCTCCTTGAGAAGTCTGGAGAGTGGCAACACGAGAACTGGCCTTCTCTGCAGTGCTCTCCCCAGGTAAGTTCACCTGGCGCCTTCATTATACACGTTTAGGTGCCAGGAAAAAACATTCCGTTTTAACCAGGCCTTTGGTTGGTCTGGTTAACATCCTATGCCCTTTCAAAATGTGGGTCTTTCTTTGTGGGGCGGTGTAACTGGGTTGCTGTTTTATTTCGATTATATATATTGTGGTTTTTATCTTGATCTTTTCTGTGAACCTCCCTGAGACCTCCGGGTATAGGGCAACATATAAATTCAATAAATAATAATAATAATAATTCAAAATATTCACCCTAGACGTGAAGGACTACTTTCCAGTACTGAGTTATTATCTGGATGTAAGCGCTATGAGATCATTGGAAATTCCTGCTTACATGGATCACAGCCTAATTGTGCTGTTTTGCGTATTAAAAAGGAGAGAATTCTACCAGTGCAAGGCAGAGGGATAGACAAAAATGATTGTAGGTAAACACAAAGAGAGCCTGTCCTTGAAAAATAGGATGAAATCTTTTCAACAATGACAATCTTCTGAAGACTTAATAATGGCACACCAAGAGCTGTCAGCCCACAGAACCAACACCTATCAGATTAAATGATTTCATCTCCATCAATTATTGCCTTAGCATTTACCTAGCAGCAGGAGACTATTAATATCTTATGATAACTTTCCCCTCCACTGACATTTCTCTTAATTAGTCTTTTTTAAAAAAGAAAGAAAGTGTCTCATTGAAGAAGCCAGATTGATACTCCCAAAAACACACAACTGATCTATGATGTATGTGCAGCAGAGCATGTTAATGACACAAATAGGAACTATCCAGCAAAATATATAACACAAAAGTATTTCTCAGATTTGGTGGAGTTACTTCCAGTTTATAGTAATTCCTACATAAGGATAACCTGGACCCAGAGGTCTATACTCTGGTAACCTTCTGCTTGGATAATTCTAAGGTATTATATTCTGTTGCTGCCCTTGCAGATTACTTGAAGCTTCATCTAGTGCAGAGTGTGACTGCCACAGTTTTGACTGACACAGGCCAGAAGGGGTCATATTTCACTGATTTTCAAACAACTGCACTGGGTGTCTTTTTGCTTCTGAGTCCAGTTCAAAGTGCTTGTGCTTGCTTGTAAAGCCCTAAATACTTAAATAAGTGCCTTTCCCTACATCAGTCTGCTGATATTACAAGGTCAGCAGTGTCTCTTTTTGGCATTCTACTATTCAGGTAGGCTTCCTTGATATAACACAGAATAGAGCCTAGCCATGACAGTGCTCTGTATATGAATCTTACAAGTACATGAGATGCCAACAGTATTGTCACTTCAGTGTCAAGTGATGATGTGCCTGTTTATTCAGGCTTTTGGGGTTTCTAATGAATGTCGGTTTTAGCCTTCGGCTAGGCTTGTGCACATTGTGACTGATAGGGCAGAATGCTAATACAAGAGAATGGAGCAAAGATAGCAAGAGAAGAGATCTGTAAGCTTTAAACAGTACTGATGGGTACATGGCATAGAGGAACAAATAACAACGAGTGATGCTACCCAAACTTGAAGTTGGTCAGTTCATAAGTTGAATATTGTATGTTTATCATATGTTTAAGAACCAAGACTTGGATCAAATGCACTTTAATATTTTCTTAATTCAATCCAAGCTCGACTGGGGAATGAATTTATATCTTCTGCAGCTACACAGTCTGCACGTTCTTTTTGCAGTAATGCAACATGGTCCCAGGCAGCTGGTGAGACTGGTAGGGTGGAAGGCAGGGAGGTCAACAGTAGATGGATCCAGAATTTACCTCAGTTCCAGTTTTGTCCCCATTGTCCTCTTTGCAGAGTTTTACAAGGGCAACACCGAGACTAAGCAGGAGGAAATGGAGAGATAGTGCCATCCCTTGGGCCGGCTAAAAGTGAGAAGACAAGCAGGTTGAAGGGAGCAGACTGAGGTTGGGGTCAGTGTCCCATTTGCCCATATGGACCAGCATCCACTGCCTTCACTTCTGTTTAGCTGATTTAGCTGTATTTGCTTGTGTTTAAAAGTGTCTTTTGTTGCTTATGATTTATTGTATATTACACCCAACTCTGGCATGAGTATCAATGAAAGTCAGGCTATAAATACTTTGAATGAACAAATGAAAACATTTATAATCATCTGAATTTGATGACAGGGATGAAGAAGCTTCAGCCCTCCAGAATTTGTTGGATCCCAATTCCCAGTAGCCCCAGCCAGGATACCCAGTAGTCTAGGATGATAGGAGTTATAGTCTATCATTATTATTACTATTAATTACATTTATATCCCCCCTTTCCTCTAAGGAGTTCAAGATGCATTGTTCTCCCTGTTTTATCCTCACAACAACCCTGTGAGGTAGGTTAGGCTGAGAATGAATGACTGGCCCAAGATCACCCAGTAAATGCCATGGCTAAGTGCAGATTTGAACCCTGGATCCCCCAGCTAGTCCAGCACTCTAACTACTACACCACATTGGCTCTGGAGTTTTAGAGATACTCCACCCTTGTTTTAAGAGATCTACTAGAGCTGCACATACAGAAAAGATGAAGGATAAAGTGAACATTTATGCATGCTTACGTTCTGATGCACACTGTTGCAGTATGTAATGAAGAAGTTCTGGGGCTTTGAGCTTGAGCTGAAGGCATCTTCTTTTGCAAGATGTACCATAAACTAGAGCAGGAAAAAGTCTTTTTATCAATATCAAAACATGTTCTGTAAGTACAATCAGTACTGTTATCTCAGTTGGTGAGTTGCTCTGTGCCAAGAGGTTATGTGTATTCCAAGAAGCCCTGGTGTCAAGAAAATGAAAGAAAACATCTGCTGTAGAAGAGCAGGCTAAACACAGAGTAAAGTATGTGTCTGGAATAACACAGAGATTGTTATTTCATCTCAGCATCATTAACATTGTGATTCCGAAAGAAGTTCCACTACACTCAGCTGGCTTCCATTAAGGAACTTTGAAACAGAAGCATCAGAAGCTCATGTAATTCTGTGGTGTTGCTTACAGTCAGTGCTCATTTGTCTTTCTTAATGAAGGACCATGCATATTCAAGCTTCTAGTGCTGGCCCTTGGAATTATGCAGAAGGCTTTCTTCCATGGTGTCTAGTTTAGGTGTCAGGCTTTAGGCACCAGTGCCTATGAAGCAAAGGCTTTGCAAAGGCTAAATCACTTGTACTACCTGGGATATTGCTTTGCACACACTAGCATTTAATTGCTACATCCCTGGAAGAAGAAAACATACGGAAAAGCTTGAAAACAAGACTGACATACAATAATATGTTTGTGTTAGTGGTGTTCACCTTGGTCTGAATAGGGAGCATGCCCCCTGAAGGTCACCAGTGATTTGTTTTTGTCATTAACGATGTAGGTTTCCTCCATGACAGTGGCTGGTACTCATTAGGTCTGGCAGAGCAGAAGACAGGGAAGCCAACAGTAGACTGAGCCAGTGACTAGCACAGACAGCTAGTTCTAGTTTGTCCCCTAACAAGGGCAATCCTGAGACTAAGGAGGATGTCACCCACTGGACTGATAAAGACATACCAAAGTTGGTAAGGCAGTGCCGCATTCATAGGGTGCCTTCCACCAGCTTAAGCATGATCCTGCCTTGATAGAGATAGCCTGGCCTCCATGATTCAACAATAAATCCATAATTTTTCTTCCTCTTATAGCCTGATTCTAGCCAGTAATATGTAGATAGCACAAGGAACCATTGTTTATGGACAGCATTGAAACAATGTGCTTTTAGGGGAGCCCACTGAATAGGGCCATAGATATCGGAGCAGTAATTAGGCAAATTTGCTCAATAGTAGACCAGAACTATTGGCTGGTGTTTACTCAATGGGTGCAAATTTTTAGAAGAGAGTTGGAAATCTCTCTCCCCCCCCAAACTTGTAGAAGGTGGCACTCATCCCAAGGGGAAGAGGAAGAGGAAAAGTGTGTGCATGAGAGTGAGGGGGTGGGAGAGAGAGAGAGAGAGAGAGAGAGAGAGAGTGTTCAGCAGGTAGCACTTTGGAAAAGAGAGAGAATGAAACAGCATGCATGGGGAACTGGTTGAAGGCACCTCAAGGGCAAGAACCGCTCTCTAGGGATCTGATACTCACAGGTTTCTAAGATTGCTTTTCTTTTGCCTCCACTTATGCTCAGCATGCATTCATGCAAATAAAGCAAATATTACCAAAATGTCATAAGCCTCCAGTGCTCACATCGAAAGCATACTTAACCCAGGCAGTGATGCCACCAGAAACATTTCACTCAATGCTTGGGGATGTCTGGAATATGAAACAAATATATTCCTCACATTGAACTCAATTCTAATTGCATATATAAGAATATTCCTATAAGAATCCATATGGTAGAAATTTTTGTTTGATATGAGAAACAATGTGTAGAATACTGGATGTTTTGCTTGACAAGATGCAGTAGTCTTCAAGGCAGGTGTGTATGTTCCTCTGTTTGTTATATCTGAAAACAATAAAAACTAACTGTTAAAAGGGGAATATTCCCAAAATGACAATCAGCTAAACAAACAGTGAGATGATAAATCTAATCATACAATAATCAAAACCATTCTCCATTAATCATACAGCTTGGTTGTCTCCTGGAATAGAAGGAAATAACTGCAAAGTTGCTCTCAGAAGCAGCTTTTAGGATTAACAACTCATTGACCCATAAAAGCTTTAAAATTAAACATTAGCAGCTTGCCACTCTACGTACTGTGTCACCCATAGCTCCTTCTGAACCACTCTTACATTTGATTCCTATTTTAACCAAGAGGCATGATTGCACCCTAGACTATTCCAGTAAGGTACGTATGAAATAGCAGAAACATATGACAGGATGGGTCATATGGGACAGCTCCAAGGGATGTACAGCACTGAGGAGTAGTTCTCAGGGATCAGGGCTTGGAGAATGGTGGCCCTAACCTTCCAAAGAACATCTCAGCTTTACCCCTTGAAAGTAATCAGAGGAATAACTTTGAAAAGCCAACAAAATAACATAGGAAGAGCCCAAAGGCCTATTTCAGCCAGCACCCTATTATGCCAGTGGCCAGCCAGATGCTTATGTAAAGTCCGAAAGCAAGACCTGAGTGCAGCGGCAGTCTCCTTGCTTGTGATTCTCAGCAACAGCTAAGAAGGTACAACATAGCCATCATTCATGATCAAGGAATCTTAGGAAAAGGCAGCACACTAAATTCACCTATAAGCATGAAAAGGCGCTCTGCCATCTCCCTGATTGCATAGGCTATATCTGTACTGTTTTTTAAAAATAGTGTGTTATGTTTTATTGCATGCACATTGCATAAATTGTGTAAAATAAATAAAACATATATTTGGATGTAGTGTGTTTGAGCAGCTCTCCAAAGCTTTTTGGAAAAGGAGGGTTCCCTAATGGACCTGCCTTGTACATACATAGTAGGAAAAGTGCGTCCTTCTTGAATCCAGGATGCTTTTTTAACTATTACATATATTGGAGACTGGGTGAAAACAACACCAGCATTAGTAGTATCCACAGAAAGCTGCCAGGGCCCAAGGGCTCCACCACAACCCATGACTGACATCTGGCTTCCCTTTTCATGTAGTTGGTTGCATGAACTGCCCACCATTTTAATTTTTCACAATGTCTGCAATACAGTCTGTCATCAGGGCATTATAGAAAATGTCAGTGTTATCTCCCATGGGACTAACTATCTCGTGCAGATCACAGTGCTGCTGCTGCTGACACTGTCACCACCAGAAGATAAGCCCATAGGATGAAGGGTTCAATAGTGTAGAAGGGGGCTATCAAATAGACGAGGTCCCCTTGGGACCTGGTGTCAAATCTGGGTGGACAGTAGCTCCCACTTCTGAAATGGAACATTTCCTCTTTTTCTGTCTCAGCAGTGTGCTAAGTCCCTGGGTGTCTATTAGCAAAATAAAGTAAAAGAGGGGGAAAACAGGAAATCAGTTGCTATTGAGATACAGTGGTACCTCTGGTTACGTACTTAATTCGTTCCGGAGATCCGTTCTTAACCTGAAACTGTTCTTAACCTGAAGCACCACTTTAGCTAATGGGGCCTCCTGCTGCCGCTGCGCTGCCGCTGGGTGATTTCTGTTCTCATCCTGAAGCAAAGTTCTTAACCTGAGGTACTATTTCTGGGTTAGCGGAGTCTGTAACCTGAAGTGTATGTAACCCAAGGCACCACTGTAAATTCCAGCATCTCTGCATGTCAATTTCATTCCCAGAAGTATTTTCAGTCCTTGGATCCATTATCAATTTTGTTATGAAGATTGCAAGCCTGCTTGTCTCTTTCCTCACCTGCTACTAGCTTTCTCTCCCCCCCTCCCCCGCCGTAGTCACCATATGCAGCTGTGTTAAAATCCCATCACTGTGTGTGCAATAAATGTTGTTTTAAAGATAACTCTTAGGGCTTGTTTGTGGAATCTTATTTATAGCCTATATTTAGAGAAGCAAGTTATCATAAAATGAAGAACATGGAGGCTTTCCTTTCCTTAAGCACTGCTGTTTGCTAATTTTCTGGCATCAGGCCACATTGGAAATTACAGTTGTAGGTTTCAGTCTGTCAGTGTGTTGTAAATATTTTAAGCAATTCTACCCATTTCCATCTGGATCTTTGTACTTGGCAGTTTTTGAATAATCAACATTTCCCCCCTTTCCTCTGAAATGAATTAGAGTGTGTGAGTGCTAACATTTCAGATGCTTTTTATAAAGTTTAGGGTCCTCTGAAATCAAATACGTTTGTTGTCTGAGCCAAGTGAAGCCTTTGTTCAAAATCAGATGATGGGCAGACTCTGTGTATCTCCTTTGCACATTAAGATGATGTAGTAAAACTTGATATGTCACTGCTGAGAACATGTTTGTGTGTCAGGGTATATGGGGTTTTAGGGGAGGGGTAGTTCCTGAGGTGGGGGACACATTGTGCTCCTTCTGAGATAGTTTGTCCACCTTTAACCCCCACCCTGCACTCAGCTCTCACCTGTGGCTCCTAGAAGCTGTCAGCATGGGACAGCACTCACACCATGGCTATTCTGTTATAAAGAAATGAAATCCTAAGACTCTTTGCTGCCTCAGTTGCATCTCCCCTCTTTCCAATCAACAAAAGCCAAGGAGCCTGGCAACTGGCTCATGATCCTGCACCACCACCTGCGAAGGGGTGCAGAGCAGGCCAACAACTTATCATCCAACAGACTCTGCCACCTAAGGCAGATACCTCAATCTGCCTAATGCTAATGGTAGGGCTGGCCTTTTTTTATCAAAATGATAAAACCAATTAAAATGTCACACGAACAGGAATGAAATGTTAAGTGTCACCACTAAGATTCAGTCTGGTATCATATATGAATTTGCATTCTGAACTCCAATGCTCTCCCAACCTTCAAATCCTTTGAAGTCTGCCAGCCGATAATCTAAAGTTCTGCCAGAACAGAAATATAATCAATTCCATTAATTTAACATAGAATATGTGCAACTGGAATCAATCCCTGCTGTTCCTTCAGCATAAAACTATCAATTTGTAATAAATCAGTCTCCATTAAAATGCATACTTGCATCTGAATATGAAATCTGCACAGTGCAAAATATGCTTAAGTGAGTCGCAATAATTTAAATGTTCCTAAGATCTCATGGGTCTTTTTGTAACAAATAACTCTCAGATGACATATGAACATCTGCATTCTGTTTAATGTTGCTCTGTCTAACCATAAAGATGGGACTGATTCACAACATTTGTGGACCAGCTCAGTGAAGCAAAAGAAGAAAGGGACAATTACCATTTTCAAACACCTTGATTAAAACAAGGATGGCAGAACACAGAACCGTTAGCAAGAAACTGCAGGAAGTCTTGAGCAGTCTAGCTTTATTTCATTTGTAAGGTAAAAAAAGAAGAAGTAGCAGCTATGGGCAATCTTTAGTACAGGCTCGCCATTCTTCTGTTGAGTATTGGGAGCAAACAACTGAACTGTTCAGGGCTTCTGGGAAAGAGTGGTTTCTTCCAATGAATATCAAAGACTGGGAACGACCTAAAGGCAGCAGACAGGTGATAGTGTTCACTTGACCGAAAGGGCAACATAAAAGATTGTGCTGCTGCTTACTTCTTGTCCACTAGGGATTTTTGCCAGGCGTAGACATGCCTGCAAAATATATTTTTCTTCATTGCAGAACTGCAGCAAAGGTGCTGCATTTATTTAAAAAGCCTGGTAGATCCACTGGAGATTTTTAAATGTTGATTCCACCTATCGTCTTCTTTTGTAAGCATTTTCTTCTATCGCCCCACACAGTACAGTAGATAGTAAAGATAAATGCCACACTCACACTATACATTTAAAGCACTGTAATATCACTTCAACACTCATAGTTTCTCCTCTCATTTGATGGGATTGCCTACATGAGAGTTTATTATGGATTTGCTGCTATTCATGCATGCAAGATTTTTAGGGGGGAGTGTTCAAATGACGTTGCCCTCATCAAAATGTTAGCCCACACTTTCTCCCCATTTAATCTGGATTTTCCTGTTCCACAGATAATCAGATACAAAAAATAAATTATTTTGCATATGGAACTAGTGTGGATGGACTGGTTAATAAATGAAGACACACCTTGTGAATTGCTTGGGCATATTTTCTCTGCAAAGGTCCGTCAAGCATCTTGTGTTTGGCTGTTAGCTAATGAAGTGACATCAAGTGGTGGAAAATTATTAAGCTATGTATTTATGTATGCATGTGTGTCCTTATTTGATCAGGTGCTCTGAAAGCATCTGTTCGCCAGGACTGCTGGCAGTACTAAATTGTTCAGTCTTTAAAATAGAAAGAGATTGAGAAGCGCTCTAAAATAACCTCTCCAAACTGAATGAATGGGTGGCAAAATGGCAAGTGTAGTTCACTGTAAAGAAGTACAAGGGGAAAAACCCCTGAATTTCACATATATGCTCATGGGATCTGAAGTGGGAGTGACTGACAAGGAACAAGACCTTGGGGTTGCAGTGGATAGCTGGGGGAAGATGTCTATCCTATGTACAGCAGCTGTGAAAAAAATACAACTGCATTTTGAATACATTGTACAATTCTGGCTGCCTCATCTCAAACATATATAATGGAATTGGAAAAGGTTCAGCACAGGCAACCAAAATGATCAAGAGAATGGAGTAATTTCCTTATGAAAAAAGGTTGCAGGGTCTGGGACCTTTCATGTTTCACCTCAAGTACGAGGTGATATGAAAGAACTTTATAAAATTATGCATGGTATGGAGAAAATGGAAAGAGAAAGGTTTTTCTCCCCCCTCTCACTCCTCCTAACACTAGAACTCATGGAAATCCAATGAAGCTGAATGTTGGAGCATGCAGGGCAGATAATAGCAGGTACTTCTTCACTCATAGTTCAATTATTCTTATTTAGATTTATATACTGCCCTTTATCTGAAGATCACAGAACAGTTCACAACATAAAAATACAAAATGAATACACAAAATTAAACATAAACAAACCAATAACACCCCACAAACACATTTAACAAGCAATACAATGTTCAGTCAGCCAAAGGCCTGGTTAATGCAGAAACATTTTTGCCTGGTGCATCAGATATGTAATGAAGACACCAGGCCTTCTTGAAATCAGCACCCTGGTTCCCCATTGAGATCTTTGCTTGCTTGGCTTATACCACGGCAAGGTTCAACACTGGCCGACTCCCGTCGTAGAGGTTTGGAGTGATCCAAACCCAGCGGATCCATTCCATCAACATGGAGATTGTGGAATGATGAACTGATCCTGGGACCCAATGCCATACCAATCCTTACCCTGCCTGCTGCTGTCAATAAAGATTTGTCCTGATTTTATCCCATCACTGTTGTACAGTGGTTTGTTGTTGTTGTTTTTTTGCTGCTCTCATGGATCACATAATGCGTCTGCCTGGGCAAATACAATCTACTACTACTATATTATTTATAGCCCACCCATCTGGCTGGGTTTCCCCAGCCACTCTGGTCATTCCTGTGTTGTATACAACAATTGGCATTTCTTTAGTGTCAAGCACTAGAGGAGTAAGGAAGGAAAAACACTTGTGGTTCAACAGGACTGTGTGATAGCATTTCAGTTACTTAGCATATTTACATAGAGGCAAGTCTCACTGAGCTCAGTTGAGGTTACTTCTATGTTAACATGCATAGGATGCTAATGATAGCAAACCAAATTTGTAATTGGCATGACCCAGTCAGAAATGTTGTGTGTTTGGGTACATGGATTTGAGCCCCACATTGGGCAAAAGTTCCCTGCATTGCAGGGGATTGGACTAGATGTCCCTCATGGTCCCTTCCAACTCTACAGTTCTAGGATTCTACTTTCTGTGTTGGCCAATTGTTATGACTTAGCAGTGTTCAGGGTGGTCTGTGTCATTCACTGTCATTGGCATGCAGGAATAGTTCAGTTCCTGAATGCTTTATGCTTCTAAGTTTCTGAATCCTGAACACCTATAGAATCTAAGTCATACTATCAGTGGCAACACTGCCACTAAAAGCAAGGTAGGATTCAAGTTAGTATTTCAGCAGTGACCAGCACCAACATTCATTAAACGAGGCTCTGCCACCTGCAAGCAAAAAGAAAAAACAAAATTGTGATATTTTGTGAGTTACATTTCAAAGACTTAGATTCCACATGAACATGCCACACTACTGTGATGTGAAGGATAAGATTAATAGAAAATCACTTTTATTTCTCCTCTGCATTTATTTGCATATAGGTCAACTTATTGAATAATGCATGTCTTCTTGTTCTTATTAACATAAGGTACTTCGAATCCGGCTTTTGATCAATTAAGTGCATCTTGAGAGTCCAGAAACAGGGGAGGGGGAGATTAAGTATTTGTTGTACAGGACTCCCCCCCTCCCCTCCAAGGACTCTAGTGGGAAAATAAAAAAGAATGAATAAATCAGCTGCTTCTCAGCAGAACAAACTTATTTTCTATCCAAATAAAGCCTGACCCTAGGGATGCTCATCTCCCCATGCAAATATTTATCTGGATTTGGGAGATCTGAATTAATAACTTGAACTTGTTTGTGGAATGGACCAATACATAGGCAGTCCACCATAGCAGGATCACATTCTCAGATTCATTTCAGTTTAGCCAGGGTACACATGGCTCATGCACAGTGATTGAATCATGGGGAGGGGGGATCCTGATGTGATGACACAATCAATATTCTTTTTCTTCTTTTATTAAAGGTGCTTTAATCAACTCCCATGCATTAGTTAACTTGTAGGGAGGGGAAAGGCATGAACTACAAATTGTGGTGAACTATGCAGGTCGCAACACTGAAATGAATTTTAAAAATTATTCAATTTAAACTGGAAGGCTGCTGCAATGAAGGACGCCTCCTCATCCCTAACTAAGCAACACTTGCCAGTTACCTCCACCCATCTTTAATGAGTATAACTTTACAAAAAGCAAAAAATATTTATCAAGTACAAATACAGTACTATATTTAACAGCAATGGAAAATACAGATTGTTACTAGTATTCTCATAATCAGCATTGCTCTGGAATACTAAGAAACAAAAAATTAAGGGCACGTTGGAAAAGTTTCCATAATGGCACTCAACTGTGTTAAAACATAGACGAAAACCTACTCCTTGATCTCAGGAAAAATCATGCAGAATTTGGTCACAATATTTTGAGATGTCCAAATGCATAGTAAGCAGCCCAACAAACAACTTTCCAAAATAGATGGCTGCAGTCCTAAACACAGTTACCTGTGAGCAAATTTCATTGAGCTCAGTGAGACTTACTTATGAATAGACATTGCACCAATAGACTTGCAACGGAGCCCAATGCTTTCAGATCATGCCTAGATATACATTTTGCTAAACTGGTACTAATGACATATTTTTGGTAGACTTAATTCCAAAGGTAAGTAAAACGTCTCTGTGGAGAAATCCGTAAGTCCAAAGACAGCTGAAGTTTGTGAACTACAAATAGCCTCATTAAGGAATATCATTTGAAGACCTTTGGCTGTAAATCTCCAAAAAGAGTTATGCTGTCTAAATTTCAGGGACTTCAGGGGGATTTCAGCAGCCTAACTCTGCACAGATTGGAGGCTTTTTGAACATGAAATATAATGTTGATAATTTTCACACTGGCAAACTCTTTTTGTTCTGAGTTTCACAGCTTGCCTCGGGGTTTGGGGTATCCGTGGAAAGATGGCTCCTTTTCTAAAATTACCCCGGTTTGCAACCTATTCTCTGGGTTATACAAATAAAAGTTCTGGGATTAAAAATAAAATAAAATGGCATGTTAGCATCCATAATAATCCATATAAATATGGTCTTTCCTACCCTCAACAGCCAGGCATGGGCTGACTTAAGAGGCCTGTCACAGAAGAGCTTATCAATGACTGGCAGAATGACTTCATTCTTTTAAAAGTACAAATATGTTGGCTTCTTCCTTCCTGGTTCATTTGCTGAAAACATTTCTGTGGTTTAAGAAATCCAGTGCCTGGGAGGGTGGGGAATTGTATTCATAAATAACTGCAACAGGTTATTGAACAGGTTATTGAACAGCTAGGCTATCATTTTTTTGATGGGGAAGACTCAAGTTTGAGTAGTTATTTGCTACTTCATGCTTGTGATGAGGCTGATGTTTGTAATTACTTGATTCATAATGTGAATTTGATCAGCTGGCGATGCTCTTGTTGCCTGAACAAATAACACACTGCTTGCATTTCTGCGCCTCATTCAAAACATGCATATACAAAAGGTCAAGTAAATCTCACTCATAGTAGACCTTAATAAACTTAGCTGTTTATGAATTTCAGTTGGTCTACTCTGAGTAAAACTAAGTTGAATATCAACCTTTGTGATGATTGACACATGACACAGTTACAATTTTCTCATTAAATAAATATATATTACACAGCCTGGTTATAGAACCCCTAGCTACACTTGTACATAAACATTGTACAGTGGTACCTTGGGTTACAAAAACCTCAGGTTACAAACACTTTGGGTTACAGACTCCGCTAACCTGGAAGTAGTACTTCGAGTTAAGAACTTTACCTCAGGATGAGAACAGAAATCGCACAGCGACCACGGGGTGGCGACGGGAGGCCCCATTAGCTAAAGTGGTACCTCAGGCTATGAACGGTTTCAGGTTAAGAAAGGACCTCTGGGACAAATTAAATTCGTATCCAGAGGTAACCAAAAGTATCAGTGTACTAAACTTGGACTCATGTTGGGTAATTGATTTATATCAGGAGATGGTGTGTGTGCACAGCTAAGAATCCATTGCTGTACTCACTTTGGGTGAGCTTATTCTCTTTTGGAAATGTATTGCATGCTTGTCTCCAGTCATAATCCCTATACTTGTTTGAGAAATAATCTTCCAATAGACTTCACCAAGGAGCTATTTGGTTTAAAGTTTCATTTGTAAGTATGTATAATTGACCAAAGTGCGGGAAGCAGTGGAAGACAGGAATGCCTGGCGTGCTCTGGTCCATGGGGTCACAAAGAGTTGGACACGACTAAACGACTGAACAACATCATCAACAACAACAAATAATTGACTCAACTTCCTAGTTCTGTTCCTAGGTCAAGACTGGGTGGTTGCTTTCTCTTGAGTTGTAGTTGACTACATTGCAGTATTACTGTGGAGTGGGGAGTTCTCATTTTTCCCTTCTTTGTGAGTATTGTGGAACCCATACATTCCTATTTCAGCTCCTGAATCTAACATCCTCCTTTGCCTGGAAGTATTGACATTTTCCAAGAATCTCTGGTCAAAGCAAATCTATGTCGATCCCCACTGGTTTGATGACACCCTATCTTTGTTGTGAGGGGATTTGAGTTGCATAATTCTTTTTTTAAAAAATGGCTACTTGTGTGAAGAGCCTGAAATAAAGAGGGAAGACAAAAGATGTGACAAATCTAGGACCACATTATTAAATATATAGCTTTAGATCTGCATAAGGAAGCAATGTGCAGGAAAATGCTTCAATAACTATCGAACTCCTTGGCTTGTTATGAATGGGTATGGGAGAGGCGGGTATTATGCTATCCCCCCTCCCATACCATACCCTTTTGTGAGAAGAAAAGAGCCTTCCTGACTCACACCCCCTCAGTGTCCCATAACTCTTAAGTGTGAAACAAGTAAGCCCCCAAAGTCCCAGAGTCCTATGTGCATGTCTCAGGAATCATCAGTGTACATGTACCCAAGCTAGAAGAGAATTCTCCAAAGTAATAGTAGCTTCCCCCGTAAAGTATGGGAAAGAGTGAGCCAATTACAAATTGAGATGAGGCAATTTCATCCATCACAACTTCACACATCAGTAGAACCCCTAAAGAAGGACTTCAGCTGGAGATGAGCAATTTACAGGCAATGCACACATATGAAGGAGCTACAGCTTACCATGAATACTCAACGAGAATACTTATCAACTTGTAAACCCTTTTGCAATGCTGAAGTAGATTTTCCTTTAATGCTCAATAAGCCCTGCTTTATACCTCAGTTGATATTCAACTGCCTCAAATCCAAAAAGTTTAAAAGTGCCTGAAGGTATCTAGGAAAGCTGCAAAATGTTCAGTCAACCAATCTGTGTGTTTCTTACTTTCCACTCCCTGAAATTACTGTTTGTAATGAAAAACTGATGCTGAGAGCCCAAGAAATCAAAACTTCATAATGGGTAGGGGGATTTTTTCCCACTTTCCTATATGATTACGGCCAAATGTACAAGTTTGGATGAGAGACTTCAACTCCACTCAGAGACTGATGAGCACTCATCGTTCGAAACTAATAGAAGCAGCAGATTCTCTTTTTGTAAACATAACAACACTGAATTACTTTTAAGTCAGAATACATGAAAGCTAGTAGGTAACAGACTACAAATTGAAGTGGGCGTGAAAGCACTACTCCACATGAAAACATTGTGCATTGTGCGTGTAGAAATTTTATTTATTTGGTAAAACATTTCCGCTTCCATGTTCGTCAGTGGCTCTGATAAAAATGAAAGGATGCTGTTGCCAAGATGGCCATTATAGAATTTTGAGAATTGACTGTTCAGAAAGGCTTCTTTTATTGAAGAGAAGTGATGCTGGCACTATCCTCCAGGTTGAGATCATGTGGTGTTCATGTGTCCAGTGGGTACACCCAGAAGTTCTTCCTCTTTGCTAACATTGTTAGGATGAGGTGGGTTCTCTACTGAAGCTTTTAATAAACTTGGCACGGCCTAGTCATCAGAATTGAAATGCTTAGCAACCAGTTGCTCCACTTTTTTTGGTCAAAATTTCAGATTTGTGGTTTTCAAAATGTGTGTAGGCTGGTTGCAGTTCTACCTATGCACAGAATATACATTTTGATTTTGTTTTGGCACTCAGTGATATATATTATATTTGTTTGATGCTTTTATAACTAGAAAGAGAAAGAAAAAGGATCAGGGGCCAAATGAGGAGAAGAGGGTGCCTGCTAACGAGAGGCCCTTCTCAGTGATAGACCCCTGGCTATGGAATTGCCTCTGAGAGAGAGTCCCCTCCTTTATATGATCTTTTCAGTGACAGGTGAAGGCTTTTTTTTAAAAAAAATTACCATCCTTGTCTTTTAAACTAAGTGGGTTTCATGTGGGCTTCTGAATTCCTCCCCCATATACCTGCATTTATTAATTACTAATTACTGTATTTTTCCATGTATTGGACGAGGTTTTTTGACACCAAAATCGTGTCAAAAAACTAGGGTCGCCCAATACATAGATAGTGGCATGGGGGGGGGGGAGATGCCGCAGCTGCGTGGGGAGCGATCTGGGGGCGCTGGCTGGCGGTGCGCAGCTTCCCCTGATGCTGCTGCGTGTGGGAAGCACTCATTGGATCGTTTCCCATGTGCAGCGGCATGGGGGAAGGCGCCCTCCAGCCAACCGGCTGGCTGGCTGGCCGGCTGGAGTGCAACTTCCCTCAATGCTGCTGCATGAGGGAAACATTCCCTACCTGCGTGCAGGAAATGATCTAGGGAGTGTTTCCTGCCCACAGCTGCATGGGGGGGCGAGACTCAAAAACTTTGGTCCACCTCACCTCATCTTTTTAAAATTAAGTCCCCCAAAATATGGGGGGTCTTATACATGGGGGCATCTAATAGTATGGTAACTATTATTATTATTATTATTATTATTATTATTATTGTACTATTAATAATTCATTAAATTCTTCCTTTACCACAAAGAGTTATTTTTTATGCTGCTTTCTATTGTCTTGATAATGTACTTTCATATTTCTGAAGACTCTTGCCATAGTTCCTTGCAGGGAGCATAGGTGCCAACTCCCTGGGGCCCTGGGTGCACAGGGACCCACAAAATTCCCCATGAAGGCGCCAGGCACCCACAAATGTTGGTACCAGGGCCATGTATGCTGCATGGCACCCACGGCCCCAGGTAACCCCAGCCGTAGGGCCAAGCTGGCACAGCTGAATATTGACTCACTGTTGCGGCTTGGAAAGGTGGAATGGACTGGGATGGTGAATGGAAGACACTAGCCTGATGCCGGGAGTTGGAATGAAATTGGCTATCCTGGAGGTTAATGGCTGGTGAACTGCAACATTTTGTTGCAGGTCCCACACCTATGTGGGTATGAAGAAACAGTGATAGGTTCTAGCTGTGTAATGGGGATGATATAACAACACCAGAACATAGCTAGAAAACAGAAGTTCACAAAAACTGAAAAGTTCCCTGCTGAATTCCTGTATGTTGTCCATCACTTAACAGAGAAGAGCATTGTCAGAACAAACAGAGGCAACATTCATACAATATCACAGCATCCATTCACTGTGAATAACAACAATTTTTAATGAATCGTACAGGATCAGATAAGTGAAGAATATTTATGGGTGAAGAAAAGTTTGCAACTTCTTTCTATGGCCTGAGGAATACTGTGACTGCGAATAGTCTGGGTTTGTTTATCTCCTTCAGGGAGGAAGCAGAGTGCTGGAAAACTATAACGAAAGTGTTTTTCTTTTAAAGCAAACTGTGTGCCAGCAGCGTCACCTCTGGACATTTTTTCTTTTTCTTGAGGGAACATGGAAATGTACTGACAGATGAGCATCACTCATCTTGTTGTTAAGGGCACAGGAGCCATGCCAGAAACATAAAAAATAGGTGGCAACCCCATGCCCTTTTACCTGATACTGTGAATGCCACTCTAGAAATGCAGTTCATTCATTTCATACCTGAGAAGTGACATTGTTAAGAGTCTGCTTCACATCATGTCTGCTGGATTTAGAAATACCAATACAAGCTTTAAAAGCAAGCCCAGAAGGACTAGGCATTTCAGGTCCACTCATGACTATTTCACACTGGAGATACATTTTCAGACAAGTAGAAATGTCAACAGCACTATATTTTTAGAATAGTTTGCTACAGCTATAAAGCAGTACTAAAATGACAGGTAGTGACGAATTGACCATTAAAAAAGAAAAGAAGGGAAGGAACCATACTTGGATTTTCTTTTTCATCCTTTTAATCTCGAAACTATTTGGATATTCCTGGAGATCCCTATATAGCGTTACTACTTTAAAGGCTTATTTCTCCCACTCCCATATAATAGTAATTTTAAAAAAAAATTATTAAAGATTTCATTGACTTACAAAATGAACAAATAAACAAGGAAAAGTGCATATAGCATTTCCTTTTTCATATGATAGTAATTTTATGATGACGGTATACAGTGGTACCTCGGGTTAAGTACTTAATTCATTCCGGAGGTCCATTCTTAACCTGAAACTGTTCTTAACCTGAAGCACCACTTTAGGCAATGGGGCCTCCTGCTGCCGCTGTGCTTCCGGAGCACAATTTCTGTTCTCATCCTGAAGCAAAGTTCTTAACCTGAGGTACTATTTCTGGCTTAGTGGAGTCTGTAACCTGAAGCGTATGTAACCCAAGGTACCACTGTACAGGTGGAGACCATTTTTGTTGCATCCAATTGACGCACGATCGCCGATGGTCGGGTCCTTTTGGACTTGGAAGAGGTCATAATGGGAGTCGAACGGGGGCAGAGTGGAATGTAACAGGTGTGGGATGTAACAGGGCATAACAGGGTGGGACATGCTTATGCACACGTCTCCGACACATGTGTGCATTGGGAACGGAACCCCCGCATGAAATGGTCACTGCCTATATTTGATTTGATTTCGTAAAATGATGTATAAGTAAAAGCACTGGTAGAATAATAGTTTGGAAAGCCATTTGTATAAATATCCTTTATACAAGATGAGTCTTTTAAGGTGCTTGTAAATAGGATTCAACAGTTTGATCCTCCAGCTGGACCAAGATTACCTGAATGAAGTTAATGGAGCCCAGACAATACACAATCAGTTTCATATAGAAAACCTGACAAATGTGGGAGCCAGGGTGGGAGCCAGAAAGCCCTGGCCGAGGTTTGTAGTGCCACCTGGTGTCTTGCTGACCCAGTGACCAGCATGTCTGTGCCTTACATGTATTAGAATTGTATTGACCTTAAAAGGAGTTGTGTTTCCTCTGGGCAGTGTTGACCCTATATGGTGTGGGTGGGTTTAAGCTGGCCAGATGAGGTAACATGAGACACTGGCAAGCAGCCATGCGGCTGGAGAGAACAAAGGGTAATAAAAACGGACTGGAGAGGAGAAGATGTCTGAAAGAGCTGCTCCATCAGTCCAAGGAAATAAGCTAGCTCTCTGCGTCTTTATTTTATGCTGAAAAGCGCCATTTGTAACGGCTGGCCCGACAAGTGGTGCCCCGTGTGAGGCTGAATAAAAGATACGACTGAGGTTTTTAAAAGAGAGCTAAAGAAGCAAGATTGAAGCAAACAGTCTGGGCAAGACTGTGAGAAGATTTTTGATCCAAGCAGTGGATATTCATCGACTTACCTCGCCTGGAAAAGGCTGCAAGCGCTATTCATCTACG
Organism: Podarcis raffonei; assembly: GCF_027172205.1. NCBI lineage: Eukaryota > Metazoa > Chordata > Lepidosauria > Squamata > Lacertidae > Podarcis > Podarcis raffonei. Next base: position 33,038,511 of record NC_070612.1, read on the forward strand.
GATCCAAGGTTAGTCGATCCCTTAAATATTGATTTTAGAAAAATGGGCAGCTCTTTGACTACTCCCCAACAGAAATTTTTAAAAGACTTAAAATTTCTCCTCTCCTGCAACAAATTGGAAGTTCCTGAGGGAGATTTGATACAGCTCATTCTGGCAATTGATGAACATTGCCCCTGGTTTCCTGCAGAAGGAACTTTGGAATTAAAACATTGGGACAATATTGGAACACATTTTCATGGGCTTCCCAGCATTGGTGTACGGAATTTAAATGCATGGTGCAAGGTTCGATATGCTATGGGTTCTTTATCACCAAAAAATATCTCCATAGCTGCATTGCCAACACAAGCTCAAGCTTCTTTAATTCAGCCTGCTGTCCTGCCATGTGTTCCAGCCCTTGCTTTGCCTGCAGCCCCAGATCCCAAACCTCCAGACTGCAGTTCCTCACCAGAAGACCCAAATCTGCAAAAATACCGTGGTCTGGCTGGAAATGATCCTGCTCTTTCAGCAGCAGCAAAAGCAGCTACCCCTTTGCAACGTGCAGTATTTGCCTGTTCCTTAACTCAGGATACTATGGCATTCCCTGGTGTTCCAGCAGGAATTCAAGCCCAGCTTTTGGCTCCAGATGAATTCAAGCCTTTGGCACGTACAGTTTTACCCCCATCAGCTGGTGTATTGTTTGCTCACGAATGGGAAATTGCCTGTGGTGTTTATGCTCCTGCTTTACTGCAACAAATCAGAGGAAAAAATCCTAATCCTACCCTCGCAGATGTGATGGATGCTATGATGGAGCATGGCCCCATTGCTCAGGCTTCAGTACAAGCCACACTGCTGCAGATCTTATTGAGGGATACAGCTCTTGCTGCTAAACAAGCAATGAGAAAAATCCCAGAACCTAGAGAATCATATCCTTCCTTTATGGACAGGCTGATTACAGCAGTGAGTAGCCAAATTGAAAATCCTGAAGCCAAACAAATAATTATCAAACAATTGGCCTTTGAAAATGCCACTGAGGATTGTAAGGTTGCGTCGCGCCCGATAATACACCTTCCTGCCACTACGATGCTACGCATTTGTCAGTCTGTTGGTACAGCCACCCACAAGGCTCAATTGCTGGCAGCAGCGCAAGATAAAAACCAGCCTGTAGCCATCAATACAGCATTTCCAGCATGGCAAACCAAGATCACTGATACCTCAGTGTGGGTAGAACAGTGGCCTCCACCAAAAGAAAAAACCGCAGCAATGGCACCATCTCGTTTCTGAACAGCTTATTTCTGAACAATTAACTTTTGGCTACATTGAAACATCTTTATCCCACTGGATCCAGCAGACAGGAACAGTTTGCTTTTACATTGCCAGTATATAACAAATTGCAATCCACCCAGTGATATCAGTGGATTGTCCTGCCACAACAGCATGCGGAACTCCCCTACACTTTGCCAAAATTTTGTGAATGAAGCATTGAAACCTTTCCGCATGCGCCACCTAGAGGTGCTGAACACAAGCTGCATCTGGCAATATTTGCTACACCATTGTTGCCAACAGGAAATTTATATGCTCAGACGGACAAGAAGAAGACTATCTGCATTATAGAATGGTTACATTTACCTCATACCCCTTTGAAGAACATTTATTCAGCAAATGAATCCACATCAGACAATTGTTATCAAAGGACGTTCACGTGCTATAACTTTGAGCAGTTTTGATGTTGCATCAATTTATATGCCATTTTCACAGACTGAACAGCAGCATTTATTGATCACAAATGCTGCCGTGCAAATTGTTTTGGCTGATTTTATAGGTCATCATTTTTAATCCTCCAAAGGATGACCGTTTGACATTTCTGACACAAGTCACTTATGTTTTGACAAACCCCTTGTCTCTCACACTTCTCCCCTCTGCATTAATCCTCTTCACAGATGGAACAAGAAGTATGGGGGTGGTGATGTGGGAGGAGGGAGGAAAATGGGAAAGTTTATTTACCTCTTCACAGTCTTCTGCCCAGCGAGCAGAGCTAGCGGCTGTGATTCTTGCCTTTCAATCCTTTCCTACTCATTCTTTCAATCTTATTGTGGATACTCAGTATGTATATCGCTTTTTGCTATTTTACCAATATCTTATATAACTCCTTCCTTGGATTCTGACTTGTTTTCCTTGTTTCTTGCCCTGTAGGCCTTACTTCAGCACAGAGAGTTCCTTATTATGTTGCACATCTTCGCTCCCACACATCACACCCAGGGTATTTAGCAGAGGGAAATTCAAGAGCAGATTCAGCTCTGAAGAACATTTCTGCCTTCTCTCTTTTCTGATCCTATACTATGTTATAACAACCTTCATCTCCCTGCAAAAGCATTGGCTAAGCAGTTTTCTATTCCTTTGGCCCAGCATATATTTCTAAAACATTTTCGGAATTTTGTATGTTGTGGAATGTGAAATTAACTCATGGTATACACTTTAACTCCATAGGGCAAGCGATAGTGGAAAGAGCGCACCTGATGTTCAAAACACTATTGCTAAAACAGCTTGGCGGCCGAAACATCCAACAGCACTCATTCCTTCAGCTGTTCACCAAGTTCTTTTTGTGTTTAACCATCCTTATATCCAAATACTAGGACCCATACTCCCGCGGAATTGCATTTTAGGAAGGAGGAGGCACTCCCCCACCCCTTGGTGGTGTACAGACGCTTGCCTGATCCCGCATGGCATGGACCTGTCCCGCTGATCACGTGGGGACGAGGGTACGCGGCAGTGGACATCGAGGACAAGCCTTTATGGGTTTCAACTGCAGAAGTGCTTCCTAACCATTTGCCTTGCCATCCTTTGCTGCACCGTTATACAAGGAAGAGAAGCAGACAACACGGTCCAGTTGAAACCACCATATTTCACCTTATTGGCTGGCAAGCAGCAGTTGCCTGAATCCTACACTGGCTGGCAGTATTCACGGCTCAGCCACTCTCGAACTATAAGAACAGTGTTGTTGAATGGGACTTTAAGGGTGAAAATTATCAAAAGATATGGAGGAATAATATTTTTGTACAAGTTATGATTAAGTTTACTAGTTTATTGCATGCTTCTAAATGTTGGGTATGTATGCCTGCCCCCAGTTAGTTTCAAATTAAAGAGGGAAAGAATCATGGGGCATATATCCAAACTGTAAATATACATTGAAATTCATGTTTAATAGCTCTTGTTCTCTTACAGGAACATACAGTGACCAATCTCAGTGCTATAGAAGCGATACCAGTGCATGGCTAATAAACTAGAAAGGAAGCCTACCATGCAGCATGGAATCAGAATTCTTACATTCTTAGCTTCCTGATGGAAGTTGGCTTCGACATTTATTGATTATAGTGATTATTATAGTAGTTATTTGCATTATTTTGTGTTGCTATATACAATGTATTCATTCTTTAATTTCTGTATGTACTGCATGGTTCTCCAGTCCACGGCCCGCTTCCGGTGTCAAAAGAGTCGCTTCTCGCGCTCGACAAAGCCATTGGTACTGATATATATGATTATGCTTAAAATATAAAGAAAGAGGGCATGTGGGAGCCAGGGTGGGAGCCAGAAAGCCCTGGCCGAGGTTTGTAGTGCCACCTGGTGTCTTGCTGACCCAGTGACCAGCATGTCTGTGCCTTACATGTATTAGAATTGTATTGACCTTAAAAGGAGTTGTGTTTCCTCTGGGCAGTGTTGACCCTATATGGTGTGGGTGGGTTTAAGCTGGCCAGATGAGGTAACATGAGACACTGGCAAGCAGCCATGCGGCTGGAGAGAACAAAGGGTAATAAAAACGGACTGGAGAGGAGAAGATGTCTGAAAGAGCTGCTCCATCAGTCCAAGGAAATAAGCTAGCTCTCTGCGTCTTTATTTTATGCTGAAAAGCGCCATTTGTAACGGCTGGCCCGACAGACAAACATGTCACTTTCTGGTTTGCATCATTCTCCCATACACACTTGATATTTCAGCTGAAGTAAATGAATTTTCCCATTTTACTCTGCATTTTAAATTAGAACTGTTATTAATATTCAGACTTGCAGATTTTAACAGCAGCATTTGAAATTTGAATCTTTAATTTCCTTTGCACTCTGTATAATTTTGAGCCTCGTAGGCTTCAAATATGAACCCTCAATAAGTTGTCAGCTGCTGACTAATAGTTGCCATTGTTACAAACAAGCACTATCCATTCATCCAACACAATATTAACCCCTTTGTGCCAAACTTGCTCCTGTAATCTTGTGAAATCCAATGGTAATACCTTCCAATCTGTTGTCAAATGTGCTTAAGTGAGGATGCCTCAGCGATTGCAGCCACACGCTGATATAAAGAGGTAAGACATTTGAGATTGGGTTAACAAAAGTCACAACTTTTATTAACTTGGCAGCAGAGGTGATCTGCCATGGATTAAACTGCAGGCATTGCTAAGATTAAATGTTAATGCTACATCTCTAAATGATTGTGAACCTGAGTCATTCCTGAGTCCAGAGACTGTACCTTATCAGCAGTTTGATATAAACCAATATAAAATAACAAAACTAAACACCAATCTCCAATCCCAGGTCTAGCTCTTGTATCACAAGGTAAATCTCTTATTTCTAGTTTACATTTGGTACTTGATTCATTATATGTAAATCTACTGACATGTTTCCACCAGTTCATCAGTATTTTTCATAGGCTGACTCTGCATACAAAGACCTATGCACGATGAATTTTTGGATTTCCTATACAGAGCAGGAGGTTGTACTCATTGGCTTACAAAGCCTGACCAACTCCATGGCTGTAAAGAAGAGCAGACTTCAACAGTTTCATGCTAGAAAGGTGAAAACCCAATAGCTTTGTTGTCAAAGTAAAACAAACACTTATTTAGATGTTTATTAAATATGTATCCTGCCCTTCCTTCCAGAGGAGCGTAGGGTGGCAAACAATAAGTGCTAAAACAATAAAAGCACATTAAGAAAAATTAAAAGAGGGAAAGGACTCTGAAGTCTTGTTGAAAGTAGGTGCCAAAAAGACAAGAGAGACAGTGCCTGTCTAATATTCAAGGGAAGAGAATTCTACAGGGCAGGTGCCACAATACTAAAGACCCAATTCCCACACTATGTAAAACAGACCTCCTGGTAAGATAGGGTCTGCAGGAGACACAGTGATGAATTTAGTATGTAAGAAGTGAGACAGTGTTTCTGGTATTCTGGCCACAAGTTGTATAGCGCTTTATGCACCCAAAACAGCACAATGAGCTTAGCTCAGTAGCAAATTGCCAACCATCAATTGTCCTTAAATTAAATATTTGTCACAAAATGGGTAGCCCATTTCCATTTCAAGGTAAAATCAATATTTTATTACAGATGGCGTCACATCTGTAAAGGAAAGCTGAATGACAAAATTTACATGTACATAACAGTGGGTGGGCAGGAGATTGGAAAGCATGTGATTTATTTTTATTTTCTTGTCTGCTTGAGATCAGATAAAAATAAAAACAACCCTTCGTTATACTTACTTTAGTCTTTGTTATACTTACTTTAGTCTTTGTGAGTTTCAAGCATTCTTACTGATTCTACTGGAAAAGAAGTGCATGATGTGAAATGATAAGTTCGTGAAGAAATTTAACCAGCTGTCAAATTAAGATATTAAAAGCTGTCACTGCACTCTCAAGAGACATTATTGTGTTTTGTCTTACAAATATATTGCAGATGTTTCTCTGATCAGGTATAAAATGCAAATCACTTCCCTGTATATTTCTTGTTCTTATGAAGGAGTAGGTATGCCTCCAGTTAGGAATGAAAACAATGGCTAAAATCTCTGTTGCCCAGACAGCCTCTGACCACCAGCTGCTGCTGGGCTGCAAGTGAGGGCTGCAGGGCTTGTGGAACTGGAGCATGGTCAGGAAGAAGCAAGTGGGGAGCCCAGGCAAGCAGAACCCAAGTGAGACCCAGTCCCTGCTGTGGAGGATGTGCTGTGGCTAGGGGTGGGCCTGGGCAGTTCCCTTGGCAACAGGACATGAGGAGGCCTGGTGTGTGGGTATTTGGGGAACAGGAGTTGAGATTCAGTGCTGAGAAATGCTCCTTCAGAAGTGTCCTACACCTGGACAGAAGCCTCTTGCTCTCATTTGGGGGAGGAGCGGTGCAGCATCTCCTTCTTCCCCTGCCCTGATACCCACCATCTGTTTATCTAGGATTTTAAAAGCCTTCATTAAATATTATCCCTATCCCTGAATTAATTCAGGGCCAGCCAGTTTCAGCGTATGTGGTTTCTGGGTCAGCAAGGGTTGGATTGGCCAGGGTGTGAGGACTAGAATGCTCCATACAGAGCTATACCTTTCTCTTACCCCAACACTAAAATTCAGCCATGCCTCCTGACACAGAACAGCAGTCACTGGAAACCTGAAATGACCCTGCACCTTCTAATAGGCTTTTGGTGAGACATGGATGGAACAGGAGTGAGGCAGGATTACCTGTTATCTCTACTCTGAATCCAAATTGCCAGCAACGCTCCCACTTCCTAACCCTGATGCAGCTCTGCACCAACTAATACTTCTGTTTTGCTATATAAAATGGTTCTTTGGCTTTTACGGCCCATATATTAATATGCAGATATATATGCATTTCAAGGGTGTAAAGTTCTTCATAGACATTGCCTTAGTTGTCCAATGCAAACTAGTACTTTTAGCTCCAAGAGGCAGATGGGGCTAAGAGACCAGTGGCTTGTATAATGCAGTCCTTATACATCTGTGGCTGATGTGAGGCTGGGAGCAGAGCTACTATCCAAGTCTTTGTTCGTAGAGCAGTGCGAGAGTCCAGGAGTGCTTCCACAGGGTCCATGTTGCCTTTTCGAAAACTGAGGCACAGCAGAGACTGTGGCGTCTTTATGATATATGGTTTATCGGCCCTGAATGCTCACTGGAAGGACAAATTGTGAAGCTGAGGCTTCAATACTTTGGCCACCTCATGAGAAGAGAAGACTCCCTGGAAAAGACCCTGATGTTGGGAAAGATGGAGGGCACAAGGAGAAGGGGACAACAGAGGATGAGATGGTTGGACAGTGTTCTCGAAGCTACCAGCATGAGTTTGACCAAACTGTGGGAGGCAGTGGAAGACAGGAGTGCCTGGCATGCTCTGGTCCATGGGGTCACGAAGAGCCGGACACGACTAAACGACTAAACAACAACAACCAACCTTTCCATTCCTATCCCCAGCTTGCCCCGGTGTGTGCCAGTCCCAGCTGCACCCCTCACCAGGATCCTCTTTCTCCTCTCTGTTGTCCTGCCAGTTTATGACAGGAAGTAAGGAGTGAGAACTTTAGTGATTCACTGCATCACCTTGATTTGCTGAAGAGCACAGTCAGAACAATTACACACAGTCTGGAGCAGGGGAATTCAGCCTGAGAGGTCAGTGAATCATTGAAAAAATCCACACTCAATTAAGGTAGCCTGAGGTTCCTGAGCCAGGGTGGACACTGTATTATTTTGAACAATATTGCCTTCCCAAATTGTGTGCAGGTGTAAAAGCTTGAGGAAACAGCTGTTTCCTAAATTGCTCTCAATACTATCATTATGCAGTCCACCTTTGAACAGAAAAGCAGTGGCATACACAATCAAGAGCATGTTTGCAAATTTTCAGTTTAATTGTTGAAGGCAGATGAGATGTGATTCATAAGAAGCTATTACCTTTCATCTGAGTACAAGTGCATGGGTTTGGATCTGTCTGTTGCATAGGGAAACACATCGGACCTCATTCTCCACAGTTTCTAGGCACAACACTGAAATCAGTCATGTTACTCCAGTTCTCACTAGCTGAGAATTAGGCTCTTTGTGTCTGCTGGTACAGATCTATCAGTGTTGTAATTTTTGAGATAGAAATCTAGCAGCCTAGGGTTTAAGCTTTGGGGGGGGGGTAGTAGAATTGCTCCAAATGAACAATGCCATGTAACGTTGCTTTGAATTGGGAAGTTAGGATAAATTTGCCATTTAATGTGCACTCCCATAAATAACGTGAACTTCCAATCGAAGAATGCACACAAAATTGTGCATATTGGGGATAAAAATGCATATATTTGTGGGGGCACACAAAAATATTAGAGGATGCTGCATGTAAAATGTGTATATTGTGCAAAATTACGTATAAAAATGTGTATACTAGGAGAAAAATTGCAACCTGATGCAGAAAACTTAGAGGAACCAAAGTAAATAGATTTGTCCATACCCACTCACATGCCAACAGATTGACAGTTAGAATACTTGTGAAATCTTGCTATTTACCTTCTGCTCTTAAACGTATTCTGGAAGTGCATCCTGAGAATGAAGTACAGGGGAATCCGCACTTACCCATAAGTTCCTTCTGGTCCGGTCTGCTCTGTTCCACCCACGCTGTGCTTCATTCTGCCCCTGCCATGTCCCCTTTTGACATCAAACATGGCACATGTGTCAGAGGTCGTACGTGACTCGAATGTACACAAGTGGGTAGTTGCCTGTAATTTTTCCTGGGAAGAGGAAATGGGCTTGAGCTATTACAAAGGCTGGTGGCCACATGCAAACATTTTTACAGCTTATCAAATATGCATTGCCAAGACACATCAGCAATGTTCCAGGCACGGTCTCAGCATTTTCTGTTATTCTAGGCCAGCTGCAGAAATGTAACTGCCTAATTCTTTATGGTTTCCAAGTAGTCGTTCCCAAAGGATTGTGAATTAGCATCCTTGTTTGGATGCACGAGAGCCATCAAAGGATGGCAAAGTGGTGCTATAAAGCAATGATCTGCATTACGGGATATAAAACAGAAGATGGAAATGTTTAAAAATTAAAAGACGTGAGCACAGTCATAAGTTCCTTGCTGGTAGAATTCTACCTGTGAAAAATCTTAAAAATATATTCATGAAGAAATGAAGAAACACTTTTTGCTGAGTTTTTGTTTGTTAGCTTGCTTTGGTTCTTATTACCTTAATGGGCACTTGATTATCTTGCTCATTGTGATATCTCCTTCTCTCATACATTTCACACAGATATCGCAAGAGTGCCCATCTTTATCCCTGTGACACCGTGTCTCCTGTATTCCCCCCCCCCTTTCATTCCTTTCTAGCTCTGCACTTCCATCTAGGAACAAAAAGGTGAAGCACTTGACATGAGGGTAACTAGGTCCACAACTTTATTAACTTCAGAGCAAAGGAGAGCTGCAGCAGATCAAACTGTGGGAGCATGGTTAAAGTAGAAAGTTAATACTACTTCTGACTGCCCGCTAAATGAACCCTGACCCCTTTAGGGCAAATTAGGCTGACCCCTTAGGGCAAACGGGGCACTGCCCCACCAGCCTCAGTCTGCTGCCACCTGCCTGTCTTATTCCTTATAACCAGTCCGGGGGTGCCACTGCTTGTCATCTTCCTGCTCCTTGGTCTCAGTGTTGCCCTCCTAGAACTCAGCAGGGAGAAATCAGAATTTGTTGGCCCTGCCTGTCATTGGTTCTGGCTCTACTTACTGTTGGGCTCTCTAGCCACAATGGGCACTAACCACCAGTGATGCTAGGAAGTTGGGAATAGAGCAGGTAAGCCTAGCTTGCACCTGTGTTCAGTGCAAGATGTGGACACGCTTGCATTCTTTTGTAGGCACTAATAGGGCCGTGCCTTCTATACATCACTGACTTAAAGAAAATCTCATTGTGGTTGCAATCCTAACAATACACACTTCCTAGGCAGTGATCCCCACTGAGCACAATGGGTTACTGCTGCATGAGCACGTGTAGATTATACTGTAAGTCTTGTTGTTATGTCCACACCTCAAAGGCCTAAATAATTTCACAAGCCCATCCTTTTTTGAAGCAATTTCTAATATCTCCTAAATTGTTCTCATCACACATGCATACTATTAAATTAATACTAAAATTGGACAGGTTTTGTTACATATATTATCAGCAAAACCTGACATTTTTGTCTTTCCTTTTCAAATGCCTGTGCCCCCTCTGCACATTTCTTGTCATGATTACTGTAATCTGCTGTTTATGAGTGTCCTTCCCTGCCATTTCTCTCTTCTTCAATCAAACTACACTCAGTCAAAATAATCTTTCTCCCTTATGCTTTTTGTAATTTTAAGTCTTTATAATGGTATCCTCTTGCATTGCATTTTACTGCTATTTTTTTGCACCTGCTTTAAAGGTGCACAGTGCATTCTTTTTCCATTATGTTCTGCTCAGGAGTCATGGTTAACTGTGCTGTTTCTTCAATTTGTTTTGTTTGCTTCTGCCATTTTCATTGATGCCCCTTTCATCTTGTTGATTATGTAAGGAATAATATCCCCCAACTGATGCAAAGGGTCTGAGAAAACTTCCATTGATGTCAATTTGTGTCACTTTCATTTTGAAACTTTTCTTTTGTGATAGTCTGATGACTAGATACCAAATAAGCAAATCTGAATCTACTGCCTGATGCATATGAAAAGAGTTAGGATGAAAGTAGAAAATGTCTTGCATCTACTAGTTTGATTTGTGCCAACTATGGAGGGATGCTTGGTGCAGACAATTCCTTTTGACTCCCAGCCAGGGGGAACTACTATATAACTGCATTTTATTAAATAAAGAAGTCCAGCAGCTATGTAGGGAATGCTATTCTTTTTATACCCACACAGAGATGTCCCCTCCAACACTTCTTGGATGAAAATGGAGACATCCTAAGGAAAAGTGGGACATTGCAGGATCAAATCAGAAACCAGGACGGCTTCTGTAAATCCAGGACTGTCCCTGAAAAATAGGGACACTTGAACAGTCTGCTTTCAGTCGCCCACAGTCCTTGGCACAGTGTGACATGATTATGGTCCCTGAATTGGGCCTGCATATGAAGTGCCTACCTCAGGAATCCAGACTGACCCAGGTTTAAGTAGGTCAACAAGATAGGGAGGGAGGATTTTTTTAAAATATGAACCCCTTGCAACAATTCTTATTGGTCTCTTATTTATATGGGTTGGGGTATGGGAAGTCTGATGCCTTTTCCTGCAACAAGAAGGTAAAGGTGCAGGGTGCAGGCTAAGATCCAGCCCCTGATAGGTATTGGGGGCATATACCCCCCCCCCGCCTATCAGGAAGGGCACTGCCATTTGAATTCCACCATCAGGGCCCCAGTGAAGCCTCTTCCATCCAGCAATGTCGCCGCACCAAGAGAGATGAGCGGACTTGGGGCATTTTCAGCCCTACATTCAAAGTAGGAGGCTATAGGTGCTGACCCAAATGAAAGTCCTGCAGCATATGAAAATGCTCATTAAGATGGGCTAGGTGCATGGCTGTAGCCAAGGAGGGGGGTAGGGAGTGTTATTTTCTGTGTGTTGCCACTGTGCAGTGCTCTTGGAGTCACAAAACTCTGTTTACATTCCAGAGACATTCCAGGCTGTTGGAAGTCTCACGGAAGACAGGAGACGGATGTGATGTTACTGGTTTCCTGTTCCTTTGTTTTTCTGTTGCTCTCTGCTCTCACAGAGAGAGGATGTATTTCTTTTCTGTCTGTGTAGCTTAGTAATAAAACTCTTAGCATGTAGCTCATAAATCTCATCACTTGTGCTGCTTTGAAACTCTGCTGAATGGGGAACGTGCTTGGAGCCTTATCAGAGGCTCAGGTCGTTAATTATCGTCCGAGGTGCTTCCGAAGGACTCGACCAGAGGAGGAGTTCGGTCAAACACAAGCTCCGACAGGGAGGGGCAGCTGACCGTCAGTCAATAAAATTCGATAAAATACATAGCAAAATTAGATTCTATCACCCCAACAAAAGGCCTGCCTCCCCATAACAAAAATCCTGGGCATGCCCATGGCTACAGCAGGTGCACAGAGGCTATTTTGTTGGTGTCCTAATACAAGGGACCTCAGCGAAGAAATCAGAAGGGGAGAAAAACTCTCCAGTGTTGTCAGATCAACAGTAATTAGATGAGGAAAAGGAGCTGAGAAATTAGAAAGCCCCTAGGGTCCAAAGTAAAGAAATGTTGTGACTATGTATGGGTGGAAATCAGCTTTTGTCCTGCAAGGTCTTTGGGACAGAATATTTCTGAGCAATTTATAAAGAAACAAATGAATAAAGCCCTGAAGATGGCACGTGAACAGAAGCGCTTGGGGCTAATTTAATGATAAACATCAATCCCTTCCAGCATCTTGGAGATAAATTCTCTTTTTTGGTTTATATTGATGAATCTGCCAATTTTGTGGGGTGGAGGTTGTCACAATTTTCCCAATCCTAAATTCAGTTACCACATTTTTGCAGCAACCTGCAATTTTGTGTTTGTTTTCAAAAGCCCTTGGGGAAAATTCATTAGCATTTGACTGTGAATTTCTCCTAATACACACACTTTTGTATTCTTTCTTACATAATGTAGTTTTGTACATTTCCCCCCCATTAATGCATGCATTTTCATTAACCTTTTGCCTAATATATGCATTTTGTACACATTGTTTGGTGGGAGAATTGTATCACAAAATTCAGAAAAGTGCAAATTTTGAAAGATAATTGTTTCAGTTCACATATTGGTTGGAAAAGTGTGATTTAGGCAGTTTCTCATGAAAAGCTGGGGGTAAACATTTTCCCCAATCCTAGCTGTGATGCATTTGAAAACCCAAACCTGTGTATTATATTTTATTTATGTGGGAGTGAAAAAGCAGAACTGAATTTTCATGGTTAGAATTAGTCACGCACTGGTGTATAAAGCCACATTACACAAGTCCAGGTGGCTAAAATTCCATTTATTGTTATCCTTTCAGGGTGCTGAAGGAAGGCTTTCTGCTGAAGTGTTGAAGCACAATATTCTACCATTGGACCACCTAGCACCCATTGGCCCAAAGGTTTCCTTTGCATGACTGGGGACATTGGAAGGGGAGAATAAACAAGGCTGTGGGAGGAAATTTGCCGCTGCAGTGAAGGAGGAGAATAGGAACTTCTACTGGAAAAAATAACTACTTCCAGTCTGTTCTACCAACTGTAAAATTGCTGGTTTGTTATTAACAGCTTTGATAGCACCCTCCTACAATTTCAGCAGTAGTAACCATTTTTTTTTCATATTCTCAAACCTTTATTGGCATTTGTACAAGATTCCAGTACTAACCATATGTTTGCAACTGAACATAAACAGATGCTCTTCTCGAGAAGTATATGTTAGTGGTGCCAGGGAAATTTTCACAAGCATGGTTTAGAAATTAGTTTTTGGAGATTATAACAAGGTGGCCTCAAAGGAGACACAAGCTTTCTGAATCTTTATCTGGCTTGTAACAAAAGAATGAAGAATTGCCAGTTTTTCTCTTTCCTTTTCTACCCTCAAGCCTTTCCCAAATCCCTAACAAGAAGTGACGAAATAGATAGCAGTGGTACACTGAAAGTGGGGGGGGGCTGTTTCCCCTTTTCTTCCCGCCTTCTCTGTTACCCTAATGTGATGTGGAACACCATTACAGAAGCCTGTGAGAAGGCTACTAATTCTAAGGGGCACGACTGTGCCTCCTGGTGCACTTTTCTACAGCATGTCTGTCATGAAAGGCTTAGTGGCCACACAGTCAGTAAATTATCATTATTATTATACCATGCACTTCATCAAATTTATACCATGCACTTCATCTTCCAGTTAGACAAGGACTTTATTGTTTCTCTCCAACAATACAATGGAAAAAGCAAGCTCTTGATTTCAC